>NC_140589.1:1105850218-1106592218 GCF_964204655.1 Triturus cristatus | reverse complement strand
TTTGATTTTTTCTTTTTGTCTCAGCAACGCAGAGAGATTCTCCTCTGCAACACTGCCTCTGCTGGCCATGCAATTTAATCTGCAGATGGAAAACGCCACCGTTAGTCCATTATTAGAACTTGAATATTTCCAAACTAAAGAAAAAACTACCAAATAAAATTATTTTCATAAAGCGTTAATTAGTACAATAGAGTCTGTAATCTTGTGAAAATTCAAAGTTAACTACAAATTCTATTCTCCATTTTAATTTCAACCTAGCACACTTCTCTCAATCCTATGCCTCATTTGCTACCACTCTCTACACAACTCTAGCACCTATATGAGGAGGTAGATAGAAAGATCTCTTTAGCAAGCCAAGTGACAGCGTAGCGTACCCTTCTCACTAGAATTCTTTTAGGTTATGGTACACCAATAGCAATTCAGTGATCTGATAAGTTAAGGGAGGAAGGTTTATGCTACAGTTAGTAGAAATAATCAAAACTATGAGTAACAGATTCTAACATCTTCATTTAAGCACATCCCTATCTGTTAACCAATATTGCTATCGTCTTGAAAAGTTATATTTATGCGGAAGACCCCACTAAAAGGTGCTGAGAGCCATCAGATGTTTTGAACTTCTTTTAATGAGAGGAAAACGATCAAAAGCGAGTTTGACTTACCATATCAATTGATAGAGGCATGCAGAAGGCTGATGAATTTGATTTTTTCTTTTTGTCTCAGCAACGCAGAGAGATTCTCCTCTGCAACACTGCCTCTGCTGGCCATGCAATATAATCTGCAGATGGAAAACTCCACCATTAGTCCATTATTAGAACTTGAATATTTCCAAACTAAAGAAAAAACTACCAAATGAAATTATTTTCATAAAGCGTTAATTAGTACAATAGAGTCTGTAATCTTGTGAAAATTCAAAGTTCACTACAAATTCTATTCTCCATTTTAATTTCAACCTAGCACACTTCTCTCAATCCTATGCCTCATTTGCTACCACTCTCTACACAACTCTAGCACCTATATGAGGAGGTAGATAGAAAGATCTCTTTAGCAAGCCAAGTGACAGCGTACCCATCTCACTAGAATTCTTTTAGGTTATGGTACACCAATAGCAATTCAGTGATCTGATAAGTTAAGGGAGGAAGGTTTATGCTACAGTTAGTAGAAATAATCAAAACTATGAGTAACAGATTCTAACATCTTCATTTAAGCACATCCCTATCTGTTAACCAATATTGCTATCGTCTTGAAAAGTTATATTTATGCGAAAGACCCCACTAAAAGGTGCTGAGAGCCATCAGATGTTATGAACTTCTTTTAATGAGAGCAATGTGGAAATGTGGATTTTCCTAATCAGTTATGTCCCCTATCTTGGACCCCAACGGTTCTATATGCATGTTACAAGTACATGTATGTTCCCTCCAGTTCCAGTTTCTAAGACGCAAACATACGTGTGTCTACCGTCGACATGTTCTCTGTCAGATTCGCCATCGATGGGCTGGATATTCGATTCCTAAGTATGAAAGGCCACCGACTTTATATGGCTAAATTACTACATTTTTACAGTTCAGGCAAGTAGGCCCGATTCTGTCCTCAAAGCCTTTCCCTGCTCTCTATCTCTGACAGCTTCAGCTTGAGCTCGCATCTGTATCCATGAACTTTGTCCTACTCCCTGTGCAGCTAACGGTGCCTGCCTCGGCCAGTCTTCGCCTGCCTGCCAAGAAGCTGTATTTCACCTTCAAATTATCTATTTTGCTCTCCAGCCGATGCATTCCTGTCTAGTGATTTAGGTAAACATTTCCTTTAGCTCACAAGCAAAGGACTCAGCCTTTCCGTCCTCCTGCAAGTGATTCATAGCCCTGTTGCCATGGAAAGTTTTCTGCCCCTCGCATCTCATATAGACACTTAGACGCTTGTACACGCGCACACAGTTAGTATAGAATAGATTCTGTCCGAGAGTCCTTCCTTGTGGATAACATAGTTCTCTAAACATAGGATGTTAGATATGATTTGGGATTAGGTTGACTTGACCCCCCAGACTTCTCGTCTCCACATGTAGAGCTAAAATGTCAAGTCCCCTTCACCCCCTAGTTACACGTCAATCACACGTCATACTGCTGCGCACGCATCTATGTTAAGTATTATCGTATAGATCCACCTATGTAAGATAACCAGAGCCAATCATGTTTCTTTTTGCTCCTTATTACGCCTAGTTTCAATTACGTATCACTATGTTAATTTATCTTATCAATCGTTACGCCTTTTTTGCATTTGTTTCATTGTAAGGGTATGACCTATAAAAGTTACTTCTTGTCAATAAAGTATTGTACTTCACTTCCTGAACCCTCGTGGTGACGGAACCTGAAGGCCGCGACTCGAGTCGGCCATTTTTGATGGAATAAAGCCCATTTAGAAAACCTCTTATACCACGGATTCTGCCTCTTGTTATTCTGAGCTATTTTTATTTTATTTTAAAGATTCCGTATGAAATTCAGTATTAGGTAAAAAAGAATATTTACCACATAATGGCGCCCGAACAGGGACACTTTCTCATCTCACGCGCCGGCGGTGCGTTGCAGGCCCGGTCTCCTGCCACAACTGGACGGACCATAAACGCGTACCAGCAGGATTTCCTGTAAGCTCCCTCCGGTCAAGCGGGGGCGACTGAGGCTGCGATCAACCCAGACGAGGCGGTGAGAAGTGCGAAGTATCCCGACCAGAGCCTAGCTGAGAGAGCAAGATCCGAGGTATACAGAGGCCCACCAGGTTTCTCGAAATCCCGATGTCCAGAGGGTCCGCTGTCCGCAGTCATCGAGTCCTGTCCTTTCTCTGAGGCCTTCCGTTTCAAGGAGCTACTCGGTGAGTACCATCGCCGGGGAGGCGTGTTGACGCGCACATAGGTTGTGCCGGTCAAGACGGATTTGGGTACACAAATCCGGTCTGCACTGTTTAGCAGTGTATATGTACTGTTTAGCAGTATATCAAGTATTCCGAAGTATTCAGTTACTGTCAAGAATTCAGCGTGGTGATTAGTTAGGCAGACTGTCATCATTGTTGGTCGTTGTTAAAATGTTTAATGTTTAATGTTTAAAGTGTTCAAATATTGTGGTATGAATGATTGTTCATTGTTCACTGTTCATTATTGTGTTTTTTCGTATTAAGTGAATTCAAGAGTAAGTATCAGATCAGTATGCCGCTTTTCTCGAAGTTAAGACAGATTACCACCAGAAAAGGGGTGCTTGAAGAAGCAGTTCCTATTCCTCCTAGGGACACTCCAGGGCATTTTATGTACCATAAGCATGGCTTAGATGCCATTTTGTTTCTTGATCTATGGGTAGATTATACCAAGGGATTGCCGGAAAGTCAAAGGTGGCCCGCAGCGGGAACCTGGGATGCAGAGTGCATCATGAAAGTGGAGGAAGAGTTATGGAAAAGAAAGGTCAGACAGTCACAGAAAGACGCTGTTGAGTTATGGCGTAAAGAATCTCATAGACGTACAGAAAAAGCACGTAGACAAGAAGAGAGGAGTAAAGAAAGTTCAAATAAAGTTCAAGAAAATCTATTAATTGAGGAAGGTATCCGAGTGAAATCAGAACAAGTAAATAGACAAAGGAATGCTCTTATGAATGGTATGTATCCCCTTCTAGCCGAAGGACTGCCTAAGGCTGTTACAGAGATGCCAAAAGACTTGCCACCCCCATTATTTCCAATTAAGGTACATCAAAAAGGGCATCCCAGAACCGCAGAAGATGTTTTTCTTTCCTCATATCTAGACGATGCAGCTCCCGAGTATGCTAGCGCCACACCACATAGACCGTCTGGCGGAGGGGTTCAACGTCAGGATCAGGTATCTGTACCCGTGCAACAGCAAGTCCCGACGCAAGCTTCGGCAAGCACATCTGTTTCCGCATCTGTCTCCGCAGTCGATTCTACAGGGGCGTCGACGCCCATAGTTGCTGTGTCACGTTCGACGAACCCATTCACACCCGACGCCCCAGATGGGGCCTCGGGAGGTGCTCGCAGTACCTTTACACCACCCAGAATAAATAAACTTGTTTTTCAAGAGTCAGCGCATTCACGTACACCTAAATTCGTAAGTGAACGTACGCTTAAAGAACTCCTTGTAAATTGTAGATATGACCCGGTGGTTGGTAAAGAGGATGAAATGGTCCTGGCATCATTACGTATCAGGCGAGCCGCAGAGTATTTAGCGAGGTTACCAGGGATGATTACGCATCTAGATAACATATATCATTTTGTTCAAACAGGACGAGATCCAGGATGTATTAACAGAGCTATGGAATTCCAGAAAGTAGAGATACAGGGGGAACTGTTACGTTTCCTCATAAACTGTGTGATCAGAAATCAAGACCGTTCGGGGGTAGACCCGAATGCAATGCTTATTCTTACAAGATGGAGTCAGAATATATCAGAAGGGAGACACGATAAGCAAAATTGTATAATAGCCATGTGCCGAAAAATCCGTAAAGAAATAGAGCGTATTCATGAAGAGAGATTGGGAACAGACGAGTTCGAGCAAGATGAAGTGTCCGAATCAGGGAATTCCGCAAGACAGTCAGAGACCATAGCCTATGTAGGCAGAGGAAGATCCTGTGAAAATACTAGATGTTTTTCTGATCCCATACACTCTGTATGTCCAAATAATAGCAGAACGTATCCGACGCCTGTAATAAATCTGAAGTCTCCTGAACATTCGTTTCAAGCCGCAGATAAAATACTACGAGAACGAAGGGGTTACCACCTCCTCGATTCCATGGATGAGCAAGAATTAGCCAGATCAGCTGTTCACTGGATTGACAGTCCTGAAAAATACGGTGATGAGACCGTAGCACACACGTTTTTTAATCTCAGTACAGATGAACAACGTTTAGCTGGAATCTATATGATTCAGCAACTCCTCATATTATATAAGAGCCAACATGCTGACCCTGGTCCTTTACCTGATATATTAACGGAATTACTCACAAACAGATGGAGAGGTTCTAGTAACAAGCTAATTAAAGAGATATTAGTGTCACGTAAGCAGTATGTCCTTTTTGTAAGTCCGGATTCTCTCTCGCTGCCCCGCAGAGAAAGAGCGCCGTACTATATGGATAGACAAAATCCCTTACGAGAAGTGCACCCAATAAAAGGCGAAGACAATGAGTTTCACCGTGTATTTGTTTACACACCCATATCAAAAATGGAATTATTAGAAATGAAGAAAGTAGTACCTAGTCATGATAAAGACCCAGCGGGTTTCCACCGAGAAATTAAAGACATGTTACTAATGGGAGAGTACACCTTTCCTGATATTATGACGATATTAAAGGTGCTTTTGCCTGCTGGCATTTATGAAAAACTGAAAGAAAAAGAGTGGGAAGTGGGAGACCAAAAGATAGACTGGACAGCATTAGCAGAGGAAGAAAGGGCCCGAACTGCAGGTTCAGGGCTCGGGGATAAAGTTAAACTGTTACCAGGTTTACTAGTACAGGTACTGCCACGTTTATTAACTACAAAAAAGGAAGATTGGGGTGCAATCACAGCCTGCAAACAAAAGCAAGATGAAGACACAAGCGATTATTATGCTCGATTTGAAAAATGTTTTGGTATAAATAGTGGTATAAAAGCAAGTAGTGACTCATATCCACATCTATTTGTGACAAAATTAGTGGAAAATGCATTGCCCCCAGTGAAGAATAGAATATTGAAATTCGAGAGTACCTGGCAAAGTAACACTCCGTCGCAAATGCTACAAATGTTACAGTATCATCACAATAGAATTAGGGATGAACAAGAACACGAGCATAGACGCATGAAGGATACAAAAATGAAAATGCTAGTTTCTCAGACAGTACCAGCAGATGGTCACAAAAAGGGTGTGACACATTCTGGTGATTCTGCAGTTCCTGTAAAAGGAACCTGCAATTACTGTAAACAACTAGGCCATTATGTACACGATTGTCCAGTCCTGAAACGTAATATAGCTACAGGCATTGCAAAGGAGAGACCACGATTAGTTAGACAAGATCAGAATGAACAAGGAGCTACGCAGCATGGACAGTCCATGCCAGTTCAGCAACAGTCCATGCCAGCTTCACAGCAACCCATACAGTTTGTGCCAGCTGCACCACCGTTGCCTGCTACTGCCACACAAACCACAACACGACAAATGTATCAGACTGCACAGTATGAATATCCTGAGTATCAGCGTTACGCATGAACAAGCCTAGAGAGGGAAGTTGACTTACCGCTTATCGAGATTCCTGTGGATCAAGAAGGACCTTATGTACATAGTGAATTATTAGGTCAAGATAGAAAATTCTTACTCGATACAGGGGCAAGTCGAACAACTATAAAACGTAGTGAAGTTCCAGGGGCACCCCTCTCAGGCTCTCAAAATGTTTCCCTTGGTTTTTCAGGAAAACCTATTGTTAATGAAGTATCACAGCCTCTACCACTTACGATAGGACCTTTGACACGAACTACAGATTTACTGCTTACTAAATCATGCCCAGAAAATCTGTTAGGAATTAAGACTCTGAAAGCACTAGGAGCCATAATATGTTGTTCTCCGGAAGGAGTAAGGTTGTTTTTACGTGATTTTAAAGGTCACTATGTGTCTAGGGACATGGATCCCCGACTACAGACCTTACCAGTACATCTATGGGCACAAGGCCCTACGGATGTTGGCTGCATGAACATTACACCCTATCGAGTCACACTGAAAGCAGGAGTGGTACTACCACGAATGCGACAATACAAGTTACCGCATGATGCTGTAGTGGCTTTGCTGAAAATCATTGATGAGCTGATTGCCCAGGGAGTAGTTGTAGAAACAGACTCCAATGTATGTAATTCACCGATAATTCCGATTCTTAAACGAACTGATCCTACTGCCCCACCAGTATACCGATTGGTTATTGATTTGCGTGAACTAAACAAGTGTATTGTACCACAATTCCCTGTGGTCCCTGATATATCATCATTGTTGACAGCAATTGATTCCGAAGCAACATTCTTTACTGTAATTGATCTCAAGAATGCCTTCTTCAGCGTCCCAATAGATCCGGAAAGCCAATATTTGTTCGGATTCAGTTTAAATGGGCGCAGTTTTAAATTCTCACGCGCTCCCCAAGGATTCACAGAAAGCCCCAGCATTTACAGCCAAGCACTGAAACGAGAACTTGACAGTATCCACATGCCAGTCAATACTGCACTGCTTCAATATGTCGATGATCTGCTGATCACCGCGAGAAGCGGACCTGAATGTGAAAAGGCTTCTCTGACAGTTTTACATTTTCTAGCCGACAAGGGGCACAAGGTGTCTCCTTCTAAGCTGCAATTCTGTGTCAAGCGAGTTATTTATCTTGGTCACTCGCTGTCCAAGGAGGGAAGGCAGCTTACACCAGATCGCATCCAGTTAATTGCTAACATGTCAATACCCCAGACACAAAAAGAGGTGCGGGCTTTCATAGGCCTCACTTCATATTGTAGGCAGTGGATCCCTCAGTACGCATTTCTAGCAAAACCACTCATTCAGTTAACCACACAGGAGGCAGCCACATCGACTGTTCTCCCTTGGACTCAGGAACATACACAAGCTTTTGAAAGCCTAAAGGAAGCTTTATGTCAAGCACCTGTTTTAGCAACACCATGTTATAGCAAACATTTTACACTCTTTGTCACAGAACGCGAAGGTACTGCCTTGTCAGTACTCACTCAGGATCAAGCAGGATCACGCAAGCCATGTGCTTATTTTTCCAGTACATTAGATCCCGTAGCTCAGGCTTTGCCTGCATGCCTGAAATCAGTGGCAGCGACAGCTTTAGCAATCAGACAAAGCGATGCCATAGTGTTAGGACATCCATTGACAGTACAAGTACCACATGCAGTAGAGGTTCTTGTGAACCGAACACAAACACAACACTTGACCATAGCAAGACTTACCGGTTATGAACTGACATTGTTTCAACCACACATAGAGATCCGACGGTGTAATACATTGAATCCTGCTACACTATTACCTGTAATTGGAACAGACCCACTAGCTCATGATTGTGTTGAAATCATTGAAATAAAGACGAAACCTAGACAAGACTTGACAGACGTTCCATTGTTAGATCCAGACCTGACGTTGTATGTAGACGGATCGTGCATGAGAACAAGTACAGGAGATTTAGTGGCCGCGTATGCAGTCACAACAGACACTGAAGTTATTGAGACAAATTGTATAGATACTTTGTCAGCCCAAGCAGCAGAACTTATCGCTCTAACGCAAGCCTGTATTCAAGCCACAAATAAGAAAGTTAATGTATACACTGACTCACGTTATGCATTCGGAGTTGTACACGACTTCGGCGTGCTGTGGCGAGAGAGAGGTTATTTAACCTCCCATGGTGCCCACATTCAGCACGGACCCCTCATTCATGCCTTGTTAGACGCAATACATCTACCCACTGCTATATCGATTATGAAATGTAAAGCACACACGAAGGTTACTGATATCATTTCTCAAGGCAATGATTTAGCTGACAGAACAGCTAAACAGACTGCTCAGAATCGCACATTAGACATGACAAAGCCAATAGTTCAGGCACCAACACAATGTATGACAATTAAGGATCCCGCACTTGACGTAATTGACATACAGACACATGCCACCGCAGAAGAAATAAAGAAGTGGACTGAACTAGGAGGGATCCAGACAGATCAAGGATGGATGACGAAGGAGAAATCTGTATGGTTTCTCCCTGATTCCATGGTTCAAGCCATTATAGCTACAGTTCACAGTCCAGCACATTTAGGAGAGAAGGCTATGCTAGACAGCATTCAGCACATTTGGTTCAACAAACATTTACGAGCAGCAGCTAAACAAAAAGTTCGTACCTGTATGATATGTTGTCAGTTCAATCCAGGAAAGGGTGTTCCCGTAGAGCAGGGTGGATTTCAGCCTCCTGACCATCCTTTTGAAGTCCTCCAGATGGATTATATTCAGATGGAACGTTGTCGAGGATTCAAATATGTTCTCGTAGTTGTCTGCGCTCTCTCCCGTTGGACAGAGGCGTACCCCGTATCAGATTACACGGCCCCGACTACTGCCAAACAGTTAGTTCGAGAATTCTTCCCACGGTACGGGCTACCACGTGTTGTATATTCAGATAACGGCCAGCCTTTCTCATCCGAATTAATGAAACATGTCTCACTTTTGTTGGGATATCAGTGGAAATTCCACTGTGTCCGACACCCCGAGGCAGCAGGTCTCGTGGAACGACATAATCAAACTTTGAAAATCAGATTGTCTAAAATATGTAAGGAGAAAGGTGTTGACTGGATAGTAGCCTTACCAGTTGCACTATTTTACATGAGAATGGTAGCACACTCTCGAGCAGGGCTATCCCCTTATGAAGTGATCTTTGGTAGACCACCGAATATGTGGGGGACGCCTATACCCCGTAAAATAACTGATGTTGACTGTAATATGCTGACAGATTACCTGGCTTCCTTGATGTCTGCACTACAATCTTGTCGTTCACAGGTAGTCGCAGCTTTTCCCGACAACACCGAGGTGAAACCTCATGATGTAATTCCCGGCGATTATGTTCTCGTCAGGAATTTCGATCGGAAAACCCAACTGGAGCCAAGGTGGAGGCTTCCTAAGTTGGTCCTGCTGACGACCAGAACAGCTGTGAAGATCGAAGGAAGAAAAGGCTGGGTGCATTCCAGCCATATCAAGAAATTTCATGGACTTCCTCCTGACACAAACAGTACTCCCCGTGTGTCTTTCCCCATTGACTCAAAGCTACCCTTGGCTGAGGCCAGTAGCACCGAAATCTATAAGCAGAAACTCAGGTCCAGATCCAAACTGTCGGACGATTTGATTGTTTAAGTCCTCTCCAAGGTGAAGCGGTTGAATCTGTCCCGACATGTATCCCTTAGGTCTGAATGATGTAGAGTCCAGAATCATAATGAAACGACATGCTTATTGTAAATTACTGCGTAGCCACTGTATTGTGACTTTATTAATTTTGTTTTCCTTGAGTTTTTTAATAGTTACTGCAAGCATATTGTTGCATATGTATTATCCTGTTTCTAAACGTGCTTTCAATATAACTGATGAGCATTCTTTTAGTGATCTACCCCCACATGAGTTGTCCTATAGACTTGCGCTGCGCAATAACACATTCATTAGTATGTTACATCATTCCCATCAGACTAGTAATGCCACCAATTGTTGGGTGTGTGGCCGACTCCCTCCCTATCAGAATAACAAAGGAGTTCTGCCTTTCTTTCCACATCCGTTCACACACAATGGCTCCTGTGGAGCATGGTTTAGTTTATTAAATTCCATAGACCCAGACACAGCAGTTTATCAACAACATTGGATATGGGGAAATCTGAATCTAGTTTTATTCAAAGTCTGTCACCCCAATAAGGAGGGTCACCCCAGTAGAACAGGAACTGATTTAGAAAATGAAGTGTATAAATTAGGTAATTTTACGCCTAATCTTATGATTTTGAATGTCAAATCCGAAGTTGAACTAATTCTGCCCACTATGTCTGTATTTCCAGTTAAGGGTGAATTATGTGTGAGAAAAGTTGGTTCCATACATATGGGCCATAGCCAATGCGTTACTACAGTAGAATATAGTGATCAAGGGAAATCCTCATTTAGAGCTTCTCGCCATTCTTACTTTATATGTGGTCAGACGGCATATATGCGTCTGCCTCTAGATTGGGATGGTACCTGCTACATAGCATTCCTTCTGCCACCTGTTTTCCTAGCTCCCCCTGATTATTATCGAAATGTTCATTTAGTACACAAAAGAGAGCGTAGAGATCTCCCAGTTGTCGATTATACTGAGACGGCATGGGACAAGTATGTAGATTTCAATAAAGGTATCTTTCCCTATATAGGTACCGTATCAAATAGTAAGCTGATACGCAGACTCACCAAGACTCTTGAAGCTGTAGTAAACGAGACTATAGCCGCCCTAGGCAATCTGACAGAGGAACAATCAGTGATGAGAATTGTTGTTCTCCAGAATCGTCTTGTCCTTGACGTCATCCTGGCCGATAGGGGCGGAGCTTGCAGGGTCATCGGATCCAGCTGCTGCATATTCATACCAGAAAATTCGCCATCTGTATATAAAGCTATAACACGCCTTCATAAGATTGTAAGCCAGATACACGAAAATCCAGGCACTTGGACGTGGTCCGGGTGGTTTTGGAGTGTGGTATCAGCCTGGGGATGGAGAGTTCTATCCTTCCTAGGTATTGGCCTTCTTATGCTCTTCAGTTGTTGTTTATGCCTGCAATGTGGACCAGCGATTTGTGGTCTGTGTGCCACATCATGCATTCCATATCACAGTTCTCGTTCAAAATGCCGGAAGAAGAAGGAAGAAGAAATGATGCTCCATGAGCAAATCGATGGAATGATGAAGATTGATATCTCTTGAAGGGCAAGTAGGGGACAAGGAGGGAATGTGGAAATGTGGATTTTCCTAATCAGTTATGTCCCCTATCTTGGACCCCAACGGTTCTATATGCATGTTACAAGTACATGTATGTTCCCTCCAGTTCCAGTTTCTAAGACGCAAACATACGTGTGTCTACCGTCGACATGTTCTCTGTCAGATTCGCCATCGATGGGCTGGATATTCGATTCCTAAGTATGAAAGGCCACCGACTTTATATGGCTAAATTACTACATTTTTACAGTTCAGGCAAGTAGGCCCGATTCTGTCCTCAAAGCCTTTCCCTGCTCTCTATCTCTGACAGCTTCAGCTTGAGCTCGCATCTGTATCCATGAACTTTGTCCTACTCCCTGTGCAGCTAACGGTGCCTGCCTCGGCCAGTCTTCGCCTGCCTGCCAAGAAGCTGTATTTCACCTTCAAATTATCTATTTTGCTCTCCAGCCGATGCATTCCTGTCTAGTGATTTAGGTAAACATTTCCTTTAGCTCACAAGCAAAGGACTCAGCCTTTCCGTCCTCCTGCAAGTGATTCATAGCCCTGTTGCCATGGAAAGTTTTCTGCCCCTCGCATCTCATATAGACACTTAGACGCTTGTACACGCGCACACAGTTAGTATAGAATAGATTCTGTCCGAGAGTCCTTCCTTGTGGATAACATAGTTCTCTAAACATAGGATGTTAGATATGATTTGGGATTAGGTTGACTTGACCCCCCAGACTTCTCGTCTCCACATGTAGAGCTAAAATGTCAAGTCCCCTTCACCCCCTAGTTACACGTCAATCACACGTCATACTGCTGCGCACGCATCTATGTTAAGTATTATCGTATAGATCCACCTATGTAAGATAACCAGAGCCAATCATGTTTCTTTTTGCTCCTTATTACGCCTAGTTTCAATTACGTATCACTATGTTAATTTATCTTATCAATCGTTACGCCTTTTTTGCATTTGTTTCATTGTAAGGGTATGACCTATAAAAGTTACTTCTTGTCAATAAAGTATTGTACTTCACTTCCTGAACCCTCGTGGTGACGGAACCTGAAGGCCGCGACTCGAGTCGGCCATTTTTGATGGAATAAAGCCCATTTAGAAAACCTCTTATACCACGGATTCTGCCTCTTGTTATTCTGAGCTATTTTTATTTTATTTTAAAGATTCCGTATGAAATTCAGTATTAGGTAAAAAAGAATATTTACCACAGCAAAACGATCAAAAGCGAGTTTGACTTACCATATCAATTGATAGACGCATGCAGAAGGCTGATGAATTTGATTTTTTCTTTTTGTCTCAGCAACGCAGAGAGATTCTCCTCTGCAACACTGCCTCTGCTGGCCATGCAATATAATCTGCAGATGGAAAACTCCACCATTAGTCCATTATTAGAACTTGAATATTTCCAAACTAAAGAAAAAACTACCAAATAAAATTATTTTCATAAAGCGTTAATTAGTACAATAGAGTCTGTAATCTTGTGAAAATTCAAAGTTCACTACAAATTCTATTCTCCATTTTAATTTCAACCTAGCACACTTCTCTCAATCCTATGCCTCATTTGCTACCACTCTCTACACAACTCTAGCACCTATATGAGGAGGTAGATAGAAAGATCTCTTTAGCAAGCCAAGTGACAGCGTACCCATCTCACTAGAATTCTTTTAGGTTATGGTACACCAATAGCAATTCAGTGATCTGATAAGTTAAGGGAGGAAGGTTTATGCTACAGTTAGTAGAAATAATCAAAACTATGAGTAACAGATTCTAACATCTTCATTTAAGCACATCCCTATCTGTTAACCAATATTGCTATCGTCTTGAAAAGTTATATTTATGCGGAAGACCCCACTAAAAGGTCATGAGAGCCATCAGATGTTATGAACTTCTTTTAATGAGAGCAACAGGATCAAAAGCGAGTTTGACTTACCATATCAATTGATAGAGGCATTCAGAAGGCTGATGAATTTGATTTTTTCTTTTTGTCTCAGCAACGCAGAGAGATTCTCCTCTGCAACACTGCCTCTGCTGGCCATGCAATTTAATCTGCAGATGGAAAACGCCACCGTTAGTCCATTATTAGAACTTGAATATTTCCAAACTAAAGAAAAAACTACCAAATAAAATTATTTTCATAAAGCGTTAATTAGTACAATAGAGTCTGTAATCTTGTGAAAATTCAAAGTTAACTACAAATTCTATTCTCCATTTTAATTTCAACCTAGCACACTTCTCTCAATCCTATGCCTCATTTGCTACCACTCTCTACACAACTCTAGCACCTATATGAGGAGGTAGATAGAAAGATCTCTTTAGCAAGCCAAGTGACAGCGTAGCGTACCCTTCTCACTAGAATTCTTTTAGGTTATGGTACACCAATAGCAATTCAGTGATCTGATAAGTTAAGGGAGGAAGGTTTATGCTACAGTTAGTAGAAATAATCAAAACTATGAATAACAGATTCTAACATCTTCATTTAAGCACATCCCTACCTGTTAACCAATATTGCTATCGTCTTGAAAAGTTATATTTATGCGGAAGACCCCACTAAAAGGTGCTGAGAGCCATCAGATGTTTTGAACTTCTTTTAATGAGAGCAAAACGATCAAAAGCGAGTTTGACTTACCATATCAATTGATAGAGGCATGCAGAAGGCTGATGAATTTGATTTTTTCTTTTTGTCTCAGCAACGCAGAGAGATTCTCCTCTGCAACACTGCCTCTGCTGGCCATGCAATATAATCTGCAGATGGAAAACTCCACCATTAGTCCATTATTAGAACTTGAATATTTCCAAACTAAAGAAAAAACTACCAAATGAAATTATTTTCATAAAGCGTTAATTAGTACAATAGAGTCTGTAATCTTGTGAAAATTCAAAGTTCACTACAAATTCTATTCTCCATTTTAATTTCAACCTAGCACACTTCTCTCAATCCTATGCCTCATTTGCTACCACTCTCTACACAACTCTAGCACCTATATGAGGAGGTAGATAGAAAGATCTCTTTAGCAAGCCAAGTGACAGCGTACCCATCTCACTAGAATTCTTTTAGGTTATGGTACACCAATAGCAATTCAGTGATCTGATAAGTTAAGGGAGGAAGGTTTATGCTACAGTTAGTAGAAATAATCAAAACTATGAGTAACAGATTCTAACATCTTCATTTAAGCACATCCCTATCTGTTAACCAATATTGCTATCGTCTTGAAAAGTTAAATTTATGCGGAAGACCCCACTAAAAGGTGCTGAGAGCCATCAGATGTTATGAACTTCTTTTAATGAGAGCAAAACGATCAAAAGCGAGTTTGACTTACCATATCAATTGATAGACGCATGCAGAAGGCTGATGAATTTGATTTTTTCTTTTTGTCTCAGCAACGCAGAGAGATTCTCCTCTGCAACACTGCCTCTGCTGGCCATGCAATATAATCTGCAGATGGAAAACTCCACCATTAGTCCATTATTAGAACTTGAATATTTCCAAACTAAAGAAAAAACTACCAAATAAAATTATTTTCATAAAGCGTTAATTAGTACAATAGAGTCTGTAATCGTGTGAAAATTCAAAGTTCACTACAAATTCTATTCTCCATTTTAATTTCAACCTAGCACACTTCTCTCAATCCTATGCCTCATTTGCTACCACTCTCTACACAACTCTAGCACCTATATGAGGAGGTAGATAGAAAGATCTCTTTAGCAAGCCAAGTGACAGCGTACCCATCTCACTAGAATTCTTTTAGGTTATGGTACACCAATAGCAATTCAGTGATCTGATAAGTTAAGGGAGGAAGGTTTATGCTACAGTTAGTAGAAATAATCAAAACTATGAGTAACAGATTCTAACATCTTCATTTAAGCACATCCCTATCTGTTAACCAATATTGCTATCGTCTTGAAAAGTTATATTTATGCGGAAGACCCCACTAAAAGGTCATGAGAGCCATCAGATGTTATGAACTTCTTTTAATGAGAGCTAAACGATCAAAAGCGAGTTTGACTTACCATATCAATTGATAGACGCATGCAGAAGGCTGATGAATTTGATTTTTTCTTTTTGTCTCAGCAACGCAGAGAGATTCTCCTCTGCAACACTGCCTCTGCTGGCCATGCAATATAATCTGCAGATGGAAAACTCCACCATTAGTCCATTATTAGAACTTGAATATTTCCAAACTAAAGAAAAAACTACCAAATGAAATTATTTTCATAAAGCGTTAATTAGTACAATAGAGTCTGTAATCTTGTGAAAATTCAAAGTTCACTACAAATTCTATTCTCCATTTTAATTTCATCGTAGCACACTTCTCTCAATCCTATGCCTCATTTGCTACCACTCTCTACACAACTCTAGCACCTATATGAGGAGGTAGATAGAAAGATCTCTTTAGCAAGCCAAGTGACAGCGTACCCATCTCACTAGAATTCTTTTAGGTTAGGGTACACCAATAGCAATTCAGTGATCTGATAAGTTAAGGGAGGAAGGTTTATGCTACAGTTAGTAGAAATAATCAAAACTATGAGTAACAGATTCTAACATCTTCATTTAAGCACATCCCTACCTGTTAACCAATATTGCTATCGTCTTGAAAAGTTATATTTATGCGGAAGACCCCACTAAAAGGTCATGAGAGCCATCAGATGTTATGAACTTCTTTTAATGAGAGCAACAGGATCAAAAGCGAGTTTGACTTACCATATCAATTGATAGAGGCATTCAGAAGGCTGATGAATTTGATTTTTTCTTTTTGTCTCAGCAACGCAGAGAGATTCTCCTCTGCAACACTGCCTCTGCTGGCCATGCAATTTAATCTGCAGATGGAAAACTCCACCGTTAGTCCATTATTAGAACTTGAATATTTCCAAACTAAAGAAAAAACTACCAAATAAAATTATTTTCATAAAGCGTTAATTAGTACAATAGAGTCTGTAATCTTGTGAAAATTCTAAGTTAACTACAAATTCTATTCTCCATTTTAATTTCAACCTAGCACACTTCTCTCAATCCTATGCCTCATTTGCTACCACTCTCTACACAACTCTAGCACCTATATGAGGAGGTAGATAGAAAGATCTCTTTAGCAAGCCAAGTGACAGCGTAGCATACCCTTCTCACTAGAATTCTTTTAGGTTATGGTACACCAATAGCAATTCAGTGATCTGATAAGTTAAGGGAGGAAGGTTTATGCTACAGTTAGTAGAAATAATCAAAACTATGAGTAACAGATTCTAACATCTTCATTTAAGCACATCCCTATCTGTTAACCAATATTGCTATCGTCTTGAAAAGTTATATTTATGCGGAAGACCCCACTAAAAGGTGCTGAGAGCCATCAGATGTTATGAACTTCTTTTAATGAGAGCAAAACGATCAAAAGCGAGTTTGACTTACCATATCAATTGATAGAGGCATGCAGAAGGCTGATGAATTTGATTTTTTCTTTTTGTCTCAGCAACGCAGAGAGATTCTCCTCTGCAACACTGCCTCTGCTGGCCATGCAATATAATCTGCAGATGGAAAACTCCACCATTAGTCCATTATTAGAACTTGAATATTTCCAAACTAAAGAAAAAACTACCAAATGAAATTATTTTCATAAAGCGTTAATTAGTACAATAGAGTCTGTAATCTTGTGAAAATTCAAAGTTCACTACAAATTCTATTCTCCATTTTAATTTCAACCTAGCACACTTCTCTCAATCCTATGCCTCATTTGCTACCACTCTCTACACAACTCTAGCACCTATATGAGGAGGTAGATAGAAAGATCTCTTTAGCAAGCCAAGTGACAGCATACCCATCTCACTAGAATTCTTTTAGGTTATGGTACACCAATAGCAATTCAGTGATCTGATAAGTTAAGGGAGGAAGGTTTATGCTACAGTTAGTAGAAATAATCAAAACTATGAGTAACAGATTCTAACATCTTCATTTAAGCACATCCCTATCTGTTAACCAATATTGCTATCGTCTTGAAAAGTTATATTTATGCGGATGACCCCACTAAAAGGTCATTAGAGCCATCAGATGTTATGAACTTCTTTTAATGAGAGCTAAACGATCAAAAGCGAGTTTGACTTACCATATCAATTGATAGACGCATGCAGAAGGCTGATGAATTTGATTTTTTCTTTTTGTCTCAGCAACGCAGAGAGATTCTCCTCTGCAACACTGCCTCTGCTGGCCATGCAATATAATCTGCAGATGGAAAACTCCACCATTAGTCCATTATTAGAACTTGAATATTTCCAAACTAAAGAAAAAACTACCAAATGAAATTATTTTCATAAAGCGTTAATTAGTACAATAGAGTCTGTAATCTTGTGAAAATTCAAAGTTCACTACAAATTCTATTCTCCATTTTAATTTCATCCTAGCACACTTCTCTCAATCCTATGCCTCATTTGCTACCACTCTCTACACAACTCTAGCACCTATATGAGGAGGTAGATAGAAAGATCTCTTTAGCAAGCCAAGTGACAGCGTACCCATCTCACTAGAATTCTTTTAGGTTAGGGTACACCAATAGCAATTCAGTGATCTGATAAGTTAAGGGAGGAAGGTTTATGCTACAGTTAGTAGAAAAAATCAAAACTATGAGTAACAGATTCTAACATCTTCATTTAAGCACATCCCTATCTGTTAACCAATATTGCTATCGTCTTGAAAAGTTATATTTATGCGGAAGACCCCACTAAAAGGTGCTGAGAGCCATCAGATGTTATGAACTTCTTTTAATGAGAGCAAAACGATCAAAAGCGAGTTTGACTTACCATATCAATTGATAGAGGCATGCAGAAGGCTGATGAATTTGATTTTTTCTTTTTGTCTCAGCAACGCAGAGAGATTCTCCTCTGCAACACTGCCTCTGCTGGCCATGCAATATAATCTGCAGATGGAAAACTCCACCATTAGTCCATTATTAGAACTTGAATATTTCCAAACTAAAGAAAAAACTACCAAATGAAATTATTTTCATAAAGCGTTAATTAGTACAATAGAGTCTGTAATCTTGTGAAAATTCAAAGTTCACTACAAATTCTATTCTCCATTTTAATTTCATCCTAGCACACTTCTCTCAATCCTATGCCTCATTTGCTACCACTCTCTACACAACTCTAGCACCTATATGAGGAGGTAGATAGAAAGATCTCTTTAGCAAGCCAAGTGACAGCGTACCCATCTCACTAGAATTCTTTTAGGTTAGGGTACACCAATAGCAATTCAGTGATCTGATAAGTTAAGGGAGGAAGGTTTATGCTACAGTTAGTAGAAATAATCAAAACTATGAGTAACAGATTCTAACATCTTCATTTAAGCACATCCCTACCTGTTAACCAATATTGCTATCGTCTTGAAAAGTTATATTTATGCGGAAGACCCCACTAAAAGGTCATGAGAGCCATCAGATGTTATGAACTTCTTTTAATGAGAGCAACAGGATCAAAAGCGAGTTTGACTTACCATATCAATTGATAGAGGCATTCAGAAGGCTGATGAATTTGATTTTTTCTTTTTGTCTCAGCAACGCAGAGAGATTCTCCTCTGCAACACTGCCTCTGCTGGCCATGCAATTTAATCTGCAGATGGAAAACTCCACCGTTAGTCCATTATTAGAACTTGAATATTTCCAAACTAAAGAAAAAACTACCAAATAAAATTATTTTCATAAAGCGTTAATTAGTACAATAGAGTCCGTAATCTTGTGAAAATTCTAAGTTAACTACAAATTCTATTCTCCATTTTAATTTCAACCTAGCACACTTCTCTCAATCCTATGCCTCATTTGCTACCACTCTCTACACAACTCTAGCACCTATATGAGGAGGTAGATAGAAAGATCTCTTTAGCAAGCCAAGTGACAGCGTAGCATACCCTTCTCACTAGAATTCTTTTAGGTTATGGTACACCAATAGCAATTCAGTGATCTGATAAGTTAAGGGAGGAAGGTTTATGCTACAGTTAGTAGAAATAATCAAAACTATGAGTAACAGATTCTAACATCTTCATTTAAGCACATCCCTATCTGTTAACCAATATTGCTATCGTCTTGAAAAGTTATATTTATGCGGAAGACCCCACTAAAAGGTGCTGAGAGCCATCAGATGTTATGAACTTCTTTTAATGAGAGCAAAACGATCAAAAGTGAGTTTGACTTACCATATCAATTGATAGAGGCATGCAGAAGGCTGATGAATTTGATTTTTTCTTTTTGTCTCAGCAACGCAGAGAGATTCTCCTCTGCAACACTGCCTCTGCTGGCCATGCAATATAATCTGCAGATGGAAAACTCCACCATTAGTCCATTATTAGAACTTGAATATTTCCAAACTAAAGAAAAAACTACCAAATGAAATTATTTTCATAAAGCGTTAATTAGTACAATAGAGTCTGTAATCTTGTGAAAATTCAAAGTTCACTACAAATTCTATTCTCCATTTTAATTTCAACCTAGCACACTTCTCTCAATCCTATGCCTCATTTGCTACCACTCTCTACACAACTCTAGCACCTATATGAGGAGGTAGATAGAAAGATCTCTTTAGCAAGCCAAGTGACAGCATACCCATCTCACTAGAATTCTTTTAGGTTATGGTACACCAATAGCAATTCAGTGATCTGATAAGTTAAGGGAGGAAGGTTTATGCTACAGTTAGTAGAAATAATCAAAACTATGAGTAACAGATTCTAACATCTTCATTTAAGCACATACCTATCTGTTAACCAATATTGCTATCGTCTTGAAAAGTTATATTTATGCGGAAGACCCCACTAAAAGGTCATTAGAGCCATCAGATGTTATGAACTTCTTTTAATGAGAGCTAAACGATCACAAGCGAGTTTTACTTACCATATCAATTGATAGACGCATGCAGAAGGCTGATGAATTTGATTTTTTCTTTTTGTCTCAGCAACGCAGAGAGATTCTCCTCTGCAACACTGCCTCTGCTGGCCATGCAATATAATCTGCAGATGGAAAACTCCACCATTAGTCCATTATTAGAACTTGAATATTTCCAAACTAAAGAAAAAACTACCAAATGAAATTATTTTCATAAAGCGTTAATTAGTACAATAGAGTCTGTAATCTTGTGAAAATTCAAAGTTCACTACAAATTCTATTCTCCATTTTAATTTCATCCTAGCACACTTCTCTCAATCCTATGCCTCATTTGCTACCACTCTCTACACAACTCTAGCACCTATATGAGGAGGTAGATAGAAAGATCTCTTTAGCAAGCCAAGTAACAGCGTACCCATCTCACTAGAATTCTTTTAGGTTATGGTACACCAATAGCAATTCAGTGATCTGATAAGTTAAGGGAGGAAGGTTTATGCTACAGTTAGTAGAAATAATCAAAACTATGAGTAACAGATTCTAACATCTTCATTTAAGCACATCCCTATCTGTTAACCAATATTGCTATCGTCTTGAAAAGTTATATTTATGCGGAAGACCCCACTAAAAGGTCATGAGAGCCATCAGATGTTATGAACTTCTTTTAATGAGAGCTAAACGATCAAAAGCGAGTTTGACTTACCATATCAATTGATAGACGCATGCAGAAGGCTGATGAATTTGATTTTTTCTTTTTGTCTCAGCAACGCAGAGAGATTCTCCTCTGCAACACTGCCTCTGCTGGCCATGCAATATAATCTGCAGATGGAAAACTCCACCATTAGTCCATTATTAGAACTTGAATATTTCCAAACTAAAGAAAAAACTACCAAATAAAATTATTTTCATAAAGCGTTAATTAGTACAATAGAGTCTGTAATCGTGTGAAAATTCAAAGTTCACTACAAATTCTATTCTCCATTTTAATTTCAACCTAGCACACTTCTCTCAATCCTATGCCTCATTTGCTACCACTCTCTACACAACTCTAGCACCTATATGAGGAGGTAGATAGAAAGATCTCTTTAGCAAGCCAAGTGACAGCATACCCATCTCACTAGAATTCTTTTAGGTTATGGTACACCAATAGCAATTCAGTGATCTGATAAGTTAAGGGAGGAAGGTTTATGCTACAGTTAGTAGAAATAATCAAAACTATGAGTAACAGATTCTAACATCTTCATTTAAGCACATCCCTATCTGTTAACCAATATTGCTATCGTCTTGAAAAGTTATATTTATGCGGAAGACCCCACTAAAAGGTGCTGAGAGCCATCAGATGTTATGAACTTCTTTTAATGAGAGCAAAACGATCAAAAGCGAGTTTGACTTACCATATCAATTGATAGAGGCATGCAGAAGGCTGATGAATTTGATTTTTTCTTTTTGTCTCAGCAACGCAGAGAGATTCTCCTCTGCAACACTGCCTCTGCTGGCCATGCAATATAATCTGCAGATGGAAAACTCCACCATTAGTCCATTATTAGAACTTGAATATTTCCAAACTAAAGAAAAAACTACCAAATGAAATTATTTTCATAAAGCGTTAATTAGTACAATAGAGTCTGTAATCTTGTGAAAATTCAAAGTTCACTACAAATTCTATTCTCCATTTTAATTTCAACCTAGCACACTTCTCTCAATCCTATGCCTCATTTGCTACCACTCTCTACACAACTCTAGCACCTATATGAGGAGGTAGATAGAAAGATCTCTTTAGCAAGCCAAGTGACAGCATACCCATCTCACTAGAATTCTTTTAGGTTATGGTACACCAATAGCAATTCAGTGATCTGATAAGTTAAGGGAGGAAGGTTTATGCTACAGTTAGTAGAAATAATCAAAACTATGAGTAACAGATTCTAACATCTTCATTTAAGCACATCCCTATCTGTTAACCAATATTGCTATCGTCTTGAAAAGTTATATTTATGCGGAAGACCCCACTAAAAGGTCATTAGAGCCATCAGATGTTATGAACTTCTTTTAATGAGAGCTAAACGATCAAAAGCGAGTTTGACTTACCATATCAATTGATAGACGCATGCAGAAGGCTGATGAATTTGATTTTTTCTTTTTGTCTCAGCAACGCAGAGAGATTCTCCTCTGCAACACTGCCTCTGCTGGCCATGCAATATAATCTGCAGATGGAAAACTCCACCATTAGTCCATTATTAGAACTTGAATATTTCCAAACTAAAGAAAAAACTACCAAATGAAATTATTTTCATAAAGCGTTAATTAGTACAATAGAGTCTGTAATCTTGTGAAAATTCAAAGTTCACTACAAATTCTATTCTCCATTTTAATTTCATCCTAGCACACTTCTCTCAATCCTATGCCTCATTTGCTACCACTCTCTACACAACTCTAGCACCTATATGAGGAGGTAGATAGAAAGATCTCTTTAGCAAGCCAAGTAACAGCGTACCCATCTCACTAGAATTCTTTTAGGTTATGGTACACCAATAGCAATTCAGTGATCTGATAAGTTAAGGGAGGAAGGTTTATGCTACAGTTAGTAGAAATAATCAAAACTATGAGTAACAGATTCTAACATCTTCATTTAAGCACATCCCTATCTGTTAACCAATATTGCTATCGTCTTGAAAAGTTATATTTATGCGGAAGACCCCACTAAAAGGTCATGAGAGCCATCAGATGTTATGAACTTCTTTTAATGAGAGCTAAACGATCAAAAGCGAGTTTGACTTACCATATCAATTGATAGACGCATGCAGAAGGCTGATGAATTTGATTTTTTCTTTTTGTCTCAGCAACGCAGAGAGATTCTCCTCTGCAACACTGCCTCTGCTGGCCATGCAATATAATCTGCAGATGGAAAACTCCACCATTAGTCCATTATTAGAACTTGAATATTTCCAAACTAAAGAAAAAACTACCAAATAAAATTATTTTCATAAAGCGTTAATTAGTACAATAGAGTCTGTAATCGTGTGAAAATTCAAAGTTCACTACAAATTCTATTCTCCATTTTAATTTCAACCTAGCACACTTCTCTCAATCCTATGCCTCATTTGCTACCACTCTCTACACAACTCTAGCACCTATATGAGGAGGTAGATAGAAAGATCTCTTTAGCAAGCCAAGTGACAGCATACCCATCTCACTAGAATTCTTTTAGGTTATGGTACACCAATAGCAATTCAGTGATCTGATAAGTTAAGGGAGGAAGGTTTATGCTACAGTTAGTAGAAATAATCAAAACTATGAGTAACAGATTCTAACATCTTCATTTAAGCACATCCCTATCTGTTAACCAATATTGCTATCGTCTTGAAAAGTTATATTTATGCGGAAGACCCCACTAAAAGGTGCTGAGAGCCATCAGATGTTATGAACTTCTTTTAATGAGAGCAAAACGATCAAAAGCGAGTTTGACTTACCATATCAATTGATAGAGGCATGCAGAAGGCTGATGAATTTGATTTTTTCTTTTTGTCTCAGCAACGCAGAGAGATTCTCCTCTGCAACACTGCCTCTGCTGGCCATGCAATATAATCTGCAGATGGAAAACTCCACCATTAGTCCATTATTAGAACTTGAATATTTCCAAACTAAAGAAAAAACTACCAAATGAAATTATTTTCATAAAGCGTTAATTAGTACAATAGAGTCTGTAATCTTGTGAAAATTCAAAGTTCACTACAAATTCTATTCTCCATTTTAATTTCAACCTAGCACACTTCTCTCAATCCTATGCCTCATTTGCTACCACTCTCTACACAACTCTAGCACCTATATGAGGAGGTAGATAGAAAGATCTCTTTAGCAAGCCAAGTGACAGCATACCCATCTCACTAGAATTCTTTTAGGTTATGGTACACCAATAGCAATTCAGTGATCTGATAAGTTAAGGGAGGAAGGTTTATGCTACAGTTAGTAGAAATAATCAAAACTATGAGTAACAGATTCTAACATCTTCATTTAAGCACATCCCTATCTGTTAACCAATATTGCTATCGTCTTGAAAAGTTATATTTAGGCGGAAGACCCCACTAAAAGGTCATTAGAGCCATCAGATGTTATGAACTTCTTTTAATGAGAGCTAAACGATCAAAAGCGAGTTTGACTTACCATATCAATTGATAGACGCATGCAGAAGGCTGATGAATTTGATTTTTTCTTTTTGTCTCAGCAACGCAGAGAGATTCTCCTCTGCAACACTGCCTCTGCTGGCCATGCAATATAATCTGCAGATGGAAAACTCCACCATTAGTCCATTATTAGAACTTGAATATTTCCAAACTAAAGAAAAAACTACCAAATGAAATTATTTTCATAAAGCGTTAATTAGTACAATAGAGTCTGTAATCTTGTGAAAATTCAAAGTTCACTACAAATTCTATTCTCCATTTTAATTTCATCCTAGCACACTTCTCTCAATCCTATGCCTCATTTGCTACCACTCTCTACACAACTCTAGCACCTATATGAGGAGGTAGATAGAAAGATCTCTTTAGCAAGCCAAGTAACAGCGTACCCATCTCACTAGAATTCTTTTAGGTTATGGTACACCAATAGCAATTCAGTGATCTGATAAGTTAAGGGAGGAAGGTTTATGCTACAGTTAGTAGAAATAATCAAAACTATGAGTAACAGATTCTAACATCTTCATTTAAGCACATCCCTACCTGTTAACCAATATTGCTATCGTCTTGAAAAGTTATATTTATGCGGAAGACCCCACTAAAAGGTCATGAGAGCCATCAGATGTTATGAACTTCTTTTAATGAGAGCAACAGGATCAAAAGCGAGTTTGACTTACCATATCAATTGATAGAGGCATTCAGAAGGCTGATGAATTTGATTTTTTCTTTTTGTCTCAGCAACGCAGAGAAATTCTCCTCTGCAACACTGCCTCTGCTGGCCATGCAATTTAATCTGCAGATGGAAAACTCCACCGTTAGTCCATTATTAGAACTTGAATATTTCCAAACTAAAGAAAAAACTACCAAATAAAATTATTTTCATAAAGCGTTAATTAGTACAATAGAGTCTGTAATCTTGTGAAAATTCTAAGTTAACTACAAATTCTATTCTCCATTTTAATTTCAACCTAGCACACTTCTCTCAATCCTATGCCTCATTTGCTACCACTCTCTACACAACTCTAGCACCTATATGAGGAGGTAGATAGAAAGATCTCTTTAGCAAGCCAAGTGACAGCGTAGCATACCCTTCTCACTAGAATTCTTTTAGGTTATGGTACACCAATAGCAATTCAGTGATCTGATAAGTTAAGGGAGGAAGGTTTATGCTACAGTTAGTAGAAATAATCAAAACTATGAGTAACAGATTCTAACATCTTCATTTAAGCACATCCCTATCTGTTAACCAATATTGCTATCGTCTTGAAAAGTTATATTTATGCGGAAGACCCCACTAAAAGGTCATGAGAGCCATCAGATGTTATGAACTTCTTTTAATGAGAGCAAAACGATCAAAAGCGAGTTTGACTTACCATATCAATTGATAGAGGCATGCAGAAGGCTGATGAATTTGATTTTTTCTTTTTGTCTCAGCAACGCAGAGAGATTCTCCTCTGCAACACTGCCTCTGCTGGCCATGCAATATAATCTGCAGATGGAAAACTCCACCATTAGTCCATTATTAGAACTTGAATATTTCCAAACTAAAGAAAAAACTACCAAATGAAATTATTTTCATAAAGCGTTAATTAGTACAATAGAGTCTGTAATCTTGTGAAAATTCAAAGTTCACTACAAATTCTATTCTCCATTTTAATTTCAACCTAGCACACTTCTCTCAATCCTATGCCTCATTTGCTACCACTCTCTACACAACTCTAGCACCTATATGAGGAGGTAGATAGAAAGATCTCTTTAGCAAGCCAAGTGACAGCATACCCATCTCACTAGAATTCTTTTAGGTTATGGTACACCAATAGCAATTCAGTGATCTGATAAGTTAAGGGAGGAAGGTTTATGCTACAGTTAGTAGAAATAATCAAAACTATGAGTAACAGATTCTAACATCTTCATTTAAGCACATCCCTATCTGTTAACCAATATTGCTATCGTCTTGAAAAGTTATATTTATGCGGAAGACCCCACTAAAAGGTCATGAGAGCCATCAGATGTTATGAACTTCTTTTAATGAGAGCTAAACGATCAAAAGCGAGTTTGACTTACCATATCAATTGATAGACGCATGCAGAAGGCTGATGAATTTGATTTTTTCTTTTTGTCTCAGCAACGCAGAGAGATTCTCCTCTGCAACACTGCCTCTGCTGGCCATGCAATATAATCTGCAGATGGAAAACTCCACCATTAGTCCATTATTAGAACTTGAATATTTCCAAACTAAAGAAAAAACTACCAAATAAAATTATTTTCATAAAGCGTTAATTAGTACAATAGAGTCTGTAATCGTGTGAAAATTCAAAGTTCACTACAAATTCTATTCTCCATTTTAATTTCAACCTAGCACACTTCTCTCAATCCTATGCCTCATTTGCTACCACTCTCTACACAACTCTAGCACCTATATGAGGAGGTAGATAGAAAGATCTCTTTAGCAAGCCAAGTGACAGCATACCCATCTCACTAGAATTCTTTTAGGTTATGGTACACCAATAGCAATTCAGTGATCTGATAAGTTAAGGGAGGAAGGTTTATGCTACAGTTAGTAGAAATAATCAAAACTATGAGTAACAGATTCTAACATCTTCATTTAAGCACATCCCTATCTGTTAACCAATATTGCTATCGTCTTGAAAAGTTATATTTATGCGGAAGACCCCACTAAAAGGTGCTGAGAGCCATCAGATGTTATGAACTTCTTTTAATGAGAGCAAAACGATCAAAAGCGAGTTTGACTTACCATATCAATTGATAGAGGCATGCAGAAGGCTGATGAATTTGATTTTTTCTTTTTGTCTCAGCAACGCAGAGAGATTCTCCTCTGCAACACTGCCTCTGCTGGCCATGCAATATAATCTGCAGATGGAAAACTCCACCATTAGTCCATTATTAGAACTTGAATATTTCCAAACTAAAGAAAAAACTACCAAATGAAATTATTTTCATAAAGCGTTAATTAGTACAATAGAGTCTGTAATCTTGTGAAAATTCAAAGTTCACTACAAATTCTATTCTCCATTTTAATTTCAACCTAGCACACTTCTCTCAATCCTATGCCTCATTTGCTACCACTCTCTACACAACTCTAGCACCTATATGAGGAGGTAGATAGAAAGATCTCTTTAGCAAGCCAAGTGACAGCATACCCATCTCACTAGAATTCTTTTAGGTTATGGTACACCAATAGCAATTCAGTGATCTGATAAGTTAAGGGAGGAAGGTTTATGCTACAGTTAGTAGAAATAATCAAAACTATGAGTAACAGATTCTAACATCTTCATTTAAGCACATCCCTATCTGTTAACCAATATTGCTATCGTCTTGAAAAGTTATATTTATGCGGAAGACCCCACTAAAAGGTCATTAGAGCCATCAGATGTTATGAACTTCTTTTAATGAGAGCTAAACGATCAAAAGCGAGTTTGACTTACCATATCAATTGATAGACGCATGCAGAAGGCTGATGAATTTGATTTTTTCTTTTTGTCTCAGCAACGCAGAGAGATTCTCCTCTGCAACACTGCCTCTGCTGGCCATGCAATATAATCTGCAGATGGAAAACTCCACCATTAGTCCATTATTAGAACTTGAATATTTCCAAACTAAAGAAAAAACTACCAAATGAAATTATTTTCATAAAGCGTTAATTAGTACAATAGAGTCTGTAATCTTGTGAAAATTCAAAGTTCACTACAAATTCTATTCTCCATTTTAATTTCATCCTAGCACACTTCTCTCAATCCTATGCCTCATTTGCTACCACTCTCTACACAACTCTAGCACCTATATGAGGAGGTAGATAGAAAGATCTCTTTAGCAAGCCAAGTAACAGCGTACCCATCTCACTAGAATTCTTTTAGGTTATGGTACACCAATAGCAATTCAGTGATCTGATAAGTTAAGGGAGGAAGGTTTATGCTACAGTTAGTAGAAATAATCAAAACTATGAGTAACAGATTCTAACATCTTCATTTAAGCACATCCCTATCTGTTAACCAATATTGCTATCGTCTTGAAAAGTTATATTTATGCGGAAGACCCCACTAAAAGGTCATGAGAGCCATCAGATGTTATGAACTTCTTTTAATGAGAGCTAAACGATCAAAAGCGAGTTTGACTTACCATATCAATTGATAGACGCATGCAGAAGGCTGATGAATTTGATTTTTTCTTTTTGTCTCAGCAACGCAGAGAGATTCTCCTCTGCAACACTGCCTCTGCTGGCCATGCAATATAATCTGCAGATGGAAAACTCCACCATTAGTCCATTATTAGAACTTGAATATTTCCAAACTAAAGAAAAAACTACCAAATAAAATTATTTTCATAAAGCGTTAATTAGTACAATAGAGTCTGTAATCGTGTGAAAATTCAAAGTTCACTACAAATTCTATTCTCCATTTTAATTTCAACCTAGCACACTTCTCTCAATCCTATGCCTCATTTGCTACCACTCTCTACACAACTCTAGCACCTATATGAGGAGGTAGATAGAAAGATCTCTTTAGCAAGCCAAGTGACAGCATACCCATCTCACTAGAATTCTTTTAGGTTATGGTACACCAATAGCAATTCAGTGATCTGATAAGTTAAGGGAGGAAGGTTTATGCTACAGTTAGTAGAAATAATCAAAACTATGAGTAACAGATTCTAACATCTTCATTTAAGCACATCCCTATCTGTTAACCAATATTGCTATCGTCTTGAAAAGTTATATTTATGCGGAAGACCCCACTAAAAGGTGCTGAGAGCCATCAGATGTTATGAACTTCTTTTAATGAGAGCAAAACGATCAAAAGCGAGTTTGACTTACCATATCAATTGATAGAGGCATGCAGAAGGCTGATGAATTTGATTTTTTCTTTTTGTCTCAGCAACGCAGAGAGATTCTCCTCTGCAACACTGCCTCTGCTGGCCATGCAATATAATCTGCAGATGGAAAACTCCACCATTAGTCCATTATTAGAACTTGAATATTTCCAAACTAAAGAAAAAACTACCAAATGAAATTATTTTCATAAAGCGTTAATTAGTACAATAGAGTCTGTAATCTTGTGAAAATTCAAAGTTCACTACAAATTCTATTCTCCATTTTAATTTCAACCTAGCACACTTCTCTCAATCCTATGCCTCATTTGCTACCACTCTCTACACAACTCTAGCACCTATATGAGGAGGTAGATAGAAAGATCTCTTTAGCAAGCCAAGTGACAGCATACCCATCTCACTAGAATTCTTTTAGGTTATGGTACACCAATAGCAATTCAGTGATCTGATAAGTTAAGGGAGGAAGGTTTATGCTACAGTTAGTAGAAATAATCAAAACTATGAGTAACAGATTCTAACATCTTCATTTAAGCACATCCCTATCTGTTAACCAATATTGCTATCGTCTTGAAAAGTTATATTTAGGCGGAAGACCCCACTAAAAGGTCATTAGAGCCATCAGATGTTATGAACTTCTTTTAATGAGAGCTAAACGATCAAAAGCGAGTTTGACTTACCATATCAATTGATAGACGCATGCAGAAGGCTGATGAATTTGATTTTTTCTTTTTGTCTCAGCAACGCAGAGAGATTCTCCTCTGCAACACTGCCTCTGCTGGCCATGCAATATAATCTGCAGATGGAAAACTCCACCATTAGTCCATTATTAGAACTTGAATATTTCCAAACTAAAGAAAAAACTACCAAATGAAATTATTTTCATAAAGCGTTAATTAGTACAATAGAGTCTGTAATCTTGTGAAAATTCAAAGTTCACTACAAATTCTATTCTCCATTTTAATTTCATCCTAGCACACTTCTCTCAATCCTATGCCTCATTTGCTACCACTCTCTACACAACTCTAGCACCTATATGAGGAGGTAGATAGAAAGATCTCTTTAGCAAGCCAAGTAACAGCGTACCCATCTCACTAGAATTCTTTTAGGTTATGGTACACCAATAGCAATTCAGTGATCTGATAAGTTAAGGGAGGAAGGTTTATGCTACAGTTAGTAGAAATAATCAAAACTATGAGTAACAGATTCTAACATCTTCATTTAAGCACATCCCTATCTGTTAACCAATATTGCTATCGTCTTGAAAAGTTATATTTATGCGGAAGACCCCACTAAAAGGTCATGAGAGCCATCAGATGTTATGAACTTCTTTTAATGAGAGCTAAACGATCAAAAGCGAGTTTGACTTACCATATCAATTGATAGACGCATGCAGAAGGCTGATGAATTTGATTTTTCTTTTTGTCTCAGCAACTCAGAGATATTCTCATCTGCAACACTGCCTCTGCTGGCCATGCAATATAATCTGCAGATGGAAAACTCCACCGTTACTCCATTATTAGAACTTAAATATTTCCAAACTAAAGAAAAAACTACCAAATAAAATTATTTTCATAAAGCGTTAATTAGTACAATAGAGTCTGTAATCTTGTGAAAATTCAAAGTTCACTACAAATTCTATTCTCCATTTTAATTTCAACCTAGCACACTTCTCTCAATCCTATGCCTCAATTTGCTACCACTCTCTACACAACTCTAGCACCTATATGAGGAGGTAGATAGAAAGATCTCTTTAGCAAGCCAAGTGACAGCGTACCCATCTCACTAGAATTCTTTGAGGTTATGGTACACCAATAGCAATTCAGTGATCTGATAAGTTAAGGGAGGAAGGTTTATGCTACAGTTAGTAGAAATAATCAAAACTATGAGTAACAGATTCTAACATCTTCATTTAAGCACATCCCTATCTGTTAACCAATATTGCTATCATCTTGAAAAGTTATATTTATGCGGAAGACCCCACTAAAAGGTCATGAGAGCCATCAGATGTTATGAACTTCTTTTAATGAGAGCTAAACGATCAAAAGCGAGTTTGACTTACCATATCAATTGATAGACGCATGCAGAAGGCTGATGATTTTGATTTTTTCTTTTTGTCTCAGCAACGCAGAGAGATTCTCCTCTGCAACACTGCCTCTGCTGGCCATGCAATATAATCTGCAGATGGAAAACTCCACCATTAGTCCATTATTAGAACTTGAATATTTCCAAACTAAAGAAAAAACTACCAAATAAAATTATTTTCATAAAGCGTTAATTAGTACAATAGAGTCTGTAATCTTGTGAAAATTCAAAGTTCACTACAAATTCTATTCTCCATTTTAATTTCATCGTAGCACACTTCTCTCAATCCTATGCCTCATTTGCTACCACTCTCTACACAACTCTAGCACCTATATGAGGAGGTAGATAGAAAGATCTCTTTAGCAAGCCAAGTGACAGCGTACCCATCTCACTAGAATTCTTTTAGGTTATGGTACACCAATAGCAATTCAGTGATCTGATAAGTTAAGGGAGGAAGGTTTATGCTACAGTTAGTAGAAATAATCAAAACTATGAGTAACAGATTCTAACATCTTCATTTAAGCACATCCCTACCTGTTAACCAATATTGCTATCGTCTTGAAAAGTTATATTTATGCGGAAGACCCCACTAAAAGGTCATGAGAGCCATCAGATGTTATGAACTTCTTTTAATGAGAGCAACAGGATCAAAAGCGAGTTTGACTTACCATATCAATTGATAGAGGCATTCAGAAGGCTGATGATTTTTTTTTTTTCTTTTTGTCTCAGCAACGCAGAGAGATTCTCCTCTGCAACACTGCCTCTGCTGGCCATGCAATTTAATCTGCAGATGGAAAACGCCACCTTTAGTCCATTATTAGAACTTGAATATTTCCAAACTAAAGAAAAAACTACCAAATAAAATTATTTTCATAAAGCGTTAATTAGTACAATAGAGTCTGTAATCTTGTGAAAATTCAAAGTTAACTACAAATTCTATTCTCCATTTTAATTTCAACCGAGCACACTTCTCTCAATCCTATGCCTCATTTGCTACCACTCTCTAAACAACTCAAGCACCTATATGAGGAGGTAGATAGAAAGATCTCTTTAGCAAGCCAAGTGACAGCGTAGCGTACCCTTCTCACTAGAATTCTTTTAGGTTATGGTACACCAATAGCAATTCAGTGATCTGATAAGTTAAGGGAGGAAGGTTTATGCTACAGTTAGTAGAAATAATCAAAACTATGAGTAACAGATCCTAACATCTTCATTTAAGCACATCCCTATCTGTTAACCAATATTGCTATCGTCTTGAAAAGTTATATTTATGCGGAAGACGCCACTAAAAGGTCCTGAGAGCCATCAGATGTTATGAACTTCTTTTAATGAGAGCAAAACGATCAAAAGCGAGTTTGACTTACCATATCAATTGATAGACGCATGCAGAAGGCTGATGAATTTGATTTTTCTTTTTGTCTCAGCAACGCAGAGATATTCTCATCTGCAACACTGCCTCTGCTGGCCATGCAATATAATCTGCAGATGGAAAACTCCACCGTTAGTCCATTATTAGAACTTGAATATTTCCAAACTAAAGAAAAAACTACCAAATAAAATTATTTTTATAAAGCGTTAATTAGTACAATAGAGTCTGTAATCTTGTGAAAATTCAAAGTTCACTACAAATTCTATTCTCCATTTTAATTTCAACCTAGCACACTTCTCTCAATCCTATGCCTCATTTGCTACCACTCTCTACACAACTCTGGCACCTATATGAGGAGGTAGATAGAAAGATCTCTTTAGCAAGCCAAGTGACAGCGTACCCATCTCACTAGAATTCTTTTAGGTTATGGTACACCAATAGCAATTCAGTGATCTGATAAGTTAAGGGAGGAAGGTTTATGCTACAGTTAGTAGAAATAATCAAAACTATGAGTAACAGATTCTAACATCTTCATTTAAGCACATCCCTATCTGTTAACCAATATTGCTATTGTCTTGAAAAGTTATATTTATGCGGAAGACCCCACTAAAAGGTGCTGAGAGCCATCAGATGTTATGAACTTCTTTTAATGAGAGCAAAACGATCAAAAGCGAGTTTGACTTACCATATCAATTGATAGACGCATGCAGAAGGCTGATGAATTTGATTTTTTCTTTTTGTCTCAGCAACGCAGAGAGATTCTCCTCTGCAACACTGCCTCTGCTGGCCATGCAATATAATCTGCAGATGGAAAACTCCACCGTTAGTCCATTATTAGAACTTGAATATTTCCAAACTAAAGAAAAAACTACCAAATAAAATTATTTTCATAAAGCGTTAATTAGTACAATAGAGTCTGTAATCTTGTGAAAATTCAAAGTTCACTACAAATTCTATTCTCCATTTTAATTTCAACCTAGCACACTTCTCTCAATCCTATGCCTCATTTGCTACCACTCTCTACACAACTCTAGCACCTATATGAGGAGGTAGATAGAAAGATCTCTTTAGCAAGCCAAGTGACAGCGTACCCATCTCACTAGAATTCTTTTAGGTTATGGTACACCAATAGCAATTCCTTGATCTGATAAGTTAAGGGAGGAAGGTTTATGCTACAGTTAGTAGAAATAATCAAAACTATGAGTAACAGATTCTAACATCTTCATTTAAGCACATCCCTATCTGTTAACCAACATTGCTATCGTCTTGAAAAGTTATATTTATGCGGAAGACCCCACTAAAAGGTCATGAGAGCCATCAGATGTTATGAACTTCTTTTAATGAGAGCAACAGGATCAAAAGCGAGTTTGACTTACCATATCAATTGATAGAGGCATTCAGAAGGCTGATGAATTTGATTTTTTCTTTTTGTCTCAGCAACGCAGAGAGATTCTCCTCTGCAACACTGCCTCTGCTGGCCATGCAATTTAATCTGCAGATGGAAAACGCCACCGTTAGTCCATTATTAGAACTTGAATATTTCCAAACTAAAGAAAAAACTACCAAATAAAATTATTTTCATAAAGCGTTAATTAGTACAATAGAGTCTGTAATCTTGTGAAAATTCTAAGTTAACTACAAATTCTATTCTCCATTTTAATTTCAACCTAGCACACTTCTCTCAATCCTATGCCTCATTTGCTACCACTCTCTACACAACTCTAGCACCTAGATGAGGAGGTAGATAGAAAGATCTCTTTAGCAAGCCAAGTGACAGCGTAGCATACCCTTCTCACTAGAATTCTTTTAGGTTATGGTACACCAATAGCAATTCAGTGATCTGATAAGTTAAGGGAGGAAGGTTTATGCTACAGTTAGTAGAAATAATCAAAACTATGAGTAACAGATTCTAACATCTTCATTTAAGCACATCCCTATCTGTTAACCAATATTGCTATCGTCTTGAAAAGTTATATTTATGCGGAAGACCCCACTAAAAGGTGCTGAGAGCCATCAGATGTTATGAACTTCTTTTAATGAGAGCAAAACGATCAAAAGCGAGTTTGACTTACCATATCAATTGATAGACGCATGCAGAAGGCTGATGAATTTGATTTTTTCTTTTTGTCTCAGCAACGCAGAGAGATTCTCCTCTGCAACACTGCCTCTGCTGGCCATGCAATATAATCTGCAGATGGAAAACTCCACCGTTAGTCCATTATTAGAACTTGAATATTTCCAAACTAAAGAAAAAACTACCAAATAAAATTATTTTCATAAAGCGTTAATTAGTACAATAGAGTCTGTAATCTTGTGAAAATTCAAAGTTCACTACAAATTCTATTCTCCATTTTAATTTCAACCTAGCACACTTCTCTCAATCCTATGCCTCATTTGCTACCACTCTCTACACAACTCTAGCACCTATATGAGGAGGTAGATAGAAAGATCTCTTTAGCAAGCCAAGTGACAGCGTACCCATCTCACTAGAATTCTTTTAGGTTATGGTACACCAATAGCAATTCCTTGATCTGATAAGTTAAGGGAGGAAGGTTTATGCTACAGTTAGTAGAAATAATCAAAACTATGAGTAACAGATTCTAACATCTTCATTTAAGCACATCCCTATCTGTTAACCAACATTGCTATCGTCTTGAAAAGTTATATTTATGCGGAAGACCCCACTAAAAGGTCATGAGAGCCATCAGATGTTATGAACTTCTTTTAATGAGAGCAACAGGATCAAAAGCGAGTTTGACTTACCATATCAATTGATAGAGGCATTCAGAAGGCTGATGAATTTGATTTTTTCTTTTTGTCTCAGCAACGCAGAGAGATTCTCCTCTGCAACACTGCCTCTGCTGGCCATGCAATTTAATCTGCAGATGGAAAACGCCACCGTTAGTCCATTATTAGAACTTGAATATTTCCAAACTAAAGAAAAAACTACCAAATAAAATTATTTTCATAAAGCGTTAATTAGTACAATAGAGTCTGTAATCTTGTGAAAATTCTAAGTTAACTACAAATTCTATTCTCCATTTTAATTTCAACCTAGCACACTTCTCTCAATCCTATGCCTCATTTGCTACCACTCTCTACACAACTCTAGCACCTAGATGAGGAGGTAGATAGAAAGATCTCTTTAGCAAGCCAAGTGACAGCGTAGCATACCCTTCTCACTAGAATTCTTTTAGGTTATGGTACACCAATAGCAATTCAGTGATCTGATAAGTTAAGGGAGGAAGGTTTATGCTACAGTTAGTAGAAATAATCAAAACTATGAGTAACAGATTCTAACATCTTCATTTAAGCACATCCCTATCTGTTAACCAATATTGCTATCGTCTTGAAAAGTTATATTTATGCGGAAGACCCCACTAAAAGGTCATGAGAGCCATCAGATGTTATGAACTTCTTTTAATGAGAGCTAAACGATCAAAAGCGAGTTTGACTTACCATATCAATTGATAGACGCATGCAGAAGGCTGATGAATTTGATTTTTTCTTTTTGTCTCAGCAACGCAGAGAGATTCTCCTCTGCAACACTGCCTCTGCTGGCCATGCAATATAATCTGCAGATGGAAAACTCCACCATTAGTCCATTATTAGAACTTGAATATTTCCAAACTAAAGAAAAAACTACCAAATGAAATTATTTTCATAAAGCGTTAATTAGTACAATAGAGTCTGTAATCTTGTGAAAATTCAAAGTTCACTACAAATTCTATTCTCCATTTTAATTTCAACCTAGCACACTTCTCTCAATCCTATGCCTCATTTGCTACCACTCTCTACACAACTCTGGCACCTATATGAGGAGGTAGATAGAAAGATCTCTTTAGCAAGCCAAGTGACAGCGTACCCATCTCACTAGAATTCTTTTAGGTTATGGTACACCAATAGCAATTCAGTGATCTGATAAGTTAAGGGAGGAAGGTTTATGCTACAGTTAGTAGAAATAATCAAAACTATGAGTAACAGATTCTAACATCTTCATTTAAGCACATCCCTATCTGTTAACCAATATTGCTATCGTCTTGAAAAGTTATATTTATGCGGAAGACCCCACTAAAAGGTGCTGAGAGCCATCAGATGTTATGAACTTCTTTTAATGAGAGCAAAACGATCAAAAGCGAGTTTGACTTACCATATCAATTGATAGACGCATGCAGAAGGCTGATGAATTTGATTTTTTCTTTTTGTCTCAGCAACGCAGAGGGATTCTCCTCTGCAACACTGCCTCTGCTGGCCATGCAATATAATCTGCAGATGGAAAACTCCACCGTTAGTCCATTATTAGAACTTGAATATTTCCAAACTAAAGAAAAAACTACCAAATAAAATTATTTTCATAAAGCAATAATTAGTACAATAGAGTCTGTAATCTTGTGAAAATTCAAAGTTCACTACAAATTCTATTCTCCATTTTAATTTCAACCTAGCACACTTCTCTCAATCCTATGCCTCATTTGCTACCACTCTCTACACAACTCTAGCACCTATATGAGGAGGTAGATAGAAAGATCTCTTTAGCAAGCCAAGTGACAGCGTAGCCATCTCGCTAGAATTCTTTTAGGTTATGGTACACCAATAGCAATTCAGTGATCTGATAAGTTAAGGGAGGAAGGTTTATGCTACAGTTAGTAGAAATAATCAAAACTATGAGTAACAGATTCTAACATCTTCATTTAAGCACATCCCTATCTGTTAACCAATATTGCTATCGTCTTGAAAAGTTATATTTATGCGGAAGACCCCACTAAAAGGTGCTGAGAGCCATCAGATGTTATGAACTTCTTTTAATGAGAGCAAAACGATCAAAAGCGAGTTTGACTTACCATATCAATTGATAGACGCATGCAGAAGGCTGATGAATTTGATTTTTTCTTTTTGTCTCAGCAACGCAGAGATATTCTCCTCTGCAACACTGCCTCTGCTGGCCATGCAATATAATCTGCAGATGGAAAACTCCACCGTCAGTCCATTATTAGAACTTGAATATTTCCAAACTAAAGAAAAAACTACCAAATGAAATTATTTTCATAAAGCGTTAATTAGTACAATAGAGTCTGTAATCTTGTGAAAATTCAAAGTTCACTACAAATTCTATTCTCCATTTTAATTTCAACCTAGCACACTTCTCTCAATCCTATGCCTCATTTGCTACCACTCTCTACACAACTCTAGCACCTATATGAGGAGGTAGATAGAAAGATCTCTTTAGCAAGCCAAGTGACAGCGTACCCATCTCACTAGAATTCTTTTAGGTTATGGTACACCAATAGCAATTCAGTGATCTGATAAGTTAAGGGAGGAAGGTTTATGCTACAGTTAGTAGAAATAATCAAAACTATGAGTAACAGATTCTAACATCTTCATTTAAGCACATCCCTATCTGTTAACCAATATTGCTATCGTCTTGAAAAGTTATATTTATGCGGAAGACCCTACTAAAAGGTCATGAGAGCCATCAGATGTTATGAACTTCTTTTAATGAGAGCTAAACGATCAAAAGCGAGTTTGACTTACCATATCAATTGATAGACGCATGCAGAAGGCTGATGAATTTGATTTTTTCTTTTTGTCTCAGCAACGCAGAGAGATTCTCCTCTGCAACACTGCCTCTGCTGGCCATGCAATATAATCTGCAGATGGAAAACTCCACCATTAGTCCATTATTAGAACTTGAATATTTCCAAACTAAAGAAAAAACTACCAAATGAAATTATTTTCATAAAGCGTTAATTAGTACAATAGAGTCTGTAATCTTGTGAAAATTCAAAGTTCACTACAAATTCTATTCTCCATTTTAATTTCAACCTAGCACACTTCTCTCAATCCTATGCCTCATTTGCTACCACTCTCTACACAACTCTATCACCTATATGAGGAGGTAGATAGAAAGATCTCTTTAGCAAGCCAAGTGACAGCGTTCCCATCTCACTAGAATTCTTTTAGGTTATGGTACACCAATAGCAATTCAGTGATCTGATAAGTTAAGGGAGGAAGGTTTATGCTACAGTTAGTAGAAATAATCAAAACTGTGAGTAACAGATACTAACATCTTCATTTAAGCACATCCCTATCTGTTAACCAATATTGCTATCGTCTTGAAAAGTTATATTTATGCGGAAGACCCCACTAAAAGGTCATGAGAGCCATCAGATGTTATGAACTTCTTTTAATGAGAGCAAAACGATCAAAAGCGAGTTTGACTTACCATATCAATTGATAGACGCATGCAGAAGGCTGATGAATTTGATTTTTTCTTTTTGTCTCAGCAACGCAGAGAGATTCTCCTCTGCAACACTGCCTCTGCTGGCCATGCAATATAATCTGCAGATGGAAAACTCCACCATTAGTCCATTATTAGAACTTGAATATTTCCAAACTAAAGAAAAAACTACCAAATAAAATTATTTTCATAAAGCGTTATTTAGTACAATAGAGTCTGTAATCTTGTGAAAATTCAAAGTTCACTACAAATTCTATTCTCCATTTTAATTTCAACCTAGCACACTTCTCTCAATCCTATGCCTCATTTGCTACCACTCTCTACACAACTCTAGCACCTATATGAGGAGGTAGATAGAAAGATCTCTTTAGCAAGCCAAGTGATAGCGTACCCATCTCACTAGAATTCTTTTAGGTTATGGTACACCAATAGCAATTCAGTGATCTGATAAGTTAAGGGAGGAAGGTTTATGCTACAGTTAGTAGAAATAATCAAAACTATGAGTACCAGATTCTAACATCTTCATTTAAGCACATCCCTATCTGTTAACCAATATTGCTATCGTCTTGAAAAGTTATATTTATGCGGAAGACCCCACTAAAAGGTCATGAGAGCCATCAGATGTTATGAACTTCTTTTAATGAGAGCAACAGGATCAAAAGCGAGTTTGACTTACCATATCAATTGATAGAGGCATTCAGAAGGCTGATGAATTTGATTTTTTCTTTTTGTCTCAGCAACGCAGAGAGATTCTCCTCTGCAACACTGCCTCTGCTGGCCATGCAATTTAATCTGCAGATGGAAAACGCCACCTTTAGTCCATTATTAGAACTTGAATATTTCCAAACTAAAGAAAAAACTACCAAATAAAATTATTTTCATAAAGCGTTAATTAGTACAATAGAGTCTGTAATCTTGTGAAAATTCAAAGTTAACTACAAATTCTATTCTCCATTTTAATTTCAACCTAGCACACTTCTCTCAATCCTATGCCTCATTTGCTACCACTCTCTACACAACTCTAGCACCTATATGAGGAGGGAGATAGAAAGATCTCTTTAGCAAGCCAAGTGACAGCGTAGCGTACCCTTCTCACTAGAATTCTGTTAGGTTATGGTACACCAATAGCAATTCAGTGATCTGATAAGTTAAGTGAGGAAGGTTTATGCTACAGTTAGTAGAAATAATCAAAACTATGAGTAACAGATTCTAACATCTTCATTTAAGCACATCCCTATCTGTTAACCAATATTGCTATCGTCTTGAAAAGTTATATTTATGCGGAAGACCCCACTAAAAGGTCATGAGAGCCATGAGATGTTATGAACTTCTTTTAATGAGAGCTAAACGATCAAAAGCGAGTTTGACTTACCATATCAATTGATAGACGCATGCAGAAGGCTGATGAATTTGATTTTTTCTTTTTGTCTCAGCAACGCAGAGAGATTCTCCTCTGCAACACTGCCTCTGCTGGCCATGCAATATAATCTGCAGATGGAAAACTCCACCATTAGTCCATTATTAGAACTTGAATATTTCCAAACTAAAGAAAAAACTACCAAATGAAATTATTTTCATAAAGCGTTAATTAGTACAATAGAGTCTGTAATCTTGTGAAAATTCAAAGTTCACTACAAATTCTATTCTCCATTTTAATTTCAACCTAGCACACTTCTCTCAATCCTATGCCTCATTTGCTACCACTCTCTACACAACTCTGGCACCTATAGGAGGAGGTAGATAGAAAGATCTCTTTAGCAAGCCAAGTGACAGCGTACCCATCTCACTAGAATTCTTTTAGGTTATGGTACACCAATAGCAATTCAGTGATCTGATAAGTTAAGGGAGGAAGGTTTATGCTACAGTTAGTAGAAATAATCAAAACTATGAGTAACAGATCCTAACATCTTCATTTAAGCACATCCCTATCTGTTAACCAATATTGCTATCGTCTTGAAAAGTTATATTTATGCGGAAGACGCCACTAAAAGGTCCTGAGAGCCATCAGATGTTATGAACTTCTTTTAATGAGAGCGAAACAATCACAAGCGAGTTTGACTTACCATATCAATTGATAGACGCATGCAGAAGGCTGATGAATTTGATTTTTCTTTTTGTCTCAGCAACGCAGAGATATTCTCATCTGCAACACTGCCTCTGCTGGCCATGCAATATAATCTGCAGATGGAAAACTCCACCGTTAGTCCATTATTAGAACTTGAATATTTCCAAACTAAAGAAAAAACTACCAAATAAAATTATTTTCATAAAGCGTTAATTAGTACAATAGAGTCTGTAATCTTGTGAAAATTCAAAGTTCACTACAAATTCTATTATCCATTTTAATTTCAACCTAGCACACTTCTCTCAATCCTATGCCTCATTTGCTACCACTCTCTACACAACTCTAGCACCTATATGAGGAGGTAGATAGAAAGATCTCTTTAGCAAGCCAAGTGACAGCGTACCCATCTCACTAGAATTCTTTTAGGTTATGGTACACCAATAGCAATTCAGTGATCTGATAAGTTAAGAGAGGAAGGTTTATGCTACAGTTAGTAGAAATAATCAAAACTATGAGTAACAGATTCTAACATCTTCATTTAAGCACATCCCTATCTGTTAACCAATATTGCTATCGTCTTGAAAAGTTATATTTATGCGGAAGACCCCACTAAAAGGTGCTGAGAGCCATCAGATGTTATGAACTTCTTTTAATGAGAGCAAAACTATCAAAAGCGAGTTTGACTTACCATATCAATTGATAGACGCATGCAGAAGGCTGATGAATTTGATTTTTTCTTTTTGTCTCAGCAACACAGAGAGATTCTCCTCTGCAACACTGCCTCTGCTGGCCATGCAATATAATCTGCAGATGGAAAACTCCACCGTTAGTCCATTATTAGAACTTGAATATTTCCAAACTAAAGAAAAAACTACCAAATAAAATTATTTTCATAAAGCGTTAATTAGTACAATAGAGTCTGTAATCTTGTGAAAATTCAAAGTTCACTACAAATTCTATTCTCCATTTTGATTTCAACCTAGCACACTTCTCTCAATCCTATGCCTCATTTGCTACCACTCTCTACACAACTCTAGCACCTATATGAGGAGGTAGATAGAAAGATCTCTTTAGCAAGCCAAGTGACAGCGTACCCATCTCACTAGAATTCTTTTAGGTTATGGTACACCAATAGCAATTCAGTGATCTGATAAGTTAAGGGAGGAAGGTTTATGCTACAGTTAGTAGAAATAATCAAAACTATGAGTAACAGATTCTAACATCTTCATTTAAGCACATCCCTATCTGTTAACCAATATTGCTATCGTCTTGAAAAGTTATATTTATGCGGAAGACCCCACTAAAAGGTCATGAGAGCCATCAGATGTTATGAACTTCTTTTAATGAGAGCAACAGGATCAAAAGCGAGTTTGACTTACCATATCAATTGATAGAGGCATTCAGAAGGCTGATGAATTTGATTTTTTCTTTTTGTCTCAGCAACGCAGAGAGATTCTCCTCTGCAACACTGCCTCTGCTGGCCACGCAATTTAATCTGCAGATGGAAAACGCCACCGTTAGTCCATTATTAGAACTTGAATATTTCCAAACTAAAGAAAAAACTACCAAATAAAATTATTTTCATAAAGCGTTAATTAGTACAATAGAGTCTGTAATCTTGTGAAAATTCAAAGTTAACTACAAATTCTATTCTCCATTTTAATTTCAACCTAGCACACTTCTCTCAATCCTATGCCTCATTTGCTACCACTCTCTAAACAACTCTAGCACCTATATGAGGAGGTAGATAGAAAGATCTCTTTAGCAAGCCAAGTGACAGCGTAGCGTACCCTTCTCACTAGACTTCTTTTAGGTTATGGTACACCAATAGCAATTCAGTGATCTGATAAGTTAAGGGAGGAAGGTTTATGCTACAGTTAGTAGAAATAATCAAAACTATGAGTAACAGATTCTAACATCTTCATTTAAGCACATCCCTATCTGTTAACCAATATTGCTATCGTCTTGAAAAGTTATATTTATGCGGAAGACCCCACTAAAAGGTGCTGAGAGCCATCAGATGTTATGAACTTCTTTTAATGAGAGCAAAACGATCAAAAGCGAGTTTGACTTACCATATCAATTGATAGACGCATGCAGAAGGCTGATGAATTTGATTTTTCTTTTTGTCTCAGCAACGCAGAGATATTCTCATCTGCAACACTGCCTCTGCTGGCCATGCAATATAATCTGCAGATGGAAAACTCCACCGTTAGTCCATTATTAGAACTTGAATATTTCCAAACTAAAGAAAAAACTACCAAATAAAACTATTTTCATAAAGCGTTAATTAGTACAATAGAGTCTGTAATCTTGTGAAAATTCAAAGTTCACTACAAATTCTATTCTCCATTTTAATTTCAACCTAGCACACTTCTCTCAATCCTATGCCTCATTTGCTACCACTCTCTACACAACTCTAGCACCTATATGAGGAGGTAGATAGAAAGATCTCTTTAGCAAGCCAAGTGACAGCGTACCCATCTCACTAGAATTCTTTTAGGTTATGGTACACCAATAGCAATTCAGTGATCTGATAAGTTAAGGGAGGAAGGTTTATGCTACAGTTAGTAGAAATAATCAAAACTATGAGTAACAGATTCTAACATCTTCATTTAAGCACATCCCTATCTGTTAACCAATATTGCTATCGTCTTGAAAAGTTATATTTATGCGGAAGACCCCACTAAAAGGTCATGAGAGCCATCAGATGTTATGAACTTCTTTTAATGAGAGCAACAGGATCAAAAGCGAGTTTGACTTACCATATCAATTGATAGAGGCATTCAGAAGGCTGATGAATTTGATTTTTTCTTTTTGTCTCAGCAACGCAGAGAGATTCTCCTCTGCAACACTGCCTCTGCTGGCCACGCAATTTAATCTGCAGATGGAAAACGCCACCGTTAGTCCATTATTAGAACTTGAATATTTCCAAACTAAAGAAAAAACTACCAAATAAAATTATTTTCATAAAGCGTTAATTAGTACAATAGAGTCTGTAATCTTGTGAAAATTCAAAGTTAACTACAAATTCTATTCTCCATTTTAATTTCAACCTAGCACACTTCTCTCAATCCTATGCCTCATTTGCTACCACTCTCTACACAACTCTAGCACCTATATGAGGAGGTAGATAGAAAGATCTCTTTAGCAAGCCAAGTGACAGCGTAGCGTACCCTTCTCACTAGAATTCTTTTAGGTTATGGTACACCAATAGCAATTCAGTGATCTGATAAGTTAAGGGAGGAAGGTTTATGCTACAGTTAGTAGAAATAATCAAAACTATGAGTAACAGATTCTAACATCTTCATTTAAGCACATCCCTATCTATTAACCAATATTGCTATCGTCTTGAAAAGTTATATTTATGCGGAAGACCCCACTAAAAGGTGCTGAGAGCCATCAGATGTTATGAACTTCTTTTAATGAGAGCAAAACGATCAAAAGCGAGTTTGACTTACCATATCAATTGATAGACGCATGCAGAAGGCTGATGAATTTGATTTTTCTTTTTGTCTCAGCAACGCAGAGATATTCTCATCTGCAACACTGCCTCTGCTGGCCATGCAATATAATCTGCAGATGGAAAACTCCACCGTTAGTCCATTATTAGAACTTGAATATTTCCAAACTAAAGAAAAAACTACCAAATAAAACTATTTTCATAAAGCGTTAATTAGTACAATAGAGTCTGTAATCTTGTGAAAATTCAAAGTTCACTACAAATTCTATTCTCCATTTTAATTTCAACCTAGCACACTTCTCTCAATCCTATGCCTCATTTGCTACCACTCTCTACACAACTCTAGCACCTATATGAGGAGGTAGATAGAAAGATCTCTTTAGCAAGCCAAGTGACAGCGTAGCGTACCCTTCTCACTAGAATTCTTTTAGGTTATGGTACACCAATAGCAATTCAGTGATCTGATAAGTTAAGGGAGGAAGGTTTATGCTACAGTTAGTAGAAATAATCAAAACTATGAGTAACAGATTCTAACATCTTCATTTAAGCACATCCCTATCTGTTAACCAATATTGCTATCGTCTTGAAAAGTTATATTTATGCGGAAGACCCCACTAAAAGGTCATGAGAGCCATCAGATGTTATGAACTTCTTTTAATGAGAGCTAAACGATCAAAAGCGAGTTTGACTTACCATATCAATTGATAGACGCATGCAGAAGGCTGATGAATTTGATTTTTTCTTTTTGTCTCAGCAACGCAGAGAGATTCTCCTCTGCAACACTGCCTCTGCTGGCCATGCAATATAATCTGCAGATGGAAAACTCCACCATTAGTCCATTATTAGAACTTGAATATTTCCAAACTAAAGAAAAAACTACCAAATAAAATTATTTTCATAAAGCGTTAATTAGTACAATAGAGTCTGTAATCTTGTGAAAATTCAAAGTTCACTACAAGTTCTATTCTCCATTTTAATTTCAACCTAGCACACTTCTCTCAATCCTATGCCTCATTTGCTACCACTCTCTACACAACTCTAGCACCTATATGAGGAGGTAGATAGAAAGATCTCTTTAGCAAGCCAAGTGACAGCGTTCCCATCTCACTAGAATTCTTTTAGGTTATGGTACACCAATAGCAATTCAGTGATCTGATAAGTTAAGGGAGGAAGGTTTATGCTACAGTTAGTAGAAATAATCAAAACTATGAGTAACAGATTCTAACATCTTCATTTAAGCACATCCCTATCTGTTAACCAATATTGCTATCGTCTTGAAAAGTTATATTTATGCGGAAGACCCCACTAAAAGGTGCTGAGAGCCATCAGATGTTATGAACTTCTTTTAATGAGAGCAAAACGATCAAAAGCGAGTTTGACTTACCATATCAATTGATAGACGCATGCAGAAGGCTGATAAATTTGATTTTTTCTTTTTGTCTCAGCAACGCAGAGAGATTCTCCTCTGCAACACTGCCTCTGCTGGCCATGCAATATAATCTGCAGATGGAAAACTCCACCGTTAGTCCATTATTAGAACTTGAATATTTCCAAACTAAAGAAAAAACTACCAAATAAAATTATTTTCATAAAGCGTTAATTAGTACAATAGAGTCTGTAATCTTGTGAAAATTCAAAGTTCACTACAAATTCTATTCTCCATTTTAATTTCAACCTAGCACACTTCTCTCAATCCTATGCCTCATTTGCTACCACTCTCTACACAACTCTAGCACCTATATGAGGAGGTAGATAGAAAGATCTCTTTAGCAAGCCAAGTGACAGCGTACCCATCTCACTAGAATTCTTTTAGGTTATGGTACACCAATAGCAATTCAGTGATCTGATAAGTTAAGGGAGGAAGGTTTATGCTACAGTTAGTAGAAATAATCAAAACTATGAGTAACAGATCCTAACATCTTCATTTAAGCACATCCCTATCTGTTAACCAATATTGCTATCGTCTTGAAAAGTTATATTTATGCGGAAGACGCCACTAAAAGGTCCTGAGAGCCATCAGATGTTATGAACTTCTTTTAATGAGAGCAAAACGATCACAAGCGAGTTTGACTTACCATATCAATTGATAGACGCATGCAGAAGGCTGATGAATTTGATTTTTCTTTTTGTCTCAGCAACGCAGAGATATTCTCATCTGCAACACTGCCTCTGCTGGCCATGCAATATAATCTGCAGATGGAAAACTCCACCGTTAGTCCATTATTAGAACTTGAATATTTCCAAACTAAAGAAAAAACTACCAAATAAAATTATTTTCATAAAGCGTTAATTAGTACAATAGAGTCTGTAATCTTGTGAAAATTCAAAGTTCACTACAAATTCTATTATCCATTTTTATTTCAACCTAGCACACTTCTCTCAATCCTATGCCTCATTTGCTACCACTCTCTACACAACTCTAGCACCTATATGAGGAGGTAGATAGAAAGATCTCTTTAGCAAGCCAAGTGACAGCGTACCCATCTCACTAGAATTCTTTTAGGTTATGGTACACCAATAGCAATTCAGTGATCTGATAAGTTAAGAGAGGAAGGTTTATGCTACAGTTAGTAGAAATAATCAAAACTATGAGTAACAGATTCTAACATCTTCATTTAAGCACATCCCTATCTGTTAACCAATATTGCTATCGTCTTGAAAAGTTATATTTATGCGGAAGACCCCACTAAAAGGTGCTGAGAGCCATCAGATGTTATGAACTTCTTTTAATGAGAGCAAAACGATCAAAAGCGAGTTTGACTTACCATATCAATTGATAGACGCATGCAGAAGGCTGATGAATTTGATTTTTTCTTTTTGTCTCAGCAACGCAGAGAGATTCTCCTCTGCAACACTGCCTCTGCTGGCCATGCAATATAATCTGCAGATGGAAAACTCCACCGTTAGTCCATTATTAGAACTTGAATATTTCCAAACTAAAGAAAAAACTACCAAATAAAATTATTTTCATAAAGCGTTAATTAGTACAATAGAGTCTGTAATCTTGTGAAAATTCAAAGTTCACTACAAATTCTATTCTCCATTTTGATTTCAACCTAGCACACTTCTCTCAATCCTATGCCTCATTTGCTACCACTCTCTACACAACTCTAGCACCTATTTGAGGAGGTAGATAGAAAGATCTCTTTAGCAAGCCAAGTGACAGCGTACCCATCTCACTAGAATTCTTTTAGGTTATGGTACACCAATAGCAATTCAGTGATCTGATAAGTTAAGGGAGGAAGATTTATGCTACAGTTAGTAGAAATAATCAAAACTATGAGTAACAGATTCTAACATCTTCATTTAAGCACATCCCTATCTGTTAACCAATATTGCTATCGTCTTGAAAAGTTATATTTATGCGGAAGACCCCACTAAAAGGTCATGAGAGCCATCAGATGTTATGAACTTCTTTTAATGAGAGCAACAGGATCAAAAGCGAGTTTGACTTACCATATCAATTGATAGAGGCATTCAGAAGGCTGATGAATTTGATTTTTTCTTTTTGTCTCAGCAACGCAGAGAGATTCTCCTCTGCAACACTGCCTCTGCTGGCCACGCAATTTAATCTGCAGATGGAAAACGCCACCGTTAGTCCATTATTAGAACTTGAATATTTCCAAACTAAAGAAAAAACTACCAAATAAAATTATTTTCATAAAGCGTTAATTAGTACAATAGAGTCTGTAATCTTGTGAAAATTCAAAGTTAACTACAAATTCTATTCTCCATTTTAATTTCAACCTAGCACACTTCTCTCAATCCTATGCCTCATTTGCTACCACTCTCTACACAACTCTAGCACCTATATGAGGAGGTAGATAGAAAGATCTCTTTAGCAAGCCAAGTGACAGCGTAGCGTACCCTTCTCACTAGAATTCTTTTAGGTTATGGTACACCAATAGCAATTCAGTGATCTGATAAGTTAAGGGAGGAAGGTTTATGCTACAGTTAGTAGAAATAATCAAAACTATGAGTAACAGATTCTAACATCTTCATTTAAGCACATCCCTATCTGTTAACCAATATTGCTATCGTCTTGAAAAGTTATATTTATGCGGAAGACCCCACTAAAAGGTGCTGAGAGCCATCAGATGTTATGAACTTCTTTTAATGAGAGCAAAACGATCAAAAGCGAGTTTGACTTACCATATCAATTGATAGACGCATGCAGAAGGCTGATGAATTTGATTTTTCTTTTTGTCTCAGCAACGCAGAGATATTCTCATCTGCAACACTGCCTCTGCTGGCCATGCAATATAATCTGCAGATGGAAAACTCCACCGTTAGTCCATTATTAGAACTTGAATATTTCCAAACTAAAGAAAAAACTACCAAATAAAACTATTTTCATAAAGCGTTAATTAGTACAATAGAGTCTGTAATCTTGTGAAAATTCAAAGTTCACTACAAATTCTATTCTCCATTTTAATTTCAACCTAGCACACTTCTCTCAATCCTATGCCTCATTTGCTACCACTCTCTACACAACTCTAGCACCTATATGAGGAGGTAGATAGAAAGATCTCTTTAGCAAGCCAAGTGACAGCGTAGCGTACCCTTCTCACTAGAATTCTTTTAGGTTATGGTACACCAATAGCAATTCAGTGATCTGATAAGTTAAGGGAGGAAGGTTTATGCTACAGTTAGTAGAAATAATCAAAACTATGAGTAACAGATTCTAACATCTTCATTTAAGCACATCCCTATCTGTTAACCAATATTGCTATCGTCTTGAAAAGTTATATTTATGCGGAAGACCCCACTAAAAGGTGCTGAGAGCCATCAGATGTTATGAACTTCTTTTAATGAGAGCAAAACGATCAAAAGCGAGTTTGACTTACCATATCAATTGATAGACGCATGCAGAAGGCTGATGAATTTGATTTTTCTTTTTGTCTCAGCAACGCAGAGATATTCTCATCTGCAACACTGCCTCTGCTGGCCATGCAATATAATCTGCAGATGGAAAACTCCACCGTTAGTCCATTATTAGAACTTGAATATTTCCAAACTAAAGAAAAAACTACCAAATAAAACTATTTTCATAAAGCGTTAATTAGTACAATAGAGTCTGTAATCTTGTGAAAATTCAAAGTTCACTACAAATTCTATTCTCCATTTTAATTTCAACCTAGCACACTTCTCTCAATCCTATGCCTCATTTGCTACCACTCTCTACACAACTCTAGCACCTATATGAGGAGGTAGATAGAAAGATCTCTTTAGCAAGCCAAGTGACAGCGTAGCGTACCCTTCTCACTAGAATTCTTTTAGGTTATGGTACACCAATAGCAATTCAGTGATCTGATAAGTTAAGGGAGGAAGGTTTATGCTACAGTTAGTAGAAATAATCAAAACTATGAGTAACAGATTCTAACATCTTCATTTAAGCACATCCCTATCTGTTAACCAATATTGCTATCGTCTTGAAAAGTTATATTTATGCGGAAGACCCCACTAAAAGGTGCTGAGAGCCATCAGATGTTATGAACTTCTTTTAATGAGAGCAAAACGATCAAAAGCGAGTTTGACTTACCATATCAATTGATAGACGCATGCAGAAGGCTGATGAATTTGATTTTTCTTTTTGTCTCAGCAACGCAGAGATATTCTCATCTGCAACACTGCCTCTGCTGGCCATGCAATATAATCTGCAGATGGAAAATTCCACCGTTAGTCCATTATTAGAACTTGAATATTTCCAAACTAAAGAAAAAACTACCAAATAAAATTATTTTCATAAAGCGTTAATTAGTACAATAGAGTCTGTAATCTTGTGAAAATTCAAAGTTCACTACAAATTCTATTCTCCATTTTAATTTCAACCTAGCACACTTCTCTCAATCCTATGCCTCAATTTGCTACCACTCTCTACACAACTCTAGCACCTATATGAGGAGGTAGATAGAAAGATCTCTTTAGCAAGCCAAGTGACAGCGTACCCATCTCACTAGAATTCTTTTAGGTTATGGTACACCAATAGCAATTCAGTGATCTGATAAGTTAAGGGAGGAAGGTTTATGCTACAGTTAGTAGAAATAATCAAAACTATGAGTAACAGATTCTAACATCTTCATTTAAGCACATCCCTATCTGTTAACCAATATTGCTATCGTCTTGAAAAGTTATATTTATGCGGAAGACCCCACTAAAAGGTCATGAGAGCCATCAGATGTTATGAACTTCTTTTAATGAGAGCTAAACGATCAAAAGCGAGTTTGACTTACCATATCAATTGATAGACGCATGCAGAAGGCTGATGAATTTGATTTTTTCTTTTTGTCTCAGCAACGCAGAGAGATTCTCCTCTGCAACACTGCCTCTGCTGGCCATGCAATATAATCTGCAGATGGAAAACTCCACCATTAGTCCATTATTAGAACTTGAATATTTCCAAACTAAAGAAAAAACTACCAAATAAAATTATTTTCATAAAGCGTTAATTAGTACAATAGAGTCTGTAATCTTGTGAAAATTCAAAGTTAACTACAAATTCTATTCTCCATTTTAATTTCAACCTAGCATACTTCTCTCAATCCTATGCCTCATTTGCTACCACTCTCTACACAACTCTAGCACCTATATGAGGAGGTAGATAGAAAGATCTCTTTAGCAAGCCAAGTGACAGCGTACCCATCTCACTAGAATTCTTTTAGGTTATGGTACACCAATAGCAATTCAGTGATCTGATAAGTTAAGGGAGGAAGGTTTATGCTACAGTTAGTAGAAATAATCAAAACTATGAGTAACAGATTCTAACATCTTCATTTAAGCACATCCCTATCTGTTAACCAATATTGCTATCGTCTTGAAAAGTTATATTTATGCGGAAGACCCCACTAAAAGGTCATGAGAGCCATCAGATGTTATGAACTTCTTTTAATGAGAGCTAAACGATCAAAAGCGAGTTTGACTTACCATATCAATTGATAGACGCATGCAGAAGGCTGATGAATTTGATTTTTTCTTTTTGTCTCAGCAACGCAGAGAGATTCTCCTCTGCAACACTGCCTCTGCTGGCCACGCAATTTAATCTGCAGATGGAAAACGCCACCGTTAGTCCATTATTAGAACTTGAATATTTCCAAACTAAAGAAAAAACTACCAAATAAAATTATTTTCATAAAGCGTTAATTAGTACAATAGAGTCTGTAATCTTGTGAAAATTCAAAGTTAACTACAAATTCTATTCTCCATTTTAATTTCAACCTAGCACACTTCTCTCAATCCTATGCCTCATTTGCTACCACTCTCTACACAACTCTAGCACCTATATGAGGAGGTAGATAGAAAGATCTCTTTAGCAAGCCAAGTGACAGCGTACCCATCTCACTAGAATTCTTTTAGGTTATGGTAAACCAATAGCAATTCAGTGATCTGATAAGTTAAGGGAGGAAGGTTTATGCTACAGTTAGTAGAAATAATCAAAACTATGAGTAACAGATTCTAACATCTTCATTTAAGCACATCCCTATCTGTTAACCAATATTGCTATCGTCTTGAAAAGTTATATTTATGCGGAAGACCCCACTAAAAGGTCATGAGAGCCATCAGATGTTATGAACTTCTTTTAATGAGAGCAACAGGATCAAAAGCGAGTTTGACTTACCATATCAATTGATAGACGCATGCAGAAGGCTGATGAATTTGATTTTTCTTTTTGTCTCAGCAACGCAGAGATATTCTCATCTGCAACACTGCCTCTGCTGGCCATGCAATATAATCTGCAGATGGAAAACTCCACCATTAGTCCATTATTAGAACTTGAATATTTCCAAACTAAAGAAAAAACTACCAAATAAAATTATTTTCATAAAGCGTTAATTAGTACAATAGAGTCTGTAATCTTGTGAAAATTCAAAGTTCACTACAAATTCTATTATCCATTTTAATTTCAACCTAGCACACTTCTCTCAATCCTATGCCTCATTTGCTACCACTCTCTACACAACTCTAGCACCTATATGAGGAGGTAGATAGAAAGATCTCTTTAGCAAGCCAAGTGACAGCGTACCCATCTCACTAGAATTCTTTTAGGTTATGGTACACCAATAGCAATTCAGTGATCTGATAAGTTAAGAGAGGAAGGTTTATGCTACAGTTAGTAGAAATAATCAAAACTATGAGTAACAGATTCTAACATCTTCATTTAAGCACATCCCTATCTGTTAACCAATATTGCTATCGTCTTGAAAAGTTATATTTATGCGGAAGACCCCACTAAAAGGTGCTGAGAGCCATCAAATGTTATGAACTTCTTTTAATGAGAGCAAAACGATCAAAAGCGAGTTTGACTTACCATATCAATTGATAGACGCATGCAGAAGGCTGATGAATTTGATTTTTTCTTTTTGTCTCAGCAACGCAGAGAGATTCTCCTCTGCAACACTGCCTCTGCTGGCCATGCAATATAATCTGCAGATGGAAAACTCCACCGTTAGTCCATTATTAGAACTTGAATATTTCCAAACTAAAGAAAAAACTACCAAATAAAATTATTTTCATAAAGCGTTAATTAGTACAATAGAGTCTGTAATCTTGTGAAAATTCAAAGTTCACTACAAATTCTATTCTCCATTTTGATTTCAACCTAGCACACTTCTCTCAATCCTATGCCTCATATGCTACCACTCTCTACACAACTCTAGCACCTATATGAGGAGGTAGATAGAAAGATCTCTTTAGCAAGCCAAGTGACAGCGTACCCATCTCACTAGAATTCTTTTAGGTTATGGTACACCAATAGCAATTCAGTGATCTGATAAGTTAAGGGAGGAAGGTTTATGCTACAGTTAGTAGAAATAATCAAAACTATGAGTAACAGATTCTAACATCTTCATTTAAGCACATCCCTATCTGTTAACCAATATTGCTATCGTCTTGAAAAGTTATATTTATGAGGAAGACCCCACTAAAAGGTCATGAGAGCCATCAGATGTTATGAACTTCTTTTAATGAGAGCAACAGGATCAAAAGCGAGTTTGACTTACCATATCAATTGATAGAGGCATTCAGAAGGCTGATGAATTTGATTTTTTCTTTTTGTCTCAGCAACGCAGAGAGATTCTCCTCTGCAACACTGCCTCTGCTGGCCACGCAATTTAATCTGCAGATGGAAAACGCCACCGTTAGTCCATTATTAGAACTTGAATATTTCCAAACTAAAGAAAAAACTACCAAATAAAATTATTTTCATAAAGCGTTAATTAGTACAATAGAGTCTGTAATCTTGTGAAAATTCAAAGTTAACTACAAATTCTATTCTCCATTTTAATTTCAACCTAGCACACTTCTCTCAATCCTATGCCTCATTTGCTACCACTCTCTACACAACTCTAGCACCTATATGAGGAGGTAGATAGAAAGATCTCTTTAGCAAGCCAAGTGACAGCGTAGCGTACCCTTCTCACTAGAATTCTTTTAGGTTATGGTACACCAATAGCAATTCAGTGATCTGATAAGTTAAGGGAGGAAGGTTTATGCTACAGTTAGTAGAAATAATCAAAACTATGAGTAACAGATTCTAACATCTTCATTTAAGCACATCCCTATCTGTTAACCAATATTGCTATCGTCTTGAAAAGTTATATTTATGCGGAAGACCCCACTAAAAGGTGCTGAGAGCCATCAGATGTTATGAACTTCTTTTAATGAGAGCAAAACGATCAAAAGCGAGTTTGACTTACCATATCAATTGATAGACGCATGCAGAAGGCTGATGAATTTGATTTTTCTTTTTGTCTCAGCAACGCAGAGATATTCTCATCTGCAACACTGCCTCTGCTGGCCATGCAATATAATCTGCAGATGGAAAACTCCACCGTTAGTCCATTATTAGAACTTGAATATTTCCAAACTAAAGAAAAAACTACCAAATAAAACTATTTTCATAAAGCGTTAATTAGTACAATAGAGTCTGTAATCTTGTGAAAATTCAAAGTTCACTACAAATTCTATTCTCCATTTTAATTTCAACCTAGCACACTTCTCTCAATCCTATGCCTCATTTGCTACCACTCTCTACACAACTCTAGCACCTATATGAGGAGGTAGATAGAAAGATCTCTTTAGCAAGCCAAGTGACAGCGTAGCGTACCCTTCTCACTAGAATTCTTTTAGGTTATGGTACACCAATAGCAATTCAGTGATCTGATAAGTTAAGGGAGGAAGGTTTATGCTACAGTTAGTAGAAATAATCAAAACTATGAGTAACAGATTCTAACATCTTCATTTAAGCACATCCCTATCTGTTAACCAATATTGCTATCGTCTTGAAAAGTTATATTTATGCGGAAGACCCCACTAAAAGGTCATGAGAGCCATCAGATGTTATGAACTTCTTTTAATGAGAGCTAAACGATCAAAAGCGAGTTTGACTTACCATATCAATTGATAGACGCATGCAGAAGGCTGATGAATTTGATTTTTTCTTTTTGTCTCAGCAACGCAGAGAGATTCTCCTCTGCAACACTGCCTCTGCTGGCCATGCAATATAATCTGCAGATGGAAAACTCCACCATTAGTCCATTATTAGAACTTGAATATTTCCAAACTAAAGAAAAAACTACCAAATAAAATTATTTTCATAAAGCGTTAATTAGTACAATAGAGTCTGTAATCTTGTGAAAATTCAAAGTTCACTACAAGTTCTATTCTCCATTTTAATTTCAACCTAGCACACTTCTCTCAATCCTATGCCTCATTTGCTACCACTCTCTACACAACTCTAGCACCTATATGAGGAGGTAGATAGAAAGATCTCTTTAGCAAGCCAAGTGACAGCGTTCCCATCTCACTAGAATTCTTTTAGGTTATGGTACACCAATAGCAATTCAGTGATCTGATAAGTTAAGGGAGGAAGGTTTATGCTACAGTTAGTAGAAATAATCAAAACTATGAGTAACAGATACTAACATCTTCATTTAAGCACATCCCTATCTGTTAACCAATATTGCTATCGTCTTGAAAAGTTATATTTATGCGGAAGACCCCACTAAAAGGTCATGAGAGCCATCAGATGTTATGAACTTCTTTTAATGAGAGCTAAACGATCAAAAGCGAGTTTGACTTACCATATCAATTGATAGACGCATGCAGAAGGCTGATGAATTTGATTTTTTCTTTTTGTCTCAGCAACGCAGAGAGATTCTCCTCTGCAACACTGCCTCTGCTGGCCATGCAATATAATCTGCAGATGGAAAACTCCACCATTAGTCCATTATTAGAACTTGAATATTTCCAAACTAAAGAAAAAACTACCAAATGAAATTATTTTCATAAAGCGTTAATTAGTACAATAGAGTCTGTAATCTTGTGAAAATTCAAAGTTCACTACAAATTCTATTCTCCATTTTAATTTCAACCTAGCACACTTCTCTCAATCCTATGCCTCATTTGCTACCACTCTCTACACAACTCTGGCACCTATAGGAGGAGGTAGATAGAAAGATCTCTTTAGCAAGCCAAGTGACAGCGTACCCATCTCACTAGAATTCTTTTAGGTTATGGTACACCAATAGCAATTCAGTGATCTGATAAGTTAAGGGAGGAAGGTTTATGCTACAGTTAGTAGAAATAATCAAAACTATGAGTAACAGATTCTAACATCTTCATTTAAGCACATCCCTATCTGTTAACCAATATTGCTATCGTCTTGAAAAGTTATATTTATGCGGAAGACCCCACTAAAAGGTGCTGAGAGCCATCAGATGTTATGAACTTCTTTTAATGAGAGCAAAACGATCAAAAGCGAGTTTGACTTACCATATCAATTGATAGACGCATGCAGAAGGCTGATAAATTTGATTTTTTCTTTTTGTCTCAGCAACGCAGAGAGATTCTCCTCTGCAACACTGCCTCTGCTGGCCATGCAATATAATCTGCAGATGGAAAACTCCACTGTTAGTCCATTATTAGAACTTGAATATTTCCAAACTAAAGAAAAAACTACCAAATAAAATTATTTTCATAAAGCGTTAATTAGTACAATAGAGTCTGTAATCTTGTGAAAATTCAAAGTTCACTACAAATTCTATTCTCCATTTTAATTTCAACCTAGCACACTTCTCTCAATCCTATGCCTCATTTGCTACCACTCTCTACACAACTCTAGCACCTATATGAGGAGGTAGATAGAAAGATCTCTTTAGCAAGCCAAGTGACAGCGTACCCATCTCACTAGAATTCTTTTAGGTTATGGTACACCAATAGCAATTCAGTGATCTGATAAGTTAAGGGAGGAAGGTTTATGCTACAGTTAGTAGAAATAATCAAAACTATGAGTAACAGATCCTAACATCTTCATTTAAGCACATCCCTATCTGTTAACCAATATTGCTATCGTCTTGAAAAGTTATATTTATGCGGAAGACGCCACTAAAAGGTCCTGAGAGCCATCAGATGTTATGAACTTCTTTTAATGAGAGCAAAACGATCACAAGCGAGTTTGACTTACCATATCAATTGATAGACGCATGCAGAAGGCTGATGAATTTGATTTTTCTTTTTGTCTCAGCAACGCAGAGATATTCTCATCTGCAACACTGCCTCTGCTGGCCATGCAATATAATCTGCAGATGGAAAACTCCACCGTTAGTCCATTATTAGAACTTGAATATTTCCAAACTAAAGAAAAAACTACCAAATAAAATTATTTTCATAAAGCGTTAATTAGTACAATAGAGTCTGTAATCTTGTGAAAATTCAAAGTTCACTACAAATTCTATTATCCATTTTAATTTCAACCTAGCACACTTCTCTCAATCCTATGCCTCATTTGCTACCACTCTCTACACAACTCTAGCACCTATATGAGGAGGTAGATAGAAAGATCTCTTTAGCAAGCCAAGTGACAGCGTACCCATCTCACTAGAATTCTTTTAGGTTATGGTACACCAATAGCAATTCAGTGATCTGATAAGTTAAGAGAGGAAGGTTTATGCTACAGTTAGTAGAAATAATCAAAACTATGAGTAACAGATTCTAACATCTTCATTTAAGCACATCCCTATCTGTTAACCAATATTGCTATCGTCTTGAAAAGTTATATTTATGCGGAAGACCCCACTAAAAGGTGCTGAGAGCCATCAGATGTTATGAACTTCTTTTAATGAGAGCAAAACGATCAAAAGCGAGTTTGACTTACCATATCAATTGATAGACGCATGCAGAAGGCTGATGAATTTGATTTTTTCTTTTTGTCTCAGCAACGCAGAGAGATTCTCCTCTGCAACACTGCCTCTGCTGGCCATGCAATATAATCTGCAGATGGAAAACTCCACCGTTAGTCCATTATTAGAACTTGAATATTTCCAAACTAAAGAAAAAACTACCAAATAAAATTATTTTCATAAAGCGTTAATTAGTACAATAGAGTCTGTAATCTTGTGAAAATTCAAAGTTCACTACAAATTCTATTCTCCATTTTGATTTCAACCTAGCACACTTCTCTCAATCCTATGCCTCATTTGCTACCACTCTCTACACAACTCTAGCACCTATTTGAGGAGGTAGATAGAAAGATCTCTTTAGCAAGCCAAGTGACAGCGTACCCATCTCACTAGAATTCTTTTAGGTTATGGTACACCAATAGCAATTCAGTGATCTGATAAGTTAAGGGAGGAAGGTTTATGCTACAGTTAGTAGAAATAATCAAAACTATGAGTAACAGATTCTAACATCTTCATTTAAGCACATCCCTATCTGTTAACCAATATTGCTATCGTCTTGAAAAGTTATATTTATGCGGAAGACCCCACTAAAAGGTCATGAGAGCCATCAGATGTTATGAACTTCTTTTAATGAGAGCAACAGGATCAAAAGCGAGTTTGACTTACCATATCAATTGATAGAGGCATTCAGAAGGCTGATGAATTTGATTTTTTCTTTTTGTCTCAGCAACGCAGAGAGATTCTCCTCTGCAACACTGCCTCTGCTGGCCACGCAATTTAATCTGCAGATGGAAAACGCCACCGTTAGTCCATTATTAGAACTTGAATATTTCCAAACTAAAGAAAAAACTACCAAATAAAATTATTTTCATAAAGCGTTAATTAGTACAATAGAGTCTGTAATCTTGTGAAAATTCAAAGTTAACTACAAATTCTATTCTCCATTTTAATTTCAACCTAGCATACTTCTCTCAATCCTATGCCTCATTTGCTACCACTCTCTACACAACTCTAGCACCTATATGAGGAGGTAGATAGAAAGATCTCTTTAGCAAGCCAAGTGACAGCGTACCCATCTCACTAGAATTCTTTTAGGTTATGGTACACCAATAGCAATTCAGTGATCTGATAAGTTAAGGGAGGAAGGTTTATGCTACAGTTAGTAGAAATAATCAAAACTATGAGTAACAGATTCTAACATCTTCATTTAAGCACATCCCTATCTGTTAACCAATATTGCTATCGTCTTGAAAAGTTATATTTATGCGGAAGACCCCACTAAAAGGTCATGAGAGCCATCAGATGTTATGAACTTCTTTTAATGAGAGCTAAACGATCAAAAGCGAGTTTGACTTACCATATCAATTGATAGACGCATGCAGAAGGCTGATGAATTTGATTTTTTCTTTTTGTCTCAGCAACTCAGAGAGATTCTCCTCTGCAACACTGCCTCTGCTGGCCACGCAATTTAATCTGCAGATGGAAAACGCCACCGTTAGTCCATTATTAGAACTTGAATATTTCCAAACTAAAGAAAAAACTACCAAATAAAATTATTTTCATAAAGCGTTAATTAGTACAATAGAGTCTGTAATCTTGTGAAAATTCAAAGTTAACTACAAATTCTATTCTCCATTTTAATTTCAACCTAGCACACTTCTCTCAATCCTATGCCTCATTTGCTACCACTCTCTACACAACTCTAGCACCTATATGAGGAGGTAGATAGAAAGATCTCTTTAGCAAGCCAAGTGACAGCGTACCCATCTCACTAGAATTCTTTTAGGTTATGGTAAACCAATAGCAATTCAGTGATCTGATAAGTTAAGGGAGGAAGGTTTATGCTACAGTTAGTAGAAATAATCAAAACTATGAGTAACAGATTCTAACATCTTCATTTAAGCACATCCCTATCTGTTAACCAATATTGCTATCGTCTTGAAAAGTTATATTTATGCGGAAGACCCCACTAAAAGGTCATGAGAGCCATCAGATGTTATGAACTTCTTTTAATGAGAGCAACAGGATCAAAAGCGAGTTTGACTTACCATATCAATTGATAGACGCATGCAGAAGGCTGATGAATTTGATTTTTCTTTTTGTCTCAGCAACGCAGAGATATTCTCATCTGCAACACTGCCTCTGCTGGCCATGCAATATAATCTGCAGATGGAAAACTCCACCATTAGTCCATTATTAGAACTTGAATATTTCCAAACTAAAGAAAAAACTACCAAATAAAATTATTTTCATAAAGCGTTAATTAGTACAATAGAGTCTGTAATCTTGTGAAAATTCAAAGTTCACTACAAATTCTATTATCCATTTTAATTTCAACCTAGCACACTTCTCTCAATCCTATGCCTCATTTGCTACCACTCTCTACACAACTCTAGCACCTATATGAGGAGGTAGATAGAAAGATCTCTTTAGCAAGCCAAGTGACAGCGTACCCATCTCACTAGAATTCTTTTAGGTTATGGTACACCAATAGCAATTCAGTGATCTGATAAGTTAAGAGAGGAAGGTTTATGCTACAGTTAGTAGAAATAATCAAAACTATGAGTAACAGATTCTAACATCTTCATTTAAGCACATCCCTATCTGTTAACCAATATTGCTATCGTCTTGAAAAGTTATATTTATGCGGAAGACCCCACTAAAAGGTGCTGAGAGCCATCAAATGTTATGAACTTCTTTTAATGAGAGCAAAACGATCAAAAGCGAGTTTGACTTACCATATCAATTGATAGACGCATGCAGAAGGCTGATGAATTTGATTTTTTCTTTTTGTCTCAGCAACGCAGAGAGATTCTCCTCTGCAACACTGCCTCTGCTGGCCATGCAATATAATCTGCAGATGGAAAACTCCACCGTTAGTCCATTATTAGAACTTGAATATTTCCAAACTAAAGAAAAAACTACCAAATAAAATTATTTTCATAAAGCGTTAATTAGTACAATAGAGTCTGTAATCTTGTGAAAATTCAAAGTTCACTACAAATTCTATTCTCCATTTTGATTTCAACCTAGCACACTTCTCTCAATCCTATGCCTCATATGCTACCACTCTCTACACAACTCTAGCACCTATATGAGGAGGTAGATAGAAAGATCTCTTTAGCAAGCCAAGTGACAGCGTACCCATCTCACTAGAATTCTTTTAGGTTATGGTACACCAATAGCAATTCAGTGATCTGATAAGTTAAGGGAGGAAGGTTTATGCTACAGTTAGTAGAAATAATCAAAACTATGAGTAACAGATTCTAACATCTTAATTTAAGCACATCCCTATCTGTTAACCAATATTGCTATCGTCTTGAAAAGTTATATTTATGCGGAAGACCCCACTAAAAGGTCATGAGAGCCATCAGATGTTATGAACTTCTTTTAATGAGAGCTAAACGATCAAAAGCGAGTTTGACTTACCATATCAATTGATAGACGCATGCAGAAGGCTGATGAATTTGATTTTTCTTTTTGTCTCAGCAACGCAGAGATATTCTCATCTGCAACACTGCCTCTGCTGGCCATGCAATATAATCTGCAGATGGAAAACTCCACCGTTAGTCCATTATTAGAACTTGAATATTTCCAAACTAAAGAAAAAACTACCAAATAAAACTATTTTCATAAAGCGTTAATTAGTACAATAGAGTCTGTAATCTTGTGAAAATTCAAAGTTCACTACAAATTCTATTCTCCATTTTAATTTCAACCTAGCACACTTCTCTCAATCCTATGCCTCATTTGCTACCACTCTCTACACAACTCTAGCACCTATATGAGGAGGTAGATAGAAAGATCTCTTTAGCAAGCCAAGTGACAGCGTAGCGTACCCTTCTCACTAGAATTCTTTTAGGTTATGGTACACCAATAGCAATTCAGTGATCTGATAAGTTAAGGGAGGAAGGTTTATGCTACAGTTAGTAGAAATAATCAAAACTATGAGTAACAGATTCTAACATCTTCATTTAAGCACATCCCTATCTGTTAACCAATATTGCTATCGTCTTGAAAAGTTATATTTATGCGGAAGACCCCACTAAAAGGTCATGAGAGCCATCAGATGTTATGAACTTCTTTTAATGAGAGCTAAACGATCAAAAGCGAGTTTGACTTACCATATCAATTGATAGACGCATGCAGAAGGCTGATGAATTTGATTTTTTCTTTTTGTCTCAGCAACGCAGAGAGATTCTCCTCTGCAACACTGCCTCTGCTGGCCATGCAATATAATCTGCAGATGGAAAACTCCACCATTAGTCCATTATTAGAACTTGAATATTTCCAAACTAAAGAAAAAACTACCAAATAAAATTATTTTCATAAAGCGTTAATTAGTACAATAGAGTCTGTAATCTTGTGAAAATTCAAAGTTCACTACAAGTTCTATTCTCCATTTTAATTTCAACCTAGCACACTTCTCTCAATCCTATGCCTCATTTGCTACCACTCTCTACACAACTCTAGCACCTATATGAGGAGGTAGATAGAAAGATCTCTTTAGCAAGCCAAGTGACAGCGTTCCCATCTCACTAGAATTCTTTTAGGTTATGGTACACCAATAGCAATTCAGTGATCTGATAAGTTAAGGGAGGAAGGTTTATGCTACAGTTAGTAGAAATAATCAAAACTATGAGTAACAGATACTAACATCTTCATTTAAGCACATCCCTATCTGTTAACCAATATTGCTATCGTCTTGAAAAGTTATATTTATGCGGAAGACCCCACTAAAAGGTCATGAGAGCCATCAGATGTTATGAACTTCTTTTAATGAGAGCTAAACGATCAAAAGCGAGTTTGACTTACCATATCAATTGATAGACGCATGCAGAAGGCTGATGAATTTGATTTTTTCTTTTTGTCTCAGCAACGCAGAGAGATTCTCCTCTGCAACACTGCCTCTGCTGGCCATGCAATATAATCTGCAGATGGAAAACTCCACCATTAGTCCATTATTAGAACTTGAATATTTCCAAACTAAAGAAAAAACTACCAAATGAAATTATTTTCATAAAGCGTTAATTAGTACAATAGAGTCTGTAATCTTGTGAAAATTCAAAGTTCACTACAAATTCTATTCTCCATTTTAATTTCAACCTAGCACACTTCTCTCAATCCTATGCCTCATTTGCTACCACTCTCTACACAACTCTGGCACCTATAGGAGGAGGTAGATAGAAAGATCTCTTTAGCAAGCCAAGTGACAGCGTACCCATCTCACTAGAATTCTTTTAGGTTATGGTACACCAATAGCAATTCAGTGATCTGATAAGTTAAGGGAGGAAGGTTTATGCTACAGTTAGTAGAAATAATCAAAACTATGAGTAACAGATTCTAACATCTTCATTTAAGCACATCCCTATCTGTTAACCAATATTGCTATCGTCTTGAAAAGTTATATTTATGCGGAAGACCCCACTAAAAGGTGCTGAGAGCCATCAGATGTTATGAACTTCTTTTAATGAGAGCAAAACGATCAAAAGCGAGTTTGACTTACCATATCAATTGATAGACGCATGCAGAAGGCTGATAAATTTGATTTTTTCTTTTTGTCTCAGCAACGCAGAGAGATTCTCCTCTGCAACACTGCCTCTGCTGGCCATGCAATATAATCTGCAGATGGAAAACTCCACCGTTAGTCCATTATTAGAGCTTGAATATTTCCAAACTAAAGAAAAAACTACCAAATAAAATTATTTTCATAAAGCGTTAATTAGTACAATAGAGTCTGTAATCTTGTGAAAATTCAAAGTTCACTACAAATTCTATTCTCCATTTTAATTTCAACCTAGCACACTTCTCTCAATCCTATGCCTCATTTGCTACCACTCTCTACACAACTCTAGCACCTATATGAGGAGGTAGATAGAAAGATCTCTTTAGCAAGCCAAGTGACAGCGTACCCATCTCACTAGAATTCTTTTAGGTTATGGTACACCAATAGCAATTCAGTGATCTGATAAGTTAAGGGAGGAAGGTTTATGCTACAGTTAGTAGAAATAATCAAAACTATGAGTAACAGATCCTAACATCTTCATTTAAGCACATCCCTATCTGTTAACCAATATTGCTATCGTCTTGAAAAGTTATATTTATGCGGAAGACGCCACTAAAAGGTCCTGAGAGCCATCAGATGTTATGAACTTCTTTTAATGAGAGCAAAACGATCACAAGCGAGTTTGACTTACCATATCAATTGATAGACGCATGCAGAAGGCTGATGAATTTGATTTTTCTTTTTGTCTCAGCAACGCAGAGATATTCTCATCTGCAACACTGCCTCTGCTGGCCATGCAATATAATCTGCAGATGGAAAACTCCACCGTTAGTCCATTATTAGAACTTGAATATTTCCAAACTAAAGAAAAAACTACCAAATAAAATTATTTTCATAAAGCGTTAATTAGTACAATAGAGTCTGTAATCTTGTGAAAATTCAAAGTTCACTACAAATTCTATTATCCATTTTAATTTCAACCTAGCACACTTCTCTCAATCCTATGCCTCATTTGCTACCACTCTCTACACAACTCTAGCACCTATATGAGGAGGTAGATAGAAAGATCTCTTTAGCAAGCCAAGTGACAGCGTACCCATCTCACTAGAATTCTTTTAGGTTATGGTACACCAATAGCAATTCAGTGATCTGATAAGTTAAGAGAGGAAGGTTTATGCTACAGTTAGTAGAAATAATCAAAACTATGAGTAACAGATTCTAACATCTTCATTTAAGCACATCCCTATCTGTTAACCAATATTGCTATCGTCTTGAAAAGTTATATTTATGCGGAAGACGCCACTAAAAGGTCCTGAGAGCCATCAGATGTTATGAACTTCTTTTAATGAGAGCAAAACGATCACAAGCGAGTTTGACTTACCATATCAATTGATAGACGCATGCAGAAGGCTGATGAATTTGATTTTTCTTTTTGTCTCAGCAACGCAGAGATATTCTCATCTGCAACACTGCCTCTGCTGGCCATGCAATATAATCTGCAGATGGAAAACTCCACCGTTAGTCCATTATTAGAACTTGAATATTTCCAAACTAAAGAAAAAACTACCAAATAAAATTATTTTCATAAAGCGTTAATTAGTACAATAGAGTCTGTAATCTTGTGAAAATTCAAAGTTCACTACAAATTCTATTATCCATTTTAATTTCAACCTAGCACACTTCTCTCAATCCTATGCCTCATTTGCTACCACTCTCTACACAACTCTAGCACCTATATGAGGAGGTAGATAGAAAGATCTCTTTAGCAAGCCAAGTGACAGCGTACCCATCTCACTAGAATTCTTTTAGGTTATGGTACACCAATAGCAATTCAGTGATCTGATAAGTTAAGAGAGGAAGGTTTATGCTACAGTTAGTAGAAATAATCAAAACTATGAGTAACAGATTCTAACATCTTCATTTAAGCACATCCCTATCTGTTAACCAATATTGCTATCGTCTTGAAAAGTTATATTTATGCGGAAGACCCCACTAAAAGGTGCTGAGAGCCATCAGATGTTATGAACTTCTTTTAATGAGAGCAAAACGATCAAAAGCGAGTTTGACTTACCATATCAATTGATAGACGCATGCAGAAGGCTGATGAATTTGATTTTTTCTTTTTGTCTCAGCAACGCAGAGAGATTCTCCTCTGCAACACTGCCTCTGCTGGCCATGCAATATAATCTGCAGATGGAAAACTCCACCGTTAGTCCATTATTAGAACTTGAATATTTCCAAACTAAAGAAAAAACTACCAAATAAAATTATTTTCATAAAGCGTTAATTAGTACAATAGAGTCTGTAATCTTGTGAAAATTCAAAGTTCACTACAAATTCTATTCTCCATTTTGATTTCAACCTAGCACACTTCTCTCAATCCTATGCCTCATTTGCTACCACTCTCTACACAACTCTAGCACCTATTTGAGGAGGTAGATAGAAAGATCTCTTTAGCAAGCCAAGTGACAGCGTACCCATCTCACTAGAATTCTTTTAGGTTATGGTACACCAATAGCAATTCAGTGATCTGATAAGTTAAGGGAGGAAGGTTTATGCTACAGTTAGTAGAAATAATCAAAACTATGAGTAACAGATTCTAACATCTTCATTTAAGCACATCCCTATCTGTTAACCAATATTGCTATCGTCTTGAAAAGTTATATTTATGCGGAAGACCCCACTAAAAGGTCATGAGAGCCATCAGATGTTATGAACTTCTTTTAATGAGAGCAACAGGATCAAAAGCGAGTTTGACTTACCATATCAATTGATAGAGGCATTCAGAAGGCTGATGAATTTGATTTTTTCTTTTTGTCTCAGCAACGCAGAGAGATTCTCCTCTGCAACACTGCCTCTGCTGGCCACGCAATTTAATCTGCAGATGGAAAACGCCACCGTTAGTCCATTATTAGAACTTGAATATTTCCAAACTAAAGAAAAAACTACCAAATAAAATTATTTTCATAAAGCGTTAATTAGTACAATAGAGTCTGTAATCTTGTGAAAATTCAAAGTTAACTACAAATTCTATTCTCCATTTTAATTTCAACCTAGCATACTTCTCTCAATCCTATGCCTCATTTGCTACCACTCTCTACACAACTCTAGCACCTATATGAGGAGGTAGATAGAAAGATCTCTTTAGCAAGCCAAGTGACAGCGTACCCATCTCACTAGAATTCTTTTAGGTTATGGTACACCAATAGCAATTCAGTGATCTGATAAGTTAAGGGAGGAAGGTTTATGCTACAGTTAGTAGAAATAATCAAAACTATGAGTAACAGATTCTAACATCTTCATTTAAGCACATCCCTATCTGTTAACCAATATTGCTATCGTCTTGAAAAGTTATATTTATGCGGAAGACCCCACTAAAAGGTCATGAGAGCCATCAGATGTTATGAACTTCTTTTAATGAGAGCTAAACGATCAAAAGCGAGTTTGACTTACCATATCAATTGATAGACGCATGCAGAAGGCTGATGAATTTGATTTTTTCTTTTTGTCTCAGCAACTCAGAGAGATTCTCCTCTGCAACACTGCCTCTGCTGGCCACGCAATTTAATCTGCAGATGGAAAACGCCACCGTTAGTCCATTATTAGAACTTGAATATTTCCAAACTAAAGAAAAAACTACCAAATAAAATTATTTTCATAAAGCGTTAATTAGTACAATAGAGTCTGTAATCTTGTGAAAATTCAAAGTTAACTACAAATTCTATTCTCCATTTTAATTTCAACCTAGCACACTTCTCTCAATCCTATGCCTCATTTGCTACCACTCTCTACACAACTCTAGCACCTATATGAGGAGGTAGATAGAAAGATCTCTTTAGCAAGCCAAGTGACAGCGTACCCATCTCACTAGAATTCTTTTAGGTTATGGTAAACCAATAGCAATTCAGTGATCTGATAAGTTAAGGGAGGAAGGTTTATGCTACAGTTAGTAGAAATAATCAAAACTATGAGTAACAGATTCTAACATCTTCATTTAAGCACATCCCTATCTGTTAACCAATATTGCTATCGTCTTGAAAAGTTATATTTATGCGGAAGACCCCACTAAAAGGTCATGAGAGCCATCAGATGTTATGAACTTCTTTTAATGAGAGCAACAGGATCAAAAGCGAGTTTGACTTACCATATCAATTGATAGACGCATGCAGAAGGCTGATGAATTTGATTTTTCTTTTTGTCTCAGCAACGCAGAGATATTCTCATCTGCAACACTGCCTCTGCTGGCCATGCAATATAATCTGCAGATGGAAAACTCCACCATTAGTCCATTATTAGAACTTGAATATTTCCAAACTAAAGAAAAAACTACCAAATAAAATTATTTTCATAAAGCGTTAATTAGTACAATAGAGTCTGTAATCTTGTGAAAATTCAAAGTTCACTACAAATTCTATTATCCATTTTAATTTCAACCTAGCACACTTCTCTCAATCCTATGCCTCATTTGCTACCACTCTCTACACAACTCTAGCACCTATATGAGGAGGTAGATAGAAAGATCTCTTTAGCAAGCCAAGTGACAGCGTACCCATCTCACTAGAATTCTTTTAGGTTATGGTACACCAATAGCAATTCAGTGATCTGATAAGTTAAGAGAGGAAGGTTTATGCTACAGTTAGTAGAAATAATCAAAACTATGAGTAACAGATTCTAACATCTTCATTTAAGCACATCCCTATCTGTTAACCAATATTGCTATCGTCTTGAAAAGTTATATTTATGCGGAAGACCCCACTAAAAGGTGCTGAGAGCCATCAAATGTTATGAACTTCTTTTAATGAGAGCAAAACGATCAAAAGCGAGTTTGACTTACCATATCAATTGATAGACGCATGCAGAAGGCTGATGAATTTGATTTTTTCTTTTTGTCTCAGCAACGCAGAGAGATTCTCCTCTGCAACACTGCCTCTGCTGGCCATGCAATATAATCTGCAGATGGAAAACTCCACCGTTAGTCCATTATTAGAACTTGAATATTTCCAAACTAAAGAAAAAACTACCAAATAAAATTATTTTCATAAAGCGTTAATTAGTACAATAGAGTCTGTAATCTTGTGAAAATTCAAAGTTCACTACAAATTCTATTCTCCATTTTGATTTCAACCTAGCACACTTCTCTCAATCCTATGCCTCATATGCTACCACTCTCTACACAACTCTAGCACCTATATGAGGAGGTAGATAGAAAGATCTCTTTAGCAAGCCAAGTGACAGCGTACCCATCTCACTAGAATTCTTTTAGGTTATGGTACACCAATAGCAATTCAGTGATCTGATAAGTTAAGGGAGGAAGGTTTATGCTACAGTTAGTAGAAATAATCAAAACTATGAGTAACAGATTCTAACATCTTAATTTAAGCACATCCCTATCTGTTAACCAATATTGCTATCGTCTTGAAAAGTTATATTTATGCGGAAGACCCCACTAAAAGGTCATGAGAGCCATCAGATGTTATGAACTTCTTTTAATGAGAGCTAAACGATCAAAAGCGAGTTTGACTTACCATATCAATTGATAGACGCATGCAGAAGGCTGATGAATTTGATTTTTCTTTTTGTCTCAGCAACGCAGAGATATTCTCATCTGCAACACTGCCTCTGCTGGCCATGCAATATAATCTGCAGATGGAAAACTCCACCGTTAGTCCATTATTAGAACTTGAATATTTCCAAACTAAAGAAAAAACTACCAAATAAAACTATTTTCATAAAGCGTTAATTAGTACAATAGAGTCTGTAATCTTGTGAAAATTCAAAGTTCACTACAAATTCTATTCTCCATTTTAATTTCAACCTAGCACACTTCTCTCAATCCTATGCCTCATTTGCTACCACTCTCTACACAACTCTGGCACCTATATGAGGAGGTAGATAGAAAGATCTCTTTAGCAAGCCAAGTGACAGCGTAGCGTACCCTTCTCACTAGAATTCTTTTAGGTTATGGTACACCAATAGCAATTCAGTGATCTGATAAGTTAAGGGAGGAAGGTTTATGCTACAGTTAGTAGAAATAATCAAAACTATGAGTAACAGATTCTAACATCTTCATTTAAGCACATCCCTATCTGTTAACCAATATTGCTATCGTCTTGAAAAGTTATATTTATGCGGAAGACCCCACTAAAAGGTCATGAGAGCCATCAGATGTTATGAACTTCTTTTAATGAGAGCTAAACGATCAAAAGCGAGTTTGACTTACCATATCAATTGATAGACGCATGCAGAAGGCTGATGAATTTGATTTTTTCTTTTTGTCTCAGCAACGCAGAGAGATTCTCCTCTGCAACACTGCCTCTGCTGGCCATGCAATATAATCTGCAGATGGAAAACTCCACCATTAGTCCATTATTAGAACTTGAATATTTCCAAACTAAAGAAAAAACTACCAAATAAAATTATTTTCATAAAGCGTTAATTAGTACAATAGAGTCTGTAATCTTGTGAAAATTCAAAGTTCACTACAAGTTCTATTCTCCATTTTAATTTCAACCTAGCACACTTCTCTCAATCCTATGCCTCATTTGCTACCACTCTCTACACAACTCTAGCACCTATATGAGGAGGTAGATAGAAAGATCTCTTTAGCAAGCCAAGTGACAGCGTTCCCATCTCACTAGAATTCTTTTAGGTTATGGTACACCAATAGCAATTCAGTGATCTGATAAGTTAAGGGAGGAAGGTTTATGCTACAGTTAGTAGAAATAATCAAAACTATGAGTAACAGATACTAACATCTTCATTTAAGCACATCCCTATCTGTTAACCAATATTGCTATCGTCTTGAAAAGTTATATTTATGCGGAAGACCCCACTAAAAGGTCATGAGAGCCATCAGATGTTATGAACTTCTTTTAATGAGAGCTAAACGATCAAAAGCGAGTTTGACTTACCATATCAATTGATAGACGCATGCAGAAGGCTGATGAATTTGATTTTTTCTTTTTGTCTCAGCAACGCAGAGAGATTCTCCTCTGCAACACTGCCTCTGCTGGCCATGCAATATAATCTGCAGATGGAAAACTCCACCATTAGTCCATTATTAGAACTTGAATATTTCCAAACTAAAGAAAAAACTACCAAATGAAATTATTTTCATAAAGCGTTAATTAGTACAATAGAGTCTGTAATCTTGTGAAAATTCAAAGTTCACTACAAATTCTATTCTCCATTTTAATTTCAACCTAGCACACTTCTCTCAATCCTATGCCTCATTTGCTACCACTCTCTACACAACTCTGGCACCTATAGGAGGAGGTAGATAGAAAGATCTCTTTAGCAAGCCAAGTGACAGCGTACCCATCTCACTAGAATTCTTTTAGATTATGGTACACCAATAGCAATTCAGTGATCTGATAAGTTAAGGGAGGAAGGTTTATGCTACAGTTAGTAGAAATAATCAAAACTATGAGTAACAGATTCTAACATCTTCATTTAAGCACATCCCTATCTGTTAACCAATATTGCTATCGTCTTGAAAAGTTATATTTATGCGGAAGACCCCACTAAAAGGTGCTGAGAGCCATCAGATGTTATGAACTTCTTTTAATGAGAGCAAAACGATCAAAAGCGAGTTTGACTTACCATATCAATTGATAGACGCATGCAGAAGGCTGATAAATTTGATTTTTTCTTTTTGTCTCAGCAACGCAGAGAGATTCTCCTCTGCAACACTGCCTCTGCTGGCCATGCAATATAATCTGCAGATGGAAAACTCCACCGTTAGTCCATTATTAGAGCTTGAATATTTCCAAACTAAAGAAAAAACTACCAAATAAAATTATTTTCATAAAGCGTTAATTAGTACAATAGAGTCTGTAATCTTGTGAAAATTCAAAGTTCACTACAAATTCTATTCTCCATTTTAATTTCAACCTAGCACACTTCTCTCAATCCTATGCCTCATTTGCTACCACTCTCTACACAACTCTAGCACCTATATGAGGAGGTAGATAGAAAGATCTCTTTAGCAAGCCAAGTGACAGCGTACCCATCTCACTAGAATTCTTTTAGGTTATGGTACACCAATAGCAATTCAGTGATCTGATAAGTTAAGGGAGGAAGGTTTATGCTACAGTTAGTAGAAATAATCAAAACTATGAGTAACAGATCCTAACATCTTCATTTAAGCACATCCCTATCTGTTAACCAATATTGCTATCGTCTTGAAAAGTTATATTTATGCGGAAGACGCCACTAAAAGGTCCTGAGAGCCATCAGATGTTATGAACTTCTTTTAATGAGAGCAAAACGATCACAAGCGAGTTTGACTTACCATATCAATTGATAGACGCATGCAGAAGGCTGATGAATTTGATTTTTCTTTTTGTCTCAGCAACGCAGAGATATTCTCATCTGCAACACTGCCTCTGCTGGCCATGCAATATAATCTGCAGATGGAAAACTCCACCGTTAGTCCATTATTAGAACTTGAATATTTCCAAACTAAAGAAAAAACTACCAAATAAAATTATTTTCATAAAGCGTTAATTAGTACAATAGAGTCTGTAATCTTGTGAAAATTCAAAGTTCACTACAAATTCTATTATCCATTTTAATTTCAACCTAGCACACTTCTCTCAATCCTATGCCTCATTTGCTACCACTCTCTACACAACTCTAGCACCTATATGAGGAGGTAGATAGAAAGATCTCTTTAGCAAGCCAAGTGACAGCGTACCCATCTCACTAGAATTCTTTTAGGTTATGGTACACCAATAGCAATTCAGTGATCTGATAAGTTAAGAGAGGAAGGTTTATGCTACAGTTAGTAGAAATAATCAAAACTATGAGTAACAGATTCTAACATCTTCATTTAAGCACATCCCTATCTGTTAACCAATATTGCTATCGTCTTGAAAAGTTATATTTATGCGGAAGACCCCACTAAAAGGTGCTGAGAGCCATCAGATGTTATGAACTTCTTTTAATGAGAGCAAAACGATCAAAAGCGAGTTTGACTTACCATATCAATTGATAGACGCATGCAGAAGGCTGATGAATTTGATTTTTTCTTTTTGTCTCAGCAACGCAGAGAGATTCTCCTCTGCAACACTGCCTCTGCTGGCCATGCAATATAATCTGCAGATGGAAAACTCCACCGTTAGTCCATTATTAGAACTTGAATATTTCCAAACTAAAGAAAAAACTACCAAATAAAATTATTTTCATAAAGCGTTAATTAGTACAATAGAGTCTGTAATCTTGTGAAAATTCAAAGTTCACTACAAATTCTATTCTCCATTTTGATTTCAACCTAGCACACTTCTCTCAATCCTATGCCTCATTTGCTACCACTCTCTACACAACTCTAGCACCTATTTGAGGAGGTAGATAGAAAGATCTCTTTAGCAAGCCAAGTGACAGCGTACCCATCTCACTAGAATTCTTTTAGGTTATGGTACACCAATAGCAATTCAGTGATCTGATAAGTTAAGGGAGGAAGGTTTATGCTACAGTTAGTAGAAATAATCAAAACTATGAGTAACAGATTCTAACATCTTCATTTAAGCACATCCCTATCTGTTAACCAATATTGCTATCGTCTTGAAAAGTTATATTTATGCGGAAGACCCCACTAAAAGGTCATGAGAGCCATCAGATGTTATGAACTTCTTTTAATGAGAGCAACAGGATCAAAAGCGAGTTTGACTTACCATATCAATTGATAGAGGCATTCAGAAGGCTGATGAATTTGATTTTTTCTTTTTGTCTCAGCAACGCAGAGAGATTCTCCTCTGCAACACTGCCTCTGCTGGCCACGCAATTTAATCTGCAGATGGAAAACGCCACCGTTAGTCCATTATTAGAACTTGAATATTTCCAAACTAAAGAAAAAACTACCAAATAAAATTATTTTCATAAAGCGTTAATTAGTACAATAGAGTCTGTAATCTTGTGAAAATTCAAAGTTAACTACAAATTCTATTCTCCATTTTAATTTCAACCTAGCACACTTCTCTCAATCCTATGCCTCATTTGCTACCACTCTCTACACAACTCTAGCACCTATATGAGGAGGTAGATAGAAAGATCTCTTTAGCAAGCCAAGTGACAGCGTAGCGTACCCTTCTCACTAGAATTCTTTTAGGTTATGGTACACCAATAGCAATTCAGTGATCTGATAAGTTAAGGGAGGAAGGTTTATGCTACAGTTAGTAGAAATAATCAAAACTATGAGTAACAGATTCTAACATCTTCATTTAAGCACATCCCTATCTGTTAACCAATATTGCTATCGTCTTGAAAAGTTATATTTATGCGGAAGACCCCACTAAAAGGTGCTGAGAGCCATCAGATGTTATGAACTTCTTTTAATGAGAGCAAAACGATCAAAAGCGAGTTTGATTTACCATATCAATTGATAGACGCATGCAGAAGGCTGATGAATTTGATTTTTCTTTTTGTCTCAGCAACGCAGAGATATTCTCATCTGCAACACTGCCTCTGCTGGCCATGCAATATAATCTGCAGATGGAAAACTCCACCGTTAGTCCATTATTAGAACTTGAATATTTCCAAACTAAAGAAAAAACTACCAAATAAAACTATTTTCATAAAGCGTTAATTAGTACAATAGAGTCTGTAATCTTGTGAAAATTCAAAGTTCACTACAAATTCTATTCTCCATTTTAATTTCAACCTAGCACACTTCTCTCAATCCTATGCCTCATTTGCTACCACTCTCTACACAACTCTAGCACCTATATGAGGAGGTAGATAGAAAGATCTCTTTAGCAAGCCAAGTGACAGCGTAGCGTACCCTTCTCACTAGAATTCTTTTAGGTTATGGTACACCAATAGCAATTCAGTGATCTGATAAGTTAAGGGAGGAAGGTTTATGCTACAGTTAGTAGAAATAATCAAAACTATGAGTAACAGATTCTAACATCTTCATTTAAGCACATCCCTATCTGTTAACCAATATTGCTATCGTCTTGAAAAGTTATATTTATGCGGAAGACCCCACTAAAAGGTGCTGAGAGCCATCAGATGTTATGAACTTCTTTTAATGAGAGCAAAACGATCAAAAGCGAGTTTGACTTACCATATCAATTGATAGACGCATGCAGAAGGCTGATGAATTTGATTTTTCTTTTTGTCTCAGCAACGCAGAGATATTCTCATCTGCAACACTGCCTCTGCTGGCCATGCAATATAATCTGCAGATGGAAAACTCCACCGTTAGTCCATTATTAGAACTTGAATATTTCCAAACTAAAGAAAAAACTACCAAATAAAACTATTTTCATAAAGCGTTAATTAGTACAATAGAGTCTGTAATCTTGTGAAAATTCAAAGTTCACTACAAATTCTATTCTCCATTTTAATTTCAACCTAGCACACTTCTCTCAATCCTATGCCTCATTTGCTACCACTCTCTACACAACTCTAGCACCTATATGAGGAGGTAGATAGAAAGATCTCTTTAGCAAGCCAAGTGACAGCGTAGCGTACCCTTCTCACTAGAATTCTTTTAGGTTATGGTACACCAATAGCAATTCAGTGATCTGATAAGTTAAGGGAGGAAGGTTTATGCTACAGTTAGTAGAAATAATCAAAACTATGAGTAACAGATTCTAACATCTTCATTTAAGCACATCCCTATCTGTTAACCAATATTGCTATCGTCTTGAAAAGTTATATTTATGCGGAAGACCCCACTAAAAGGTGCTGAGAGCCATCAGATGTTATGAACTTCTTTTAATGAGAGCAAAACGATCAAAAGCGAGTTTGACTTACCATATCAATTGATAGACGCATGCAGAAGGCTGATGAATTTGATTTTTCTTTTTGTCTCAGCAACGCAGAGATATTCTCATCTGCAACACTGCCTCTGCTGGCCATGCAATATAATCTGCAGATGGAAAATTCCACCGTTAGTCCATTATTAGAACTTGAATATTTCCAAACTAAAGAAAAAACTACCAAATAAAATTATTTTCATAAAGCGTTAATTAGTACAATAGAGTCTGTAATCTTGTGAAAATTCAAAGTTCACTACAAATTCTATTCTCCATTTTAATTTCAACCTAGCACACTTCTCTCAATCCTATGCCTCAATTTGCTACCACTCTCTACACAACTCTAGCACCTATATGAGGAGGTAGATAGAAAGATCTCTTTAGCAAGCCAAGTGACAGCGTACCCATCTCACTAGAATTCTTTTAGGTTATGGTACACCAATAGCAATTCAGTGATCTGATAAGTTAAGGGAGGAAGGTTTATGCTACAGTTAGTAGAAATAATCAAAACTATGAGTAACAGATTCTAACATCTTCATTTAAGCACATCCCTATCTGTTAACCAATATTGCTATCGTCTTGAAAAGTTATATTTATGCGGAAGACCCCACTAAAAGGTCATGAGAGCCATCAGATGTTATGAACTTCTTTTAATGAGAGCTAAACGATCAAAAGCGAGTTTGACTTACCATATCAATTGATAGACGCATGCAGAAGGCTGATGAATTTGATTTTTTCTTTTTGTCTCAGCAACGCAGAGAGATTCTCCTCTGCAACACTGCCTCTGCTGGCCATGCAATATAATCTGCAGATGGAAAACTCCACCATTAGTCCATTATTAGAACTTGAATATTTCCAAACTAAAGAAAAAACTACCAAATAAAATTATTTTCATAAAGCGTTAATTAGTACAATAGAGTCTGTAATCTTGTGAAAATTCAAAGTTAACTACAAATTCTATTCTCCATTTTAATTTCAACCTAGCATACTTCTCTCAATCCTATGCCTCATTTGCTACCACTCTCTACACAACTCTAGCACCTATATGAGGAGGTAGATAGAAAGATCTCTTTAGCAAGCCAAGTGACAGCGTACCCATCTCACTAGAATTCTTTTAGGTTATGGTACACCAATAGCAATTCAGTGATCTGATAAGTTAAGGGAGGAAGGTTTATGCTACAGTTAGTAGAAATAATCAAAACTATGAGTAACAGATTCTAACATCTTCATTTAAGCACATCCCTATCTGTTAACCAATATTGCTATCGTCTTGAAAAGTTATATTTATGCGGAAGACCCCACTAAAAGGTCATGAGAGCCATCAGATGTTATGAACTTCTTTTAATGAGAGCAACAGGATCAAAAGCGAGTTTGACTTACCATATCAATTGATAGAGGCATTCAGAAGGCTGATGAATTTGATTTTTTCTTTTTGTCTCAGCAACGCAGAGAGATTCTCCTCTGCAACACTGCCTCTGCTGGCCACGCAATTTAATCTGCAGATGGAAAACGCCACCGTTAGTCCATTATTAGAACTTGAATATTTCCAAACTAAAGAAAAAACTACCAAATAAAATTATTTTCATAAAGCGTTAATTAGTACAATAGAGTCTGTAATCTTGTGAAAATTCAAAGTTAACTACAAATTCTATTCTCCATTTTAATTTCAACCTAGCACACTTCTCTCAATCCTATGCCTCATTTGCTACCACTCTCTACACAACTCTAGCACCTATATGAGGAGGTAGATAGAAAGATCTCTTTAGCAAGCCAAGTGACAGCGTACCCATCTCACTAGAATTCTTTTAGGTTATGGTAAACCAATAGCAATTCAGTGATCTGATAAGTTAAGGGAGGAAGGTTTATGCTACAGTTAGTAGAAATAATCAAAACTATGAGTAACAGATTCTAACATCTTCATTTAAGCACATCCCTATCTGTTAACCAATATTGCTATCGTCTTGAAAAGTTATATTTATGCGGAAGACCCCACTAAAAGGTCATGAGAGCCATCAGATGTTATGAACTTCTTTTAATGAGAGCAACAGGATCAAAAGCGAGTTTGACTTACCATATCAATTGATAGACGCATGCAGAAGGCTGATGAATTTGATTTTTCTTTTTGTCTCAGCAACGCAGAGATATTCTCATCTGCAACACTGCCTCTGCTGGCCATGCAATATAATCTGCAGATGGAAAACTCCACCATTAGTCCATTATTAGAACTTGAATATTTCCAAACTAAAGAAAAAACTACCAAATAAAATTATTTTCATAAAGCGTTAATTAGTACAATAGAGTCTGTAATCTTGTGAAAATTCAAAGTTCACTACAAATTCTATTATCCATTTTAATTTCAACCTAGCACACTTCTCTCAATCCTATGCCTCATTTGCTACCACTCTCTACACAACTCTAGCACCTATATGAGGAGGTAGATAGAAAGATCTCTTTAGCAAGCCAAGTGACAGCGTACCCATCTCACTAGAATTCTTTTAGGTTATGGTACACCAATAGCAATTCAGTGATCTGATAAGTTAAGAGAGGAAGGTTTATGCTACAGTTAGTAGAAATAATCAAAACTATGAGTAACAGATTCTAACATCTTCATTTAAGCACATCCCTATCTGTTAACCAATATTGCTATCGTCTTGAAAAGTTATATTTATGCGGAAGACCCCACTAAAAGGTGCTGAGAGCCATCAGATGTTATGAACTTCTTTTAATGAGAGCAAAACGATCAAAAGCGAGTTTGACTTACCATATCAATTGATAGACGCATGCAGAAGGCTGATGAATTTGATTTTTTCTTTTTGTCTCAGCAACGCAGAGAGATTCTCCTCTGCAACACTGCCTCTGCTGGCCATGCAATATAATCTGCAGATGGAAAACTCCACCGTTAGTCCATTATTAGAACTTGAATATTTCCAAACTAAAGAAAAAACTACCAAATAAAATTATTTTCATAAAGCGTTAATTAGTACAATAGAGTCTGTAATCTTGTGAAAATTCAAAGTTCACTACAAATTCTATTCTCCATTTTAATTTCAACCTAGCACACTTCTCTCAATCCTATGCCTCAATTTGCTACCACTCTCTACACAACTCTAGCACCTATATGAGGAGGTAGATAGAAAGATCTCTTTAGCAAGCCAAGTGACAGCGTACCCATCTCACTAGAATTCTTTTAGGTTATGGTACACCAATAGCAATTCAGTGATCTGATAAGTTAAGGGAGGAAGGTTTATGCTACAGTTAGTAGAAATAATCAAAACTATGAGTAACAGATTCTAACATCTTCATTTAAGCACATCCCTATCTGTTAACCAATATTGCTATCGTATTGAAAAGTTATATTTATGCGGAAGACCCCACTAAAAGGTCATGAGAGCCATCAGATGTTATGAACTTCTTTTAATGAGAGCTAAACGATCAAAAGCGAGTTTGACTTACCATATCAATTGATAGACGCATGCAGAAGGCTGATGAATTTGATTTTTTCTTTTTGTCTCAGCAACGCAGAGAGATTCTCCTCTGCAACACTGCCTCTGCTGGCCATGCAATATAATCTGCAGATGGAAAACTCCACCATTAGTCCATTATTAGAACTTGAATATTTCCAAACTAAAGAAAAAACTACCAAATAAAATTATTTTCATAAAGCGTTAATTAGTACAATAGAGTCTGTAATCTTGTGAAAATTCAAAGTTAACTACAAATTCTATTCTCCATTTTAATTTCAACCTAGCACACTTCTCTCAATCCTATGCCTCATTTGCTACCACTCTCTACACAACTCTAGCACCTATATGAGGAGGTAGATAGAAAGATCTCTTTAGCAAGCCAAGTGACAGCGTACCCATCTCACTAGAATTCTTTTAGGTTATGGTACACCAATAGCAATTCAGTGATCTGATAAGTTAAGGGAGGAAGGTTTATGCTACAGTTAGTAGAAATAATCAAAACTATGAGTAACAGATTCTAACATCTTCATTTAAGCACATCCCTATCTGTTAACCAATATTGCTATCGTCTTGAAAAGTTATATTTATGCGGAAGACCCCACTAAAAGGTCATGAGAGCCATCAGATGTTATGAACTTCTTTTAATGAGAGCAACAGGATCAAAAGCGAGTTTGACTTACCATATCAATTGATAGAGGCATTCAGAAGGCTGATGAATTTGATTTTTTCTTTTTGTCTCAGCAACGCAGAGAGATTCTCCTCTGCAACACTGCCTCTGCTGGCCACGCAATTTAATCTGCAGATGGAAAACGCCACCGTTAGTCCATTATTAGAACTTGAATATTTCCAAACTAAAGAAAAAACTACCAAATAAAATTATTTTCATAAAGCGTTAATTAGTACAATAGAGTCTGTAATCTTGTGAAAATTCAAAGTTAACTACAAATTCTATTCTCCATTTTAATTTCAACCTAGCACACTTCTCTCAATCCTATGCCTCATTTGCTACTACTCTCTACACAACTCTAGCACCTATATGAGGAGGTAGATAGAAAGATCTCTTTAGCAAGCCAAGTGACAGCGTACCCATCTCACTAGAATTCTTTTAGGTTATGGTACACCAATAGCAATTCAGTGATCTGATAAGTTAAGGGAGGAAGGTTTATGCTACAGTTAGTAGAAATAATCAAAACTATGAGTAACAGATTCTAACATCTTCATTTAAGCACATCCCTATCTGTTAACCAATATTGCTATCGTCTTGAAAAGTTATATTTATGCGGAAGACCCCACTAAAAGGTCATGAGAGCCATCAGATGTTATGAACTTCTTTTAATGAGAGCAGCAGGATCAAAAGCGAGTTTGACTTACCATATCAATTGATAGACGCATGCAGAAGGCTGATGAATTTGATTTTTCTTTTTGTCTCAGCAACGCAGAGATATTCTCATCTGCAACACTGCCTCTGCTGGCCATGCAATATAATCTGCAGATGGAAAACTCCACCATTAGTCCATTATTAGAACTTGAATATTTCCAAACTAAAGAAAAAACTACCAAATAAAATTATTTTCATAAAGCGTTAATTAGTACAATAGAGTCTGTAATCTTGTGAAAATTCAAAGTTCACTACAAATTCTATTATCCATTTTAATTTCAACCTAGCACACTTCTCTCAATCCTATGCCTCATTTGCTACCACTCTCTACACAACTCTAGCACCTATATGAGGAGGTAGATAGAAAGATCTCTTTAGCAAGCCAAGTGACAGCGTACCCATCTCACTAGAATTCTTTTAGGTTATGGTACACCAATAGCAATTCAGTGATCTGATAAGTTAAGAGAGGAAGGTTTATGCTACAGTTAGTAGAAATAATCAAAACTATGAGTAACAGATTCTAACATCTTCATTTAAGCACATCCCTATCTGTTAACCAATATTGCTATCGTCTTGAAAAGTTATATTTATGCGGAAGACCCCACTAAAAGGTGCTGAGAGCCATCAGATGTTATGAACTTCTTTTAATGAGAGCAAAACGATCAAAAGCGAGTTTGACTTACCATATCAATTGATAGACGCATGCAGAAGGCTGATGAATTTGATTTTTTCTTTTTGTCTCAGCAACGCAGAGAGATTCTCCTCTGCAACACTGCCTCTGCTGGCCATGCAATATAATCTGCAGATGGAAAACTCCACCGTTAGTCCATTATTAGAACTTGAATATTTCCAAACTAAAGAAAAAACTACCAAATAAAATTATTTTCATAAAGCGTTAATTAGTACAATAGAGTCTGTAATCTTGTGAAAATTCAAAGTTCACTACAAATTCTATTCTCCATTTTGATTTCAACCTAGCACACTTCTCTCAATCCTATGCCTCATATGCTACCACTCTCTACACAACTCTAGCACCTATATGAGGAGGTAGATAGAAAGATCTCTTTAGCAAGCCAAGTGACAGCGTACCCATCTCACTAGAATTCTTTTAGGTTATGGTACACCAATAGCAATTCAGTGATCTGATAAGTTAAGGGAGGAAGGTTTATGCTACAGTTAGTAGAAATAATCAAAACTATGAGTAACAGATTCTAACATCTTCATTTAAGCACATCCCTATCTGTTAACCAATATTGCTATCGTCTTGAAAAGTTATATTTATGCGGAAGACCCCACTAAAAGGTCATGAGAGCCATCAGATGTTATGAACTTCTTTTAATGAGAGCAACAGGATCAAAAGCGAGTTTGACTTACCATATCAATTGATAGAGGCATTCAGAAGGCTGATGAATTTGATTTTTTCTTTTTGTCTCAGCAACGCAGAGAGATTCTCCTCTGCAACACTGCCTCTGCTGGCCACGCAATTTAATCTGCAGATGGAAAACGCCACCGTTAGTCCATTATTAGAACTTGAATATTTCCAAACTAAAGAAAAAACTACCAAATAAAATTATTTTCATAAAGCGTTAATTAGTACAATAGAGTCTGTAATCTTGTGAAAATTCAAAGTTAACTACAAATTCTATTCTCCATTTTAATTTCAACCTAGCACACTTCTCTCAATCCTATGCCTCATTTGCTACCACTCTCTACACAACTCTAGCACCTATATGAGGAGGTAGATAGAAAGATCTCTTTAGCAAGCCAAGTGACAGCGTAGCGTACCCTTCTCACTAGAATTCTTTTAGGTTATGGTACACCAATAGCAATTCAGTGATCTGATAAGTTAAGGGAGGAAGGTTTATGCTACAGTTAGTAGAAATAATCAAAACTATGAGTAACAGATTCTAACATCTTCATTTAAGCACATCCCTATCTGTTAACCAATATTGCTATCGTCTTGAAAAGTTATATTTATGCGGAAGACCCCACTAAAAGGTGCTGAGAGCCATCAGATGTTATGAACTTCTTTTAATGAGAGCAAAACGATCAACAGCGAGTTTGACTTACCATATCAATTGATAGACGCATGCAGAAGGCTGATGAATTTGATTTTTCTTTTTGTCTCAGCAACGCAGAGATATTCTCATCTGCAACACTGCCTCTGCTGGCCATGCAATATAATCTGCAGATGGAAAACTCCACCGTTAGTCCATTATTAGAACTTGAATATTTCCAAAGTAAAGAAAAAACTACCAAATAAAACTATTTTCATAAAGCGTTAATTAGTACAATAGAGTCTGTAATCTTGTGAAAATTCAAAGTTCACTACAAATTCTATTCTCCATTTTAATTTCAACCTAGCACACTTCTCTCAATCCTATGCCTCATTTGCTACCACTCTCTACACAACTCTAGCACCTATATGAGGAGGTAGATAGAAAGATCTCTTTAGCAAGCCAAGTGACAGCGTAGCGTACCCTTCTCACTAGAATTCTTTTAGGTTATGGTACAACAATAGCAATTCAGTGATCTGGTAAGTTAAGGGAGGAAGGTTTATGCTACAGTTAGTAGAAATAATCAAAACTATGAGTAACAGATTCTAACATCTTCATTTAAGCACATCCCTATCTGTTAACCAATATTGCCATCGTCTTGAAAAGTTATATTTATGCGGAAGACCCCACTAAAAGGTGCTGAGAGCCATCAGATGTTATGAACTTCTTTTAATGAGAGCAAAACGATCAAAAGCGAGTTTGACTTACCATATCAATTGATAGACGCATGCAGAAGGCTGATGAATTTGATTTTTCTTTTTGTCTCAGCAACGCAGAGATATTCTCATCTGCAACACTGCCTCTGCTGGCCATGCAATATAATCTGCAGATGGAAAATTCCACCGTTAGTCCATTATTAGAACTTGAATATTTCCAAACTAAAGAAAAAACTACCAAATAAAATTATTTTCATAAAGCGTTAATTAGTACAATAGAGTCTGTAATCTTGTGAAAATTCAAAGTTCACTACAAATTCTATTCTCCATTTTAATTTCAACCTAGCACACTTCTCTCAATCCTATGCCTCAATTTGCTACCACTCTCTACACAACTCTAGCACCTATATGAGGAGGTAGATAGAAAGATCTCTTTAGCAAGCCAAGTGACAGCGTACCCATCTCACTAGAATTCTTTTAGGTTATGGTACACCAATAGCAATTCAGTGATCTGATAAGTTAAGGGAGGAAGGTTTATGCTACAGTTAGTAGAAATAATCAAAACTATGAGTAACAGATTCTAACATCTTCATTTAAGCACATCCCTATCTGTTAACCAATATTGCTATCGTCTTGAAAAGTTATATTTATGCGGAAGACCCCACTAAAAGGTCATGAGAGCCATCAGATGTTATGAACTTCTTTTAATGAGAGCTAAACGATCAAAAGCGAGTTTGACTTACCATATCAATTGATAGACGCATGCAGAAGGCTGATGAATTTGATTTTTTCTTTTTGTCTCAGCAACACAGAGAGATTCTCCTCTGCAACACTGCCTCTGCTGGCCATGCAATATAATCTGCAGATGGAAAACTCCACCATTAGTCCATTATTAGAACTTGAATATTTCCAAACTAAAGAAAAAACTACCAAATACAATTATTTTCATAAAGCGTTAATTAGTACAATAGAGTCTGTAATCTTGTGAAAATTCAAAGTTCACTACAAATTCTATTCTCCATTTTGATTTCAACCTAGCACACTTCTCTCAATCCTATGCCTCATTTGCTACCACTCTCTACACAACTCTAGCACCTATATGAGGAGGTAGATAGAAAGATCTCTTTAGCAAGCCAAGTGACAGCGTACCCATCTCACTAGAATTCTTTTAGGTTATGGTACACCAATAGCAATTCAGTGATCTGATAAGTTAAGGGAGGAAGGTTTATGCTACAGTTAGTAGAAATAATCAAAACTATGAGTAACAGATTCTAACATCTTCATTTAAGCACATCCCTATCTGTTAACCAATATTGCTATCATCTTGAAAAGTTATATTTATGCGGAAGACCCCACTAAAAGGTCATGAGAGCCATCAGATGTTATGAACTTCTTTTAATGAGAGAAACAGGATCAAAAGCGAGTTTGACTTACCATATCAATTGATAGAGGCATTCAGAAGGCTGATGAATTTGATTTTTTCTTTTTGTCTCAGCAACGCAGAGAGATTCTCCTCTGCAACACTGCCTCTGCTGGCCACGCAATTTAATCTGCAGATGGAAAACGCCACCGTTAGTCCATTATTAGAACTTGAATATTTCCAAACTAAAGAAAAAACTACCAAATAAAATTATTTTCATAAAGCGTTAATTAGTACAATAGAGTCTGTAATCTTGTGAAAATTCAAAGTTAACTACAAATTCTATTCTCCATTTTAATTTCAACCTAGCACACTTCTCTCAATCCTATGCCTCATTTGCTACCACTCTCTACACAACTCTAGCACCTATATGAGGAGGTAGATAGAAAGATCTCTTTAGCAAGCCAAGTGACAGCGTAGCGTACCCTTCTCACTAGAATTCTTTTAGGTTATGGTACACCAATAGCAATTCAGTGATCTGATAAGTTAAGGGAGGAAGGTTTATGCTACAGTTAGTAGAAATAATCAAAACTATGAGTAACAGATTCTAACATCTTCATTTAAGCACATCCCTATCTGTTAACCAATATTGCTATCGTCTTGAAAAGTTATATTTATGCGGAAGACCCCACTAAAAGGTGCTGAGAGCCATCAGATGTTATGAACTTCTTTTAATGAGAGCAAAACGATCAAAAGCGAGTTTGACTTACCATATCAATTGATAGACGCATGCAGAAGGCTGATGAATTTGATTTTTCTTTTTGTCTCAGCAACGCAGAGATATTCTCATCTGCAACACTGCCTCTGCTGGCCATGCAATATAATCTGCAGATGGAAAACTCCACCGTTAGTCCATTATTAGAACTTGAATATTTCCAAACTAAAGAAAAAACTACCAAATAAAACTATTTTCATAAAGCGTTAATTAGTACAATAGAGTCTGTAATCTTGTGAAAATTCAAAGTTCACTACAAATTCTATTCTCCATTTTAATTTCAACCTAGCACACTTCTCTCAATCCTATGCCTCATTTGCTACCACTCTCTACACAACTCTAGCACCTATATGAGGAGGTAGATAGAAAGATCTCTTTAGCAAGCCAAGTGACAGCGTACCCATCTCACTAGAATTCTTTTAGGTTATGGTACACCAATAGCAATTCAGTGATCTGATAAGTTAAGGGAGGAAGGTTTATGCTACAGTTAGTAGAAATAATCAAAACTATGAGTAACAGATTCTAACATCTTCATTTAAGCACATCCCTATCTGTTAACCAATATTGCTATCGTCTTGAAAAGTTATATTTATGCGGAAGACCCCACTAAAAGGTCATGAGAGCCATCAGATGTTATGAACTTCTTTTAATGAGAGCAACAGGATCAAAAGCGAGTTTGACTTACCATATCAATTGATAGAGGCATTCAGAAGGCTGATGAATTTGATTTTTTCTTTTTGTCTCAGCAACGCAGAGAGATTCTCCTCCGCAACACTGCCTCTGCTGGCCACGCAATTTAATCTGCAGATGGAAAACGCCACCGTTAGTCCATTATTAGAACTTGAATATTTCCAAAGTAAAGAAAAAACTACCAAATAAAACTATTTTCATAAAGCGTTAATTAGTACAATAGAGTCTGTAATCTTGTGAAAATTCAAAGTTCACTACAAATTCTATTCTCCATTTTAATTTCAACCTAGCACACTTCTCTCAATCCTATGCCTCATTTGCTACCACTCTCTACACAACTCTAGCACCTATATGAGGAGGTAGATAGAAAGATCTCTTTAGCAAGCCAAGTGACAGCGTAGCGTACCCTTCTCACTAGAATTCTTTTAGGTTATGGTACAACAATAGCAATTCAGTGATCTGATAAGTTAAGGGAGGAAGGTTTATGCTACAGTTAGTAGAAATAATCAAAACTATGAGTAACAGATTCTAACATCTTCATTTAAGCACATCCCTATCTGTTAACCAATATTGCCATCGTCTTGAAAAGTTATATTTATGCGGAAGACCCCACTAAAAGGTGCTGAGAGCCATCAGATGTTATGAACTTCTTTTAATGAGAGCAAAACGATCAAAAGCGAGTTTGACTTACCATATCAATTGATAGACGCATGCAGAAGGCTGATGAATTTGATTTTTCTTTTTGTCTCAGCAACGCAGAGATATTCTCATCTGCAACACTGCCTCTGCTGGCCATGCAATATAATCTGCAGATGGAAAATTCCACCGTTAGTCCATTATTAGAACTTGAATATTTCCAAACTAAAGAAAAAACTACCAAATAAAATTATTTTCATAAAGCGTTAATTAGTACAATAGAGTCTGTAATCTTGTGAAAATTCAAAGTTCACTACAAATTCTATTCTCCATTTTAATTTCAACCTAGCACACTTCTCTCAATCCTATGCCTCAATTTGCTACCACTCTCTACACAACTCTAGCACCTATATGAGGAGGTAGATAGAAAGATCTCTTTAGCAAGCCAAGTGACAGCGTACCCATCTCACTAGAATTCTTTTAGGTTATGGTACACCAATAGCAATTCAGTGATCTGATAAGTTAAGGGAGGAAGGTTTATGCTACAGTTAGTAGAAATAATCAAAACTATGAGTAACAGATTCTAACATCTTCATTTAAGCACATCCCTATCTGTTAACCAATATTGCTATCGTCTTGAAAAGTTATATTTATGCGGAAGACCCCACTAAAAGGTCATGAGAGCCATCAGATGTTATGAACTTCTTTTAATGAGAGCTAAACGATCAAAAGCGAGTTTGACTTACCATATCAATTGATAGACGCATGCAGAAGGCTGATGAATTTGATTTTTTCTTTTTGTCTCAGCAACACAGAGAGATTCTCCTCTGCAACACTGCCTCTGCTGGCCATGCAATATAATCTGCAGATGGAAAACTCCACCATTAGTCCATTATTAGAACTTGAATATTTCCAAACTAAAGAAAAAACTACCAAATACAATTATTTTCATAAAGCGTTAATTAGTACAATAGAGTCTGTAATCTTGTGAAAATTCAAAGTTCACTACAAATTCTATTCTCCATTTTGATTTCAACCTAGCACACTTCTCTCAATCCTATGCCTCATTTGCTACCACTCTCTACACAACTCTAGCACCTATATGAGGAGGTAGATAGAAAGATCTCTTTAGCAAGCCAAGTGACAGCGTACCCATCTCACTAGAATTCTTTTAGGTTATGGTACACCAATAGCAATTCAGTGATCTGATAAGTTAAGGGAGGAAGGTTTATGGTACAGTTAGTAGAAATAATCAAAACTATGAGTAACAGATTCTAACATCTTCATTTAAGCACATCCCTATCTGTTAACCAATATTGCTATCATCTTGAAAAGTTATATTTATGCGGAAGACCCCACTAAAAGGTCATGAGAGCCATCAGATGTTATGAACTTCTTTTAATGAGAGCAACAGGATCAAAAGCGAGTTTGACTTACCATATCAATTGATAGAGGCATTCAGAAGGCTGATGAATTTGATTTTTTCTTTTTGTCTCAGCAACGCAGAGAGATTCTCCTCTGCAACACTGCCTCTGCTGGCCACGCAATTTAATCTGCAGATGGAAAACGCCACCGTTAGTCCATTATTAGAACTTGAATATTTCCAAACTAAAGAAAAAACTACCAAATAAAATTATTTTCATAAAGCGTTAATTAGTACAATAGAGTCTGTAATCTTGTGAAAATTCAAAGTTAACTACAAATTCTATTCTCCATTTTAATTTCAACCTAGCACACTTCTCTCAATCCTATGCCTCATTTGCTACCACTCTCTACACAACTCTAGCACCTATATGAGGAGGTAGATAGAAAGATCTCTTTAGCAAGCCAAGTGACAGCGTAGCGTACCCTTCTCACTAGAATTCTTTTAGGTTATGGTACACCAATAGCAATTCAGTGATCTGATAAGTTAAGGGAGGAAGGTTTATGCTACAGTTAGTAGAAATAATCAAAACTATGAGTAACAGATTCTAACATCTTCATTTAAGCACATCCCTATCTGTTAACCAATATTGCTATCGTCTTGAAAAGTTATATTTATGCGGAAGACCCCACTAAAAGGTGCTGAGAGCCATCAGATGTTATGAACTTCTTTTAATGAGAGCAAAACGATCAAAAGCGAGTTTGACTTACCATATCAATTGATAGACGCATGCAGAAGGCTGATGAATTTGATTTTTCTTTTTGTCTCAGCAACGCAGAGATATTCTCATCTGCAACACTGCCTCTGCTGGCCATGCAATATAATCTGCAGATGGAAAACTCCACCGTTAGTCCATTATTAGAACTTGAATATTTCCAAACTAAAGAAAAAACTACCAAATAAAACTATTTTCATAAAGCGTTAATTAGTACAATAGAGTCTGTAATCTTGTGAAAATTCAAAGTTCACTACAAATTCTATTCTCCATTTTAATTTCAACCTAGCACACTTCTCTCAATCCTATGCCTCATTTGCTACCACTCTCTACACAACTCTAGCACCTATATGAGGAGGTAGATAGAAAGATCTCTTTAGCAAGCCAAGTGACAGCGTACCCATCTCACTAGAATTCTTTTAGGTTATGGTACACCAATAGCAATTCAGTGATCTGATAAGTTAAGGGAGGAAGGTTTATGCTACAGTTAGTAGAAATAATCAAAACTATGAGTAACAGATTCTAACATCTTCATTTAAGCACATCCCTATCTGTTAACCAATATTGCTATCGTCTTGAAAAGTTATATTTATGCGGAAGACCCCACTAAAAGGTCATGAGAGCCATCAGATGTTATGAACTTCTTTTAATGAGAGCAACAGGATCAAAAGCGAGTTTGACTTACCATATCAATTGATAGAGGCATTCAGAAGGCTGATGAATTTGATTTTTTCTTTTTGTCTCAGCAACGCAGAGAGATTCTCCTCTGCAACACTGCCTCTGCTGGCCACGCAATTTAATCTGCAGATGGAAAACGCCACCGTTAGTCCATTATTAGAACTTGAATATTTCCAAACTAAAGAAAAAACTACCAAATAAAATTATTTTCATAAAGCGTTAATTAGTACAATAGAGTCTGTAATCTTGTGAAAATTCAAAGTTCACTACAAATTCTATTCTCCATTTTGATTTCAACCTAGCACACTTCTCTCAATCCTATGCCTCATATGCTACCACTCTCTACACAACTCTAGCACCTATATGAGGAGGTAGATAGAAAGATCTCTTTAGCAAGCCAAGTGACAGCGTACCCATCTCACTAGAATTCTTTTAGGTTATGGTACACCAATAGCAATTCAGTGATCTGATAAGTTAAGGGAGGAAGGTTTATGCTACAGTTAGTAGAAATAATCAAAACTATGAGTAACAGATTCTAACATCTTCATTTAAGCACATCCCTATCTGTTAACCAATATTGCTATCGTCTTGAAAAGTTATATTTATGCGGAAGACCCCACTAAAAGGTCATGAGAGCCATCAGATGTTATGAACTTCTTTTAATGAGAGCAACAGGATCAAAAGCGAGTTTGACTTACCATATCAATTGATAGAGGCATTCAGAAGGCTGATGAATTTGATTTTTTCTTTTTGTCTCAGCAACGCAGAGAGATTCTCCTCTGCAACACTGCCTCTGCTGGCCACGCAATTTAATCTGCAGATGGAAAACGCCACCGTTAGTCCATTATTAGAACTTGAATATTTCCAAACTAAAGAAAAAACTACCAAATAAAATTATTTTCATAAAGCGTTAATTAGTACAATAGAGTCTGTAATCTTGTGAAAATTCAAAGTTAACTACAAATTCTATTCTCCATTTTAATTTCAACCTAGCACACTTCTCTCAATCCTATGCCTCATTTGCTACCACTCTCTACACAACTCTAGCACCTATATGAGGAGGTAGATAGAAAGATCTCTTTAGCAAGCCAAGTGACAGCGTAGCGTACCCTTCTCACTAGAATTCTTTTAGGTTATGGTACACCAATAGCAATTCAGTGATCTGATAAGTTAAGGGAGGAAGGTTTATGCTACAGTTAGTAGAAATAATCAAAACTATGAGTAACAGATTCTAACATCTTCATTTAAGCACATCCCTATCTGTTAACCAATATTGCTATCGTCTTGAAAAGTTATATTTATGCGGAAGACCCCACTAAAAGGTGCTGAGAGCCATCAGATGTTATGAACTTCTTTTAATGAGAGCAAAACGATCAACAGCGAGTTTGACTTACCATATCAATTGATAGACGCATGCAGAAGGCTGATGAATTTGATTTTTCTTTTTGTCTCAGCAACGCAGAGATATTCTCATCTGCAACACTGCCTCTGCTGGCCATGCAATATAATCTGCAGATGGAAAACTCCACCGTTAGTCCATTATTAGAACTTGAATATTTCCAAAGTAAAGAAAAAACTACCAAATAAAACTATTTTCATAAAGCGTTAATTAGTACAATAGAGTCTGTAATCTTGTGAAAATTCAAAGTTCACTACAAATTCTATTCTCCATTTTAATTTCAACCTAGCACACTTCTCTCAATCCTATGCCTCATTTGCTACCACTCTCTACACAACTCTAGCACCTATATGAGGAGGTAGATAGAAAGATCTCTTTAGCAAGCCAAGTGACAGCGTAGCGTACCCTTCTCACTAGAATTCTTTTAGGTTATGGTACAACAATAGCAATTCAGTGATCTGATAAGTTAAGGGAGGAAGGTTTATGCTACAGTTAGTAGAAATAATCAAAACTATGAGTAACAGATTCTAACATCTTCATTTAAGCACATCCCTATCTGTTAACCAATATTGCCATCGTCTTGAAAAGTTATATTTATGCGGAAGACCCCACTAAAAGGTGCTGAGAGCCATCAGATGTTATGAACTTCTTTTAATGAGAGCAAAACGATCAAAAGCGAGTTTGACTTACCATATCAATTGATAGACGCATGCAGAAGGCTGATGAATTTGATTTTTCTTTTTGTCTCAGCAACGCAGAGATATTCTCATCTGCAACACTGCCTCTGCTGGCCATGCAATATAATCTGCAGATGGAAAATTCCACCGTTAGTCCATTATTAGAACTTGAATATTTCCAAACTAAAGAAAAAACTACCAAATAAAATTATTTTCATAAAGCGTTAATTAGTACAATAGAGTCTGTAATCTTGTGAAAATTCAAAGTTCACTACAAATTCTATTCTCCATTTTAATTTCAACCTAGCACACTTCTCTCAATCCTATGCCTCAATTTGCTACCACTCTCTACACAACTCTAGCACCTATATGAGGAGGTAGATAGAAAGATCTCTTTAGCAAGCCAAGTGACAGCGTACCCATCTCACTAGAATTCTTTTAGGTTATGGTACACCAATAGCAATTCAGTGATCTGATAAGTTAAGGGAGGAAGGTTTATGCTACAGTTAGTAGAAATAATCAAAACTATGAGTAACAGATTCTAACATCTTCATTTAAGCACATCCCTATCTGTTAACCAATATTGCTATCGTCTTGAAAAGTTATATTTATGCGGAAGACCCCACTAAAAGGTCATGAGAGCCATCAGATGTTATGAACTTCTTTTAATGAGAGCTAAACGATCAAAAGCGAGTTTGACTTACCATATCAATTGATAGACGCATGCAGAAGGCTGATGAATTTGATTTTTTCTTTTTGTCTCAGCAACACAGAGAGATTCTCCTCTGCAACACTGCCTCTGCTGGCCATGCAATATAATCTGCAGATGGAAAACTCCACCATTAGTCCATTATTAGAACTTGAATATTTCCAAACTAAAGAAAAAACTACCAAATACAATTATTTTCATAAAGCGTTAATTAGTACAATAGAGTCTGTAATCTTGTGAAAATTCAAAGTTCACTACAAATTCTATTCTCCATTTTGATTTCAACCTAGCACACTTCTCTCAATCCTATGCCTCATTTGCTACCACTCTCTACACAACTCTAGCACCTATATGAGGAGGTAGATAGAAAGATCTCTTTAGCAAGCCAAGTGACAGCGTACCCATCTCACTAGAATTCTTTTAGGTTATGGTACACCAATAGCAATTCAGTGATCTGATAAGTTAAGGGAGGAAGGTTTATGCTACAGTTAGTAGAAATAATCAAAACTATGAGTAACAGATTCTAACATCTTCATTTAAGCACATCCCTATCTGTTAACCAATATTGCTATCATCTTGAAAAGTTATATTTATGCGGAAGACCCCACTAAAAGGTCATGAGAGCCATCAGATGTTATGAACTTCTTTTAATGAGAGCAACAGGATCAAAAGCGAGTTTGACTTACCATATCAATTGATAGAGGCATTCAGAAGGCTGATGAATTTGATTTTTTCTTTTTGTCTCAGCAACGCAGAGAGATTCTCCTCTGCAACACTGCCTCTGCTGGCCACGCAATTTAATCTGCAGATGGAAAACGCCACCGTTAGTCCATTATTAGAACTTGAATATTTCCAAACTAAAGAAAAAACTACCAAATAAAATTATTTTCATAAAGCGTTAATTAGTACAATAGAGTCTGTAATCTTGTGAAAATTCAAAGTTAACTACAAATTCTATTCTCCATTTTAATTTCAACCTAGCACACTTCTCTCAATCCTATGCCTCATTTGCTACCACTCTCTACACAACTCTAGCACCTATATGAGGAGGTAGATAGAAAGATCTCTTTAGCAAGCCAAGTGACAGCGTAGCGTACCCTTCTCACTAGAATTCTTTTAGGTTATGGTACACCAATAGCAATTCAGTGATCTGATAAGTTAAGGGAGGAAGGTTTATGCTACAGTTAGTAGAAATAATCAAAACTATGAGTAACAGATTCTAACATCTTCATTTAAGCACATCCCTATCTGTTAACCAATATTGCTATCGTCTTGAAAAGTTATATTTATGCGGAAGACCCCACTAAAAGGTGCTGAGAGCCATCAGATGTTATGAACTTCTTTTAATGAGAGCAAAACGATCAAAAGCGAGTTTGACTTACCATATCAATTGATAGACGCATGCAGAAGGCTGATGAATTTGATTTTTCTTTTTGTCTCAGCAACGCAGAGATATTCTCATCTGCAACACTGCCTCTGCTGGCCATGCAATATAATCTGCAGATGGAAAACTCCACCGTTAGTCCATTATTAGAACTTGAATATTTCCAAACTAAAGAAAAAACTACCAAATAAAACTATTTTCATAAAGCGTTAATTAGTACAATAGAGTCTGTAATCTTGTGAAAATTCAAAGTTCACTACAAATTCTATTCTCCATTTTAATTTCAACCTAGCACACTTCTCTCAATCCTATGCCTCATTTGCTACCACTCTCTACACAACTCTAGCACCTATATGAGGAGGTAGATAGAAAGATCTCTTTAGCAAGCCAAGTGACAGCGTACCCATCTCACTAGAATTCTTTTAGGTTATGGTACACCAATAGCAATTCAGTGATCTGATAAGTTAAGGGAGGAAGGTTTATGCTACAGTTAGTAGAAATAATCAAAACTATGAGTAACAGATTCTAACATCTTCATTTAAGCACATCCCTATCTGTTAACCAATATTGCTATCGTCTTGAAAAGTTATATTTATGCGGAAGACCCCACTAAAAGGTCATGAGAGCCATCAGATGTTATGAACTTCTTTTAATGAGAGCAACAGGATCAAAAGCGAGTTTGACTTACCATATCAATTGATAGAGGCATTCAGAAGGCTGATGAATTTGATTTTTTCTTTTTGTCTCAGCAACGCAGAGAGATTCTCCTCTGCAACACTGCCTCTGCTGGCCACGCAATTTAATCTGCAGATGGAAAACGCCACCGTTAGTCCATTATTAGAACTTGAATATTTCCAAAGTAAAGAAAAAACTACCAAATAAAACTATTTTCATAAAGCGTTAATTAGTACAATAGAGTCTGTAATCTTGTGAAAATTCAAAGTTCACTACAAATTCTATTCTCCATTTTAATTTCAACCTAGCACACTTCTCTCAATCCTATGCCTCATTTGCTACCACTCTCTACACAACTCTAGCACCTATATGAGGAGGTAGATAGAAAGATCTCTTTAGCAAGCCAAGTGACAGCGTAGCGTACCCTTCTCACTAGAATTCTTTTAGGTTATGGTACAACAATAGCAATTCAGTGATCTGATAAGTTAAGGGAGGAAGGTTTATGCTACAGTTAGTAGAAATAATCAAAACTATGAGTAACAGATTCTAACATCTTCATTTAAGCACATCCCTATCTGTTAACCAATATTGCCATCGTCTTGAAAAGTTATATTTATGCGGAAGACCCCACTAAAAGGTGCTGAGAGCCATCAGATGTTATGAACTTCTTTTAATGAGAGCAAAACGATCAAAAGCGAGTTTGACTTACCATATCAATTGATAGACGCATGCAGAAGGCTGATGAATTTGATTTTTCTTTTTGTCTCAGCAACGCAGAGATATTCTCATCTGCAACACTGCCTCTGCTGGCCATGCAATATAATCTGCAGATGGAAAATTCCACCGTTAGTCCATTATTAGAACTTGAATATTTCCAAACTAAAGAAAAAACTACCAAATAAAATTATTTTCATAAAGCGTTAATTAGTACAATAGAGTCTGTAATCTTGTGAAAATTCAAAGTTCACTACAAATTCTATTCTCCATTTTAATTTCAACCTAGCACACTTCTCTCAATCCTATGCCTCAATTTGCTACCACTCTCTACACAACTCTAGCACCTATATGAGGAGGTAGATAGAAAGATCTCTTTAGCAAGCCAAGTGACAGCGTACCCATCTCACTAGAATTCTTTTAGGTTATGGTACACCAATAGCAATTCAGTGATCTGATAAGTTAAGGGAGGAAGGTTTATGCTACAGTTAGTAGAAATAATCAAAACTATGAGTAACAGATTCTAACATCTTCATTTAAGCACATCCCTATCTGTTAACCAATATTGCTATCGTCTTGAAAAGTTATATTTATGCGGAAGACCCCACTAAAAGGTCATGAGAGCCATCAGATGTTATGAACTTCTTTTAATGAGAGCTAAACGATCAAAAGCGAGTTTGACTTACCATATCAATTGATAGACGCATGCAGAAGGCTGATGAATTTGATTTTTTCTTTTTGTCTCAGCAACACAGAGAGATTCTCCTCTGCAACACTGCCTCTGCTGGCCATGCAATATAATCTGCAGATGGAAAACTCCACCATTAGTCCATTATTAGAACTTGAATATTTCCAAACTAAAGAAAAAACTACCAAATACAATTATTTTCATAAAGCGTTAATTAGTACAATAGAGTCTGTAATCTTGTGAAAATTCAAAGTTCACTACAAATTCTATTCTCCATTTTGATTTCAACCTAGCACACTTCTCTCAATCCTATGCCTCATTTGCTACCACTCTCTACACAACTCTAGCACCTATATGAGGAGGTAGATAGAAAGATCTCTTTAGCAAGCCAAGTGACAGCGTACCCATCTCACTAGAATTCTTTTAGGTTATGGTACACCAATAGCAATTCAGTGATCTGATAAGTTAAGGGAGGAAGGTTTATGCTACAGTTAGTAGAAATAATCAAAACTATGAGTAACAGATTCTAACATCTTCATTTAAGCACATCCCTATCTGTTAACCAATATTGCTATCATCTTGAAAAGTTATATTTATGCGGAAGACCCCACTAAAAGGTCATGAGAGCCATCAGATGTTATGAACTTCTTTTAATGAGAGCAACAGGATCAAAAGCGAGTTTGACTTACCATATCAATTGATAGAGGCATTCAGAAGGCTGATGAATTTGATTTTTTCTTTTTGTCTCAGCAACGCAGAGAGATTCTCCTCTGCAACACTGCCTCTGCTGGCCACGCAATTTAATCTGCAGATGGAAAACGCCACCGTTAGTCCATTATTAGAACTTGAATATTTCCAAACTAAAGAAAAAACTACCAAATAAAATTATTTTCATAAAGCGTTAATTAGTACAATAGAGTCTGTAATCTTGTGAAAATTCAAAGTTAACTACAAATTCTATTCTCCATTTTAATTTCAACCTAGCACACTTCTCTCAATCCTATGCCTCATTTGCTACCACTCTCTACACAACTCTAGCACCTATATGAGGAGGTAGATAGAAAGATCTCTTTAGCAAGCCAAGTGACAGCGTAGCGTACCCTTCTCACTAGAATTCTTTTAGGTTATGGTACACCAATAGCAATTCAGTGATCTGATAAGTTAAGGGAGGAAGGTTTATGCTACAGTTAGTAGAAATAATCAAAACTATGAGTAACAGATTCTAACATCTTCATTTAAGCACATCCCTATCTGTTAACCAATATTGCTATCGTCTTGAAAAGTTATATTTATGCGGAAGACCCCACTAAAAGGTGCTGAGAGCCATCAGATGTTATGAACTTCTTTTAATGAGAGCAAAACGATCAAAAGCGAGTTTGACTTACCATATCAATTGATAGACGCATGCAGAAGGCTGATGAATTTGATTTTTCTTTTTGTCTCAGCAACGCAGAGATATTCTCATCTGCAACACTGCCTCTGCTGGCCATGCAATATAATCTGCAGATGGAAAACTCCACCGTTAGTCCATTATTAGAACTTGAATATTTCCAAACTAAAGAAAAAACTACCAAATAAAACTATTTTCATAAAGCGTTAATTAGTACAATAGAGTCTGTAATCTTGTGAAAATTCAAAGTTCACTACAAATTCTATTCTCCATTTTAATTTCAACCTAGCACACTTCTCTCAATCCTATGCCTCATTTGCTACCACTCTCTACACAACTCTAGCACCTATATGAGGAGGTAGATAGAAAGATCTCTTTAGCAAGCCAAGTGACAGCGTACCCATCTCACTAGAATTCTTTTAGGTTATGGTACACCAATAGCAATTCAGTGATCTGATAAGTTAAGGGAGGAAGGTTTATGCTACAGTTAGTAGAAATAATCAAAACTATGAGTAACAGATTCTAACATCTTCATTTAAGCACATCCCTATCTGTTAACCAATATTGCTATCGTCTTGAAAAGTTATATTTATGCGGAAGACCCCACTAAAAGGTCATGAGAGCCATCAGATGTTATGAACTTCTTTTAATGAGAGCAACAGGATCAAAAGCGAGTTTGACTTACCATATCAATTGATAGAGGCATTCAGAAGGCTGATGAATTTGATTTTTTCTTTTTGTCTCAGCAACGCAGAGAGATTCTCCTCTGCAACACTGCCTCTGCTGGCCACGCAATTTAATCTGCAGATGGAAAACGCCACCGTTAGTCCATTATTAGAACTTGAATATTTCCAAAGTAAAGAAAAAACTACCAAATAAAACTATTTTCATAAAGCGTTAATTAGTACAATAGAGTCTGTAATCTTGTGAAAATTCAAAGTTCACTACAAATTCTATTCTCCATTTTAATTTCAACCTAGCACACTTCTCTCAATCCTATGCCTCATTTGCTACCACTCTCTACACAACTCTAGCACCTATATGAGGAGGTAGATAGAAAGATCTCTTTAGCAAGCCAAGTGACAGCGTAGCGTACCCTTCTCACTAGAATTCTTTTAGGTTATGGTACAACAATAGCAATTCAGTGATCTGATAAGTTAAGGGAGGAAGGTTTATGCTACAGTTAGTAGAAATAATCAAAACTATGAGTAACAGATTCTAACATCTTCATTTAAGCACATCCCTATCTGTTAACCAATATTGCCATCGTCTTGAAAAGTTATATTTATGCGGAAGACCCCACTAAAAGGTGCTGAGAGCCATCAGATGTTATGAACTTCTTTTAATGAGAGCAAAACGATCAAAAGCGAGTTTGACTTACCATATCAATTGATAGACGCATGCAGAAGGCTGATGAATTTGATTTTTCTTTTTGTCTCAGCAACGCAGAGATATTCTCATCTGCAACACTGCCTCTGCTGGCCATGCAATATAATCTGCAGATGGAAAATTCCACCGTTAGTCCATTATTAGAACTTGAATATTTCCAAACTAAAGAAAAAACTACCAAATAAAATTATTTTCATAAAGCGTTAATTAGTACAATAGAGTCTGTAATCTTGTGAAAATTCAAAGTTCACTACAAATTCTATTCTCCATTTTAATTTCAACCTAGCACACTTCTCTCAATCCTATGCCTCAATTTGCTACCACTCTCTACACAACTCTAGCACCTATATGAGGAGGTAGATAGAAAGATCTCTTTAGCAAGCCAAGTGACAGCGTACCCATCTCACTAGAATTCTTTTAGGTTATGGTACACCAATAGCAATTCAGTGATCTGATAAGTTAAGGGAGGAAGGTTTATGCTACAGTTAGTAGAAATAATCAAAACTATGAGTAACAGATTCTAACATCTTCATTTAAGCACATCCCTATCTGTTAACCAATATTGCTATCGTCTTGAAAAGTTATATTTATGCGGAAGACCCCACTAAAAGGTCATGAGAGCCATCAGATGTTATGAACTTCTTTTAATGAGAGCTAAACGATCAAAAGCGAGTTTGACTTACCATATCAATTGATAGACGCATGCAGAAGGCTGATGAATTTGATTTTTTCTTTTTGTCTCAGCAACACAGAGAGATTCTCCTCTGCAACACTGCCTCTGCTGGCCATGCAATATAATCTGCAGATGGAAAACTCCACCATTAGTCCATTATTAGAACTTGAATATTTCCAAACTAAAGAAAAAACTACCAAATACAATTATTTTCATAAAGCGTTAATTAGTACAATAGAGTCTGTAATCTTGTGAAAATTCAAAGTTCACTACAAATTCTATTCTCCATTTTGATTTCAACCTAGCACACTTCTCTCAATCCTATGCCTCATTTGCTACCACTCTCTACACAACTCTAGCACCTATATGAGGAGGTAGATAGAAAGATCTCTTTAGCAAGCCAAGTGACAGCGTACCCATCTCACTAGAATTCTTTTAGGTTATGGTACACCAATAGCAATTCAGTGATCTGATAAGTTAAGGGAGGAAGGTTTATGCTACAGTTAGTAGAAATAATCAAAACTATGAGTAACAGATTCTAACATCTTCATTTAAGCACATCCCTATCTGTTAACCAATATTGCTATCATCTTGAAAAGTTATATTTATGCGGAAGACCCCACTAAAAGGTCATGAGAGCCATCAGATGTTATGAACTTCTTTTAATGAGAGCAACAGGATCAAAAGCGAGTTTGACTTACCATATCAATTGATAGAGGCATTCAGAAGGCTGATGAATTTGATTTTTTCTTTTTGTCTCAGCAACGCAGAGAGATTCTCCTCTGCAACACTGCCTCTGCTGGCCACGCAATTTAATCTGCAGATGGAAAACGCCACCGTTAGTCCATTATTAGAACTTGAATATTTCCAAACTAAAGAAAAAACTACCAAATAAAATTATTTTCATAAAGCGTTAATTAGTACAATAGAGTCTGTAATCTTGTGAAAATTCAAAGTTAACTACAAATTCTATTCTCCATTTTAATTTCAACCTAGCACACTTCTCTCAATCCTATGCCTCATTTGCTACCACTCTCTACACAACTCTAGCACCTATATGAGGAGGTAGATAGAAAGATCTCTTTAGCAAGCCAAGTGACAGCGTAGCGTACCCTTCTCACTAGAATTCTTTTAGGTTATGGTACACCAATAGCAATTCAGTGATCTGATAAGTTAAGGGAGGAAGGTTTATGCTACAGTTAGTAGAAATAATCAAAACTATGAGTAACAGATTCTAACATCTTCATTTAAGCACATCCCTATCTGTTAACCAATATTGCTATCGTCTTGAAAAGTTATATTTATGCGGAAGACCCCACTAAAAGGTGCTGAGAGCCATCAGATGTTATGAACTTCTTTTAATGAGAGCAAAACGATCAAAAGCGAGTTTGACTTACCATATCAATTGATAGACGCATGCAGAAGGCTGATGAATTTGATTTTTCTTTTTGTCTCAGCAACGCAGAGATATTCTCATCTGCAACACTGCCTCTGCTGGCCATGCAATATAATCTGCAGATGGAAAACTCCACCGTTAGTCCATTATTAGAACTTGAATATTTCCAAACTAAAGAAAAAACTACCAAATAAAACTATTTTCATAAAGCGTTAATTAGTACAATAGAGTCTGTAATCTTGTGAAAATTCAAAGTTCACTACAAATTCTATTCTCCATTTTAATTTCAACCTAGCACACTTCTCTCAATCCTATGCCTCATTTGCTACCACTCTCTACACAACTCTAGCACCTATATGAGGAGGTAGATAGAAAGATCTCTTTAGCAAGCCAAGTGACAGCGTACCCATCTCACTAGAATTCTTTTAGGTTATGGTACACCAATAGCAATTCAGTGATCTGATAAGTTAAGGGAGGAAGGTTTATGCTACAGTTAGTAGAAATAATCAAAACTATGAGTAACAGATTCTAACATCTTCATTTAAGCACATCCCTATCTGTTAACCAATATTGCTATCGTCTTGAAAAGTTATATTTATGCGGAAGACCCCACTAAAAGGTCATGAGAGCCATCAGATGTTATGAACTTCTTTTAATGAGAGCAACAGGATCAAAAGCGAGTTTGACTTACCATATCAATTGATAGAGGCATTCAGAAGGCTGATGAATTTGATTTTTTCTTTTTGTCTCAGCAACGCAGAGAGATTCTCCTCTGCAACACTGCCTCTGCTGGCCACGCAATTTAATCTGCAGATGGAAAACGCCACCGTTAGTCCATTATTAGAACTTGAATATTTCCAAACTAAAGAAAAAACTACCAAATAAAATTATTTTCATAAAGCGTTAATTAGTACAATAGAGTCTGTAATCTTGTGAAAATTCAAAGTTAACTACAAATTCTATTCTCCATTTTAATTTCAACCTAGCACACTTCTCTCAATCCTATGCCTAATTTGCTACCACTCTCTACACAACTCTAGCACCTATATGAGGAGGTAGATAGAAAGATCTCTTTAGCAAGCCAAGTGACAGCGTAGCGTACCCTTCTCACTAGAATTCTTTTAGGTTATGGTACACCAATAGCAATTCAGTGATCTGATAAGTTAAGGGAGGAAGGTTTATGCTACAGTTAGTAGAAATAATCAAAACTATGAGTAACAGATTCTAACATCTTCATTTAAGCACATCCCTATCTGTTAACCAATATTGCTATCGTCTTGAAAAGTTATATTTATGCGGAAGACCCCACTAAAAGGTGCTGAGAGCCATCAGATGTTATGAACTTCTTTTAATGAGAGTAAAACGATCAAAAGCGAGTTTGACTTACCATATCAATTGATAGACGCATGCAGAAGGCTGATGAATTTGATTTTTCTTTTTGTCTCAGCAACGCAGAGATATTCTCATCTGCAACACTGCCTCTGCTGGCCATGCAATATAATCTGCAGATGGAAAACTCCACCGTTAGTCCATTATTAGAACTTGAATATTTCCAAACTAAAGAAAAAACTACCAAATAAAACTATTTTCATAAAGCGTTAATTAGTACAATAGAGTCTGTAATCTTGTGAAAATTCAAAGTTCACTACAAATTCTATTCTCCATTTTAATTTCAACCTAGCACACTTCTCTCAATCCTATGCCTCATTTGCTACCACTCTCTACACAACTCTAGCACCTATATGAGGAGGTAGATAGAAAGATCTCTTTAGCAAGCCAAGTGAGAGCGTACCCATCTCACTAGAATTCTTTTAGGTTATGGTACACCAATAGCAATTCAGTGATCTGATAAGTTAAGGGAGGAAGGTTTATGCTACAGTTAGTAGAAATAATCAAAACTATGAGTAACAGATTCTAACATCTTCATTTAAGCACATCCCTATCTGTTAACCAATATTGCTATCGTCTTGAAAAGTTATATTTATGCGGAAGACCCCACTAAAAGGTGCTGAGAGCCATCAGATGTTATGAACTTCTTTTAATGAGAGCAAAACGATCAAAAGCGAGTTTGACTTACCATATCAATTGATAGACGCATGCAGAAGGCTGATGAATTTGATTTTTTCTTTTTGTCTCAGCAACGCAGAGAGATTCTCCTCTGCAACACTGCCTCTGCTGGCCATGCAATATAATCTGCAGATGGTAAACTCCACCGTTAGTCCATTATTAGAACTTGAATATTTACAAACTAAAGAAAAAACTACCAAATAAAATTATTTTCATAAAGCGTTAATTAGTACAATAGAGTCTGTAATCTTGTGAAAATTCAAAGTTCACTACAAATTCTATTCTCCATTTTGATTTCAACCTAGCACACTTCTCTCAATCCTATGCCTCATTTGCTACCACTCTCTACACAACTCTAGCACCTATATGAGGAGGTAGATAGAAAGATCTCTTTAGCAAGCCAAGTGACAGCGTACCCATCTCACTAGAATTCTTTTAGGTTATGGTACACCAATAGCAATTCAGTGATCTGATAAGTTAAGGGAGGAAGGTTTATGCTACAGTTAGTAGAAATAATCAAAACTATGAGTAACAGATTCTAACATCTTCATTTAAGCACATCCCTATCTGTTAACCAATATTGCTATCATCTTGAAAAGTTATATTTATGCGGAAGACCCCACTAAAAGGTCATGAGAGCCATCAGATGTTATGAACTTCTTTTAATGAGAGCAACAGGATCAAAAGCGAGTTTGACTTACCATATCAATTGATAGAGGCATTCAGAAGGCTGATGAATTTGATTTTTTCTTTTTGTCTCAGCAACGCAGAGAGATTCTCCTCTGCAACACTGCCTCTGCTGGCCACGCAATTTAATCTGCAGATGGAAAACGCCACCGTTAGTCCATTATTAGAACTTGAATATTTCCAAACTAAAGAAAAAACTACCAAATAAAATTATTTTCATAAAGCGTTAATTAGTACAATAGAGTCTGTAATCTTGTGAAAATTCAAAGTTAACTACAAATTCTATTCTCCATTTTAATTTCAACCTAGCACACTTCTCTCAATCCTATGCCTCATTTGCTACCACTCTCTACACAACTCTAGCACCTATATGAGGAGGTAGATAGAAAGATCTCTTTAGCAAGCCAAGTGACAGCGTAGCGTACCCTTCTCACTAGAATTCTTTTAGGTTATGGTACACCAATAGCAATTCAGTGATCTGATAAGTTAAGGGAGGAAGGTTTATGCTACAGTTAGTAGAAATAATCAAAACTATGAGTAACAGATTCTAACATCTTCATTTAAGCACATCCCTATCTGTTAACCAATATTGCTATCGTCTTGAAAAGTTATATTTATGCGGAAGACCCCACTAAAAGGTGCTGAGAGCCATCAGATGTTATGAACTTCTTTTAATGAGAGCAAAACGATCAAAAGCGAGTTTGACTTACCATATCAATTGATAGACGCATGCAGAAGGCTGATGAATTTGATTTTTCTTTTTGTCTCAGCAACGCAGAGATATTCTCATCTGCAACACTGCCTCTGCTGGCCATGCAATATAATCTGCAGATGGAAAACTCCACCGTTAGTCCATTATTAGAACTTGAATATTTCCAAACTAAAGAAAAAACTACCAAATAAAACTATTTTCATAAAGCGTTAATTAGTACAATAGAGTCTGTAATCTTGTGAAAATTCAAAGTTCACTACAAATTCTATTCTCCATTTTAATTTCAACCTAGCACACTTCTCTCAATCCTATGCCTCATTTGCTACCACTCTCTACACAACTCTAGCACCTATATGAGGAGGTAGATAGAAAGATCTCTTTAGCAAGCCAAGTGACAGCGTACCCATCTCACTAGAATTCTTTTAGGTTATGGTACACCAATAGCAATTCAGTGATCTGATAAGTTAAGGGAGGAAGGTTTATGCTACAGTTAGTAGAAATAATCAAAACTATGAGTAACAGATTCTAACATCTTCATTTAAGCACATCCCTATCTGTTAACCAATATTGCTATCGTCTTGAAAAGTTATATTTATGCGGAAGACCCCACTAAAAGGTCATGAGAGCCATCAGATGTTATGAACTTCTTTTAATGAGAGCAACAGGATCAAAAGCGAGTTTGACTTACCATATCAATTGATAGAGGCATTCAGAAGGCTGATGAATTTGATTTTTTCTTTTTGTCTCAGCAACGCAGAGAGATTCTCCTCTGCAACACTGCCTCTGCTGGCCACGCAATTTAATCTGCAGATGGAAAACGCCACCGTTAGTCCATTATTAGAACTTGAATATTTCCAAACTAAAGAAAAAACTACCAAATAAAATTATTTTCATAAAGCGTTAATTAGTACAATAGAGTCTGTAATCTTGTGAAAATTCAAAGTTAACTACAAATTCTATTCTCCATTTTAATTTCAACCTAGCACACTTCTCTCAATCCTATGCCTAATTTGCTACCACTCTCTACACAACTCTAGCACCTATATGAGGAGGTAGATAGAAAGATCTCTTTAGCAAGCCAAGTGACAGCGTAGCGTACCCTTCTCACTAGAATTCTTTTAGGTTATGGTACACCAATAGCAATTCAGTGATCTGATAAGTTAAGGGAGGAAGGTTTATGCTACAGTTAGTAGAAATAATCAAAACTATGAGTAACAGATTCTAACATCTTCATTTAAGCACATCCCTATCTGTTAACCAATATTGCTATCGTCTTGAAAAGTTATATTTATGCGGAAGACCCCACTAAAAGGTGCTGAGAGCCATCAGATGTTATGAACTTCTTTTAATGAGAGTAAAACGATCAAAAGCGAGTTTGACTTACCATATCAATTGATAGACGCATGCAGAAGGCTGATGAATTTGATTTTTCTTTTTGTCTCAGCAACGCAGAGATATTCTCATCTGCAACACTGCCTCTGCTGGCCATGCAATATAATCTGCAGATGGAAAACTCCACCGTTAGTCCATTATTAGAACTTGAATATTTCCAAACTAAAGAAAAAACTACCAAATAAAACTATTTTCATAAAGCGTTAATTAGTACAATAGAGTCTGTAATCTTGTGAAAATTCAAAGTTCACTACAAATTCTATTCTCCATTTTAATTTCAACCTAGCACACTTCTCTCAATCCTATGCCTCATTTGCTACCACTCTCTACACAACTCTAGCACCTATATGAGGAGGTAGATAGAAAGATCTCTTTAGCAAGCCAAGTGAGAGCGTACCCATCTCACTAGAATTCTTTTAGGTTATGGTACACCAATAGCAATTCAGTGATCTGATAAGTTAAGGGAGGAAGGTTTATGCTACAGTTAGTAGAAATAATCAAAACTATGAGTAACAGATTCTAACATCTTCATTTAAGCACATCCCTATCTGTTAACCAATATTGCTATCGTCTTGAAAAGTTATATTTATGCGGAAGACCCCACTAAAAGGTGCTGAGAGCCATCAGATGTTATGAACTTCTTTTAATGAGAGCAAAACGATCAAAAGCGAGTTTGACTTACCATATCAATTGATAGACGCATGCAGAAGGCTGATGAATTTGATTTTTTCTTTTTGTCTCAGCAACGCAGAGAGATTCTCCTCTGCAACACTGCCTCTGCTGGCCATGCAATATAATCTGCAGATGGTAAACTCCACCGTTAGTCCATTATTAGAACTTGAATATTTACAAACTAAAGAAAAAACTACCAAATAAAATTATTTTCATAAAGCGTTAATTAGTACAATAGTCTGTAATCTTGTGAAAATTCAAAGTTCACTACAAATTCTATTCTCCATTTTAATTTCAACCTAGCACACTTCTCTCAATCCTATGCCTCATTTGCTACCACTCTCTACACAACTCTAGCACCTATATGAGGAGGTAGATAGAAAGATCTCTTTAGCAAGCCAAGTGACAGCGTACCCATCTCACTAGAATTCTTTTAGGTTATGGTACACCAATAGCAATTCAGTGATCTGATAAGTTAAGGGAGGAAGGTTTATGCTACAGTTAGTAGAAATAATCAAAACTATGAGTAACAGATTCTAACATCTTCATTTAAGCACATCCCTATCTGTTAACCAATATTGCTATTGTCTTGAAAAGTTATATTTATGCGGAAGACCCCACTAAAAGGTGCTGAGAGCCATCAGATGTTATGAACTTCTTTTAATGAGAGCAAAACGATCAAAAGCGAGTTTGACTTACCATATCAATTGATAGACGCATGCAGAAGGCTGATGAATTTGATTTTTTCTTTTTGTCTCAGCAACGCAGAGAGATTCTCCTCTGCAACACTGCCTCTGCTGGCCATGCAATATAATCTGCAGATGGAAAACTCCACCGTTAGTCCATTATTAGAACTTGAATATTTCCAAACTAAAGAAAAAACTACCAAATAAAATTATTTTCATAAAGCGTTAATTAGTACAATAGAGTCTGTAATCTTGTGAAAATTCAAAGTTCACTACAAATTCTATTCTCCATTTTAATTTCAACCTAGCACACTTCTCTCAATCCTATGCCTCATTTGCTACCACTCTCTACACAACTCTAGCACCTATATGAGGAGGTAGATAGAAAGATCTCTTTAGCAAGCCAAGTGACAGCGTACCCATCTCACTAGAATTCTTTTAGGTTATGGTACACCAATAGCAATTCAGAGATCTGATAAGTTAAGGGAGGAAGGTTTATGCTACAGTTAGGAGAAATAATCAAAACTATGAGTAACAGATTCTAACATCTTCATTTAAGCACATCCCTATCTGTTAACCAATATTGCTATTGTCTTGAAAAGTTATATTTATGCGGAAGACCCCACTAAAAGGTCATGAGAGCCATCAGATGTTATGAACTTCTTTTAATGAGAGCTAAACGATCAAAAGCGAGTTTGACTTACCATATCAATTGATAGACGCATGCAGAAGGCTGATGAATTTGATTTTTTCATTTTGTCTCAGCAACGCAGAGAGATTCTCCTCTGCAACACTGCCTCTGCTGGCCATGCAATATAATCTGCAGATGGAAAACTCCACCATTAGTCCATTATTAGAACTTGAATATTTCCAAACTAAAGAAAAAACTACCAAATAAAATTATTTTCATAAAGCGTTAATTAGTACAATAGAGTCTGTAATCTTGTGAAAATTCAAAGTTAACTACAAATTCTATTCTCCATTTTAATTTCAACCTAGCACACTTCTCTCAATCCTATGCCTCATTTGCTACCACTCTCTACACAACTCTAGCACCTATATGAGGAGGTAGATAGAAAGATCTCTTTAGCAAGCCAAGTGACAGCGTACCCATCTCACTAGAATTCTTTTAGGTTATGGTACACCAATAGCAATTCAGTGATCTGATAAGTTAAGGGAGGAAGGTTTATGCTACAGTTAGTAGAAATAATCAAAACTATGAGTAACAGATTCTAACATCTTCATTTAAGCACATCCCTATCTGTTAACCAATATTGCTATCGTCTTGAAAAGTTATATTTATGCGGAAGACCCCACTAAAAGGTGCTGAGAGCCATCAGATGTTATGAACTTCTTTTAATGAGAGTAAAACGATCAAAAGCGAGTTTGACTTACCATATCAATTGATAGACGCATGCAGAAGGCTGATGAATTTGATTTTTCTTTTTGTCTCAGCAACGCAGAGATATTCTCATCTGCAACACTGCCTCTGCTGGCCATGCAATATAATCTGCAGATGGAAAACTCCACCGTTAGTCCATTATTAGAACTTGAATATTTCCAAACTAAAGAAAAAACTACCAAATAAAACTATTTTCATAAAGCGTTAATTAGTACAATAGAGTCTGTAATCTTGTGAAAATTCAAAGTTCACTACAAATTCTATTCTCCATTTTAATTTCAACCTAGCACACTTCTCTCAATCCTATGCCTCATTTGCTACCACTCTCTACACAACTCTAGCACCTATATGAGGAGGTAGATAGAAAGATCTCTTTAGCAAGCCAAGTGACAGCGTAGCGTACCCTTCTCACTAGAATTCTTTTAGGTTATGGTACACCAATAGCAATTCAGTGATCTGATAAGTTAAGGGAGGAAGGTTTATGCTACAGTTAGTAGAAATAATCAAAACTATGAGTAACAGATTCTAACATCTTCATTTAAGCACATCCCTATCTGTTAACCAATATTGCTATCGTCTTGAAAAGTTATATTTATGCGGAAGACCCCACTAAAAGGTCATGAGAGCCATCAGATGTTATGAACTTCTTTTAATGAGAGCTAAACGATCAAAAGCGAGTTTGACTTACCATATCAATTGATAGACGCATGCAGAAGGCTGATGAATTTGATTTTTTCTTTTTGTCTCAGCAACGCAGAGAGATTCTCCTCTGCAACACTGCCTCTGCTGGCCATGCAATATAATCTGCAGATGGAAAACTCCACCATTAGTCCATTATTAGAACTTGAATATTTCCAAACTAAAGAAAAAACTACCAAATAAAATTATTTTCATAAAGCGTTAATTAGTACAATAGAGTCTGTAATCTTGTGAAAAGTCAAAGTTCACTACAAGTTCTATTCTCCATTTTAATTTCAACCTAGCACACTTCTCTCAATCCTATGCCTCATTTGCTACCACTCTCTACACAACTCTAGCACCTATATGAGGAGGTAGATAGAAAGATCTCTTTAGCAAGCCAAGTGACAGCGTTCCCATCTCACTAGAATTCTTTTAGGTTATGGTACACCAATAGCAATTCAGTGATCTGATAAGTTAAGGGAGGAAGGTTTATGCTACAGTTAGTAGAAATAATCAAAACTATGAGTAACAGATACTAACATCTTCATTTAAGCACATCCCTATCTGTTAACCAATATTGCTATCGTCTTGAAAAGTTATATTTATGCGGAAGACCCCACTAAAAGGTCATGAGAGCCATCAGATGTTATGAACTTCTTTTAATGAGAGCTAAACGATCAAAAGCGAGTTTGACTTACCATATCAATTGATAGACGCATGCAGAAGGCTGATGAATTTGATTTTTTCTTTTTGTCTCAGCAACGCAGAGAGATTCTCCTCTGCAACACTGCCTCTGCTGGCCATGCAATATAATCTGCAGATGGAAAACTCCACCATTAGTCCATTATTAGAACTTGAATATTTCCAAACTAAAGAAAAAACTACCAAATGAAATTATTTTCATAAAGCGTTAATTAGTACAATAGAGTCTGTAATCTTGTGAAAATTCAAAGTTCACTACAAATTCTATTCTCCATTTTAATTTCAACCTAGCACACTTCTCTCAATCCTATGCCTCATTTGCTACCACTCTCTACACAACTCTGGCACCTATAGGAGGAGGTAGATAGAAAGATCTCTTTAGCAAGCCAAGTGACAGCGTACCCATCTCACTAGAATTCTTTTAGGTTATGGTACACCAATAGCAATTCAGTGATCTGATAAGTTAAGGGAGGAAGGTTTATGCTATAGTTAGTAGAAATAATCAAAACTATGAGTAACAGATTCTAACATCTTCATTTAAGCACATCCCTATCTGTTAACCAATATTGCTATCGTCTTGAAAAGTTATATTTATGCGGAAGACCCCACTAAAAGGTGCTGAGAGCCCTCAGATGTTATGAACTTCTTTTAATGAGAGCAAAACGATCAAAAGCGAGTTTGACTTACCATATCAATTGATAGACGCATGCAGAAGGCTGATGAATTTGATTTTTTCTTTTTGTCTCAGCAACGCAGAGAGATTCTCCTCTGCAACACTGCCTCTGCTGGCCATGCAATATAATCTGCAGATGGAAAACTCCACCGTTAGTCCATTATTAGAACTTGAATATTTCCAAACTAAAGAAAAAACTACCAAATAAAATTATTTTCATAAAGCGTTAATTAGTACAATAGAGTCTGTAATCTTGTGAAAATTCAAAGTTCACTACAAATTCTATTCTCCATTTTAATTTCAACCTAGCACACTTCTCTCAATCCTATGCCTCATTTGCTACCACTCTCTACACAACTCTAGCACCTATATGAGGAGGTAGATAGAAAGATCTCTTTAGCAAGCCAAGTGACAGCGTACCCATCTCACTAGAATTCTTTTAGGTTATGGTACACCAATAGCAATTCAGTGATCTGATAAGTTAAGGGAGGAAGGTTTATGCTACAGTTAGGAGAAATAATCAAAACTATGAGTAACAGATTCTAACATCTTCATTTAAGCACATCCCTATCTGTTAACCAATATTGCTATTGTCTTGAAAAGTTATATTTATGCGGAAGACCCCACTAAAAGGTCATGAGAGCCATCAGATGTTATGAACTTCTTTTAATGAGAGCTAAACGATCAAAAGCGAGTTTGACTTACCATATCAATTGATAGACGCATGCAGAAGGCTGATGAATTTGATTTTTTCATTTTGTCTCAGCAACGCAGAGAGATTCTCCTCTGCAACACTGCCTCTGCTGGCCATGCAATATAATCTGCAGATGGAAAACTCCACCATTAGTCCATTATTAGAACTTGAATATTTCCAAACTAAAGAAAAAACTACCAAATAAAATTATTTTCATAAAGCGTTAATTAGTACAATAGAGTCTGTAATCTTGTGAAAATTCAAAGTTAACTACAAATTCTATTCTCCATTTTAATTTCAACCTAGCACACTTCTCTCAATCCTATGCCTCATTTGCTACCACTCTCTACACAACTCTAGCACCTATATGAGGAGGTAGATAGAAAGATCTCTTTAGCAAGCCAAGTGACAGCGTACCCATCTCACTAGAATTCTTTTAGGTTATGGTACACCAATAGCAATTCAGTGATCTGATAAGTTAAGGGAGGAAGGTTTATGCTACAGTTAGTAGAAATAATCAAAACTATGAGTAACAGATTCTAACATCTTCATTTAAGCACATCCCTATCTGTTAACCAATATTGCTATCGTCTTGAAAAGTTATATTTATGCGGAAGACCCCACTAAAAGGTGCTGAGAGCCATCAGATGTTATGAACTTCTTTTAATGAGAGTAAAACGATCAAAAGCGAGTTTGACTTACCATATCAATTGATAGACGCATGCAGAAGGCTGATGAATTTGATTTTTCTTTTTGTCTCAGCAACGCAGAGATATTCTCATCTGCAACACTGCCTCTGCTGGCCATGCAATATAATCTGCAGATGGAAAACTCCACCGTTAGTCCATTATTAGAACTTGAATATTTCCAAACTAAAGAAAAAACTACCAAATAAAACTATTTTCATAAAGCGTTAATTAGTACAATAGAGTCTGTAATCTTGTGAAAATTCAAAGTTCACTACAAATTCTATTCTCCATTTTAATTTCAACCTAGCACACTTCTCTCAATCCTATGCCTCATTTGCTACCACTCTCTACACAACTCTAGCACCTATATGAGGAGGTAGATAGAAAGATCTCTTTAGCAAGCCAAGTGACAGCGTAGCGTACCCTTCTCACTAGAATTCTTTTAGGTTATGGTACACCAATAGCAATTCAGTGATCTGATAAGTTAAGGGAGGAAGGTTTATGCTACAGTTAGTAGAAATAATCAAAACTATGAGTAACAGATTCTAACATCTTCATTTAAGCACATCCCTATCTGTTAACCAATATTGCTATCGTCTTGAAAAGTTATATTTATGCGGAAGACCCCACTAAAAGGTCATGAGAGCCATCAGATGTTATGAACTTCTTTTAATGAGAGCTAAACGATCAAAAGCGAGTTTGACTTACCATATCAATTGATAGACGCATGCAGAAGGCTGATGAATTTGATTTTTTCTTTTTGTCTCAGCAACGCAGAGAGATTCTCCTCTGCAACACTGCCTCTGCTGGCCATGCAATATAATCTGCAGATGGAAAACTCCACCATTAGTCCATTATTAGAACTTGAATATTTCCAAACTAAAGAAAAAACTACCAAATAAAATTATTTTCATAAAGCGTTAATTAGTACAATAGAGTCTGTAATCTTGTGAAAAGTCAAAGTTCACTACAAGTTCTATTCTCCATTTTAATTTCAACCTAGCACACTTCTCTCAATCCTATGCCTCATTTGCTACCACTCTCTACACAACTCTAGCACCTATATGAGGAGGTAGATAGAAAGATCTCTTTAGCAAGCCAAGTGACAGCGTTCCCATCTCACTAGAATTCTTTTAGGTTATGGTACACCAATAGCAATTCAGTGATCTGATAAGTTAAGGGAGGAAGGTTTATGCTACAGTTAGTAGAAATAATCAAAACTATGAGTAACAGATACTAACATCTTCATTTAAGCACATCCCTATCTGTTAACCAATATTGCTATCGTCTTGAAAAGTTATATTTATGCGGAAGACCCCACTAAAAGGTCATGAGAGCCATCAGATGTTATGAACTTCTTTTAATGAGAGCTAAACGATCAAAAGCGAGTTTGACTTACCATATCAATTGATAGACGCATGCAGAAGGCTGATGAATTTGATTTTTTCTTTTTGTCTCAGCAACGCAGAGAGATTCTCCTCTGCAACACTGCCTCTGCTGGCCATGCAATATAATCTGCAGATGGAAAACTCCACCATTAGTCCATTATTAGAACTTGAATATTTCCAAACTAAAGAAAAAACTACCAAATGAAATTATTTTCATAAAGCGTTAATTAGTACAATAGAGTCTGTAATCTTGTGAAAATTCAAAGTTCACTACAAATTCTATTCTCCATTTTAATTTCAACCTAGCACACTTCTCTCAATCCTATGCCTCATTTGCTACCACTCTCTACACAACTCTGGCACCTATAGGAGGAGGTAGATAGAAAGATCTCTTTAGCAAGCCAAGTGACAGCGTACCCATCTCACTAGAATTCTTTTAGGTTATGGTACACCAATAGCAATTCAGTGATCTGATAAGTTAAGGGAGGAAGGTTTATGCTATAGTTAGTAGAAATAATCAAAACTATGAGTAACAGATTCTAACATCTTCATTTAAGCACATCCCTATCTGTTAACCAATATTGCTATCGTCTTGAAAAGTTATATTTATGCGGAAGACCCCACTAAAAGGTGCTGAGAGCCATCAGATGTTATGAACTTCTTTTAATGAGAGCAAAACGATCAAAAGCGAGTTTGACTTACCATATCAATTGATAGACGCATGCAGAAGGCTGATGAATTTGATTTTTTCTTTTTGTCTCAGCAACGCAGAGAGATTCTCCTCTGCAACACTGCCTCTGCTGGCCATGCAATATAATCTGCAGATGGAAAACTCCACCGTTAGTCCATTATTAGAACTTGAATATTTCCAAACTAAAGAAAAAACTACCAAATAAAATTATTTTCATAAAGCGTTAATTAGTACAATAGAGTCTGTAATCTTGTGAAAATTCAAAGTTCACTACAAATTCTATTCTCCATTTTAATTTCAACCTAGCACACTTCTCTCAATCCTATGCCTCATTTGCTACCACTCTCTACACAACTCTAGCACCTATATGAGGAGGTAGATAGAAAGATCTCTTTAGCAAGCCAAGTGACAGCGTACCCATCTCACTAGAATTCTTTTAGGTTATGGTACACCAATAGCAATTCAGTGACCTGATAAGTTAAGGGAGGAAGGTTTATGCTACAGTTAGTAGAAATAATCAAAACTATGAGTAACAGATCCTAACATCTTCATTTAAGCACATCCCTATCTGTTAACCAATATTGCTATCGTCTTGAAAAGTTATATTTATGCGGAAGACGCCACTAAAAGGTCCTGAGAGCCATCAGATGTTATGAACTTCTTTTAATGAGAGCAAAACGATCACAAGCGAGTTTGACTTACCATATCAATTGATAGACGCATGCAGAAGGCTGATGAATTTGATTTTTCTTTTTGTCTCAGCAACGCAGAGATATTCTCATCTGCAACACTGCCTCTGCTGGCCATGCAATATAATCTGCAGATGGAAAACTCCACCGTTAGTCCATTATTAGAACTTGAATATTTCCAAACTAAAGAAAAAACTACCAAATAAAATTATTTTCATAAAGCGTTAATTAGTACAATAGAGTCTGTAATCTTGTGAAAATTCAAAGTTCACTACAAATTCTATTATCCATTTTAATTTCAACCTAGCACACTTCTCTCAATCCTATGCCTCATTTGCTACCACTCTCTACACAACTCTAGCACCTATATGAGGAGGTAGATAGAAAGATCTCTTTAGCAAGCCAAGTGACAGCGTACCCATCTCACTAGAATTCTTTTAGGTTATGGTACACCAATAGCAATTCAGTGATCTGATAAGTTAAGAGAGGAAGGTTTATGCTACAGTTAGTAGAAATAATCAAAACTATGAGTAACAGATTCTAACATCTTCATTTAAGCACATCCCTATCTGTTAACCAATATTGCTATCGTCTTGAAAAGTTATATTTATGCGGAAGACCCCACTAAAAGGTGCTGAGAGCCATCAGATGTTATGAACTTCTTTTAATGAGAGCAAAACGATCAAAAGCGAGTTTGACTTACCATATCAATTGATAGACGCATGCAGAAGGCTGATGAATTTGATTTTTTCTTTTTGTCTCAGCAACGCAGAGAGATTCTCCTCTGCAACACTGCCTCTGCTGGCCATGCAATATAATCTGCAGATGGAAAACTCCACCGTTAGTCCATTATTAGAACTTGAATATTTCCAAACTAAAGAAAAAACTACCAAATAAAATTATTTTCATAAAGCGTTAATTAGTACAATAGAGTCTGTAATCTTGTGAAAATTCAAAGTTCACTACAAATTCTATTCTCCATTTTGATTTCAACCTAGCACACTTCTCTCAATCCTATGCCTCATTTGCTACCACTCTCTACACAACTCTAGCACCTATATGAGGAGGTAGATAGAAAGATCTCTTTAGCAAGCCAAGTGACAGCGTACCCATCTCACTAGAATTCTTTTAGGTTATGGTACACCAATAGCAATTCAGTGATCTGATAAGTTAAGGGAGGAAGGTTTATGCTACAGTTAGTAGAAATAATCAAAACTATGAGTAACAGATTCTAACATCTTCATTTAAGCACATCCCTATCTGTTAACCAATATTGCTATCGTCTTGAAAAGTTATATTTATGCGGAAGACCCCACTAAAAGGTCATGAGAGCCATCAGATGTTATGAACTTCTTTTAATGAGAGCAACAGGATCAAAAGCGAGTTTGACTTACCATATCAATTGATAGAGGCATTCAGAAGGCTGATGAATTTGATTTTTTCTTTTTGTCTCAGCAACGCAGAGAGATTCTCCTCTGCAACACTGCCTCTGCTGGCCACGCAATTTAATCTGCAGATGGAAAACGCCACCGTTAGTCCATTATTAGAACTTGAATATTTCCAAACTAAAGAAAAAACTACCAAATAAAATTATTTTCATAAAGCGTTAATTAGTACAATAGAGTCTGTAATCTTGTGAAAATTCAAAGTTAACTACAAATTCTATTCTCCATTTTAATTTCAACCTAGCACACTTCTCTCAATCCTATGCCTCATTTGCTACCACTCTCTACACAACTCTAGCACCTATATGAGGAGGTAGATAGAAAGATCTCTTTAGCAAGCCAAGTGACAGCGTAGCGTACCCTTCTCACTAGAATTCTTTTAGGTTATGGTACACCAATAGCAATTCAGTGATCTGATAAGTTAAGGGAGGAAGGTTTATGCTACAGTTAGTAGAAATAATCAAAACTATGAGTAACAGATTCTAACATCTTCATTTAAGCACATCCCTATCTGTTAACCAATATTGCTATCGTCTTGAAAAGTTATATTTATGCGGAAGACCCCACTAAAAGGTGCTGAGAGCCATCAGATGTTATGAACTTCTTTTAATGAGAGCAAAACGATCAAAAGCGAGTTTGACTTACCATATCAATTGATAGACGCATGCAGAAGGCTGATGAATTTGATTTTTCTTTTTGTCTCAGCAACGCAGAGATATTCTCATCTGCAACACTGCCTCTGCTGGCCATGCAATTTAATCTGCAGATGGAAAACGCCACCGTTAGTCCATTATTAGAACTTGAATATTTCCAAACTAAAGAAAAAACTACCAAATAAAATTATTTTCATAAAGCGTTAATTAGTACAATAGAGTCTGTAATGTGAAAATTCAAAGTTAACTACAAATTCTATTCTCCATTTTAATTTCAACCTAGCACACTTCTCTCAATCCTATGCCTCATTTGCTACCACTCTCTACACAACTCTAGCACCTATATGAGGAGGTAGATAGAAAGATCTCTTTAGCAAGCCAAGTGACAGCGTAGCGTACCCTTCTCACTAGAGTTCTTTTAGGTTATGGTACACCAATAGCAATTCAGTGATCTGATAAGTTAAGGGAGGAAGGTTTATGCTACAGTTAGTAGAAATAATCAAAACTATGAGTAACAGATTCTAACATCTTCATTTAAGCACATCCCTATCTGTTAACCAATATTGCTATCGTCTTGAAAAGTTATATTTATGTGGGAGTCGCCACTAAAAGGTCCTGAGAGCCATCAGATGTTATGAACTTCTATTAATGAGAGCAAAACGATCAAAAACCAGTTTGACTTACCATATCAATTGATAAAGGCATGCAGAAGGCTGATGAATTAGATTTTTTCTTTTTGTCTCAGCAACGCAGAGAGATTCTCCTCTGCAACACTGCCTCTGCTGGCCATGCAATATAATCTGCAGATGGAAAACTCCACCATTAGTCCATTATTAGAACTTGAATATTCCCAAACTAAAGAAAAAACTACCAAATAAAATTATTTTCATAAAGCGTTAATTAGTACAATAGAGTCTGTAATCTTGTGAAAATTCAAAGTTCACTACAAATTCTATTCTCCATTTTAATTTCAACCTAGCACACTTCTCTCAATCCTATGCCTCATTTGCTACCACTCTCTACACAACTCTAGCACCTATATGAGGAGGTAGATAGAAAGATCTCTTTAGCAAGCCAAGTGACAGCGTAGCCATCTCACTAGAATTCTTTTAGGTTATGGTACACCAATAGCAATTCAGTGATCTGATAAGTTAAGGGAGGAAGGTTTATGCTACAGTTAGTAGAAATAATCAAAACTATGAGTAACAGATTCTAACATCTTCATTTAAGCACATCCCTATCTGTTAACCAATATTGCTATCGTCTTGAAAAGTTATATTTATGCGGAAGACCCCACTAAAAGGTGCTGAGAGCCATCAGATGTTATGAACTTCTTTTAATGAGAGCAAAACGATCAAAAGCGAGTTTGACTTACCATATCAATTGATAGACGCATGCAGAAGGCTGATGAATTTGATTTTTTCTTTTTGTCTCAGCAACGCAGAGAGATTCTCCTCTGCAACACTGCCTCTGCTGGCCATGCAATATAATCTGCAGATGGTAAACTCCACCGTTAGTCCATTATTAGAACTTGAATATTTACAAACTAAAGAAAAAACTACCAAATAAAATTATTTTCATAAAGCGTTAATTAGTACAATAGTCTGTAATCTTGTGAAAATTCAAAGTTCACTACAAATTCTATTCTCCATTTTAATTTCAACCTAGCACACTTCTCTCAATCCTATGCCTCATTTGCTACCACTCTCTACACAACTCTAGCACCTATATGAGGAGGTAGATAGAAAGATCTCTTTAGCAAGCCAAGTGACAGCGTACCCATCTCACTAGAATTCTTTTAGGTTATGGTACACCAATAGCAATTCAGTGATCTGATAAGTTAAGGGAGGAAGGTTTATGCTACAGTTAGTAGAAATAATCAAAACTATGAGTAACAGATTCTAACATCTTCATTTAAGCACATCCCTATCTGTTAACCAATATTGCTATTGTCTTGAAAAGTTATATTTATGCGGAAGACCCCACTAAAAGGTGCTGAGAGCCATCAGATGTTATGAACTTCTTTTAATGAGAGCAAAACGATCAAAAGCGAGTTTGACTTACCATATCAATTGATAGACGCATGCAGAAGGCTGATGAATTTGATTTTTTCTTTTTGTCTCAGCAACGCAGAGAGATTCTCCTCTGCAACACTGCCTCTGCTGGCCATGCAATATAATCTGCAGATGGAAAACTGCACCGTTAGTCCATTATTAGAACTTGAATATTTCCAAACTAAAGAAAAAACTACCAAATAAAATTATTTTCATAAAGCGTTAATTAGTACAATAGAGTCTGTAATCTTGTGAAAATTCAAAGTTCACTACAAATTCTATTCTCCATTTTAATTTCAACCTAGCACACTTCTCTCAATCCTATGCCTCATTTGCTACCACTCTCTACACAACTCTAGCACCTATATGAGGAGGTAGATAGAAAGATCTCTTTAGCAAGCCAAGTGACAGCGTACCCATCTCACTAGAATTCTTTTAGGTTATGGTACACCAATAGCAATTCAGTGATCTGATAAGTTAAGGGAGGAAGGTTTATGCTACAGTTAGGAGAAATAATCAAAACTATGAGTAACAGATTCTAACATCTTCATTTAAGCACATCCCTATCTGTTAACCAATATTGCTATTGTCTTGAAAAGTTATATTTATGCGGAAGACCCCACTAAAAGGTCATGAGAGCCATCAGATGTTATGAACTTCTTTTAATGAGAGCTAAACGATCAAAAGCGAGTTTGACTTACCATATCAATTGATAGACGCATGCAGAAGGCTGATGAATTTGATTTTTTCATTTTGTCTCAGCAACGCAGAGAGATTCTCCTCTGCAACACTGCCTCTGCTGGCCATGCAATATAATCTGCAGATGGAAAACTCCACCATTAGTCCATTATTAGAACTTGAATATTTCCAAACTAAAGAAAAAACTACCAAATGAAATTATTTTCATAAAGCGTTAATTAGTACAATAGAGTCTGTAATCTTGTGAAAATTCAAAGTTAACTACAAATTCTATTCTCCATTTTAATTTCAACCTAGCACACTTCTCTCAATCCTATGCCTCATTTGCTACCACTCTCTACACAACTCTAGCACCTATATGAGGAGGTAGATAGAAAGATCTCTTTAGCAAGCCAAGTGACAGCGTACCCATCTCACTAGAATTCTTTTAGGTTATGGTACACCAATAGCAATTCAGTGATCTGATAAGTTAAGGGAGGAAGGTTTATGCTACAGTTAGTAGAAATAATCAAAACTATGAGTAACAGATTCTAACATCTTCATTTAAGCACATCCCTATCTGTTAACCAATATTGCTATTGTCTTGAAAAGTTATATTTATGCGGAAGACCCCACTAAAAGGTGCTGAGAGCCATCAGATGTTATGAACTTCTTTTAATGAGAGCTAAACGATCAAAAGCGAGTTTGACTTACCATGACAATTGATAGACGCATGCAGAAGGCTGATGATTTTGATTTTTTCTTTTTGTCTCAGCAACGCAGAGAGATTCTCCTCTGCAACACTGCCTCTGCTGGCCATGCAATTTAATCTGCAGATGGAAAACGCCACCGTTAGTCCATTATTAGAACTTGAATATTTCCAAACTAAAGAAAAAACTACCAAATAAAATTATTTTCATAAAGCGTTAATTAGTACAATAGAGTCTGTAATCTTGTGAAAATTCAAAGTTCACTACAAATTCTATTCTCCATTTTAATTTCAACCTAGCACACTTCTCTCAATCCTATGCCTCATTTGCTACCACTCTCTACACAACTCTAGCACCTATATGAGGAGGTAGATAGAAAGATCTCTTTAGCAAGCCAAGTGACAGCGTACCCATCTCACTAGAATTCTTTTAGGTTATGGTACACCAATAGCAATTCAGTGATCTGATAAGTTAAGGGAGGAAGGTTTATGCTACAGTTAGTAGAAATAATCAAAACTATGAGTAACAGATTCTAACATCTTCATTTAAGCACATCCCTATCTGTTAACCAATATTGCTATCGTCTTGAAAAGTTATATTTATGCGGAAGACCCCCTAAAAGGTCATGAGAGCCATCAGATGTTATGAACTTCTTTTAATGAGAGCTAAACGATCAAAAGCGAGTTTGACTTACCATGACAATTGATAGACACATGCAGAAGACTGATGATTTTGATTTTTTCTTTTTGTCTCAGCAACGCAGAGAGATTCTCCTCTGCAACACTGCCTCTGCTGGCCATGCAATTTAATCTGCAGATGGAAAACGCCACCGTTAGTCCATTATTAGAACTTGAATATTTCCAAACTAAAGAAAAAACTACCAAATAAAATTATTTTCATAAAGCGTTAATTAGTACAATAGAGTCTGTAATGTGAAAATTCAAAGTTAACTACAAATTCTATTCTCCATTTTAATTTCAACCTAGCACACTTCTCTCAATCCTATGCCTCATTTGCTACCACTCTCTACACAACTCTAGCACCTATATGAGGAGGTAGATAGAAAGATCTCTTTAGCAAGCCAAGTGACAGCGTAGCGTACCCTTCTCACTAGAGTTCTTTTAGGTTATGGTACACCAATAGCAATTCAGTGATCTGATAAGTTAAGGGAGGAAGGTTTATGCTACAGTTAGTAGAAATAATCAAAACTATGAGTAACAGATTCTAACATCTTCATTTAAGCACATCCCTATCTGTTAACCAATATTGCTATCGTCTTGAAAAGTTATATTTATGTGGGAGTCGCCACTAAAAGGTCCTGAGAGCCATCAGATGTTATGAACTTCTATTAATGAGAGCAAAACGATCAAAAACCAGTTTGACTTACCATATCAATTGATAAAGGCATGCAGAAGGCTGATGAATTAGATTTTTTCTTTTTGTCTCAGCAATGCAGAGAGATTCTCCTCTGCAACACTGCCTCTGCTGGCCATGCAATATAATCTGCAGATGGAAAACTCCACCATTAGTCCATTATTAGAACTTGAATATTCCCAAACTAAAGAAAAAACTACCAAATAAAATTATTTTCATAAAGCGTTAATTAGTACAATAGAGTCTGTAATCTTGTGAAAATTCAAAGTTCACTACAAATTCTATTCTCCATTTTAATTTCAACCTAGCACACTTCTCTCAATCCTATGCCTCATTTGCTACCACTCTCTACACAACTCTAGCACCTATATGAGGAGGTAGATAGAAAGATCTCTTTAGCAAGCCAAGTGACAGCGTAGCCATCTCACTAGAATTCTTTTAGGTTATGGTACACCAATAGCAATTCAGTGATCTGATAAGTTAAGGGAGGAAGGTTTATGCTACAGTTAGTAGAAATAATCAAAACTATGAGTAACAGATTCTAACATCTTCATTTAAGCACATCCCTATCTGTTAACCAATATTGCTATCGTCTTGAAAAGTTATATTTATGCGGAAGACCCCACTAAAAGGTGTTGAGAGCCATCAGATGTTATGAACTTCTTTTAATGAGAGCAAAACGATCAAAAGCGAGTTTGACTTACCATATCAATTGATAGACGCATGCAGAAGGCTGATGAATTTGATTTTTTCTTTTTGTCTCAGCAACGCAGAGAGATTCTCCTCTGCAACACTGCCTCTGCTGGCCATGCAATATAATCTGCAGATGGTAAACTCCACCGTTAGTCCATTATTAGAACTTGAATATTTACAAACTAAAGAAAAAACTACCAAATAAAATTATTTTCATAAAGCGTTAATTAGTACAATAGTCTGTAATCTTGTGAAAATTCAAAGTTCACTACAAATTCTATTCTCCATTTTAATTTCAACCTAGCACACTTCTCTCAATCCTATGCCTCATTTGCTACCACTCTCTACACAACTCTAGCACCTATATGAGGAGGTAGATAGAAAGATCTCTTTAGCAAGCCAAGTGACAGCGTACCCATCTCACTAGAATTCTTTTAGGTTATGGTACACCAATAGCAATTCAGTGATCTGATAAGTTAAGGGAGGAAGGTTTATGCTACAGTTAGTAGAAATAATCAAAACTATGAGTAACAGATTCTAACATCTTCATTTAAGCACATCCCTATCTGTTAACCAATATTGCTATTGTCTTGAAAAGTTATATTTATGCGGAAGACCCCACTAAAAGGTGCTGAGAGCCATCAGATGTTATGAACTTCTTTTAATGAGAGCAAAACGATCAAAAGCGAGTTTGACTTACCATATCAATTGATAGACGCATGCAGAAGGCTGATGAATTTGATTTTTTCTTTTTGTCTCAGCAACGCAGAGAGATTCTCCTCTGCAACACTGCCTCTGCTGGCCATGCAATATAATCTGCAGATGGAAAACTCCACCGTTAGAACATTATTAGAACTTGAATATTTCCAAACTAAAGAAAAAACTACCAAATAAAATTATTTTCATAAAGCGTTAATTAGTACAATAGAGTCTGTAATCTTGTGAAAATTCAAAGTTCACTACAAATTCTATTCTCCATTTTAATTTCAACCTAGCACACTTCTCTCAATCCTATGCCTCATTTGCTACCACTCTCTACACAACTCTAGCACCTATATGAGGAGGTAGATAGAAAGATCTCTTTAGCAAGCCAAGTGACAGCGTACCCATCTCACTAGAATTCTTTTAGGTTATGGTACACCAATAGCAATTCAGTGATCTGATAAGTTAAGGGAGGAAGGTTTATGCTACAGTTAGGAGAAATAATCAAAACTATGAGTAACAGATTCTAACATCTTCATTTAAGCACATCCCTATCTGTTAACCAATATTGCTATTGTCTTGAAAAGTTATATTTATGCGGAAGACCCCACTAAAAGGTCATGAGAGCCATCAGATGTTATGAACTTCTTTTAATGAGAGCTAAACGATCAAAAGCGAGTTTGACTTACCATATCAATTGATAGACGCATGCAGAAGGCTGATGAATTTGATTTTTTCATTTTGTCTCAGCAACGCAGAGAGATTCTCCTCTGCAACACTGCCTCTGCTGGCCATGCAATATAATCTGCAGATGGAAAACTCCACCATTAGTCCATTATTAGAACTTGAATATTTCCAAACTAAAGAAAAAACTACCAAATAAAATTATTTTCATAAAGCGTTAATTAGTACAATAGAGTCTGTAATCTTGTGAAAATTCAAAGTTAACTACAAATTCTATTCTCCATTTTAATTTCAACCTAGCACACTTCTCTCAATCCTATGCCTCATTTGCTACCACTCTCTACACAACTCTAGAACCTATATGAGGAGGTAGATAGAAAGATCTCTTTAGCAAGCCAAGTGACAGCGTACCCATCTCACTAGAATTCTTTTAGGTTATGGTACACCAATAGCAATTCAGTGATCTGATAAGTTAAGGGAGGAAGGTTTATGCTACAGTTAGTAGAAATAATCAAAACTATGAGTAACAGATTCTAAGCACATCCCTATCTGTTAACCAATATTGCTATCGTCTTGAAAAGTTATATTTATGCGGAAGACCCCACTAAAAGGTCATGAGAGCCATCAGATGTTATGAACTTCTTTTAATGAGAGCTAAACGATCAAAAGCGAGTTTGACTTACCATGACAATTGATAGACGCATGCAGAAGGCTGATGATTTTGATTTTTTCTTTTTGTCTCAGCAACGCAGAGAGATTCTCCTCTGCAACACTGCCTCTGCTGGCCATGCAATTTAATCTGCAGATGGAAAACGCCACCGTTAGTCCATTATTAGAACTTGAATATTTCCAAACTAAAGAAAAAACTACCAAATAAAATTATTTTCATAAAGCGTTAATTAGTACAATAGAGTCTGTAATCTTGTGAAAATTCAAAGTTAACTACAAATTCTATTCTCCATTTTAATTTCAACCTAGCACACTTCTCTCAATCCTATGCCTCATTTGCTACCACTCTCTACACAACTCTAGCACCTATATGAGGAGGTAGATAGAAAGATCTCTTTAGCAAGCCAAGTGACAGCGTACCCATCTCACTAGAATTCTTTTAGGTTATGGTACACCAATAGCAATTCAGTGATCTGATAAGTTAAGGGAGGAAGGTTTATGCTACAGTTAGTAGAAATAATCAAAACTATGAGTAACAGATTCTAACATCTTCATTTAAGCACATCCCTATCTGTTAACCAATATTGCTATTGTCTTGAAAAGTTATATTTATGCGGAAGACCCCACTAAAAGGTCATGAGAGCCATCAGATGTTATGAACTTCTTTTAATGAGAGCTAAACGATCAAAAGCGAGTTTGACTTACCATATCAAATGATAGACGCATGCAGAAGGTTGATGAATTTGATTTTTTCTTTTTGTCTCAGCAACGCAGAGAGATTCTCCTCTGCAACACTGCCTCTGCTGGCCATGCAATATAATCTGCAGATGGAAAACTCCACCATTAGTCCATTATTAGAACTTGAATATTTCCAAACTAAGGTAAAAACTACCAAATACAATTATTTTCATAAAGCGTTAATTAGTACAATAGAGTCTGTAATCTTGTGAAAATTCAAAGTTCACTACAAATTCTATTCTCCATTTTAATTTCAACCTAGCACACTTCTCTCAATCCTATGCCTCATTTGCTACTACTCTCTACACAACTCTAGCACCTATATGAGGAGGTAGATAGAATGATCTCTTTAGCAAGCCAATTGACAGCGTACCCATCTCACTAGAATTCTTTTAGGTTATGGTACACCAATAGCAATTCAGTGATCTGATAAGTTAAGGGAGGAAGGTTTATGCTACAGTTAGTAGAAATAATCAAAACTATGAGTAACAGATTCTAACATCTTCATTTAAGCACATCCCTATCTGTTAACCAATATTGCTATTGTCTTGAAAAGTTATATTTATGCGGAAGACCCCACTAAAAGGTGCTGAGAGCCATCAGATGTTATGAACTTCTTTTAATGAGAGCAAAACGATCAAAAGCGAGTTTGACTTACCATATCAATTGATAGACACATGCAGAAGGCTGATGAATTTGATTTTTTCTTTTTGTCTCAGCAACGCAGAGAGATTCTCCTCTGCAACACTGCCTCTGCTGGCCATGCAATATAATCTGCAGATGGAAAACTCCACCGTTAGTCCATTATTAGAACTTGAATATTTCCAAACTAAAGAAAAAACTACCAAATAAAATTATTTTCATAAAGCGTTAATTAGTACAATAGAGTCTGTAATCTTGTGAAAATTCAAAGTTCACTACAAATTCTATTCTCCATTTTAATTTCAACCTAGCACACTTCTCTCAATCCTATGCCTCATTTGCTACCACTCTCTACACAACTCTAGCACCTATATGAGGAGGTAGATAGAAAGATCTCTTTAGCAAGCCAAGTGACAGCGTACCCATCTCACTAGAATTCTTTTAGGTTATGGTACACCAATAGCAATTCAGTGATCTGATAAGTTAAGGGAGGAAGGTTTATGCTACAGTTAGTAGAAATAATCAAAACTATGAGTAACAGATTCTAACATCTTCATTGAAGCACATCCCTATCTGTTAACCAATATTGCTATCGTCTTGAAAAGTTATATTTATGCGGAAGACCCCACTAAAAGGTCATGAGAGCCATCAGATGTTATGAACTTCTTTTAATGAGAGCTAAACGATCAAAAGCGAGTTTGACTTACCATATCAATTGATAGACGCATGCAGAAGGCTGATGAATTTGATTTTTTCATTTTGTCTCAGCAACGCAGAGAGATTCTCCTCTGCAACACTGCCTCTGCTGGCCATGCAATATAATCTGCAGATGGAAAACTCCACCATTAGTCCATTATTAGAACTTGAATATTTCCAAACTAAAGAAAAAACTACCAAATAAAATTATTTTCATAAAGCGTTAATTAGTACAATAGAGTCTGTAATCTTGTGAAAATTCAAAGTTCACTACAAATTCTATTCTCCATTTTAATTTCAACCGAGCACACTTCTCTCAATCCTATGCCTCATTTGCTACCACTCTCTACACAACTCTAGCACCTATATGAGGAGGTAGATAGAAAGATCTCTTTAGCAAGCCAAGTGACAGCGTAGCCATCTCACTAGAATTCTTTTAGGTTATGGTACACCAATAGCAATTCAGTGATCTGATAAGTTAAGGGAGGAAGGTTTATGCTACAGTTAGTAGAAATAATCAAAACTATGAGTAACAGATTCTAACATCTTCATTTAAGCACATCCCTATCTGTTAACCAATATTGCTATCGTCTTGAAAAGTTATATTTATGCGGAAGACCCCACTAAAAGGTGCTGAGAGCCATCAGATGTTATGAACTTCTTTTAATGAGAGCAAAACCATCAAAAGCGAGTTTGACTTACCATATCAATTGATAGACGCATGCAGAAGGCTGATGAATTTGATTTTTTCTTTTTGTCTCAGCAACGCAGAGAGATTCTCCTCTGCAACACTGCCTCTGCTGGCCATGCAATATAATCTGCAGATGGAAAACTCCACCGTTAGTCCATTATTAGAACTTGAATATTTCCAAACTAAAGAAAAAACTACCAAATAAAATTATTTTCATAAAGCGTTAATTAGTACAATAGAGTCTGTAATCTTGTGAAAATTCAAAGTTAACTACAAATTCTATTCTCCATTTTAATTTCAACCTAGCACACTTCTCTCAATCCTATGCCTCATTTGCTACCACTCTCTACACAACTCTAGCACCTATATGAGGAGGTAGATAGAAAGATCTCTTTAGCAAGCCAAGTGACAGCGTACCCATCTCACTAGAATTCTTTTAGGTTATGGTACACCAATAGCAATTCAGTGATCTGATAAGTTAAGGGAGGAAGGTTTATGCTACAGTTAGTATAAATAATCAAAACTATGAGTAACAGATTCTAACATCTTCATTTAAGCACATCCCTATCTGTTAACCAATATTGCTATCGTCTTGAAAAGTTATATTTATGCGGAAGACCCCACTAAAAGGTCATGAGAGCCATCAGATGTTATGAACTTCTTTTAATGAGAGCTAAACGATCAAAAGCGAGTTTGACTTACCATGACAATTGATAGACGCATGCAGAAGGCTGATGATTTTGATTTTTTCTTTTTGTCTCAGCAACGCAGAGAGATTCTCCTCTGCAACACTGCCTCTGCTGGCCATGCAATTTAATCTGCAGATGGAAAACGCCACCGTTAGTCCATTATTAGAACTTGAATATTTCCAAACTAAAGAAAAAACTACCAAATAAAATTATTTTCATAAAGCGTTAATTAGTACAATAGAGTCTGTAATCTTGTGAAAATTCAAAGTTAACTACAAATTCTATTCTCCATTTTAATTTCAACCTAGCACACTTCTCTCAATCCTATGCCTCATTTGCTACCACTCTCTACACAACTCTAGCACCTATATGAGGAGGTAGATAGAAAGATCTCTTTAGCAAGCCAAGTGACAGCGTAGCGTACCCTTCTCACTAGAATTCTTTTAGGTTATGGTACACCAATAGCAATTCAGTGATCTGATAAGTTAAGGGAGGAAGGTTTATGCTACAGTTAGTAGAAATAATCAAAACTATGAGTAACAGATTCTAACATCTTCATTTAAGCACATCCCTATCTGTTAACCAATATTGCTATCGTCTTGAAAAGTTATATTTATGCGGAAGACCCCACTAAAAGGTGCTGAGAGCCATCAGATGTTATGAACTTCTTTTAATGAGAGCAAAACGATCAAAAGCGAGTTTGACTTACCATATCAATTGATAGACGCATGCAGAAGGCTGATGAATTTGATTTTTTCTTTTTGTCTCAGCAACGCAGAGAGATTCTCCTCTGCAACACTGCCTCTGCTGGCCATGCAATATAAACTGCAGATGGAAAACTCCACCGTTAGTCCATTATTAGAACTTGAATATTTCCAAACTAAAGAAAAAACTACCAAATAAAATTATTTTCATAAAGCGTTAATTAGTACAATAGAGTCTGTAATCTTGTGAAAATTCAAAGTTCACTACAAATTCTATTCTCCATTTTAATTTCAACCTAGCACACTTCTCTCAATCCTATGCCTCATTTGCTACCACTCTCTACACAACTCTAGCACCTATATGAGGAGGTAGATAGAAAGATCTCTTTAGCAAGCCAAGTGAGAGCGTACCCATCTCACTAGAATTCTTTTAGGTTATGGTACACCAATAGCAATTCAGTGATCTGATAAGTTAAGGGAGGAAGGTTTATGCTACAGTTAGTAGAAATAATCAAAACTATGAGTAACAGATTCTAACATCTTCATTTAAGCACATCCCTATCTGTTAACCAATATTGCTATTGTCTTGAAAAGTTATATTTATGCGGAAGACCCCACTAAAAGGTCATGAGAGCCATCAGATGTTATGAACTTCTTTTAATGAGAGCTAAACGATCAAAAGCGAGTTTGACTTACCATATCAAATGATAGACGCATGCAGAAGGCTGATGAATTTGATTTTTTCTTTTTGTCTCAGCAACGCAGAGAGATTCTCCTCTGCAACACTGCCTCTGCTGGCTATGCAATATAATCTGCAGATGGAAAACTCCACCATTAGTCCATTATTAGAACTTGAATATTTCCAAACTAAAGAAAAAACTACCAAATAAAATTATTTTCATAAAGCGTTAATTAGTACAATAGAGTCTGTAATCTTGTGAAAATTCAAAGTTAACTACAAATTCTATTCTCCATTTTAATTTCAACCTAGCACACTTCTCTCAATCCTATGCCTCATTTGCTACCACTCTCTACACAACTCTAGCACCTATATGAGGAGGTAGATAGAAAGATCTCTTTAGCAAGCCAAGTGACAGCGTAGCGTACCCTTCTCACTAGAATTCTTTTAGGTTATGGTACACCAATAGCAATTCAGTGATCTGATAAGTTAAGGGAGGAAGGTTTATGCTACAGTTAGTAGAAATAATCAAAACTATGAGTAACAGATTCTAACATCTTCATTTAAGCACATCCCTATCTGTTAACCAATATTGCTATCGTCTTGAAAAGTTATATTTATGCGGAAGACCCCACTAAAAGGTGCTGAGAGCCATCAGATGTTATGAACTTCTTTTAATGAGAGCAAAACGATCAAAAGCGAGTTTGACTTACCATATCAATTGATAGACGCATGCAGAAGGCTGATGAATTTGATTTTTTCTTTTTGTCTCAGCAACGCAGAGAGATTCTCCTCTGCAACACTGCCTCTGCTGGCCATGCAATATAAACTGCAGATGGAAAACTCCACCGTTAGTCCATTATTAGAACTTGAATATTTCCAAACTAAAGAAAAAACTACCAAATAAAATTATTTTCATAAAGCGTTAATTAGTACAATAGAGTCTGTAATCTTGTGAAAATTCAAAGTTCACTATAAATTCTATTCTCCATTTTAATTTCAACCTAGCACACTTCTCTCAATCCTATGCCTCATTTGCTACCACTCTCTACACAACTCTAGCACCTATATGAGGAGGTAGATAGAAAGATCTCTTTAGCAAGCCAAGTGAGAGCGTACCCATCTCACTAGAATTCTTTTAGGTTATGGTACACCAATAGCAATTCAGTGATCTGATAAGTTAAGGGAGGAAGGTTTATGCTACAGTTAGTAGAAATAATCAAAACTATGAGTAACAGATTCTAACATCTTCATTTAAGCACATCCCGATCTGTTAACCAATATTGCTATTGTCTTGAAAAGTTATATTTATGCGGAAGACCCCACTAAAAGGTCATGAGAGCCATCAGATGTTATGAACTTCTTTTAATGAGAGCTAAACGATCAAAAGCGAGTTTGACTTACCATATCAAATGATAGACGCATGCAGAAGGCTGATGAATTTGATTTTTTCTTTTTGTCTCAGCAACGCAGAGAGATTCTCCTCTGCAACACTGCCTCTGCTGGCTATGCAATATAATCTGCAGATGGAAAACTCCACCATTAGTCCATTATTAGAACTTTAATATTTCCAAACTAAAGAAAAAACTACCAAATAAAATTATTTTCATAAAGCGTTAATTAGTACAATAGAGTCTGTAATCTTGTGAAAATTCAAAGTTCACTACAAATTCTATTCTCCATTTTAATTTCAACCTAGCACACTTCTCTCAATCCTATGCCTCATTTGCTACCACTCTCTACACAACTCTAGCACCTATATGAGGAGGTAGATAGAATGATCTCTTTAGCAAGCCAAGTGACAGCGTACCCATCTCACTAGAATTCTTTTGGGTTATGGTACACCAATAGCAATTCAGTGATCTGATAAGTTAAGGGAGGAAGGTTTATGCTACAGTTAGTAGAAATAATCAAAACTATGAGTAACAGATTCTAACATCTTCATTTAAGCACATCCCTATCTGTTAACCAATATTGCTATTGTCTTGAAAAGTTATATTTATGCGGAAGACCCCACTAAAAGGTGCTGAGAGCCATCAGATGTTATGAACTTCTTTTAATGAGAGCAAAACGATCAAAAGCGAGTTTGACTTACCATTCAATTGATAGACGCATGCAGAAGGCTGATGAATTTGATTTTTTCTTTTTGTCTCAGCAACGCAGAGAGATTCTCCTCTGCAACACTGCCTCTGCTGGCCATGCAATATAATCTGCAGATGGAAAACTCCACCGTTAGTCCATTATTAGAACTTGAATATTTCCAAACTAAAGAAAAAACTACCAAATAAAATTATTTTCATAAAGCGTTAATTAGTACAATAGAGTCTGTAATCTTGTGAAAATTCAAAGTTCACTACAAATTCTATTCTCCATTTTAATTTCAACCTAGCACACTTCTCTCAATCCTATGCCTCATTTGCTACCACTCTCTACACAACTCTAGCACCTATATGAGGAGGTAGATAGAAAGATCTCTTTAGCAAGCCAAGTGACAGCGTACCCATCTCACTAGAATTATTTTAGGTTATGGTACACCAATAGCAATTCAGTGATCTGATAAGTTAAGGGAGGAAGGTTTATGCTACAGTTAGTAGAAATAATCAAAACTATGAGTAACAGATTCTAACATCTTCATTTAAGCACATCCCTATCTGTTAACCAATATTGCTATCGTCTTGAAAAGATATATTTATGCGGAAGACGCCACTAAAAGGTCCTGAGAGCCATCAGATGTTATGAACTTCTTTTAATGAGAGCAAAACGATCAAAAGCGAGTTTGACTTACCATATCAATTGATAGACGCATGCAGAAGGCTGATGAATTTGATTTTTCTTTTTGTCTCAGCAACGCAGAGATATTCTCATCTGCAACACTGCCTCTGCTGGCCATGCAATATAATCTGCAGATGGAAAACTCCACCGTTAGTCCATTATTAGAACTTGAATATTTCCAAACTAAAGAAAAAACTACCAAATAAAATTATTTTCATAAAGCGTTAATTAGTACAATAGAGTCTGTAATCTTGTGAAAATTCAAAGTTCACTTCAAATTCTATTCTCCATTTTAATTTCAACCTAGCACACTTCTCTCAATCCTATGCCTCATTTGCTACCAATCTCTACACAACTCTAGCACCTATATGAGGAGGTAGATAGAAAGATCTCTTTAGCAAGCCAAGTGACAGCGTACCCATCTCACTAGAATTCTTTTAGGTTATGGTACACCAATAGCAATTCAGTGATCTGATAAGTTAAGGGAGGAAGGTTTATGCTACAGTTAGTAGAAATAATCAAAACTATGAGTAACAGATTCTAACATCTTCATTTAAGCACATCCCTATCTGTTAACCAATATTGCTATCGTCTTGAAAAGTTATATTTATGCGGAAGACCCCACTAAAAGGTCATTAGAGCCATCAGATGTTATGAACTTCTTTTAATGAGAGCTAAACGATCAAAAGCGAGTTTGACTTACCATGACAATTGATAGACGCATGCAGAAGGCTGATGATTTTGATTTTTTCTTTTTGTCTCAGCAACGCAGAGAGATTCTCCTCTGCAACACTGCCTCTGCTGGCCATGCAATTTAATCTGCAGATGGAAAACGCCACCGTTAGTCCATTATTAGAACTTGAATATTTCCAAACTAAAGAAAAAACTACCAAATAAAATTATTTTCATAAAGCGTTAATTAGTACAATAGAGTCTGTAATCTTGTGAAAATTCAAAGTTAACTACAAATTCTATTCTCCATTTTAATTTCAACCTAGCACACTTCTCTCAATCCTATGCCTCATTTGCTACCACTCTCTACACAACACTAGCACCTATATGAGGAGGTAGATAGAAAGATCTCTTTAGCAAGCCAAGTGACAGCGTAGCGTACCCTTCTCACTAGAATTCTTTTAGGTTATGGTACACCAATAGCAATTCAGTGATCTGATAAGTTAAGGGAGGAAGGTTTATGCTACAGGTAGTAGAAATAATCAAAACTATGAGTAACAGATTCTAACATCTTCATTTAAGCACATCCCTATCTGTTAACCAATATTGCTATCGTCTTGAAAAGTTATATTTATGCGGGAGTCGCCACTAAAAGGTCCTGAGAGCCATCAGATGTTATGAACTTCTATTAATGAGAGCAAAACGATCAAAAACCAGTTTGACTTACCATATCAATTGATAAAGGCATGCAGAAGGCTGATGAATTAGATTTTTTCTTTTTGTCTCAGCAACGCAGAGAGATTCTCCTCTGCAACACTGCCTCTGCTAGCCATGCAATATAATCTGCAGATGGAAAACTCCACCATTAGTCCATTATTAGAAATTGAATATTTCCAAACTAAAGAAAAAACTACCAAATAAAATTATTTTCATAAAGTGTTAATTAGTACAATAGAGTCTGTAATCTTGTGAAAATTCAAAGTTAACTACAAATTCTATTCTCCATTTTAATTTCAACCTAGCACACTTCTCTCAATCCTATGCCTCATTTGCTACCACTCTCTACACAACTCTAGCACCTATATGAGGAGGTAGATAGAAAGATCTCTTTAGCAAGCCAAGTGACAGCGTAGCGTACCCTTCTCACTAGAATTCTTTTAGGTTATGGTACACCAATAGTAATTCAGTGATCTGATAAGTTAAGGGAGGAAGGTTTATGCTACAGTTAGTAGAAATAATCAAAACTATGAGTAACAGATTCTAACATCTTCATTTAAGCACATCCCTATCTGTTAACCAATATTGCTATCGTCTTGAAAAGTTATATTTATGCGGGAGTCGCCACTAAAAGGTCCTGAGAGCCATCAGATGTTATGAACTTCTAATAATGAGAGCAAAACGATCAAAAACCAGTTTGACTTACCATATCAATTGATAAAGGCATGCAGAAGGCTGATGAATTAGATTTTTTCTTTTTGTCTCAGCAACGCAGAGAGATTCTCCTCTGCAACACTGCCTCTGCTAGCCATGCAATATAATCTGCAGATGGAAAACTCCACCATTAGTCCATTATTAGAACTTGAATATTCCCAAACTAAAGAAAAAACTACCAAATAAAATTATTTTCATAAAGCGTTAATTAGTACAATAGAGTCTGTAATCTTGTGAAAATTCAAAGTTCACTACAAATTCTATTCTCCATTTTAATTTCAACCTAGCACACTTCTCTCAATCCTATGCCTCATTTGCTACCACTCTCTACACAACTCTAGCACCTATATGAGGAGGTAGATAGAAAGATCTCTTTAGCAAGCCAAGTGAAAGCGTAGCCATCTCACTAGAACTCTTTTAGGTTATGGTACACCAATAGCAATTCAGTGATCTGATAAGTTAAGGGAGGAAGGTTTATGCTACAGTTAGTAGAAATAATCAAAACTATGAGTAACAGATTCTAACATCTTCATTTAAGCACATCCCTATCTGTTAACCAATATTGCTATCGTCTTGAAAAGTTATATTTATGCGGAAGACCCCACTAAAAGGTGCTGAGAGCCATCAGATGTTATGAACTTCTTTTAATGAGAGCAAAACGATCAAAAGCGAGTTTGACTTACCATATCAATTGATAGACGCATGCAGAAGGCTGATGAATTTGATTTTTCTTTTTGTCTCAGCAACGCAGAGATATTCTCATCTGCAACACTGCCTCTGCTGGCCATGCAATATAATCTGCAGATGGAAAACTCCACCATTAGTCCATTATTAGAACTTGAATATTTCCAAACTAAAGAAAAAACTACCAAATAAAATTATTTTCATAAAGCGTTAATTAGTACAATAGAGTCTGTAATCTTGTGAAAATTCAAAGTTCACTACAAATTCTATTCTCCATTTTAATTTCAACCTAGCACACTTCTCTCAATCCTATGCCTCATTTGCTACCACTCTCTACACAACTCTAGCACCTATATGAGGAGGTAGATAGAATGATCTCTTTAGCAAGCCAAGTGACAGCATACCCATCTCACTAGAATTCTTTTGGGTTATGGTACACCAATAGCAATTCAGTGATCTGATAAGTTAAGGGAGGAAAGTTTATGCTACAGTTAGTAGAAATAATCAAAACTATGAGTAACAGATTCTAACATCTTCATTTAAGCACATCCCTATCTGTTAACCAATATTGCTATTGTCTTGAAAAGTTATATTTATGCGGAAGACCCCACTAAAAGGTGCTGAGAGCCATCAGATGTTATGAACTTCTTTTAATGAGAGCAAAACGATCAAAAGCGAGTTTGACTTACCATATCAATTGATAGACGCATGCAGAAGGCTGATGAATTTGATTTTTTCTTTTTGTCTCAGCAACGCAGAGAGATTCTCCTCTGCAACACTGCCTCTGCTGGCCATGCAATATAATCTGCAGATGGAAAACTCCACCATTAGTCCATTATTAGAACTTGAATATTTCCAAACTAAAGAAAAAACTACCAAATAAAATTATTTTCATAAAGCGTTAATTAGTACAATAGAGTCTGTAATCTTGTGAAAATTCAAAGTTCACTTCAAATTCTATTCTCCATTTTAATTTCAACCTAGCACACTTCTCTCAATCCTATGCCTCATTTGCTACCAATCTCTACACAACTCTAGCACCTATATGAGGAGGTAGATAGAAAGATCTCTTTAGCAAGCCAAGTGACAGCGTACCCATCTCACTAGAATTCTTTTAGGTTATGGTACACCAATAGCAATTCAGTGATCTGATAAGTTAAGGGAGGAAGGTTTATGCTACAGTTAGTAGAAATAATCAAAACTATGAGTAACAGATTCTAACATCTTCATTTAAGCACATCCCTATCTGTTAACCAATATTGCTATCGTCTTGAAAAGTTATATTTATGCGGAAGACCCCACTAAAAGGTCATTAGAGCCATCAGATGTTATGAACTTCTTTTAATGAGAGCTAAACGATCAAAAGCGAGTTTGACTTACCATGACAATTGATAGACGCATGCAGAAGGCTGATGATTTTGATTTTTTCTTTTTGTCTCAGCAACGCAGAGAGATTCTCCTCTGCAACACTGCCTCTGCTGGCCATGCAATTTAATCTGCAGATGGAAAACGCCACCGTTAGTCCATTATTAGAACTTGAATATTTCCAAACTAAAGAAAAAACTACCAAATAAAATTATTTTCATAAAGCGTTAATTAGTACAATAGAGTCTGTAATCTTGTGAAAATTCAAAGTTAACTACAAATTCTATTCTCCATTTTAATTTCAACCTAGCACACTTCTCTCAATCCTATGCCTCATTTGCTACCACTCTCTACACAACACTAGCACCTATATGAGGAGGTAGATAGAAAGATCTCTTTAGCAAGCCAAGTGACAGCGTAGCGTACCCTTCTCACTAGAATTCTTTTAGGTTATGGTACACCAATAGCAATTCAGTGATCTGATAAGTTAAGGGAGGAAGGTTTATGCTACAGGTAGTAGAAATAATCAAAACTATGAGTAACAGATTCTAACATCTTCATTTAAGCACATCCCTATCTGTTAACCAATATTGCTATCGTCTTGAAAAGTTATATTTATGCGGGAGTCGCCACTAAAAGGTCCTGAGAGCCATCAGATGTTATGAACTTCTATTAATGAGAGCAAAACGATCAAAAACCAGTTTGACTTACCATATCAATTGATAAAGGCATGCAGAAGGCTGATGAATTAGATTTTTTCTTTTTGTCTCAGCAACGCAGAGAGATTCTCCTCTGCAACACTGCCTCTGCTAGCCATGCAATATAATCTGCAGATGGAAAACTCCACCATTAGTCCATTATTAGAAATTGAATATTTCCAAACTAAAGAAAAAACTACCAAATAAAATTATTTTCATAAAGTGTTAATTAGTACAATAGAGTCTGTAATCTTGTGAAAATTCAAAGTTAACTACAAATTCTATTCTCCATTTTAATTTCAACCTAGCACACTTCTCTCAATCCTATGCCTCATTTGCTACCACTCTCTACACAACTCTAGCACCTATATGAGGAGGTAGATAGAAAGATCTCTTTAGCAAGCCAAGTGACAGCGTAGCGTACCCTTCTCACTAGAATTCTTTTAGGTTATGGTACACCAATAGTAATTCAGTGATCTGATAAGTTAAGGGAGGAAGGTTTATGCTACAGTTAGTAGAAATAATCAAAACTATGAGTAACAGATTCTAACATCTTCATTTAAGCACATCCCTATCTGTTAACCAATATTGCTATCGTCTTGAAAAGTTATATTTATGCGGGAGTCGCCACTAAAAGGTCCTGAGAGCCATCAGATGTTATGAACTTCTAATAATGAGAGCAAAACGATCAAAAACCAGTTTGACTTACCATATCAATTGATAAAGGCATGCAGAAGGCTGATGAATTAGATTTTTTCTTTTTGTCTCAGCAACGCAGAGAGATTCTCCTCTGCAACACTGCCTCTGCTAGCCATGCAATATAATCTGCAGATGGAAAACTCCACCATTAGTCCATTATTAGAACTTGAATATTCCCAAACTAAAGAAAAAACTACCAAATAAAATTATTTTCATAAAGCGTTAATTAGTACAATAGAGTCTGTAATCTTGTGAAAATTCAAAGTTCACTACAAATTCTATTCTCCATTTTAATTTCAACCTAGCACACTTCTCTCAATCCTATGCCTCATTTGCTACCACTCTCTACACAACTCTAGCACCTATATGAGGAGGTAGATAGAAAGATCTCTTTAGCAAGCCAAGTGAAAGCGTAGCCATCTCACTAGAACTCTTTTAGGTTATGGTACACCAATAGCAATTCAGTGATCTGATAAGTTAAGGGAGGAAGGTTTATGCTACAGTTAGTAGAAATAATCAAAACTATGAGTAACAGATTCTAACATCTTCATTTAAGCACATCCCTATCTGTTAACCAATATTGCTATCGTCTTGAAAAGTTATATTTATGCGGAAGACCCCACTAAAAGGTGCTGAGAGCCATCAGATGTTATGAACTTCTTTTAATGAGAGCAAAACGATCAAAAGCGAGTTTGACTTACCATATCAATTGATAGACGCATGCAGAAGGCTGATGAATTTGATTTTTCTTTTTGTCTCAGCAACGCAGAGATATTCTCATCTGCAACACTGCCTCTGCTGGCCATGCAATATAATCTGCAGATGGAAAACTCCACCATTAGTCCATTATTAGAACTTGAATATTTCCAAACTAAAGAAAAAACTACCAAATAAAATTATTTTCATAAAGCGTTAATTAGTACAATAGAGTCTGTAATCTTGTGAAAATTCAAAGTTCACTACAAATTCTATTCTCCATTTTAATTTCAACCTAGCACACTTCTCTCAATCCTATGCCTCATTTGCTACCACTCTCTACACAACTCTAGCACCTATATGAGGAGGTAGATAGAATGATCTCTTTAGCAAGCCAAGTGACAGCATACCCATCTCACTAGAATTCTTTTGGGTTATGGTACACCAATAGCAATTCAGTGATCTGATAAGTTAAGGGAGGAAAGTTTATGCTACAGTTAGTAGAAATAATCAAAACTATGAGTAACAGATTCTAACATCTTCATTTAAGCACATCCCTATCTGTTAACCAATATTGCTATTGTCTTGAAAAGTTATATTTATGCGGAAGACCCCACTAAAAGGTGCTGAGAGCCATCAGATGTTATGAACTTCTTTTAATGAGAGCAAAACGATCAAAAGCGAGTTTGACTTACCATATCAATTGATAGACGCATGCAGAAGGCTGATGAATTTGATTTTTTCTTTTTGTCTCAGCAACGCAGAGAGATTCTCCTCTGCAACACTGCCTCTGCTGGCCATGCAATATAATCTGCAGATGGAAAACTCCACCATTAGTCCATTATTAGAACTTGAATATTTCCAAACTAAAGAAAAAACTACCAAATAAAATTATTTTCATAAAGCGTTAATTAGTACAATAGAGTCTGTAATCTTGTGAAAATTCAAAGTTCACTACAAATTCTATTCTCCATTTTAATTTCAACCGAGCACACTTCTCTCAATCCTATGCCTCATTTGCTACCACTCTCTACACAACTCTAGCACCTATATGAGGAGGTAGATAGAAAGATCTCTTTAGCAAGCCAAGTGACAGCGTACCCATCTCACTAGAATTCTTTTAGGTTATGGTACACCAATAGCAATTCAGTGATCTGATAAGTTAAGGGAGGAAGGTTTATGCTACAGTTAGTAGAAATAATCAAAACTATGAGTAACAGATTCTAACATCTTAATTTAAGCACATCCCTATCTGTTAACCAATATTGCTATCGTCTTGAAAAGTTATATTTATGCGGAAGACCCCACTAAAAGGTCATGAGAGCCATCAGATGTTATGAACTTCTTTTAATGAGAGCTAAACGATCAAAAGCGAGTTTGACTTACCATGACAATTGATAGACGCATGCAGAAGGCTGATGATTTTGATTTTTTCTTTTTGTCTCAGCAACGCAGAGAGATTCTCCTCTGCAACACTGCCTCTGCTGGCCATGCAATTTAATCTGCAGATGGAAAACGCCACCGTTAGTCCATTATTAGAACTTGAATATTTCCAAACTAAAGAAAAAACTACCAAATAAAATTATTTTCATAAAGCGTTAATTAGTACAATAGAGTCTGTAATCTTGTGAAAATTCAAAGTTAACTACAAATTCTATTCTCCATTTTAATTTCAACCTAGCACACTTCTCTCAATCCTATGCCTCATTTGCTACCACTCTCTACACAACACTAGCACCTATATGAGGAGGTAGATAGAAAGATCTCTTTAGCAAGCCAAGTGACAGCGTAGCGTACCCTTCTCACTAGAATTCTTTTAGGTTATGGTACACCAATAGCAATTCAGTGATCTGATAAGTTAAGGGAGGAAGGTTTATGCTACAGTTAGTAGAAATAATCAAAACTATGAGTAACAGATTCTAACATCTTCAATTAAGCACATCCCTATCTGTTAACCAATATTGCTATCGTCTTGAAAAGTTATATTTATGCGGGAGTCGCCACTAAAAGGTCCTGAGAGCCATCAGATGTTATGAACTTCTATTAATGAGAGCAAAACGATCAAAAACCAGTTTGACTTACCATATCAATTGATAAAGGCATGCAGAAGGCTGATGAATTAGATTTTTTCTTTTTGTCTCAGCAACGCAGAGAGATTCTCCTCTGCAACACTGCCTCTGCTGGCCATGCAATATAATCTGCAGATGGAAAACTCCACCATTAGTCCATTATTAGAACTTGAATATTTCCAAACTAAAGAAAAAACTACCAAATAAAATTATTTTCATAAAGCGTTAATTAGTACAATAGAGTCTGTAATCTTGTGAAAATTCAAAGTTCACTTCAAATTCTATTCTCCATTTTAATTTCAACCTAGCACACTTCTCTCAATCCTATGCCTCATTTGCTACCAATCTCTACACAACTCTAGCACCTATATGAGGAGGTAGATAGAAAGATCTCTTTAGCAAGCCAAGTGACAGCGTACCCATCTCACTAGAATTCTTTTAGGTTATGGTACACCAATAGCAATTCAGTGATCTGATAAGTTAAGGGAGGAAGGTTTATGCTACAGTTAGTAGAAATAATCAAAACTATGAGTAACAGATTCTAACATCTTCATTTAAGCACATCCCTATCTGTTAACCAATATTGCTATTGTCTTGAAAAGTTATATTTATGCGGAAGACCCCACTAAAAGGTCATGAGAGCCATCAGATGTTATGAACTTCTTTTAATGAGAGCTAAACGATCAAAAGCGAGTTTGACTTACCATATAAAATGATAGACGCATGCAGAAGGCTGATGAATTTGATTTTTTCTTTTTGTCTCAGAAACGCAGAGAGATTCTCCTCTGCAACACTGCCTCTGCTGGCCATGCAATATAATCTGCAGATGGAAAACTCCACCATTAGTCCATTATTAGAACTTGAATATTTCCAAACTAAAGAAAAAACTACCAAATAAAATTATTTTCATAAAGCGTTAATTAGTACAATAGAGTCTGTAATCTTGTGAAAATTCAAAGTTCACTACAAATTCTATTCTCCATTTTAATTTCAACCTAGCACACTTCTCTCAATCCTATGCCTCATTTGCTACCACTCTCTACACAACTCTAGCACCTATATGAGGAGGTAGATAGAATGATCTCTTTAGCAAGCCAAGTGACAGCGTACCCATCTCACTAGAATTCTTTTGGGTTATGGTACACCAATAGCAATTCAGTGATCTGATAAGTTAAGGGAGGAAGGTTTATGCTACAGTTAGTAGAAATAATCAAAACTATGAGTAACAGATTCTAACATCTTCATTTAAGCACATCCCTATCTGTTAACCAATATTGCTATTGTCTTGAAAAGTTATATTTATGCGGAAGACCCCACTAAAAGGTGCTGAGAGCCATCAGATGTTATGAACTTCTTTTAATGAGAGCAAAACGATCAAAAGCGAGTTTGACTTACCATATCAATTGATAGACGCATGCAGAAGGCTGATGAATTTGATTTTTTCTTTTTGTCTCAGCAACGCAGAGAGATTCTCCTCTGCAACACTGCCTCTGCTGGCCATGCAATATAATCTGCAGATGGAAAACTCCACCATTAGTCCATTATTAGAACTTGAATATTTCCAAACTAAAGAAAAAACTACCAAATAAAATTATTTTCATAAAGCGTTAATTAGTACAATAGAGTCTGTAATCTTGTGAAAATTCAAAGTTCACTACAAATTCTATTCTCCATTTTAATTTCAACCGAGCACACTTCTCTCAATCCTATGCCTCATTTGCTACCACTCTCTACACAACTCTAGCACCTATATGAGGAGGTAGATAGAAAGATCTCTTTAGCAAGCCAAGTGACAGCGTAGCCATCTCACTAGAATTCTTTTAGGTTATGGTACACCAATAGCAATTCAGTGATCTGATAAGTTAAGGGAGGAAGGTTTATGCTACAGTTAGTAGAAATAATCAAAACTATGAGTAACAGATTCTAACATCTTCATTTAAGCACATCCCTATCTGTTAACCAATATTGCTATCGTCTTGAAAAGTTATATTTATGCGGAAGACCCCACTAAAAGGTGCTGAGAGCCATCAGATGTTATGAACTTCTTTTAATGAGAGCAAAACGATCAAAAGCGAGTTTGACTTACCATATCAATTGATAGACGCATGCAGAAGGCTGATGAATTTGATTTTTTCTTTTTGTCTCAGCAACGCAGAGAGATTCTCCTCTGCAACACTGCCTCTGCTGGCCATGCAATATAATCTGCAGATGGAAAACTCCACCGTTAGTCCATTATTAGAACTTGAATATTTCCAAACTAAAGAAAAAACTACCAAATAAAATTATTTTCATAAAGTGTTAATTAGTACAATAGAGTCTGTAATCTTGTGAAAATTCAAAGTTAACTACAAATTCTATTCTCCATTTTAATTTCAACCTAGCACACTTCTCTCAATCCTATGCCTCATTTGCTACCACTCTCTACACAACTCTAGCACCTATATGAGGAGGTAGATAGAAAGATCTCTTTAGCAAGCCAAGTGACAGCGTACCCATCTCACTAGAATTCTTTTAGGTTATGGTACACCAATAGCAATTCAGTGATCTGATAAGTTAAGGGAGGAAGGTTTATGCTACAGTTAGTAGAAATAATCAAAACTATGAGTAACAGATTCTAACATCTTAATTTAAGCACATCCCTATCTGTTAACCAATATTGCTATCGTCTTGAAAAGTTATATTTATGCGGAAGACCCCACTAAAAGGTCATGAGAGCCATCAGATGTTATGAACTTCTTTTAATGAGAGCTAAACGATCAAAAGCGAGTTTGACTTACCATGACAATTGATAGACGCATGCAGAAGGCTGATGATTTTGATTTTTTCTTTTTGTCTCAGCAACGCAGAGAGATTCTCCTCTGCAACACTGCCTCTGCTGGCCATGCAATTTAATCTGCAGATGGAAAACGCCACCGTTAGTCCATTATTAGAACTTGAATATTTCCAAACTAAAGAAAAAACTACCAAATAAAATTATTTTCATAAAGCGTTAATTAGTACAATAGAGTCTGTAATCTTGTGAAAATTCAAAGTTAACTACAAATTGTATTCTCCATTTTAATTTCAACCTAGCACACTTCTCTCAATCCTATGCCTCATTTGCTACCACTCTCTACACAACACTAGCACCTATATGAGGAGGTAGATAGAAAGATCTCTTTAGCAAGCCAAGTGACAGCGTAGCGTACCCTTCTCACTAGAATTCTTTTAGGTTATGGTACACCAATGGCAATTCAGTGATCTGATAAGTTAAGGGAGGAAGGTTTATGCTACAGTTAGTAGAAATAATCAAAACTATGAGTAACAGATTCTAACATCTTCATTTAAGCACATCCCTATCTGTTAACCAATATTGCTATCGTCTTGAAAAGTTATATTTATGCGGGAGTCGCCACTAAAAGGTCCTGAGAGCCATCAGATGTTATGAACTTCTATTAATGAGAGCAAAACGATCAAAAACCAGTTTGACTTACCATATCAATTGATAAAGGCATGCAGAAGGCTGATGAATTAGATTTTTTCTTTTTGTCTCAGCAACGCAGAGAGATTCTCCTCTGCAACACTGCCTCTGCTGGCCATGCAATATAATCTGCAGATGGAAAACTCCACCATTAGTCCATTATTAGAACTTGAATATTCTCAAACTAAAGAAAAAACTACCAAATAAAATTATTTTCATAAAGCGTTAATTAGTACAATAGAGTCTGTAATCTTGTGAAAATTCAAAGTTCACTACAAATTCTATTCTCCATTTTAATTTCAACCTAGCACACTTCTCTCAATCCTATGCCTCATTTGCTACCACTCTCTACACAACTCTAGCACCTATATGAGGAGGTAGATAGAAAGATCTCTTTAGCAAGCCAAGTGACAGCGTAGCCATCTCACTAGAATTCTTTTAGGTTATGGTACACCAATAGCAATTCAGTGATCTGATAAGTTAAGGGAGGAAGGTTTATGCTACAGTTAGTAGAAATAATCAAAACTATGAGTAACAGATTCTAACATCTTCATTTAAGCACATCCCTATCTGTTAACCAATATTGCTATCGTCTTGAAAAGTTATATTTATGCGGAAGACCCCACTAAAAGGTGCTGAGAGCCATCAGATGTTATGAACTTCTTTTAATGAGAGCAAAACCATCAAAAGCGAGTTTGACTTACCATATCAATTGATAGACGCATGCAGAAGGCTGATGAATTTGATTTTTTCTTTTTGTCTCAGCAACGCAGAGAGATTCTCCTCTGCAACACTGCCTCTGCTGGCCATGCAATATAATCTGCAGATGGAAAACTCCACCGTTAGTCCATTATTAGAACTTGAATATTTCCAAACTAAAGAAAAAACTACCAAATAAAATTATTTTCATAAAGCGTTAATTAGTACAATAGAGTCTGTAATCTTGTGAAAATTCAAAGTTAACTACAAATTCTATTCTCCATTTTAATTTCAACCTAGCACACTTCTCTCAATCCTATGCCTCATTTGCTACCACTCTCTACACAACTCTAGCACCTATATGAGGAGGTAGATAGAAAGATCTCTTTAGCAAGCCAAGTGACAGCGTACCCATCTCACTAGAATTCTTTTAGGTTATGGTACACCAATAGCAATTCAGTGATCTGATAAGTTAAGGGAGGAAGGTTTATGCTACAGTTAGTATAAATAATCAAAACTATGAGTAACAGATTCTAACATCTTCATTTAAGCACATCCCTATCTGTTAACCAATATTGCTATCGTCTTGAAAAGTTATATTTATGCGGAAGACCCCACTAAAAGGTCATGAGAGCCATCAGATGTTATGAACTTCTTTTAATGAGAGCTAAACGATCAAAAGCGAGTTTGACTTACCATGACAATTGATAGACGCATGCAGAAGGCTGATGATTTTGATTTTTTCTTTTTGTCTCAGCAACGCAGAGAGATTCTCCTCTGCAACACTGCCTCTGCTGGCCATGCAATTTAATCTGCAGATGGAAAACGCCACCGTTAGTCCATTATTAGAACTTGAATATTTCCAAACTAAAGAAAAAACTACCAAATAAAATTATTTTCATAAAGCGTTAATTAGTACAATAGAGTCTGTAATCTTGTGAAAATTCAAAGTTAACTACAAATTCTATTCTCCATTTTAATTTCAACCTAGCACACTTCTCTCAATCCTATGCCTCATTTGCTACCACTCTCTACACAACTCTAGCACCTATATGAGGAGGTAGATAGAAAGATCTCTTTAGCAAGCCAAGTGACAGCGTAGCGTACCCTTCTCACTAGAATTCTTTTAGGTTATGGTACACCAATAGCAATTCAGTGATCTGATAAGTTAAGGGAGGAAGGTTTATGCTACAGTTAGTAGAAATAATCAAAACTATGAGTAACAGATTCTAACATCTTCATTTAAGCACATCCCTATCTGTTAACCAATATTGCTATCGTCTTGAAAAGTTATATTTATGCGGAAGACCCCACTAAAAGGTGCTGAGAGCCATCAGATGTTATGAACTTCTTTTAATGAGAGCAAAACGATCAAAAGCGAGTTTGACTTACCATATCAATTGATAGACGCATGCAGAAGGCTGATGAATTTGATTTTTTCTTTTTGTCTCAGCAACGCAGAGAGATTCTCCTCTGCAACACTGCCTCTGCTGGCCATGCAATATAAACTGCAGATGGAAAACTCCACCGTTAGTCCATTATTAGAACTTGAATATTTCCAAACTAAAGAAAAAACTACCAAATAAAATTATTTTCATAAAGCGTTAATTAGTACAATAGAGTCTGTAATCTTGTGAAAATTCAAAGTTCACTACAAATTCTATTCTCCATTTTAATTTCAACCTAGCACACTTCTCTCAATCCTATGCCTCATTTGCTACCACTCTCTACACAACTCTAGCACCTATATGAGGAGGTAGATAGAAAGATCTCTTTAGCAAGCCAAGTGAGAGCGTACCCATCTCACTAGAATTCTTTTAGGTTATGGTACACCAATAGCAATTCAGTGATCTGATAAGTTAAGGGAGGAAGGTTTATGCTACAGTTAGTAGAAATAATCAAAACTATGACTAACAGATTCTAACATCTTCATTTAAGCACATCCCTATCTGTTAACCAATATTGCTATTGTCTTGAAAAGTTATATTTATGCGGAAGACCCCACTAAAAGGTCATGAGAGCCATCAGATGTTATGAACTTCTTTTAATGAGAGCTAAACGATCAAAAGCGAGTTTGACTTACCATATCAAATGATAGACGCATGCAGAAGGCTGATGAATTTGATTTTTTCTTTTTGTCTCAGCAACGCAGAGAGATTCTCCTCTGCAACACTGCCTCTGCTGGCTATGCAATATAATCTGCAGATGGAAAACTCCACCATTAGTCCATTATTAGAACTTGAATATTTCCAAACTAAAGAAAAAACTACCAAATAAAATTATTTTCATAAAGCGTTAATTAGTACAATAGAGTCTGTAATCTTGTGAAAATTCAAAGTTAACTACAAATTCTATTCTCCATTTTAATTTCAACCTAGCACACTTCTCTCAATCCTATGCCTCATTTGCTACCACTCTCTACACAACTCTAGCACCTATATGAGGAGGTAGATAGAAAGATCTCTTTAGCAAGCCAAGTGACAGCGTAGCGTACCCTTCTCACTAGAATTCTTTTAGGTTATGGTACACCAATAGCAATTCAGTGATCTGATAAGTTAAGGGAGGAAGGTTTATGCTACAGTTAGTAGAAATAATCAAAACTATGAGTAACAGATTCTAACATCTTCATTTAAGCACATCCCTATCTGTTAACCAATATTGCTATCGTCTTGAAAAGTTATATTTATGCGGAAGACCCCACTAAAAGGTGCTGAGAGCCATCAGATGTTATGAACTTCTTTTAATGAGAGCAAAACGATCAAAAGCGAGTTTGACTTACCATATCAATTGATAGACGCATGCAGAAGGCTGATGAATTTGATTTTTTCTTTTTGTCTCAGCAACGCAGAGAGATTCTCCTCTGCAACACTGCCTCTGCTGGCCATGCAATATAAACTGCAGATGGAAAACTCCACCGTTAGTCCATTATTAGAACTTGAATATTTCCAAACTAAAGAAAAAACTACCAAATAAAATTATTTTCATAAAGCGTTAATTAGTACAATAGAGTCTGTAATCTTGTGAAAATTCAAAGTTCACTACAAATTCTATTCTCCATTTTAATTTCAACCTAGCACACTTCTCTCAATCCTATGCCTCATTTGCTACCACTCTCTACACAACTCTAGCACCTATATGAGGAGGTAGATAGAAAGATCTCTTTAGCAAGCCAAGTGAGAGCGTACCCATCTCACTAGAATTCTTTTAGGTTATGGTACACCAATAGCAATTCAGTGATCTGATAAGTTAAGGGAGGAAGGTTTATGCTACAGTTAGTAGAAATAATCAAAACTATGAGTAACAGATTCTAACATCTTCATTTAAGCACATCCCTATCTGTTAACCAATATTGCTATTGTCTTGAAAAGTTATATTTATGCGGAAGACCCCACTAAAAGGTCATGAGAGCCATCAGATGTTATGAACTTCTTTTAATGAGAGCTAAACGATCAAAAGCGAGTTTGACTTACCATATCAAATGATAGACGCATGCAGAAGGCTGATGAATTTGATTTTTTCTTTTTGTCTCAGCAACGCAGAGAGATTCTCCTCTGCAACACTGCCTCTGCTGGCTATGCAATATAATCTGCAGATGGAAAACTCCACCATTAGTCCATTATTAGAACTTGAATATTTCCAAACTAAAGAAAAAACTACCAAATAAAATTATTTTCATAAAGCGTTAATTAGTACAATAGAGTCTGTAATCTTGTGAAAATTCAAAGTTCACTACAAATTCTATTCTCCATTTTAATTTCAACCTAGCACACTTCTCTCAATCCTATGCCTCATTTGCTACCACTCTCTACACAACTCTAGCACCTATATGAGGAGGTAGATAGAATGATCTCTTTAGCAAGCCAAGTGACAGCGTACCCATCTCACTAGAATTCTTTTGGGTTATGGTACACCAATAGCAATTCAGTGATCTGATAAGTTAAGGGAGGAAGGTTTATGCTACAGTTAGTAGAAATAATCAAAACTATGAGTAACAGATTCTAACATCTTCATTTAAGCACATCCCTATCTGTTAACCAATATTGCTATTGTCTTGAAAAGTTATATTTATGCGGAAGACCCCACTAAAAGGTGCTGAGAGCCATCAGATGTTATGAACTTCTTTTAATGAGAGCAAAACGATCAAAAGCGAGTTTGACTTACCATTCAATTGATAGACGCATGCAGAAGGCTGATGAATTTGATTTTTTCTTTTTGTCTCAGCAACGCAGAGAGATTCTCCTCTGCAACACTGCCTCTGCTGGCCATGCAATATAATCTGCAGATGGAAAACTCCACCGTTAGTCCATTATTAGAACTTGAATATTTCCAAACTAAAGAAAAAACTACCAAATAAAATTATTTTCATAAAGCGTTAATTAGTACAATAGAGTCTGTAATCTTGTGAAAATTCAAAGTTCACTACAAATTCTATTCTCCATTTTAATTTCAACCTAGCACACTTCTCTCAATCCTATGCCTCATTTGCTACCACTCTCTACACAACTCTAGCACCTATATGAGGAGGTAGATAGAAAGATCTCTTTAGCAAGCCAAGTGACAGCGTACCCATCTCACTAGAATTATTTTAGGTTATGGTACACCAATAGCAATTCAGTGATCTGATAAGTTAAGGGAGGAAGGTTTATGCTACAGTTAGTAGAAATAATCAAAACTATGAGTAACAGATTCTAACATCTTCATTTAAGCACATCCCTATCTGTTAACCAATATTGCTATCGTCTTGAAAAGATATATTTATGCGGAAGACGCCACTAAAAGGTCCTGAGAGCCATCAGATGTTATGAACTTCTTTTAATGAGAGCAAAACGATCAAAAGCGAGTTTGACTTACCATATCAATTGATAGACGCATGCAGAAGGCTGATGAATTTGATTTTTCTTTTTGTCTCAGCAACGCAGCGAGATTCTCCTCTGCAACACTGCCTCTGCTGGCCATGCAATTTAATCTGCAGATGGAAAACGCCACCGTTAGTCCATTATTAGAACTTGAATATTTCCAAACTAAAGAAAAAACTACCAAATAAAATTATTTTCATAAAGCGTTAATTAGTACAATAGAGTCTGTAATCTTGTGAAAATTCAAAGTTCACTTCAAATTCTATTCTCCATTTTAATTTCAACCTAGCACACTTCTCTCAATCCTATGCCTCATTTGCTACCAATCTCTACACAACTCTAGCACCTATATGAGGAGGTAGATAGAAAGATCTCTTTAGCAAGCCAAGTGACAGCGTACCCATCTCACTAGAATTCTTTTAGGTTATGGTACACCAATAGCAATTCAGTGATCTGATAAGTTAAGGGAGGAAGGTTTATGCTACAGTTAGTAGAAATAATCAAAACTATGAGTAACAGATTCTAACATCTTCATTTAAGCACATCCCTATCTGTTAACCAATATTGCTATCGTCTTGAAAAGTTATATTTATGCGGAAGACCCCACTAAAAGGTCATTAGAGCCATCAGATGTTATGAACTTCTTTTAATGAGAGCTAAACGATCAAAAGCGAGTTTGACTTACCATGACAATTGATAGACGCATGCAGAAGGCTGATGATTTTGATTTTTTCTTTTTGTCTCAGCAACGCAGAGAGATTCTCCTCTGCAACACTGCCTCTGCTGGCCATGCAATTTAATCTGCAGATGGAAAACGCCACCGTTAGTCCATTATTAGAACTTGAATATTTCCAAACTAAAGAAAAAACTACCAAATAAAATTATTTTCATAAAGCGTTAATTAGTACAATAGAGTCTGTAATCTTGTGAAAATTCAAAGTTAACTACAAATTCTATTCTCCATTTTAATTTCAACCTAGCACACTTCTCTCAATCCTATGCCTCATTTGCTACCACTCTCTACACAACACTAGCACCTATATGAGGAGGTAGATAGAAAGATCTCTTTAGCAAGCCAAGTGACAGCGTAGCGTACCCTTCTCACTAGAATTCTTTTAGGTTATGGTACACCAATAGCAATTCAGTGATCTGATAAGTTAAGGGAGGAAGGTTTATGCTACAGGTAGTAGAAATAATCAAAACTATGAGTAACAGATTCTAACATCTTCATTTAAGCACATCCCTATCTGTTAACCAATATTGCTATCGTCTTGAAAAGTTATATTTATGCGGGAGTCGCCACTAAAAGGTCCTGAGAGCCATCAGATGTTATGAACTTCTATTAATGAGAGCAAAACGATCAAAAACCAGTTTGACTTACCATATCAATTGATAAAGGCATGCAGAAGGCTGATGAATTAGATTTTTTCTTTTTGTCTCAGCAACGCAGAGAGATTCTCCTCTGCAACACTGCCTCTGCTAGCCATGCAATATAATCTGCAGATGGAAAACTCCACCATTAGTCCATTATTAGAAATTGAATATTTCCAAACTAAAGAAAAAACTACCAAATAAAATTATTTTCATAAAGTGTTAATTAGTACAATAGAGTCTGTAATCTTGTGAAAATTCAAAGTTAACTACAAATTCTATTCTCCATTTTAATTTCAACCTAGCACACTTCTCTCAATCCTATGCCTCATTTGCTACCACTCTCTACACAACTCTAGCACCTATATGAGGAGGTAGATAGAAAGATCTCTTTAGCAAGCCAAGTGACAGCGTAGCGTACCCTTCTCACTAGAATTCTTTTAGGTTATGGTACACCAATAGTAATTCAGTGATCTGATAAGTTAAGGGAGGAAGGTTTATGCTACAGTTAGTAGAAATAATCAAAACTATGAGTAACAGATTCTAACATCTTCATTTAAGCACATCCCTATCTGTTAACCAATATTGCTATCGTCTTGAAAAGTTATATTTATGCGGGAGTCGCCACTAAAAGGTCCTGAGAGCCATCAGATGTTATGAACTTCTAATAATGAGAGCAAAACGATCAAAAACCAGTTTGACTTACCATATCAATTGATAAAGGCATGCAGAAGGCTGATGAATTAGATTTTTTCTTTTTGTCTCAGCAACGCAGAGAGATTCTCCTCTGCAACACTGCCTCTGCTAGCCATGCAATATAATCTGCAGATGGAAAACTCCACCATTAGTCCATTATTAGAACTTGAATATTCCCAAACTAAAGAAAAAACTACCAAATAAAATTATTTTCATAAAGCGTTAATTAGTACAATAGAGTCTGTAATCTTGTGAAAATTCAAAGTTCACTACAAATTCTATTCTCCATTTTAATTTCAACCTAGCACACTTCTCTCAATCCTATGCCTCATTTGCTACCACTCTCTACACAACTCTAGCACCTATATGAGGAGGTAGATAGAAAGATCTCTTTAGCAAGCCAAGTGACAGCGTAGCCATCTCACTAGAACTCTTTTAGGTTATGGTACACCAATAGCAATTCAGTGATCTGATAAGTTAAGGGAGGAAGGTTTATGCTACAGTTAGTAGAAATAATCAAAACTATGAGTAACAGATTCTAACATCTTCATTTAAGCACATCCCTATCTGTTAACCAATATTGCTATCGTCTTGAAAAGTTATATTTATGCGGAAGACCCCACTAAAAGGTGCTGAGAGCCATCAGATGTTATGAACTTCTTTTAATGAGAGCAAAACGATCAAAAGCGAGTTTGACTTACCATATCAATTGATAGACGCATGCAGAAGGCTGATGAATTTGATTTTTCTTTTTGTCTCAGCAACGCAGAGATATTCTCATCTGCAACACTGCCTCTGCTGGCCATGCAATATAATCTGCAGATGGAAAACTCCACCATTAGTCCATTATTAGAACTTGAATATTTCCAAACTAAAGAAAAAACTACCAAATAAAATTATTTTCATAAAGCGTTAATTAGTACAATAGAGTCTGTAATCTTGTGAAAATTCAAAGTTCACTACAAATTCTATTCTCCATTTTAATTTCAACCTAGCACACTTCTCTCAATCCTATGCCTCATTTGCTACCACTCTCTACACAACTCTAGCACCTATATGAGGAGGTAGATAGAATGATCTCTTTAGCAAGCCAAGTGACAGCATACCCATCTCACTAGAATTCTTTTGGGTTATGGTACCCCAATAGCAATTCAGTGATCTGATAAGTTAAGGGAGGAAGGTTTATGCTACAGTTAGTAGAAATAATCAAAACTATGAGTAACAGATTCTAACATCTTCATTTAAGCACATCCCTATCTGTTAACCAATATTGCTATTGTCTTGAAAAGTTATATTTATGCGGAAGACCCCACTAAAAGGTGCTGAGAGCCATCAGATGTTATGAACTTCTTTTAATGAGAGCAAAACGATCAAAAGCGAGTTTGACTTACCATATCAATTGATAGACGCATGCAGAAGGCTGATGAATTTGATTTTTTCTTTTTGTCTCAGCAACGCAGAGAGATTCTCCTCTGCAACACTGCCTCTGCTGGCCATGCAATATAATCTGCAGATGGAAAACTCCACCATTAGTCCATTATTAGAACTTGAATATTTCCAAACTAAAGAAAAAACTACCAAATAAAATTATTTTCATAAAGCGTTAATTAGTACAATAGAGTCTGTAATCTTGTGAAAATTCAAAGTTCACTACAAATTCTATTCTCCATTTTAATTTCAACCGAGCACACTTCTCTCAATCCTATGCCTCATTTGCTACCACTCTCTACACAACTCTAGCACCTATATGAGGAGGTAGATAGAAAGATCTCTTTAGCAAGCCAAGTGACAGCGTACCCATCTCACTAGAATTCTTTTAGGTTATGGTACACCAATAGCAATTCAGTGATCTGATAAGTTAAGGGAGGAAGGTTTATGCTACAGTTAGTAGAAATAATCAAAACTATGAGTAACAGATTCTAACATCTTAATTTAAGCACATCCCTATCTGTTAACCAATATTGCTATCGTCTTGAAAAGTTATATTTATGCGGAAGACCCCACTAAAAGGTCATGAGAGCCATCAGATGTTATGAACTTCTTTTAATGAGAGCTAAACGATCAAAAGCGAGTTTGACTTACCATGACAATTGATAGACGCATGCAGAAGGCTGATGATTTTGATTTTTTCTTTTTGTCTCAGCAACGCAGAGAGATTCTCCTCTGCAACACTGCCTCTGCTGGCCATGCAATTTAATCTGCAGATGGAAAACGCCACCGTTAGTCCATTATTAGAACTTGAATATTTCCAAACTAAAGAAAAAACTACCAAATAAAATTATTTTCATAAAGCGTTAATTAGTACAATAGAGTCTGTAATCTTGTGAAAATTCAAAGTTAACTACAAATTCTATTCTCCATTTTAATTTCAACCTAGCACACTTCTCTCAATCCTATGCCTCATTTGCTACCACTCTCTACACAACACTAGCACCTATATGAGGAGGTAGATAGAAAGATCTCTTTAGCAAGCCAAGTGACAGCGTAGCGTACCCTTCTCACTAGAATTCTTTTAGGTTATGGTACACCAATAGCAATTCAGTGATCTGATAAGTTAAGGGAGGAAGGTTTATGCTACAGTTAGTAGAAATAATCAAAACTATGAGTAACAGATTCTAACATCTTCAATTAAGCACATCCCTATCTGTTAACCAATATTGCTATCGTCTTGAAAAGTTATATTTATGCGGGAGTCGCCACTAAAAGGTCCTGAGAGCCATCAGATGTTATGAACTTCTATTAATGAGAGCAAAACGATCAAAAACCAGTTTGACTTACCATATCAATTGATAAAGGCATGCAGAAGGCTGATGAATTAGATTTTTTCTTTTTGTCTCAGCAACGCAGAGAGATTCTCCTCTGCAACACTGCCTCTGCTGGCCATGCAATATAATCTGCAGATGGAAAACTCCACCATTAGTCCATTATTAGAACTTGAATATTTCCAAACTAAAGAAAAAACTACCAAATAAAATTATTTTCATAAAGCGTTAATTAGTACAATAGAGTCTGTAATCTTGTGAAAATTCAAAGTTCACTTCAAATTCTATTCTCCATTTTAATTTCAACCTAGCACACTTCTCTCAATCCTATGCCTCATTTGCTACCAATCTCTACACAACTCTAGCACCTATATGAGGAGGTAGATAGAAAGATCTCTTTAGCAAGCCAAGTGACAGCGTACCCATCTCACTAGAATTCTTTTAGGTTATGGTACACCAATAGCAATTCAGTGATCTGATAAGTTAAGGGAGGAAGGTTTATGCTACAGTTAGTAGAAATAATCAAAACTATGAGTAACAGATTCTAACATCTTCATTTAAGCACATCCCTATCTGTTAACCAATATTGCTATTGTCTTGAAAAGTTATATTTATGCGGAAGACCCCACTAAAAGGTCATGAGAGCCATCAGATGTTATGAACTTCTTTTAATGAGAGCTAAACGATCAAAAGCGAGTTTGACTTACCATATAAAATGATAGACGCATGCAGAAGGCTGATGAATTTGATTTTTTCTTTTTGTCTCAGAAACGCAGAGAGATTCTCCTCTGCAACACTGCCTCTGCTGGCCATGCAATATAATCTGCAGATGGAAAACTCCACCATTAGTCCATTATTAGAACTTGAATATTTCCAAACTAAAGAAAAAACTACCAAATAAAATTATTTTCATAAAGCGTTAATTAGTACAATAGAGTCTGTAATCTTGTGAAAATTCAAAGTTCACTACAAATTCTATTCTCCATTTTAATTTCAACCTAGCACACTTCTCTCAATCCTATGCCTCATTTGCTACCACTCTCTACACAACTCTAGCACCTATATGAGGAGGTAGATAGAATGATCTCTTTAGCAAGCCAAGTGACAGCGTACCCATCTCACTAGAATTCTTTTGGGTTATGGTACACCAATAGCAATTCAGTGATCTGATAAGTTAAGGGAGGAAGGTTTATGCTACAGTTAGTAGAAATAATCAAAACTATGAGTAACAGATTCTAACATCTTCATTTAAGCACATCCCTATCTGTTAACCAATATTGCTATTGTCTTGAAAAGTTATATTTATGCGGAAGACCCCACTAAAAGGTGCTGAGAGCCATCAGATGTTATGAACTTCTTTTAATGAGAGCAAAACGATCAAAAGCGAGTTTGACTTACCATATCAATTGATAGACGCATGCAGAAGGCTGATGAATTTGATTTTTTCTTTTTGTCTCAGCAACGCAGAGAGATTCTCCTCTGCAACACTGCCTCTGCTGGCCATGCAATATAATCTGCAGATGGAAAACTCCACCATTAGTCCATTATTAGAACTTGAATATTTCCAAACTAAAGAAAAAACTACCAAATAAAATTATTTTCATAAAGCGTTAATTAGTACAATAGAGTCTGTAATCTTGTGAAAATTCAAAGTTCACTACAAATTCTATTCTCCATTTTAATTTCAACCGAGCACACTTCTCTCAATCCTATGCCTCATTTGCTACCACTCTCTACACAACTCTAGCACCTATATGAGGAGGTAGATAGAAAGATCTCTTTAGCAAGCCAAGTGACAGCGTAGCCATCTCACTAGAATTCTTTTAGGTTATGGTACACCAATAGCAATTCAGTGATCTGATAAGTTAAGGGAGGAAGGTTTATGCTACAGTTAGTAGAAATAATCAAAACTATGAGTAACAGATTCTAACATCTTCATTTAAGCACATCCCTATCTGTTAACCAATATTGCTATCGTCTTGAAAAGTTATATTTATGCGGAAGACCCCACTAAAAGGTGCTGAGAGCCATCAGATGTTATGAACTTCTTTTAATGAGAGCAAAACGATCAAAAGCGAGTTTGACTTACCATATCAATTGATAGACGCATGCAGAAGGCTGATGAATTTGATTTTTTCTTTTTGTCTCAGCAACGCAGAGAGATTCTCCTCTGCAACACTGCCTCTGCTGGCCATGCAATATAATCTGCAGATGGAAAACTCCACCGTTAGTCCATTATTAGAACTTGAATATTTCCAAACTAAAGAAAAAACTACCAAATAAAATTATTTTCATAAAGTGTTAATTAGTACAATAGAGTCTGTAATCTTGTGAAAATTCAAAGTTAACTACAAATTCTATTCTCCATTTTAATTTCAACCTAGCACACTTCTCTCAATCCTATGCCTCATTTGCTACCACTCTCTACACAACTCTAGCACCTATATGAGGAGGTAGATAGAAAGATCTCTTTAGCAAGCCAAGTGACAGCGTACCCATCTCACTAGAATTCTTTTAGGTTATGGTACACCAATAGCAATTCAGTGATCTGATAAGTTAAGGGAGGAAGGTTTATGCTACAGTTAGTAGAAATAATCAAAACTATGAGTAACAGATTCTAACATCTTAATTTAAGCACATCCCTATCTGTTAACCAATATTGCTATCGTCTTGAAAAGTTATATTTATGCGGAAGACCCCACTAAAAGGTCATGAGAGCCATCAGATGTTATGAACTTCTTTTAATGAGAGCTAAACGATCAAAAGCGAGTTTGACTTACCATGACAATTGATAGACGCATGCAGAAGGCTGATGATTTTGATTTTTTCTTTTTGTCTCAGCAACGCAGAGAGATTCTCCTCTGCAACACTGCCTCTGCTGGCCATGCAATTTAATCTGCAGATGGAAAACGCCACCGTTAGTCCATTATTAGAACTTGAATATTTCCAAACTAAAGAAAAAACTACCAAATAAAATTATTTTCATAAAGCGTTAATTAGTACAATAGAGTCTGTAATCTTGTGAAAATTCAAAGTTAACTACAAATTGTATTCTCCATTTTAATTTCAACCTAGCACACTTCTCTCAATCCTATGCCTCATTTGCTACCACTCTCTACACAACACTAGCACCTATATGAGGAGGTAGATAGAAAGATCTCTTTAGCAAGCCAAGTGACAGCGTAGCGTACCCTTCTCACTAGAATTCTTTTAGGTTATGGTACACCAATGGCAATTCAGTGATCTGATAAGTTAAGGGAGGAAGGTTTATGCTACAGTTAGTAGAAATAATCAAAACTATGAGTAACAGATTCTAACATCTTCATTTAAGCACATCCCTATCTGTTAACCAATATTGCTATCGTCTTGAAAAGTTATATTTATGCGGGAGTCGCCACTAAAAGGTCCTGAGAGCCATCAGATGTTATGAACTTCTATTAATGAGAGCAAAACGATCAAAAACCAGTTTGACTTACCATATCAATTGATAAAGGCATGCAGAAGGCTGATGAATTAGATTTTTTCTTTTTGTCTCAGCAACGCAGAGAGATTCTCCTCTGCAACACTGCCTCTGCTGGCCATGCAATATAATCTGCAGATGGAAAACTCCACCATTAGTCCATTATTAGAACTTGAATATTCTCAAACTAAAGAAAAAACTACCAAATAAAATTATTTTCATAAAGCGTTAATTAGTACAATAGAGTCTGTAATCTTGTGAAAATTCAAAGTTCACTACAAATTCTATTCTCCATTTTAATTTCAACCTAGCACACTTCTCTCAATCCTATGCCTCATTTGCTACCACTCTCTACACAACTCTAGCACCTATATGAGAAGGTAGATAGAAAGATCTCTTTAGCAAGCCAAGTGACAGCGTAGCCATCTCACTAGAATTCTTTTAGGTTATGGTACACCAATAGCAATTCAGTGATCTGATAAGTTAAGGGAGGAAGGTTTATGCTACAGTTAGTAGAAATAATCAAAACTATGAGTAACAGATTCTAACATCTTCATTTAAGCACATCCCTATCTGTTAACCAATATTGCTATCGTCTTGAAAAGTTATATTTATGCGGAAGACCCCACTAAAAGGTGCTGAGAGCCATCAGATGTTATGAACTTCTTTTAATGAGAGCAAAACGATCAAAAGCGAGTTTGACTTACCATATCAATTGATAGACGCATGCAGAAGGCTGATGAATTAGATTTTTTCTTTTTGTCTCAGCAACGCAGAGAGATTCTCCTCTGCAACACTGCCTCTGCTGGCCATGCAATATAATCTGCAGATGGAAAACTCCACCATTAGTCCATTATTAGAACTTGAATATTTCCAAACTAAAGAAAAAACTACCAAATAAAATTATTTTCATAAAGCGTTAATTAGTACAATAGAGTCTGTAATCTTGTGAAAATTCAAAGTTCACTACAAATTCTATTCTCCATTTTAATTTCAACCGAGCACACTTCTCTCAATCCTATGCCTCATTTGCTACCACTCTCTACACAACTCTAGCACCTATATGAGGAGGTAGATAGAAAGATCTCTTTAGCAAGCCAAGTGACAGCGTAGCCATCTCACTAGAATTCTTTTAGGTTATGGTACACCAATAGCAATTCAGTGATCTGATAAGTTAAGGGAGGAAGGTTTATGCTACAGTTAGTAGAAATAATCAAAACTATGAGTAACAGATTCTAACATCTTCATTTAAGCACATCCCTATCTGTTAACCAATATTGCTATCGTCTTGAAAAGTTATATTTATGCGGAATACCCCACTAAAAGGTGCTGAGAGCCATCAGATGTTATGAACTTCTTTTAATGAGAGCAAAACGATCAAAAGCGAGTTTGACTTACCATATCAATTGATAGACGCATGCAGAAGGCTGATGAATTTGATTTTTTCTTTTTGTCTCAGCAACGCAGAGAGATTCTCCTCTGCAACACTGCCTCTGCTGGCCATGCAATATAATCTGCAGATGGAAAACTCCACCGTTAGTCCATTATTAGAACTTGAATATTTCCAAACTAAAGAAAAAACTACCAAATAAAATTATTTTCATAAAGCGTTAATTAGTACAATAGAGTCTGTAATCTTGTGAAAATTCAAAGTTAACTACAAATTCTATTCTCCATTTTAATTTCAACCTAACACACTTCTCTCAATCCTATGCCTCATTTGCTACCACTCTCTACACAACTCTAGCACCTATATGAGGAGGTAGATAGAAAGATCTCTTTAGCAAGCCAAGTGACAGCGTACCCATCTCACTAGAATTCTTTTAGGTTATGGTACACCAATAGCAATTCAGTGATCTGATAAGTTAAGGGAGGAAGGTTTATGCTACAGTTAGTAGAAATAATCAAAACTATGAGTAACAGATTCTAACATCTTCATTTAAGCACATCCCTATCTGTTAACCAATATTGCTATCGTCTTGAAAAGTTATATTTATGCGGAAGACCCCACTAAAAGGTCATGAGAGCCATCAGATGTTATGATCTTCTTTAAATGAGAGCTAAACGATCAAAAGCGAGTTTGACTTACCATGACAATTGATAGACGCATGCAGAAGGCTGATGATTTTGATTTTTTCTTTTTGTCTCAGCAACGCAGAGAGATTCTCCTCTGCAACACTGCCTCTGCTGGCCATGCAATTTAATCTGCAGATGGAAAACGCCACTGTTAGTCCATTATTAGAACTTGAATATTTCCAAACTAAAGAAAAAACTACCAAATAAAATTATTTTCATAAAGCGTTAATTAGTACAATAGAGTCTGTAATCTTGTGAAAATTCAAAGTTCACTACAAATTCTATTCTCCATTTTAATTTCAACCTAGCACACTTCTCTCAATCCTATGCCTCATTTGCTACCACTCTCTACACAACTCTAGCACCTATATGAGGAGGTAGATAGAAAGATCTCTTTAGTAAGCCAAGTGACAGCGTAGCGTACCCTTCTCACTAGAATTCTTTTAGGTTATGGTACACCAATAGCAATTCAGTGATCTGATAAGTTAAGGGAGGAAGGTTTATGCTACAGTTAGTAGAAATAAGCAAAACTATGAGTAACAGATTCTAACATCTTCATTTAAGCACATCCCTATCTGTTAACCAATATTGCTATCGTCTTGAAAAGTTATATTTATGCGGGAGTCGCCACTAAAAGGTCCTGAGAGCCATCAGATGTTATGAACTTCTATTAATGAGAGCAAAACGATCAAAAACCAGTTTGACTTACCATATCAATTGATAAAGGCATGCAGAAGGCTGATGAATTAGATTTTTTCTTTTTGTCTGAGCAACGCAGAGAGATTCTCCTCTGCAACACTGCCTCTGCTGGCCATGCAATATAATCTGCAGATGGAAAACTCCACCATTAGTCCATTATTAGAACTTGAATATTCCCAAACTAAAGAAAAAACTACCAAATAAAATTATTTTCATAAAGCATTAATTAGTACAATAGAGTCTGTAATCTTGTGAAAATTCAAAGTTCACTACAAATTCTATTCTCCATTTTAATTTCAACCTAGCACACTTCTCTCAATCCTATGCCTCATTTGCTACCACTCTCTACACAACTCTAGCACCTATATGAGGAGGTAGATAGAAAGATCTCTTTAGCAAGCCAAGTGACAGCGTAGCCATCTCACTAGAATTCTTTTAGGTTATGGTACACCAATAGCAATTCAGTGATCTGATAAGTTAAGTGAGGAAGGTTTATGCTACAGTTAGTAGAAATAATCAAAACTATGAGTAACAGATTCTAACATCTTCATTTAAGCACATCCCTATCTGTTAACCAATATTGCTATCGTCTTGAAAAGTTATATTTATGCGGAAGACCCCACTAAAAGGTGCTGAGAGCCATCAGATGTTATGAACTTCTTTTAATGAGAGCAAAACGATCAAAAGCGAGTTTGACTTACCATATCAATTGATAGACGCATGCAGAAGGCTGATGAATTTGATTTTTTCTTTTTGTCTCAGCAACGCAGAGAGATTCTCCTCTGCAACACTGCCTCTGCTGGCAATGCAATATAATCTGCAGATGGAAAACTCCACCGTTAGTCCATTATTAGAACTTGAATATTTACAAACTAAAGAAAAAACTACCAAATAAAATTATTTTCATAAAGCGTTAATTAGTACAATAGTCTGTAATCTTGTGAAAATTCAAAGTTCACTACAAATTCTATTCTCCATTTTAATTTCAACCTAGCACACTTCTCTCAATCCTATGCCTCATTTGCTACCACTCTCTACACAACTCTAGCACCTATATGAGGAGGTAGATAGAATGATCTCTTTAGCAAGCCAAGTGACAGCGTACCCATCTCACTAGAATTCTTTTAGGTTATGGTACACCAATAGCAATTCAGTGATCTGATAAGTTAAGGGAGGAAGGTTTATGCTACAGTTAGTAGAAATAATCAAAACTATGAGTAACAGATTCTAACATCTTCATTTAAGCACATCCCTATCTGTTAACCAATATTGCTATTGTCTTGAAAAGTTATATTTATGCGGAAGACCCCACTAAAAGGTGCTGAGAGCCATCAGATGTTATGAACTTCTTTTAATGAGAGCAAAACGATCAAAAGCAAGTTTGACTTACCATATCAATTGATAGACGCATGCAGAAGGCTGATGAATTTGATTTTTTCTTTTTGTCTCAGCAACGCAGAGAGATTCTCCTCTGCAACACTGCCTCTGCTGGCCATGCAATATAATCTGCAGATGGAAAACTCCACCATTAGTCCATTATTAGAACTTGAATATTTCCAAACTAAAGAAAAAACTACCAAATAAAATTATTTTCATAAAGCGTTAATTAGTACAATAGAGTCTGTAATCTTGTGAAAATTCAAAGTTCACTACAAATTCTATTCTCCATTTTAATTTCAACCTAGCACACTTCTCTCAATCCTATGCCTCATTTGCTACCACTCTCTACACAACTCTAGCACCTATATGAGGAGGTAGATAGAAAGATCTCTTTAGCAAGCCAAGTGACAGCGTACCCATCTCACTAGAATTCTTTTAGGTTATGGTACATCAATAGCAATTCAGTGATCTGATAAGTTAAGGGAGGAAGGTTTATGCTACAGTTAGTAGAAATAATCAAAACTATGAGTAACAGATTCTAACATCTTCATTGAAGCACATCCCTATCTGTTAACCAATATTGCTATCGTCTTGAAAAGTTATATTTATGCGGAAGACCCCACTAAAAGGTCATGAGAGCCATCAGATGTTATGAACTTCTTTTAATGAGAGCTAAACGATCAAAAGCGAGTTTGACTTACCATATCAATTGATAGACGCATGCAGAAGGCTGATGAATTTGATTTTTTCATTTTGTCTCAGCAACGCAGAGAGATTCTCCTCTGCAACACTGCCTCTGCTGGCCATGCAATATAATCTGCAGATGGAAAACTCCACCATTAGTCCATTATTAGAACTTGAATATTTCCAAACTAAAGAAAAAACTACCAAATAAAATTATTTTCATAAAGCGTTAATTAGTACAATAGAGTCTGTAATCTTGTGAAAATTCAAAGTTCACTACAAATTCTATTCTCCATTTTAATTTCAACCTAGCACACTTCTCTCAATCCTATGCCTCATTTGCTACCACTCTCTACACAACTCTAGCACCTATATGAGGAGGTAGATAGAAAGATCTCTTTAGCAAGCCAAGTGACAGCGTACCCATCTCACTAGAATTCTTTTAGGTTATGGTACACCAATAGCAATTCAGTGATCTGATAAGTTAAGGGAGGAAGGTTTATGCTACAGTTAGTAGAAATAATCAAAACTATGAGTAACAGATTCTAACATCTTCATTTAAGCACATCCCTATCTGTTAACCAATATTGCTATAGTCTTGAAAAGTTATATTTATGCGGAAGACTCCACTAAAAGGTACTGAGAGCCATCAGATGTTATGAACTTCTTTTAATGAGAGCAAAACAATCAAAAGCGAGTTTGACTTACCATATCAATTGATAGACGCATGCAGAAGGCTGATGAATTTGATTTTTTCTTTTTGTCTCAGCAACGCAGAGAGATTCTCCTCTGCAACACTGCCTCTGCTGGCCATGCAATATAATCTGCAGATGGAAAACTCCACCGTTAGTCCATTATTAAAACTTGAATATTTCCAAACTAAAGAAAAAACTACCAAATAAAATTATTTTCATAAAGCGTTAATTAGTACAATAGAGTCTGTAATCTTGTGAAAATTCAAAGTTCACTACAAATTCTATTCTCCATTTTAATTTCAACCTAGCACACTTCTCTCAATCCTATGCCTCATTTGCTACCACTCTCTACACGACTCTAGCACCTATATGAGGAGGTAGATAGAAAGATCTCTTTAGCAAGCCAAGTGACAGCATACCCATCTCACTAGAATTATTTTAGGTTATGGTACACCAATAGCAATTCAGTGATCTGATAAGTTAAGGGAGGAAGGTTTATGCTACAGTTAGTAGAAATAATCAAAACTATGAGTAACAGATTCTAACATCTTCATTTAAGCACATCCCTATCTGTTAACCAATATTGCTATCGTCTTGAAAAGTTATATTTATGCGGAAGACCCCACTAAAAGGTGCTGAGAGCCATCAGATGTTATGAACTTCTTTTAATGAGAGCAAAACGATCAAAAGCGAGTTTGACTTACCATATCAATTGATAGACGCATGCAGAAGGCTGATGAATTAGATTTTTTCTTTTTGTCTCAGCAACGCAGAGAGATTCTCCTCTGCAACACTGCCTCTGCTGGCCATGCAATATAATCTGCAGATGGAAAACTCCACCATTAGTCCATTATTAGAACTTGAATATTTCCAAACTAAAGAAAAAACTACCAAATAAAATTATTTTCATAAAGCGTTAATTAGTACAATAGAGTCTGTAATCTTGTGAAAATTCAAAGTTCACTACAAATTCTATTCTCCATTTTAATTTCAACCGAGCACACTTCTCTCAATCCTATGCCTCATTTGCTACCACTCTCTACACAACTCTAGCACCTATATGAGGAGGTAGATAGAAAGATCTCTTTAGCAAGCCAAGTGACAGCGTAGCCATCTCACTAGAATTCTTTTAGGTTATGGTACACCAATAGCAATTCAGTGATCTGATAAGTTAAGGGAGGAAGGTTTATGCTACAGTTAGTAGAAATAATCAAAACTATGAGTAACAGATTCTAACATCTTCATTTAAGCACATCCCTATCTGTTAACCAATATTGCTATCGTCTTGAAAAGTTATATTTATGCGGAAGACCCCACTAAAAGGTGCTGAGAGCCATCAGATGTTATGAACTTCTTTTAATGAGAGCAAAACGATCAAAAGCAAGTTTGACTTACCATATCAATTGATAGACGCATGCAGAAGGCTGATGAATTTGATTTTTTCTTTTTGTCTCAGCAACGCAGAGAGATTCTCCTCTGCAACACTGCCTCTGCTGGCCATGCAATATAATCTGCAGATGGAAAACTCCACCGTTAGTCCATTATTAGAACTTGAATATTTCCAAACTAAAGAAAAAACTACCAAATAAAATTATTTTCATAAAGCGTTAATTAGTACAATAGAGTCTGTAATCTTGTGAAAATTCAAAGTTAACTACAAATTCTATTCTCCATTTTAATTTCAACCTAACACACTTCTCTCAATCCTATGCCTCATTTGCTACCACTCTCTACACAACTCTAGCACCTATATGAGGAGGTAGATAGAAAGATCTCTTTAGCAAGCCAAGTGACAGCGTACCCATCTCACTAGAATTCTTTTAGGTTGTGGTACACCAATAGCAATTCAGTGATCTGATAAGTTAAGGGAGGAAGGTTTATGCTACAGTTAGTAGAAATAATCAAAACTATGAGTAACAGATTCTAACATCTTCATTTAAGCACATCCCTATCTGTTAACCAATATTGCTATCGTCTTGAAAAGTTATATTTATGCGGAAGACCCCACTAAAAGTTCATGAGAGCCATCAGATGTTATGATCTTCTTTAAATGAGAGCTAAACGATCAAAAGCGAGTTTGACTTACCATGACAATTGATAGACGCATGCAGAAGGCTGATGATTTTGATTTTTTCTTTTTGTCTCAGCAACGCAGAGAGATTCTCCTCTGCAACACTGCCTCTGCTGGCCATGCAATTTAATCTGCAGATGGAAAACGCCACCGTTAGTCCATTATTAGAACTTGAATATTTCCAAACTAAAGAAAAAACTACCAAATAAAATTATTTTCATAAAGCGTTAATTAGTACAATAGAGTCTGTAATCTTGTGAAAATTCAAAGTTCACTACAAATTCTATTCTCCATTTTAATTTCAACCTAGCACACTTCTCTCAATCCTATGCCTCATTTGCTACCACTCTCTACACAACTCTAGCACCTATATGAGGAGGTAGATAGAAAGATCTCTTTAGCAAGCCAAGTGACAGCGTACCCATCTCACTAGAATTCTTTTAGGTTATGGTACACCAATAGCAATTCAGTGATCTGATAAGTTAAGGGAGGAAGGTTTATGCTACAGTTAGTAGAAATAATCAAAACTATGAGTAACAGATTCTAACATCTTCATTTAAGCACATCCCTATCTGTTAACCAATATTGCTATCGTCTTGAAAAGTTATATTTATGCGGAAGACCCCACTAAAAGGTCATGAGAGCCATCAGATGTTATGAACTTCTTTTAATGAGAGCTAAACGATCAAAAGCGAGTTTGACTTACCATGACAATTGATAGACGCATGCAGAAGGCTGATGATTTTGATTTTTTCTTTTTGTCTCAGCAACGCAGAGAGATTCTCCTCTGCAACACTGCCTCTGCTCGCCATGCAATTTAATCTGCAGATGGAAAACGCCACCGTTAGTCCATTATTAGAACTTGAATATTTCCAAACTAAAGAAAAAACTACCAAATAAAATTATTTTCATAAAGCGTTAATTAGTACAATAGAGTCTGTAATCTTGTGAAAATTCAAAGTTAACTACAAATTCTATTCTCGATTTTAATTTCAACCTAGCACACTTCTCTCAATCCTATGCCTCATTTGCTACCACTCTCTACACAACTCTAGCACCTATATGAGGAGGTAGATAGAAAGATCTCTTTAGTAAGCCAAGTGACAGCGTAGCGTACCCTTCTCACTAAAATTCTTTTAGGTTATTGTACACCAATAGCAATTCAGTGATCTGATAAGTTAAGGGAGGAAGGTTTATGCTACAGTTAGTAGAAATAATCAAAACTATGAGTAACAGATTCTAACATCTTCATTTAAGCACATCCCTATCTGTTAACCAATATTGCTATCGTCTTGAAAAGTTATATTTATGCGGGAGTCGCCACTAAAAGGTCCTGAGAGCCATCAGATGTTATGAACTTCTATTAATGAGAGCAAAACGATCAAAAACCAGTTTGACTTACCATATCAATTGATAAAGGCATGCAGAAGGCTGATGAATTAGATTTTTTCTTTTTGTCTCAGCAACGCAGAGAGATTCTCCTCTGCAACACTGCCTCTGCTGGCCATGCAATATAATCTGCAGATGGAAAACTCCACCATTAGTCCATTATTAGAACTTGAATATTCCCAAACTAAAGAAAAAACTACCAAATAAAATTATTTTCATAAAGCATTAATTAGTACAATAGAGTCTGTAATCTTGTGAAAATTCAAAGTTCACTACAAATTCTATTCTCCATTTTAATTTCAACCTAGCACACTTCTCTCAATCCTATGCCTCATTTGCTACCACTCTCTACACAACTCTAGCACCTATATGAGGAGGTAGATAGAAAGATCTCTTTAGCAAGCCAAGTGACAGCGTAGCCATCTCACTAGAATTCTTTTAGGTTATGGTACACCAATAGCAATTCAGTGATCTGATAAGTTAAGGGAGGAAGGTTTATGCTACAGTTAGTAGAAATAATCAAAACTATGAGTAACAGATTCTAACATCTTCATTTAAGCACATCCCTATCTGTTAACCAATATTGCTATCGTCTTGAAAAGTTATATTTATGCGGAAGACCCCACTAAAAGGTGCTGAGAGCCATCAGATGTTATGAACTTCTTTTAATGAGAGCAAAACGATCAAAAGCGAGTTTGACTTACCATATCAATTGATAGACGCATGCAGAAGGCTGATGAATTTGATTTTTTCTTTTTGTCTCAGCAACGCAGAGAGATTCTCCTCTGCAACACTGCCTCTGCTGGCAATGCAATATAATCTGCAGATGGAAAACTCCACCGTTAGTCCATTATTAGAACTTGAATATTTACAAACTAAAGAAAAAACTACCAAATAAAATTATTTTCATAAAGCGTTAATTAGTACAATAGTCTGTAATCTTGTGAAAATTCAAAGTTCACTACAAATTCTATTCTCCATTTTAATTTCAACCTAGCACACTTCTCTCAATCCTATGTCTCATTTGCTACCACTCTCTACACAACTCTAGCACCTATATGAGGAGGTAGATAGAATGATCTCTTTAGCAAGCCAAGTGACAGCGTACCCATCTCACTAGAATTCTTTTAGGTTATGGTACACCAATAGCAATTCAGTGATCTGATAAGTTAAGGGAGGAAGGTTTATGCTACAGTTAGTAGAAATAATCAAAACTATGAGTAACAGATTCTAACATCTTCATTTAAGCACATCCCTATCTGTTAACCAATATTGCTATTGTCTTGAAAAGTTATATTTATGCGGAAGACCCCACTAAAAGGTGCTGAGAGCCATCAGATGTTATGAACTTCTTTTAATGAGAGCAAAACGATCAAAAGCAAGTTTGACTTACCATATCAATTGATAGACGCATGCAGAAGGCTGATGAATTTGATTTTTTCTTTTTGTCTCAGCAACGCAGAGAGATTCTCCTCTGCAACACTGCCTCTGCTGGCCATGCAATATAATCTGCAGATGGAAAACTCCACCATTAGTCCATTATTAGAACTTGAATATTTCCAAACTAAAGAAAAAACTACCAAATAAAATTATTTTCATAAAGCGTTAATTAGTACAATAGAGTCTGTAATCTTGTGAAAATTCAAAGTTCACTACAAATTCTATTCTCCATTTTAATTTCAACCTAGCACACTTCTCTCAATCCTATGCCTCATTTGCTACCACTCTCTACACAACTCTAGCACCTATATGAGGAGGTAGATAGAAAGATCTCTTTAGCAAGCCAAGTGACAGCGTACCCATCTCACTAGAATTCTTTTAGGTTATGGTACATCAATAGCAATTCAGTGATCTGATAAGTTAAGGGAGGAAGGTTTATGCTACAGTTAGTAGAAATAATCAAAACTATGAGTAACAGATTCTAACATCTTCATTGAAGCACATCCCTATCTGTTAACCAATATTGCTATCGTCTTGAAAAGTTATATTTATGCGGAAGACCCCACTAAAAGGTCATGAGAGCCATCAGATGTTATGAACTTCTTTTAATGAGAGCTAAACGATCAAAAGCGAGTTTGACTTACCATATCAATTGATAGACGCATGCAGAAGGCTGATGAATTTGATTTTTTCATTTTGTCTCAGAAACGCAGAGAGATTCTCCTCTGCAACACTGCCTCTGCTGGCCATGCAATATAATCTGCAGATGGAAAACTCCACCATTAGTCCATTATTAGAACTTGAATATTTCCAAACTAAAGAAAAAACTACCAAATAAAATTATTTTCATAAAGCGTTAATTAGTACAATAGAGTCTGTAATCTTGTGAAAATTCAAAGTTCACTACAAATTCTATTCTCCATTTTAATTTCAACCTAGCACACTTCTCTCAATCCTATGCCTCATTTGCTACCACTCTCTACACAACTCTAGCACCTATATGAGGAGGTAGATAGAAAGATCTCTTTAGCAAGCCAAGTGACAGCGTACCCATCTCACTAGAATTCTTTTAGGTTATGGTACACCAATAGCAATTCAGTGATCTGATAAGTTAAGGGAGGAAGGTTTATGCTACAGTTAGTAGAAATAATCAAAACTATGAGTAACAGATTCTAACATCTTCATTTAAGCACATCCCTATCTGTTAACCAATATTGCTATAGTCTTGAAAAGTTATATTTATGCGGAAGACTCCACTAAAAGGTACTGAGAGCCATCAGATGTTATGAACTTCTTTTAATGAGAGCAAAACAATCAAAAGCGAGTTTGACTTACCATATCAATTGATAGACGCATGCAGAAGGCTGATAAATTTGATTTTTTCTATTTGTCTCAGCAACGCAGAGAGATTCTCCTCTGCAACACTGCCTCTGCTGGCCATGCAATATAATCTGCAGATGGAAAACTCCACCGTTAGTCCATTATTAAAACTTGAATATTTCCAAACTAAAGAAAAAACTACCAAATAAAATTATTTTCATAAAGCGTTAATTAGTACAATAGAGTCTGTAATCTTGTGAAAATTCAAAGTTCACTACAAATTCTATTCTCCATTTTAATTTCAACCTAGCACACTTCTCTCAATCCTATGCCTCATTTGCTACCACTCTCTACACGACTCTAGCACCTATATGAGGAGGTAGATAGAAAGATCTCTTTAGCAAGCCAAGTGACAGCATACCCATCTCACTAGAATTCTTTTAGGTTATGGTACACCAATAGCAATTCAGTGATCTGATAAGTTAAGGGAGGAAGGTTTATGCTACAGTTAGTAGAAATAATCAAAACTATGAGTAACAGATTCTAACATCTTCATTTAAGCACATCCCTATCTGTTAACCAATATTGCTATCGTCTTGAAAAGTTATATTTATGCGGAAGACCCCACTAAAAGGTGCTGAGAGCCATCAGATGTTATGAACTTCTTTTAATGAGAGCAAAACGATCAAAAGCGAGTTTGACTTACCATATCAATTGATAGACGCATGCAGAAGGCTGATGAATTAGATTTTTTCTTTTTGTCTCAGCAACGCAGAGAGATTCTCCTCTGCAACACTGCCTCTGCTGGCCATGCAATATAATCTGCAGATGGAAAACTCCACCATTAGTCCATTATTAGAACTTGAATATTTCCAAACTAAAGAAAAAACTACCAAATAAAATTATTTTCATAAAGCGTTAATTAGTACAATAGAGTCTGTAATCTTGTGAAAATTCAAAGTTCACTACAAATTCTATTCTCCATTTTAATTTCAACTGAGCACACTTCTCTCAATCCTATGCCTCATTTGCTACCACTCTCTACACAACTCTAGCACCTATATGAGGAGGTAGATAGAAAGATCTCTTTAGCAAGCCAAGTGACAGCGTAGCCATCTCACTAGAATTCTTTTAGGTTATGGTACACCAATAGCAATTCAGTGATCTGATAAGTTAAGGGAGGAAGGTTTATGCTACAGTTAGTAGAAATAATCAAAACTCTGAGTAACAGATTCTAACATCTTCATTTAAGCACATCCCTATCTGTTAACCAATATTGCTATTGTCTTGAAAAGTTATATTTATGCGGAAGACCCCACTAAAAGGTGCTGAGAGCCATCAGATGTTATGAACTTCTTTTAATGAGAGCAAAACGATCAAAAGCAAGTTTGACTTACCATATCAATTGATAGACGCATGCAGAAGGCTGATGAATTTGATTTTTTCTTTTTGTCTCAGCAACGCAGAGAGATTCTCCTCTGCAACACTGCCTCTGCTGACCATGCAATATAATCTGCAGATGGAAAACTCCACCATTAGTCCATTATTAGAACTTGAATATTTCCAAACTAAAGAAAAAACTACCAAATAAAATTATTTTCATAAAGCGTTAATTAGTACAATAGAGTCTGTAATCTTGTGAAAATTCAAAGTTCACTACAAATTCTATTCTCCATTTTAATTTCAACCTAGCACACTTCTCTCAATCCTATGCCTCATTTGCTACCACTCTCTACACAACTCTAGCACCTATATGAGGAGGTAGATAGAAAGATCTCTTTAGCAAGCCAAGTGACAGCGTACCCATCTCACTAGAATTCTTTTAGGTTATGGTACATCAATAGCAATTCAGTGATCTGATAAGTTAAGGGAGGAAGGTTTATGCTACAGTTAGTAGAAATAATCAAAACTATGAGTAACAGATTCTAACATCTTCATTGAAGCACATCCCTATCTGTTAACCAATATTGCTATCGTCTTGAAAAGTTATATTTATGCGGAAGACCCCACTAAAAGGTCATGAGAGCCATCAGATGTTATGAACTTCTTTTAATGAGAGCTAAACGATCAAAAGCGAGTTTGACTTACCATATCAATTGATAGACGCATGCAGAAGGCTGATGAATTTGATTTTTTCATTTTGTCTCAGCAACGCAGAGAGATTCTCCTCTGCAACACTGCCTCTGCTGGCCATGCAATATAATCTGCAGATGGAAAACTCCACCATTAGTCCATTTTTAGAACTTGAATATTTCCAAACTAAAGAAAAAACTACCAAATAAAATTATTTTCATAAAGCGTTAATTAGTACAATAGAGTCTGTAATCTTGTGAAAATTCAAAGTTCACTACAAATTCTATTCTCCATTTTAATTTCAACCTAGCACACTTCTCTCAATCCTATGCCTCATTTGCTACCACTCTCTACACAACTCTAGCACCTATATGAGGAGGTAGATAGAAAGATCTCTTTAGCAAGCCAAGTGACAGCGTACCCATCTCACTAGAATTCTTTTAGGTTATGGTACACCAATAGCAATTCAGTGATCTGATAAGTTAAGGGAGGAAGGTTTATGCTACAGTTAGTAGAAATAATCAAAACTATGAGTAACAGATTCTAACATCTTCATTTAAGCACATCCCTATCTGTTAACCAATATTGCTATAGTCTTGAAAAGTTATATTTATGCGGAAGACTCCACTAAAAGGTACTGAGAGCCATCAGATGTTATGAACTTCTTTTAATGAGAGCAAAACAATCAAAAGCGAGTTTGACTTACCATATCAATTGATAGACGCATGCAGAAGGCTGATGAATTTGATTTTTTCTTTTTGTCTCAGCAACGCAGAGAGATTCTCCTCTGCAACACTGCCTCTGCTGGCCATGCAATATAATCTGCAGATGGAAAACTCCACCGTTAGTCCATTATTAAAACTTGAATATTTCCAAACTAAAGAAAAAACTACCAAATAAAATTATTTTCATAAAGCGTTAATTAGTACAATAGAGTCTGTAATCTTGTGAAAATTCAAAGTTCACTACAAATTCTATTCTCCATTTTAATTTCAACCTAGCACACTTCTCTCAATCCTATGCCTCATTTGCTACCACTCTCTACACGACTCTAGCACCTATATGAGGAGGTAGATAGAAAGATCTCTTTAGCAAGCCAAGTGACAGCATACCCATCTCACTAGAATTCTTTTAGGTTATGGTACACCAATAGCAATTCAGTGATCTGATAAGTTAAGGGAGGAAGGTTTATGCTACAGTTAGTAGAAATAATCAAAACTATGAGTAACAGATTCTAACATCTTCATTTAAGCACATCCCTATCTGTTAACCAATATTGCTATCGTCTTGAAAAGTTATATTTATGCGGAAGACCCCACTAAAAGGTGCTGAGAGCCATCAGATGTTATGAACTTCTTTTAATGAGAGCAAAACGATCAAAAGCGAGTTTGACTTACCATATCAATTGATAGACGCATGCAGAAGGCTGATGAATTAGATTTTTTCTTTTTGTCTCAGCAACGCAGAGAGATTCTCCTCTGCAACACTGCCTCTGCTGGCCATGCAATATAATCTGCAGATGGAAAACTCCACCATTAGTCCATTATTAGAACTTGAATATTTCCAAACTAAAGAAAAAACTACCAAATAAAATTATTTTCATAAAGCGTTAATTAGTACAATAGAGTCTGTAATCTTGTGAAAATTCAAAGTTCACTACAAATTCTATTCTCCATTTTAATTTCAACCGAGCACACTTCTCTCAATCCTATGCCTCATTTGCTACCACTCTCTACACAACTCTAGCACCTATATGAGGAGGTAGATAGAAAGATCTCTTTAGCAAGCCAAGTGACAGCGTAGCCATCTCACTAGAATTCTTTTAGGTTATGGTACACCAATAGCAATTCAGTGATCTGATAAGTTAAGGGAGGAAGGTTTATGCTACAGTTAGTAGAAATAATCAAAACTATGAGTAACAGATTCTAACATCTTCATTTAAGCACATCCCTATCTGTTAACCAATATTGCTATCGTCTTGAAAAGTTATATTTATGCGGAAGACCCCACTAAAAGTTCATGAGAGCCATCAGATGTTATGATCTTCTTTAAATGAGAGCTAAACGATCAAAAGCGAGTTTGACTTACCATGACAATTGATAGACGCATGCAGAAGGCTGATGATTTTGATTTTTTCTTTTTGTCTCAGCAACGCAGAGAGATTCTCCTCTGCAACACTGCCTCTGCTGGCCATGCAATTTAATCTGCAGATGGAAAACGCCACCGTTAGTCCATTATTAGAACTTGAATATTTCCAAACTAAAGAAAAAACTACCAAATAAAATTATTTTCATAAAGCGTTAATTAGTACAATAGAGTCTGTAATCTTGTGAAAATTCAAAGTTCACTACAAATTCTATTCTCCATTTTAATTTCAACCTAGCACACTTCTCTCAATCCTATGCCTCATTTGCTACCACTCTCTACACAACTCTAGCACCTATATGAGGAGGTAGATAGAAAGATCTCTTTAGCAAGCCAAGTGACAGCGTACCCATCTCACTAGAATTCTTTTAGGTTATGGTACACCAATAGCAATTCAGTGATCTGATAAGTTAAGGGAGGAAGGTTTATGCTACAGTTAGTAGAAATAATCAAAACTATGAGTAACAGATTCTAACATCTTCATTTAAGCACATCCCTATCTGTTAACCAATATTGCTATCGTCTTGAAAAGTTATATTTATGCGGAAGACCCCACTAAAAGGTCATGAGAGCCATCAGATGTTATGAACTTCTTTTAATGAGAGCTAAACGATCAAAAGCGAGTTTGACTTACCATGACAATTGATAGACGCATGCAGAAGGCTGATGATTTTGATTTTTTCTTTTTGTCTCAGCAACGCAGAGAGATTCTCCTCTGCAACACTGCCTCTGCTGGCCATGCAATTTAATCTGCAGATGGAAAACGCCACCGTTAGTCCATTATTAGAACTTGAATATTTCCAAACTAAAGAAAAAACTACCAAATTAAATTATTTTCATAAAGCGTTAATTAGTACAATAGAGTCTGTAATCTTGTGAAAATTCAAAGTTAACTACAAATTCTATTCTCGATTTTAATTTCAACCTAGCACACTTCTCTCAATCCTATGCCTCATTTGCTACCACTCTCTACACAACTCTAGCACCTATATGAGGAGGTAGATAGAAAGATCTCTTTAGTAAGCCAAGTGACAGCGTAGCGTACCCTTCTCACTAGAATTCTTTTAGGTTATTGTACACCAATAGCAATTCAGTGATCTGATAAGTTAAGGGAGGAAGGTTTATGCTACAGTTAGTAGAAATAATCAAAACTATGAGTAACAGATTCTAACATCTTCATTTAAGCACATCCCTATCTGTTAACCAATATTGCTATCGTCTTGAAAAGTTATATTTATGCGGGAGTCGCCACTAAAAGGTCCTGAGAGCCATCAGATGTTATGAACTTCTATTAATGAGAGCAAAACGATCAAAAACCAGTTTGACTTACCATATCAATTGATAAAGGCATGCAGAAGGCTGATGAATTAGATTTTTTCTTTTTGTCTCAGCAACGCAGAGAGATTCTCCTCTGCAACACTGCCTCTGCTGGCCATGCAATATAATCTGCAGATGGAAAACTCCACCATTAGTCCATTATTAGAACTTGAATATTCCCAAACTAAAGAAAAAACTACCAAATAAAATTATTTTCATAAAGCATTAATTAGTACAATAGAGTCTGTAATCTTGTGAAAATTCAAAGTTCACTACAAATTCTATTCTCCATTTTAATTTCAACCTAGCACACTTCTCTCAATCCTATGCCTCATTTGCTACCACTCTCTACACAACTCTAGCACCTATATGAGGAGGTAGATAGAAAGATCTCTTTAGCAAGCCAAGTGACAGCGTAGCCATCTCACTAGAATTCTTTTAGGTTATGGTACACCAATAGCAATTCAGTGATCTGATAAGTTAAGGGAGGAAGGTTTATGCTACAGTTAGTAGAAATAATCAAAACTATGAGTAACAGATTCTAACATCTTCATTTAAGCACATCCCTATCTGTTAACCAATATTGCTATCGTCTTGAAAAGTTATATTTATGCGGAAGACCCCACTAAAAGGTGCTGAGAGCCATCAGATGTTATGAACTTCTTTTAATGAGAGCAAAACGATCAAAAGCGAGTTTGACTTACCATATCAATTGATAGACGCATGCAGAAGGCTGATGAATTTGATTTTTTCTTTTTGTCTCAGCAACGCAGAGAGATTCTCCTCTGCAACACTGCCTCTGCTGGCAATGCAATATAATCTGCAGATGGAAAACTCCACCGTTAGTCCATTATTAGAACTTGAATATTTACAAACTAAAGAAAAAACTACCAAATAAAATTATTTTCATAAAGCGTTAATTAGTACAATAGTCTGTAATCTTGTGAAAATTCAAAGTTCACTACAAATTCTATTCTCCATTTTAATTTCAACCTAGCACACTTCTCTCAATCCTATGCCTCATTTGCTACCACTCTCTACACAACTCTAGCACCTATATGAGGAGGTAGATAGAATGATCTCTTTAGCAAGCCAAGTGACAGCGTACCCATCTCACTAGAATTCTTTTAGGTTATGGTACACCAATAGCAATTCAGTGATCTGATAAGTTAAGGGAGGAAGGTTTATGCTACAGTTAGTAGAAATAATCAAAACTATGAGTAACAGATTCTAACATCTTCATTTAAGCACATCCCTATCTGTTAACCAATATTGCTATCGTCTTGAAAAGTTATATTTATGCGGAAGACCCCACTAAAAGGTCATGAGAGCCATCAGATGTTATGAACTTCTTTTAATGAGAGCAAAACGATCAAAAGCAAGTTTGACTTACCATATCAATTGATAGACGCATGCAGAAGGCTGATGAATTTGATTTTTTCTTTTTGTCTCAGCAACGCAGAGAGATTCTCCTCTGCAACACTGCCTCTGCTGGCCATGCAATATAATCTGCAGATGGAAAACTCCACCATTAGTCCATTCTTAGAACTTGAATATTTCCAAACTAAAGAAAAAACTACCAAATAAAATTATTTTCATAAAGCGTTAATTAGTACAATAGAGTCTGTAATCTTGTGAAAATTCAAAGTTCACTACAAATTCTATTCTCCATTTTAATTTCAACCTAGCACACTTCTCTCAATCCTATGCCTCATTTGCTACCACTCTCTACACAACTCTAGCACCTATATGAGGAGGTAGATAGAAAGATCTCTTTAGCAAGCCAAGTGACAGCGTACCCATCTCACTAGAATTCTTTTAGGTTATGGTACACCAATAGCAATTCAGTGATCTGATAAGTTAAGGGAGGAAGGTTTATGCTACAGTTAGTAGAAATAATCAAAACTATGAGTAACAGATTCTAACATCTTCATTTAAGCACATCCCTATCTGTTAACCAATATTGCTATAGTCTTGAAAAGTTATATTTATGCGGAAGACTCCACTAAAAGGTACTGAGAGCCATCAGATGTTATGAACTTCTTTTAATGAGAGCAAAACAATCAAAAGCGAGTTTGACTTACCATATCAATTGATAGACGCATGCAGAAGGCTGATGAATTTGATTTTTTCTTTTTGTCTCAGCAACGCAGAGAGATTCTCCTCTGCAACACTGCCTCTGCTGGCCATGCAATATAATCTGCAGATGGAAAACTCCACCGTTAGTCCATTATTAGAACTTGAATATTTCCAAACTAAAGAAAAAATTACCAAATAAAATTATTTTCATAAAGCGTTAATTAGTACAATAGAGTCTGTAATCTTGTGAAAATTCAAAGTTAACTACAAATTCTATTCTCCATTTTAATTTCAACCAAGCACACTTCTCTCAATCCTATGCCTCATTTGCTACCACTCTCTACACAACTCTAGCACCTATATGAGGAGGTAGATAGAAAGATCTCTTTAGCAAGCCAAGTGACAGCGTACCCATCTCACTAGAATTCTTTTAGGTTATGGTACACCAATAGCAATTCAGTGATCTGATAAGTTAAGGGAGGAAGGTTTATGCTACAGTTAGTAGAAATAATCAAAACTATGAGTAACAGATTCTAACATCTTCATTTAAGCACATCCCTATCTGTTAACCAATATTGCTATTGTCTTGAAAAGTTATATTTATGCGGAAGACCCCACTAAAAGGTGCTGAGAGCCATCAGATGTTATGAACTTCTTTTAATGAGAGCAAAACGATCAAAAGCGAGTTTGACTTACCATATCAATTGATAGACGCATGCAGAAGGCTGATGAATTTGATTTTTTCTTTTTGTCTCAGCAACGCAGAGAGATTCTCCTCTGCAACACTGCCTCTGCTGGCCATGCAATATAATCTGCAGATGGAAAACTCCACCGTTAGTCCATTATTAGAACTTGAATATTTCCAAACTAAAGAAAAAACTACCAAATAAAATTATTTTCATAAAGCGTTAATTAGTACAATAGAGTCTGTAATCTTGTGAAAATTCAAAGTTCACTACAAATTCTATTCTCCATTTTAATTTCAACCTAGCACACTTCTCGCAATCCTATGCCTCATTTGCTACCACTCTCTACACAACTCTAGCACCTATATGAGGAGGTAGATAGAAAGATCTCTTTAGCAAGCCAAGTGACAGCGTACCCATCTCACTAGAATTCTTTTAGGTTATGGTACACCAATAGCAATTCAGTGATCTGATAAGTTAAGGGAGGAAGGTTTATGCTACAGTTAGTAAAAATAATCAAAACTATGAGTAACAGATTCTAACATCTTCATTGAAGCACATCCCTATCTGTTAACCAATATTGCTATCGTCTTGAAAAGTTATATTTATGCGGAAGACCCCACTAAAAGGTCATGAGAGCCATCAGATGTTATGATCTTCTTTTAATGAGAGCTAAACGATCAAAAGCGAGTTTGACTTACCATATCAATTGAAAGACGCATGCAGAAGGCTGATGAATTTGATTTTTTCATTTTGTCTCAGCAACGCAGATAGATTCTCCTCTGCAACACTGCCTCTGCTGGCCATGCAATATAATCTGCAGATGGAAAACTCCACCATTAGTCCATTATTAGAACTTAAATATTTCCAAACTAAAGAAAAAACTACCAAATAAAATTATTTTCATAAAGCGTTAATTAGTACAATAGAGTCTGTAATCTTGTGAAAATTCAAAGTTCACTACAAATTCTATTCTCCATTTTAATTTCAGCCTAGCACACTTCTCTCAATCCTATGCCTCATTTGCTACCACTCTCTACACAACTCTAGCACCTATATGAGGAGGTAGATAGAAAGATCTCTTTAGCAAGCCAAGTGACAGCGTACCCATCTCACTAGAATTCTTTTAGGTTATGGTACACCAATAGCAATTCAGTGATTTGATAAGTTAAGGGAGGAAGGTTTATGCTACAGTTAGTAGAAATAATCAAAACTATGAGTAACAGATTCTAACATCTTCATTGAAGCACATCCCTATCTGTTAACCAATATTGCTATCGTCTTGAAAAGTTATATTTATGCGGAAGACCCCACTAAAAGGTCATGAGAGCTATCAGATGTTATGAACTTCTTTTAATGAGAGCTAAACGATCAAAAGCGAGTTTGACTTACCATATCAATTGATAGATGCATGCAGAAGGCTGATGAATTTGATTATTTCATTTTGTCTCAGCAACGCAGAGAGATTCTCCTCTGCAACACTGCCTCTGCTGGCCATGCAATATAATCTGCAGATGGAAAACTCCACCATTAGTCCATTATTAGAACTTGAATATTTCCAAACTAAAGAAAAAACTACCAAATAAAATTATTTTCATAAAGCGTTAATTAGTACAATAGAGTCTGTAATCTTGTGAAAATTCAAAGTTCACTACAAATTCTATTCTCCATTTTAATTTCAACTGAGCACACTTCTCTCAATCCTATGCCTCATTTGCTACCACTCTCTACACAACTCTAGCACCTATATGAGGAGGTAGATAGAAAGATCTCTTTAGCAAGCCAAGTGACAGCGTACCCATCTCACTAGAATTCTTTTAGGTTATGGTACACCAATAGCAATTCAGTGATTTGATAAGTTAAGGGAGGAAGGTTTATGCTACAGTTAGTAGAAATAATCAAAACTATGAGTAACAGATTCTAACATCTTCATTGAAGCACATCCCTATCTGTTAACCAATATTGCTATCGTCTTGAAAAGTTATATTTATGCGGAAGACCCCACTAAAAGGTCATGAGAGCCATCAGATGTTATGAACTTCTTTTAATGAGAGCTAAACGATCAAAAGCGAGTTTGACTTACCGTATCAATTGATAGATGCATGCAGAAGGCTGATGAATTTGATTATTTCATTTTGTCTCAGCAACGCAGAGAGATTCTCCTCTGCAACACTGCCTCTGCTGGCCATGCAATATAATCTGCAGATGGAAAACTCCACCATTAGTCCATTATTAGAACTTGAATATTTCCAAACTAAAGAAAAAACTACCAAATAAAATTATTTTCATAAAGCGTTAATTAGTACAATAGAGTCTGTAATCTTGTGAAAATTCAAAGTTCACTACAAATTCTATTCTCCATTTTAATTTCAACCGAGCACACTTCTCTCAATCCTATGCCTCATTTGCTACCACTCTCTACACAACTCTAGCACCTATATGAGGAGGTAGATAGAAAGATCTCTTTAGCAAGCCAAGTGACAGCGTACCCATCTCACTAGAATTCTTTTAGGTTATGGTACACCAATAGCAATTCAGTGATCTGATAAGTTAAGGGAGGAAGGTTTATGCTACAGTTAGTAGAAATAATCAAAACTATGAGTAACAGATTCTAACATCTTCATTTAAGCACATACCTATCTGTTAACCAATATTGCTATCGTCTTGAAAAGTTATATTTATGCGGAAGACCCCACTAAAAGGTCATGAGAGCCATCAGATGTTATGAACTTCTTTTAATGAGAGCTAAACGATCAAAAGCGAGTTTGACTTACCATGACAATTGATAGACGCATGCAGAAGGCTGATGATTTTGATTTTTTCTTTTTGTCTCAGCAACGCAGAGAGATTCTCCTCTGCAACACTGCCTCTGCTGGCCATGCAATTTAATCTGCAGATGGAAAACGCCACCGTTAGTCCATTATTAGAACTTGAATATTTCCAAACTAAAGAAAAAACTACCAAATAAAATTATTTTCATAAAGCGTTAATTAGTACAATAGAGTCTGTAATCTTGTGAAAATTCAAAGTTAACTACAAATTCTATTCTCCATTTTAATTTCAACCTAGCACACTTCTCTCAATCCTATGCCTCATTTGCTACCACTCTCTACACAACTCTAGCACCTATATGAGGAGGTAGATAGAAAGATCTCTTTAGCAAGCCAAGTGACAGCGTAGCCATCTCACTAGAATTATTTTAGGTTATGGTACACCAATAGCAATTCAGTGATCTGATAAGTTAAGGGAGGAAGGTTTATGCTACAGTTAGTAGAAATAATCAAAACTATGAGTAACAGATTCTAACATCTTCATTTAAGCACATCCCTATCTGTTAACCAATATTGCTATCGTCTTGAAAAGTTATATTTATGCGGAAGACTCCACTAAAAGGTACTGAGAGCCATCAGATGTTATGAACTTCTTTTAATGAGAGCAAAACAATCAAAAGCGAGTTTGACTTACCATATCAATTGATAGACGCATGCAGAAGGCTGATGAATTTGATTTTTTCTTTTTGTCTCAGCAACGCAGAGAGATTCTCATCTGCAACACTGCCTCTGCTGGCCATGCAATATAATCTGCAGATGGAAAACTCCACCGTTAGTCCATTATTAGAACTTGAATATTTCCAAACTAAAGAAAAAACTACCAAATAAAATTATTTTCATAAAGCGTTAATTAGTACAATAGAGTCTGTAATCTTGTGAAAATTCAAAGTTCACTACAAATTCTATTCTCCATTTTAATTTCAACCTAGCACACTTCTCTCAATCCTATGCCTCATTTGCTACCACTCTCTACACAACTCTAGCACCTATATGAGGAGGTAGATAGAAAGATCTCTTTAGCAAGCCAAGTGACAGCGTAGCGTACCCTTCTCACTAGAATTATTTTAGGTTATGGTACACCAATAGCAATTCAGTGATCTGATAAGTTAAGGGAGGAAGGTTTATGCTACAGTTAGTAGAAATAATCAAAACTATAAGTAACAGATTCTAACATCTTCATTTAAGCACATCCCTATCTGTTAACCAATATTGCTATCGTCTTGAAAAGTTATATTTATGCGGAAGACCCCACTAAAAGGTCATGAGAGCCATCAGATGTTATGAACTTCTATTAATGAGAGCTAAACGATCAAAAGCGAGTTTGACTTACCATGACAATTGATAAAGGCATGCAGAAGGCTGATGATTTTGATTTTTTCTTTTTGTCTCAGCAACGCAGAGAGATTCTCCTCTGCAACACTGCCTCTGCTGGCCATGCAATATAATCTGCAGATGGAAAACGCCACCGTTAGTCCATTATTAGAACTTGAATATTTCCAAACTAAAGAAAAAACTACCAAATAAAATTATTTTCATAAAGCGTTAATTAGTACAATAGAGTCTGTAATCTTGTGAAAATTCAAAGTTAACTACAAATTCTATTCTCCATTTTAATTTCAACCTAGCACACTTCTCTCAATCCTATGCCTCATTTGCTACCACTCTCTACACAACTCTAGCACCTATATGAGGAGGTAGATAGAAAGATCTCTTTAGCAAGCCAAGTGACAGCGTAGCGTACCCTTCTCACTAGAATTCTTTTAGGTTATGGTACACCAATAGCAATTCAGTGATCTGATAAGTTAAGGGAGGAAGGTTTATGCTACAGTTAGTAGAAATAATCAAAACTATGAGTAACAGATTCTAACATCTTCATTTAAGCACATCCCTATCTGTTAACCAATATTGCTATCGTCTTGAAAAGTTATATTTATGCGGAAGACCCCACTAAAAGGTGCTGAGAGCCATCAGATGTTATGAACTTCTTTTAATGAGAGCAAAACGATCAAAAGCGAGTTTGACTTACCATATCAATTGATAGACGCATGCAGAAGGCTGATGAATTTGATTTTTTCTTTTTGTCTCAGCAACGCAGAGAGATTCTCCTCTGCAACACTGCCTCTGCTGGCCATGCAATATAATCTGCAGATGGAAAACTCCACCGTTAGTCCATTATTAGAACTTGAATATTTCCAAACTAAAGAAAAAACTACCAAATAAAATTATTTTCATAAAGCGTTAATTAGTACAATAGAGTCTGTAATCTTGTGAAAATTCAAAGTTCACTACAAATTCTATTCTCCATTTTAATTTCAACCTAGCACACTTCTCTCAATCCTATGCCTCATTTGCTACCACTCTCTACACAACTCTAGCACCTATATGAGGAGGTAGATAGAAAGATCTCTTTAGCAAGCCAAGTGACAGCATACCCATCTCACTAGAATTCTTTTAGGTTATGGTACACCAATAGCAATTCAGTGATCTGATAAGTTAAGGGAGGAAGGTTTATGCTACAGTTAGTTGGAAATAATCAAAACTATGAGTAACAGATTCTAACATCTTCATTTAAGCACATCCCTATCTGTTAACCAATATTGCTATCGTCTTGAAAAGTTATATTTATGCGGAAGACTCCACTAAAAGGTACTGAGAGCCATCAGATGTTATGAACTTCTTTTAATGAGAGCAAAACAATCAAAAGCGAGTTTGACTTACCATATCAATTGATACACGCATGCAGAAGGCTGATGAATTTGAGTTTTTTCTTTTTGTCTCAGCAACGCAGAGAGATTCTCATCTGCAACACTGCCTCTGCTGGCCATGCAATATAATCTGCAGATGGAAAACTCCACCGTTAGTCCATTATTAGAACTTGAATATTTCCAAACTAAAGAAAAAACTACCAAATAAAATTATTTTCATAAAGCGTTAATTAGTACAATAGAGTCTGTAATCTTGTGAAAATTCAAAGTTCACTACAAATTCTATTCTCCATTTTAATTTCAACCTAGCACACTTCTCTCAATCCTATGCCTCATTTGCTACCACTCTCTACACAACTCTAGCACCTATATGAGGAGGTAGATAGAAAGATCTCTTTAGCAAGCCAAGTGACAGCGTAGCCATCTCACTAGAATTCTTTTAGGTTATGGTACACCAATAGCAATTCAGTGATCTGATAAGATAAGGGAGGAAGGTTTATGCTACAGTTAGTAGAAATAATCAAAACTATGAGTAACAGATTCTAACATCTTCATTGAAGCACATCCCTATCTGTTAACCAATATTGCTATCGTCTTGAAAAGTTATATTTATGCGGAAGACCCCACTAAAAGGTCATGAGAGCCATCAGATGTTATGAACTTCTTTTAATGAGAGCTAAACGATCAAAAGCGAGTTTGACTTACCATATCAATTGATAGACGCATGCAGAAGGCTGATGAATTTGATTTTTTCATTTTGTCTCAGCAACGCAGAGAGATTCTCCTCTGCAACACTGCCTCTGCTGGCCATGCAATATAATCTGCAGATGGAAAACTCCACCGTTAGTCCATTATTAGAACTTGAATATTTCCAAACTAAAGAAAAAACTACCAAATAAAATTATTTTCATAAAGCGTTAATTAGTACAATAGAGTCTGTAATCTTGTGAAAATTCAAAGTTCACTACAAATTCTATTCTCCATTTTAATTTCAACCCAGCACACTTCTCTCAATCCTATGCCTCATTTGCTACCACTCTCTACACAACTCTAGCACCTATATGAGGAGGTAGATAGAAAGATCTCTTTAGCAAGCCAAGTGACAGCGTAGCCATCTCACTAGAATTCTTTTAGGTTATGGTACACCAATAGCAATTCAGTGATCTGATAAGTTAAGGGAGGAAGGTTTATGCTACAGTTAGTAGAAATAATCAAAACTATGAGTAACAGATTCTAACATCTTCATTTAAGCACATCCCTATCTGTTAACCAATATTGCTATCGTCTTGAAAAGTTATATTTATGCGGAAGACCCCACTAAAAGGTGCTGAGAGCCATCAGATGTTATGAACTTCTTTTAATGAGAGCAAAACGATCAAAAGCGAGTTTGACTTACCATATCAATTGATAGACGCATGCAGAAGGCTGATGAATTTGATTTTTTCATTTTGTCTCAGCAACGCAGAGAGATTCTCCTCTGCAACACTGCCTCTGCTGGCCATGCAATATAATCTGCAGATGGAAAACTCCACCATTAGTCCATTATTAGAACTTGAATATTTCCAAACTAAAGAAAAAACTACCAAATAAAATTATTTTCATAAAGCGTTAATTAGTACAATAGAGTCTGTAATCTTGTGAAAATTCAAAGTTCACTACAAATTCTATTCTCCATTTTAATTTCAACCTAGCACACTTCTCTCAATCCTATGCCTCATTTGCTACCACTCTCTACACAACTCTAGCACCTATATGAGGAGGTAGATAGAAAGATCTCTTTAGCAAGCCAAGTGACAGCATACCCATCTCACTAGAATTCTTTTAGGTTATGGTACACCAATAGCAATTCAGTGATCTGATAAGTTAAGGGAGGAAGGTTTATGCTACAGTTAGTTGGAAATAATCAAAACTATGAGTAACAGATTCTAACATCTTCATTTAAGCACATCCCTATCTGTTAACCAATATTGCTATTGTCTTGAAAAGTTATATTTATGCGGAAGACCCCACTAAAAGGTCATGAGAGCCATCAGATGTTATGAACTTCTTTTAATGAGAGCTAAACGATCAAAAGCGAGTTTGACTTACCATATCAAATGATAGACGCATGCAGAAGGCTGATGAATTTGATTTTTTCTTTTTGTCTCAGCAACGCAGAGAGATTCTCCTCTGCAACACTGCCTCTGCTGGCCATGCAATATAATCTGCAGATGGAAAACTCCACCATTAGTCCATTATTAGAACTTGAATATTTCCAAACTAAAGAAAAAACTACCAAATAAAATTATTTTCATAAAGCGTTAATTAGTACAATAGAGTCTGTAATCTTGTGAAAATTCAAAGTTCACTACAAATTCTATTCTCCATTTTAATTTCAACCTAGCACACTTCTCTCAATCCTATGCCTCATTTGCTACCACTCTCTACACAACTCTAGCACCTATATGAGGAGGTAGATAGAAAGATCTCTTTAGCAAGCCAAGTGACAGCGTACCCATCTCACTAGAATTCTTTTAGGTTATGGTACACCAATAGCAATTCAGTGATCTGATAAGTTAAGGGAGGAAGGTTTATGCTACAGTTAGTAGAAATAATCAAAACTATGAGTAACAGATTCTAACATCTTCATTGAAGCACATCCCTATCTGTTAACCAATATTGCTATCGTCTTGAAAAGTTATATTTATGCGGAAGTCCCCACTAAAAGGTCATGAGAGCCATCAGATGTTATGAACTTCTTTTAATGAGAGCTAAACGATCAAAAGCGAGTTTGACTTACCATATCAATTGATAGACGCATGCAGAAGGCTGATGAATTTGATTTTTTCATTTTGTCTCAGCAACGCAGAGAGATTCTCCTCTGCAACATTGCCTCTGCTGGCCATGCAATATAATCTGCAGATGGAAAACTCCACCATTAGTCCATTATTAGAACTTGAATATTTCCTAACTAAAGAAAAAACTACCAAATAAAATTATTTTCATAAAGCGTTAATTAGTACAATAGAGTCTGTAATCTTGTGAAAATTCAAAGTTCACTACAAATTCTATTCTCCATTTTAATTTCGACCGAGCACACTTCTCTCAATCCTATGCCTCATTTGCTACCACTCTCTACACAACTCTAGCACCTATATGAGGAGGTAGATAGAAAGATCTCTTTAGCAAGCCAAGTGACAGCGTAGCCATCTCACTAGAATTCTTTTAGGTTATGGTACACCAATAGCAATTCAGTGATCTGATAAGTTAAGGGAGGAAGGTTTATGCTACAGTTAGTAGAAATAATCAAAACTATGAGTAACAGATTCTAACATCTTCATTTAAGCACATCCCTATCTGTTAACCAATATTGCTATCGTCTTGAAAAGTTATATTTATGCGGAAGACCCCACTAAAAGGTGCTGAGAGCCATCAGATGTTATGAACTTCTTTTAATGAGAGCAAAACGATCAAAAGCGAGTTTGACTTACCATATCAATTGATAGACGCATGCAGAAGGCTGATGAATTTGATTTTTTCTTTTTGTCTCAGCAACGCAGAGAGATTCTCCTCTGCAACACTGCCTCTGCTGGCCATGCAATATAATCTGCAGATGGAAAACTCCACCGTTAGTCCATTATTAGAACTTGAATATTTCCAAACTAAAGAAAAAACTACCAAATAAAATTATTTTCATAAAGCGTTAATTAGTACAATAGAGTCTGTAATCTTTTGAAAATTCAAAGTTCACTACAAATTCTATTCTCCATTTTAATTTCAACCTAGCACACTTCTCTCAATCCTATGCCTCATTTGCTACCACTCTCTACACAACTCTAGCACCTATATGAGGAGGTAGATAGAAAGATCTCTTTAGCAAGCCAAGTGACAGCGTAGCCATCTCACTAGAATTCTTTTAGGTTATGGTACACCAATAGCAATTCAGTGATCTGATAAGATAAGGGAGGAAGGTTTATGCTACAGTTAGTAGAAATAATCAAAACTATGAGTAACAGATTCTAACATCTTCATTGAAGCACATCCCTATCTGTTAACCAATATTGCTATCGTCTTGAAAAGTTATATTTATGCGGAAGACCCCACTAAAAGGTCATGAGAGCCATCAGATGTTATGAACTTCTTTTAATGAGAGCTAAACGATCAAAAGCGAGTTTGACTTACCATATCAATTGATAGACGCATGCAGAAGGCTGATGAATTTGATTTTTTCATTTTGTCTCAGCAACGCAGAGAGATTCTCCTCTGCAACACTGCCTCTGCTGGCCATGCAATATAATCTGCAGATGGAAAACTCCACCGTTAGTCCATTATTAGAACTTGAATATTTCCAAACTAAAGAAAAAACTACCAAATAAAATTATTTTCATAAAGCGTTAATTAGTACAATAGAGTCTGTAATCTTGTGAAAATTCAAAGTTCACTACAAATTCTATTCTCCATTTTAATTTCAACCTAGCACACTTCTCTCAATCCTATGCCTCATTTGCTACCACTCTCTACACAACTCTAGCACCTATATGAGGAGGTAGATAGAAAGATCTCTTTAGCAAGCCAAGTGACAGCGTACCCATCTCACTAGAATTCTTTTAGGTTATGGTACATCAATAGCAATTCAGTGATCTGATAAGTTAAGGGAGGAAGGTTTATGCTACAGTTAGTAGAAATAATCAAAACTATGAGTAACAGATTCTAACATCTTCATTGAAGCACATCCCTATCTGTTAACCAATATTGCTATCGTCTTGAAAAGTTATATTTATGCGGAAGACCCCACTAAAAGGTCATGAGAGCCATCAGATGTTATGAACTTCTTTTAATGAGAGCTAAACGATCAAAAGCGAGTTTGACTTACCATATCAATTGATAGACGCATGCAGAAGGCTGATGAATTTGATTTTTTCATTTTGTCTCAGCAACGCAGAGAGATTCTCCTCTGCAACACTGCCTCTGCTGGCCATGCAATATAATCTGCAGATGGAAAACTCCACCATTAGTCCATTATTAGAACTTGAATATTTCCAAACTAAAGAAAAAACTACCAAATAAAATTATTTTCATAAAGCGTTAATTAGTACAATAGAGTCTGTAATCTTGTGAAAATTCAAAGTTCACTACAAATTCTATTCTCCATTTTAATTTCAACCTAGCACACTTCTCTCAATCCTATGCCTCATTTGCTACCACTCTCTACACAACTCTAGCACCTATATGAGGAGGTAGATAGAAAGATCTCTTTAGCAAGCCAAGTGACAGCGTAGCCATCTCACTAGAATTCTTTTAGGTTATGGTACACCAATAGCAATTCAGTGATCTGATAAGATAAGGGAGGAAGGTTTATGCTACAGTTAGTAGAAATAATCAAATCTATGAGTAACAGATTCTAACATCTTCATTGAAGCACATCCCTATCTGTTAACCAATATTGCTATCGTCTTGAAAAGTTATATTTATGCGGAAGACCCCACTAAAAGGTCATGAGAGCCATCAGATGTTATGAACTTCTTTTAATGAGAGCTAAACGATCAAAAGCGAGTTTAACTTACCATATCAATTGATAGACGCATGCAGAAGGCTGATGAATTTGATTTTTTCATTTTGTCTCGGCAACGCAGAGAGATTCTCCTCTGCAACACTGCCTCTGCTGGCCATGCAATATAATCTGCAGATGGAAAACTCCACCATTAGTCCATTATTAGAACTTGAATATTTCCAAACTAAAGAAAAAACTACCAAAAAAATTATTTTCATAAAGCGTTAATTAGTACAATAGAGTCTGTAATCTTGTGAAAATTCAAAGTTCACTACAAATTCTATTCTCCATTTTAATTTCAACCTAGCACACTTCTCTCAATCCTATGCCTCATTTGCTACCACTCTCTACACAACTCTAGCACCTATATGAGGAGGTAGATAGAAATATCTCTTTAGCAAGCCAAGTGACAGCGTAGCGTACCCTTCTCACTTGAATTCTTTTAGGTTATGGTACACCAATAGCAATTCAGTGATCTGATAAGTTAAGGGAGGAAGGTTTATGCTACAGTTAGTAGAAATAATCAAAACTATGAGTAACAGATTCTAACATCTTCATTTAAGCACATCCCTATCTGTTAACCAATATTGCTATTGTCTTGAAAGTTATATTTATGCGGAAGACCCCACTACAAGGTCATGAGAGCCATCAGATGTTATGAACTTCTATTAATGAGAGCTAAACGATCAAAAGCAAGTTTGACTTACCATGACAATTGATAAAGGCATGCAGAAGGCTGATGATTTTGATTTTTTCTTTTTGTCTCAGCAACGCAGAGAGATTCTCCTCTGCAACACTGCCTCTGCTGGCCATGCAATATAATCTGCAGATGGAAAACGCCACCGTTAGTCCATTATTAGAACTTGAATATTTCCAAATTAAAGAAAAAACTACCAAATAAAATTATTTTCATAAAGCGTTAATTAGTACAATAGAGTCTGTAATCTTGTGAAAATTCAAAGTTAACTACAAATTCTATTCTCCATTTTAATTTCAACCTAGCACACTTCTCTCAATCCTATGCCTCATTTGCTACCACTCTCTACACAACTCTAGCACCTATATGAGGAGGTAGATAGAAAGATCTCTTTAGCAAGCCAAGTGACAGCATACCCATCTCACTAGAATTCTTTTAGGTTATGGTACACCAATAGCAATTCAGTGATCTGATAAGTTAAGGGAGGAAGGTTTATGCTACAGTTAGTAGAAATAATCAAAACTATGAGTAACAGATTCTAACATCTTCATTTAAGCACATCCCTATCTGTTAACCAATATTGCTATTGTCTTGAAAAGTTATATTTATGCGGAAGACCCCACTAAAAGGTCATGAGAGCCATCAGATGTTATGAACTTCTTTTAATGAGAGCTAAACGATCAAAAGCGAGTTTGACTTACCATATCAAATGATAGACGCATGCAGAAGGCTGATGAATTTGATTTTTTCTTTTTGTCTCAGCAACGCAGAGAGCTTCTCCTCTGCAACACTGCCTCTGCTGGCCATGCAATATAATCTGCAGATGGAAAACTCCACCATTAGTCCATTATTAGAACTTGAATATTTCCAAACTAAAGAAAAAACTACCAAATAAAATTATTTTCATAAAGCGTTAATTAGTACAATAGAGTCTGTAATCTTGTGAAAATTCAAAGTTCACTACAAATTCTATTCTCCATTTTAATTTCAACCTAGCACACTTCTCTCAATCCTATGCCTCATTTGCTACCACTCTCTACACAACTCTAGCACCTATATGAGGAGGTAGATAGAATGATCTCTTTAGCAAGCCAAGTGACAGCGTACCCATCTCACTAGAATTCTTTTGGGTTATGGTACACCAATAGCAATTCAGTGATCTGATAAGTTAAGGGAGGAAGGTTTATGCTACAGTTAGTAGAAATAATCAAAACTATGAGTAACAGATTCTAACATCTTCATTTAAGCACATCCCTATCTGTTAACCAATATTGCTATTGTCTTGAAAAGTTATATTTATGCGGGAGACCCCACTAAAAGGTGCTGAGAGCCATCAGATGTTATGAACTTCTTTTAATGAGAGCAAAACGATCAAAAGCGAGTTTGACTTACCATATCAATTGATAGACGCATGCAGAAGGCTGATGAATTTGATTTTTTCTTCTTGTCTCAGCAACGCAGAGAGATTCTCCTCTGCAACACTGCGTCTGCTGGCCATGCAATATAATCTGCAGATGGAAAACTCCACCGTTAGTCCATTATTGAAACTTGAATATTTCCAAACTAAAGAAAAAACTACCAAATAAAATTATTTTCATAAAGCGTTAATTAGTACAATAGAGTCTGTAATCTTGTGAAAATTCAAAGTTCACTACAAATTCTATTCTCCATTTTAATTTCAACCTAGCACACTTCTCTCAATCCTATGCCTCATTTGCTACCACTCTCTACACAACTCTAGCACCTATATGAGGAGGTAGATAGAAAGATCTCTTTAGCAAGCCAAGTGACAGCGTACCCATCTCACTAGAATTCTTTTAGGTTATGGTACACCAATAGCAATTCAGTGATCTGATAAGTTAAGGGAGGAAGGTTTATGCTACAGTTAGTAGAAATAATCAAAACTATGAGTAACAGATTCTAACATCTTCATTGAAGCACATCCCTATCTGTTAACCAATATTGCTATCGTCTTGAAAAGTTATATTTATGCGGAAGACCCCACTAAAAGGTCATGAGAGCCATCAGATGTTATGAACTTCTTTTAATGAGAGCTAAACGATCAAAAGCGAGTTTGACTTACCATATCAATTGATAGACGCATGCAGAAGGCTGATGAATTTGATTTTTTCATTTTGTCTCAGCAACGCAGAGAGATTCTCCTCTGCAACACTGCCTCTGCTGGCCATGCAATATAATCTGCAGATGGAAAACTCCACCGTTAGTCCATTATTAGAACTTGAATATTTCCAAACTAAAGAAAAAACTACCAAATAAAATTATTTTCATAAAGCGTTAATTAGTACAATAGAGTCTGTAATCTTGTGAAAATTCAAAGTTCACTACAAATTCTATTCTCCATTTTAATTTCAACCTAGCACACTTCTCTCAATCCTATGCCTCATTTGCTACCACTCTCTACACAACTCTAGCACCTATATGAGGAGGTAGATAGAAAGATCTCTTTAGCAAGCCAAGTGACAGCGTAGCCATCTCACAAGAATTATTTTAGGTTATGGTACACCAATAGCAATTCAGTGATCTGATAAGATAAGGGAGGAAGGTTTATGCTACATTTAGTAGAAATAATCAAAACTATGAGTAACAGATTCTAACATCTTCATTGAAGCACATCCCTATCTGTTAACCAATATTGCTATCGTCTTGAAAAGTTATATTTATGCGGAAGACCCCACTAAAAGGTCATGAGAGCCATCAGATGTTATGAACTTCTTTTAATGAGAGCTAAACGATCAAAAGCGAGTTTGACTTACCATATCAATTGATAGACGCATGCAGAAGGCTGATGAATTTGATTTTTTCATTTTGTCTCAGCAACGCAGAGAGATTCTCCTCTGCAACACTGCCTCTGCTGGCCATGCAATATAATCTGCAGATGGAAAACTCCACCATTAGTCCATTATTAGAACTTGAATATTTCCAAACTAAAAAAAAAACTACCAAATAAAATTATTTTCATAAAGCGTTAATTAGTACAATAGAGTCTGTAATCTTGTGAAAATTCAAAGTTCACTACAAATTCTATTCTCCATTTTAATTTCAACCGAGCACACTTCTCTCAATCCTATGCCTCATTTGCTACCACTCTCTACACAACTCTAGCACCTATATGAGGAGGTAGATAGAAAGATCTCTTTAGCAAGCCAAGTGACAGCGTAGCCATCTCACTAGAATTCTTTTAGGTTATGGTACACCAATAGCAATTCAGTGATCTGATAAGTTAAGGGAGGAAGGTTTATGCTACAGTTAGTAGAAATAGTCAAAACTATGAGTAACAGATTCTAACATCTTCATTTAAGCACATCCCTATCTGTTAACCAATATTGCTATCCTCTTGAAAAGTTATATTTATGCGGAAGACCCCACTAAAAGGTGCTGAGAGCCATCAGATGTTATGAACTTCTTTTAATGAGAGCAAAACGATCAAAAGCGAGTTTGACTTACCATATCAATTGATAGACGCATGCAGAAGGCTGATGAATTTGATTTTTTCTTTTTGTCTCAGCAACGCAGAGAGATTCTCCTCTGCAACACTGCCTCTGCTGGCCATGCAATATAATCTGCAGATGGAAAACTCCACCGTTAGTCCATTATTAGAACTTGAATATTTCCAAACTAAAGAAAAAACTACCAAATAAAATTATTTTCATAAAGCGTTAATTAGTACAATAGAGTCTGTAATCTTGTGAAAATTCAAAGTTCACTACAAATTCTATTCTCCATTTTAATTTCAACCTAGCACACTTCTCTCAATCCTATGCCTCATTTGCTACCACTCTCTACACAACTCTAGCACCTATATGAGGAGGTAGATAGAAAGATCTCTTTAGCAAGCCAAGTGACAGCGTAGCCATTCACTAGAATTCTTTTAGGTTATGGTACACCAATAGCAATTCAGTGATCTGATAAGATAAGGGAGGAAGGTTTATGCTACATTTAGTAGAAATAATCAAAACTATGAGTAACAGATTCTAACATCTTCATTGAAGCACATCCCTATCTGTTAACCAATATTGCTATCGTCTTGAAAAGTTATATTTATGCGGAAGACCCCACTAAAAGGTCATGAGAGCCATCAGATGTTATGAACTTCTTTTAATGAGAGCTAAACGATCAAAAGCGAGTTTGACTTACCATATCAATTGATAGACGCATGCAGAAGGCTGATGAATTTGATTTTTTCATTTTGTCTCAGCAACGCAGAGAGATTCTCCTCTGCAACACTGCCTCTGCTGGCCATGCAATATAATCTGCAGATGGAAAACTCCACCATTAGTCCATTATTAGAACTTGAATATTTCCAAACTAAAAAAAAAACTACCAAATAAAATTATTTTCATAAAGCGTTAATTAGTACAATAGAGTCTGTAATCTTGTGAAAATTCAAAGTTCACTACAAATTCTATTCTCCATTTTAATTTCAACCTAGCACACTTCTCTCAATCCTATGCCTCATTTGCTACCACTCTCTACACAACTCTAGCACCTATATGAGGAGGTAGATAGAAAGATCTCTTTAGCAAGCCAAGTGACAGCGTAGCCATCTCACTAGAATTATTTTAGGTTATGGTACACCAATAGCAATTCAGTGATCTGATAAGTTAAGGGAGGAAGGTTTATGCTACAGTTAGTAGAAATAATCAAAACTATGAGTAACAGATTCTAACATCTTCATTTAAGCACATCCCTATCTGTTAACCAATATTGCTATTGTCTTGAAAAGTTATATTTATGCGGAAGACTCCACTAAAAGGTACTGAGAGCCATCAGATGTTATGAACTTCTTTTAATGAGAGCAAAACAATCAAAAGCGAGTTTGACTTACCATGACAATTGATAGACGCATGCAGAAGGCTGATGATTTTGATTTTTTCTTTTTGTCTCAGCAACGCAGAGAGATTCTCCTCTGCAACACTGCCTCTGCTGGCCATGCAATTTAATCTGCAGATGGAAAACGCCACCGTTAGTCCATTATTAGAACTTGAATATTTCCAAACTAAAGAAAAAACTACCAAATAAAATTATTTTCATAAAGCGTTAATTAGTACAATAGAGTCTGTAATCTTGTGAAAATTCAAAGTTAACTACAAATTCTATTCTCCATTTTAATTTCAACCTAGCACACTTCTCTCAATCCTATGCCTCATTTGCTACCACTCTCTACACAACTCTAGCACCTATATGAGGAGGTAGATAGAAAGATCTCTTTAGCAAGCCAAGTGACAGCGTAGCGTACCCTTCTCACTAGAATTCTTTTAGGTTATGGTACACCAATAGCAATTCAGTGATCTGATAAGTTAAGGGAGGAAGGTTTATGCTACAGTTAGTAGAAATAATCAAAACTATGAGTAACAGATTCTAACATCTTCATTTAAGCACATCCCTATCTGTTAACCAATATTGCTATCGTCTTGAAAAGTTATATTTATGCGGAAGACCCCACTAAAAGGTCATGAGAGCCATCAGATGTTATGAACTTCTTTTAATGAGAGCTAAACGATCAAAAGCGAGTTTGACTTACCATGACAATTGATAGACGCATGCAGAAGGCTGATGATTTTGATTTTTTCTTTTTGTCTCAGCAACGCAGAGAGATTCTCCTCTGCAACACTGCCTCTGCTGGCCATGCAATTTAATCTGCAGATGGAAAACGCCACCGTTAGTCCATTATTAGAACTTGAATATTTCCAAACTAAAGAAAAAACTACCAAATAAAATTATTTTCATAAAGCGTTAATTAGTACAATAGAGTCTGTAATCTTGTGAAAATTCAAAGTTCACTACAAATTCTATTCTCCATTTTAATTTCAACCTAGCACACTTCTCTCAATCCTATGCCTCATTTGCTACCACTCTCTACACAACTCTAGCACCTATATGAGGAGGTAGATAGAAAGATCTCTTTAGCAAGCCAAGTGACAGCGTAGCCATCTCACAAGAATTATTTTAGGTTATGGTACACCAATAGCAATTCAGTGATCTGATAAGATAAGGGAGGAAGGTTTATGCTACATTTAGTAGAAATAATCAAAACTATGAGTAACAGATTCTAACATCTTCATTGAAGCACATCCCTATCTGTTAACCAATATTGCTATCGCCTTGAAAAGTTATATTTATGCGGAAGACCCCACTAAAAGGTCATGAGAGCCATCAGATGTTATGAACTTCTTTTAATGAGAGCTAAACGATCAAAAGCGAGTTTGACTTACCATATCAATTGATAGACGCATGCAGAAGGCTGATGAATTTGATTTTTTCATTTTGTCTCAGCAACGCAGAGAGATTCTCCTCTGCAACACTGCCTCTGCTGGCCATGCAATATAATCTGCAGATGGAAAACTCCACCATTAGTCCATTATTAGAACTTGAATATTTCCAAACTAAAAAAAAAACTACCAAATAAAATTATTTTCATAAAGCGTTAATTAGTACAATAGAGTCTGTAATCTTGTGAAAATTCAAAGTTCACTACAAATTCTATTCTCCATTTTAATTTCAACCGAGCACACTTCTCTCAATCCTATGCCTCATTTGCTACCACTCTCTACACAACTCTAGCACCTATATGAGGAGGTAGATAGAAAGATCTCTTTAGCAAGCCAAGTGACAGCGTAGCCATCTCACTAGAATTCTTTTAGGTTATGGTACACCAATAGCAATTCAGTGATCTGATAAGTTAAGGGAGGAAGGTTTATGCTACAGTTAGTAGAAATAGTCAAAACTATGAGTAACAGATTCTAACATCTTCATTTAAGCACATCCCTATCTGTTAACCAATATTGCTATCCTCTTGAAAAGTTATATTTATGCGGAAGACCCCACTAAAAGGTGCTGAGAGCCATCAGATGTTATGAACTTCTTTTAATGAGAGCAAAACGATCAAAAGCGAGTTTGACTTACCATATCAATTGATAGACGCATGCAGAAGGCTGATGAATTTGATTTTTTCTTTTTGTCTCAGCAACGCAGAGAGATTCTCCTCTGCAACACTGCCTCTGCTGGCCATGCAATATAATCTGCAGATGGAAAACTCCACCGTTAGTCCATTATTAGAACTTGAATATTTCCAAACTAAAGAAAAAACTACCAAATAAAATTATTTTCATAAAGCGTTAATTAGTACAATAGAGTCTGTAATCTTGTGAAAATTCAAAGTTCACTACAAATTCTATTCTCCATTTTAATTTCAACCTAGCACACTTCTCTCAATCCTATGCCTCATTTGCTACCACTCTCTACACAACTCTAGCACCTATATGAGGAGGTAGATAGAAAGATCTCTTTAGCAAGCCAAGTGACAGCGTAGCCATTCACTAGAATTCTTTTAGGTTATGGTACACCAATAGCAATTCAGTGATCTGATAAGATAAGGGAGGAAGGTTTATGCTACATTTAGTAGAAATAATCAAAACTATGAGTAACAGATTCTAACATCTTCATTGAAGCACATCCCTATCTGTTAACCAATATTGCTATCGTCTTGAAAAGTTATATTTATGCGGAAGACCCCACTAAAAGGTCATGAGAGCCATCAGATGTTATGAACTTCTTTTAATGAGAGCTAAACGATCAAAAGCGAGTTTGACTTACCATATCAATTGATAGACGCATGCAGAAGGCTGATGAATTTGATTTTTTCATTTTGTCTCAGCAACGCAGAGAGATTCTCCTCTGCAACACTGCCTCTGCTGGCCATGCAATATAATCTGCAGATGGAAAACTCCACCATTAGTCCATTATTAGAACTTGAATATTTCCAAACTAAAAAAAAAACTACCAAATAAAATTATTTTCATAAAGCGTTAATTAGTACAATAGAGTCTGTAATCTTGTGAAAATTCAAAGTTCACTACAAATTCTATTCTCCATTTTAATTTCAACCTAGCACACTTCTCTCAATCCTATGCCTCATTTGCTACCACTCTCTACACAACTCTAGCACCTATATGAGGAGGTAGATAGAAAGATCTCTTTAGCAAGCCAAGTGACAGCGTAGCCATCTCACTAGAATTATTTTAGGTTATGGTACACCAATAGCAATTCAGTGATCTGATAAGTTAAGGGAGGAAGGTTTATGCTACAGTTAGTAGAAATAATCAAAACTATGAGTAACAGATTCTAACATCTTCATTTAAGCACATCCCTATCTGTTAACCAATATTGCTATTGTCTTGAAAAGTTATATTTATGCGGAAGACTCCACTAAAAGGTACTGAGAGCCATCAGATGTTATGAACTTCTTTTAATGAGAGCAAAACAATCAAAAGCGAGTTTGACTTACCATGACAATTGATAGACGCATGCAGAAGGCTGATGATTTTGATTTTTTCTTTTTGTCTCAGCAACGCAGAGAGATTCTCCTCTGCAACACTGCCTCTGCTGGCCATGCAATTTAATCTGCAGATGGAAAACGCCACCGTTAGTCCATTATTAGAACTTGAATATTTCCAAACTAAAGAAAAAACTACCAAATAAAATTATTTTCATAAAGCGTTAATTAGTACAATAGAGTCTGTAATCTTGTGAAAATTCAAAGTTAACTACAAATTCTATTCTCCATTTTAATTTCAACCTAGCACACTTCTCTCAATCCTATGCCTCATTTGCTACCACTCTCTACACAACTCTAGCACCTATATGAGGAGGTAGATAGAAAGATCTCTTTAGCAAGCCAAGTGACAGCGTAGCGTACCCTTCTCACTAGAATTCTTTTAGGTTATGGTACACCAATAGCAATTCAGTGATCTGATAAGTTAAGGGAGGAAGGTTTATGCTACAGTTAGTAGAAATAATCAAAACTATGAGTAACAGATTCTAACATCTTCATTTAAGCACATCCCTATCTGTTAACCAATATTGCTATCGTCTTGAAAAGTTATATTTATGCGGAAGACCCCACTAAAAGGTCATGAGAGCCATCAGATGTTATGAACTTCTTTTAATGAGAGCTAAACGATCAAAAGCGAGTTTGACTTACCATGACAATTGATAGACGCATGCAGAAGGCTGATGATTTTGATTTTTTCTTTTTGTCTCAGCAACGCAGAGAGATTCTCCTCTGCAACACTGCCTCTGCTGGCCATGCAATTTAATCTGCAGATGGAAAACGCCACCGTTAGTCCATTATTAGAACTTGAATATTTCCAAACTAAAGAAAAAACTACCAAATAAAATTATTTTCATAAAGCGTTAATTAGTACAATAGAGTCTGTAATCTTGTGAAAATTCAAAGTTAACTACAAATTCTATTCTCCATTTTAATTTCAACCTAGCACACTTCTCTCAATCCTATGCCTCATTTGCTACCACTCTCTACACAACTCTAGCACCTATATGAGGAGGTAGATAGAAAGATCTCTTTAGCAAGCCAAGTGACAGCGTAGCCATCTCACTAGAATTATTTTAGGTTATGGTACACCAATAGCAATTCAGTGATCTGATAAGTTAAGGGAGGAAGGTTTATGCTACAGTTAGTAGAAATAATCAAAACTATGAGTAACAGATTCTAACATCTTCATTTAAGCACATCCCTATCTGTTAACCAATATTGCTATCGTCTTGAAAAGTTATATTTATGCGGAAGACTCCACTAAAAGGTACTGAGAGCCATCAGATGTTATGAACTTCTTTTAATGAGAGCAAAACAATCAAAAGCGAGTTTGACTTACCATATCAATTGATAGACGCATGCAGAAGGCTGATGAATTTGATTTTTTCTTTTTGTCTCAGCAACGCAGAGAGATTCTCATCTGCAACACTGCCTCTGCTGGCCATGCAATATAATCTGCAGATGGAAAACTCCACCGTTAGTCCATTATTAGAACTTGAATATTTCCAAACTAAAGAAAAAACTACCAAATAAAATTATTTTCATAAAGCGTTAATTAGTACAATAGAGTCTGTAATCTTGTGAAAATTCAAAGTTCACTACAAATTCTATTCTCCATTTTAATTTCAACCTAGCACACTTCTCTCAATCCTATGCCTCATTTGCTACCACTCTCTACACAACTCTAGCACCTATATGAGGAGGTAGATAGAAAGATCTCTTTAGCAAGCCAAGTGACAGCGTAGCGTACCCTTCTCACTAGAATTATTTTAGGTTATGGTACACCAATAGCAATTCAGTGATCTGATAAGTTAAGGGAGGAAGGTTTATGCTACAGTTAGTAGAAATAATCAAAACTATGAGTAACAGATTCTAACATCTTCATTTAAGCACATCCCTATCTGTTAACCAATATTGCTATCGTCTTGAAAAGTTATATTTATGCGGAAGACCCCACTAAAAGGTCATGAGAGCCATCAGATGTTATGAACTTCTATTAATGAGAGCTAAACGATCAAAAGCGAGTTTGACTTACCATGACAATTGATAAAGGCATGCAGAAGGCTGATGATTTTGATTTTTTCTTTTTGTCTCAGCAACGCAGAGAGATTCTCCTCTGCAACACTGCCTCTGCTGGCCATGCAATATAATCTGCAGATGGAAAACGCCACCGTTAGTCCATTATTAGAACTTGAATATTTCCAAACTAAAGAAAAAACTACCAAATAAAATTATTTTCATAAAGCGTTAATTAGTACAATAAAGTCTGTAATCTTGTGAAAATTCAAAGTTAACTACAAATTCTATTCTCCATTTTAATTTCAACCTAGCACACTTCTCTCAATCCTATGCCTCATTTGCTACCACTCTCTACACAACTCTAGCACCTATATGAGGAGGTAGATAGAAAGATCTCTTTAGCAAGCCAAGTGACAGCGTAGCGTACCCTTCTCACTAGAATTCTTTTAGGTTATGGTACACCAATAGCAATTCAGTGATCTGATAAGTTAAGGGAGGAAGGTTTATGCTACAGTTAGTAGAAATAATCAAAACTATGAGTAACAGATTCTAACATCTTCATTTAAGCACATCCCTATCTGTTAACCAATATTGCTATCGTCTTGAAAAGTTATATTTATGCGGAAGACCCCACTAAAAGGTGCTGAGAGCCATCAGATGTTATGAACTTCTTTTAATGAGAGCAAAACGATCAAAAGCGAGTTTGACTTACCATATCAATTGATAGACGCATGCAGAAGGCTGATGAATTTGATTTTTTCTTTTTGTCTCAGCAACGCAGAGAGATTCTCCTCTGCAACACTGCCTCTGCTGGCCATGCAATATAATCTGCAGATGGAAAACTCCACCGTTAGTCCATTATTAGAACTTGAATATTTCCAAACTAAAGAAAAAACTACCAAATAAAATTATTTTCATAAAGCGTTAATTAGTACAATAGAGTCTGTAATCTTGTGAAAATTCAAAGTTAACTACAAATTCTATTCTCCATTTTAATTTCAACCTAGCACACTTCTCTCAATCCTATGCCTCATTTGCAACCACTCTCTACACAACTCTAGCACCTATATGAGGAGGTAGATAGAAATATCTCTTTAGCAAGCCAAGTGACAGCGTAGCGTACCCTTCTCACTAGAATTCTTTTAGGTTATGGTACACCAATAGCAATTCAGTGATCTGATAAGTTAAGGGAGGAAGGTTTATGCTACAGTTAGTAGAAATAATCAAAACTATGAGTAACAGATTCTAACATCTTCATTTAAGCACATCCCTATCTGTTAACCAATATTGCTATTGTCTTGAAAAGTTATATTTATGCGGAAGACCCCACTACAAGGTCATGAGAGCCATCAGATGTTATGAACTTCTTTTAATGAGAGCAAAACGATCAAAAGCGAGTTTGACTTACCATATCAATTGATAGACGCATGCAGAAGGCTGATGATTTTGATTTTTTCTTTTTGTCTCAGCAACGCAGAGAGATTCTCCTCTGCAACACTGCCTCTGCTGGCCATGCAATATAATCTGCAGATGGAAAACGCCACCGTTAGTCCATTATTAGAACTTGAATATTTCCAAATTAAAGAAAAAACTACCAAATAAAATTATTTTCATAAAGCGTTAATTAGTACAATAGAGTCTGTAATCTTGTGAAAATTCAAAGTTAACTACAAATTCTATTCTCCATTTTAATTTCAACCTAGCACACTTCTCTCAATCCTATGCCTCATTTGCTACCACTCTCTACACAACTCTAGCACCTATATGAGGAGGTAGATAGAAAGATCTCTTTAGCAAGCCAAGTGACAGCATACCCATCTCACTAGAATTCTTTTAGGTTATGGTACACCAATAGCAATTCAGTGATCTGATAAGTTAAGGGAGGAAGGTTTATGCTACAGTTAGTAGAAATAATCAAAACTATGAGTAACAGATTCTAACATCTTCATTTAAGCACATCCCTATCTGTTAACCAATATTGCTATTGTCTTGAAAAGTTATATTTATGCGGAAGACCCCACTAAAAGGTCATGAGAGCCATCAGATGTTATGAACTTCTTTTAATGAGAGCTAAACGATCAAAAGCGAGTTTGACTTACCATATCAAATGATAGACGCATGCAGAAGGCTGATGAATTTGATTTTTTCTTTTTGTCTCAGCAACGCAGAGAGCTTCTCCTCTGCAACACTGCCTCTGCTGGCCATGCAATATAATCTGCAGATGGAAAACTCCACCATTAGTCCATTATTAGAACTTGAATATTTCCAAACTAAAGAAAAAACTACCAAATAAAATTATTTTCATAAAGCGTTAATTAGTACAATAGAGTCTGTAATCTTGTGAAAATTCAAAGTTCACTACAAATTCTATTCTCCATTTTAATTTCAACCTAGCACACTTCTCTCAATCCTATGCCTCATTTGCTACCACTCTCTACACAACTCTAGCACCTATATGAGGAGGTAGATAGAATGATCTCTTTAGCAAGCCAAGTGACAGCGTACCCATCTCACTAGAATTCTTTTGGGTTATGGTACACCAATAGCAATTCAGTGATCTGATAAGTTAAGGGAGGAAGGTTTATGCTACAGTTAGTAGAAATAATCAAAACTATGAGTAACAGATTCTAACATCTTCATTTAAGCACATCCCTATCTGTTAACCAATATTGCTATTGTCTTGAAAAGTTATATTTATGCGGAAGACCCCACTAAAAGGTGCTGAGAGCCATCAGATGTTATGAACTTCTTTTAATGAGAGCAAAACGATCAAAAGCGAGTTTGACTTACCATATCAATTGATAGACGCATGCAGAAGGCTGATGAATTTGATTTTTTCTTCTTGTCTCAGCAACGCAGAGAGATTCTCCTCTGCAACACTGCCTCTGCTGGCCATGCAATATAATCTGCAGATGGAAAACTCCACCGTTAGTCCATTATTGAAACTTGAATATTTCCAAACTAAAGAAAAAACTACTAAATAAAATTATTTTCATAAAGCGTTAATTAGTACAATAGAGTCTGTAATCTTGTGAAAATTCAAAGTTCACTACAAATTCTATTCTCCATTTTAATTTCAACCTAGCACACTTCTCTCAATCCTATGCCTCATTTGCTACCACTCTCTACACAACTCTAGCACCTATATGAGGAGGTAGATAGAAAGATCTCTTTAGCAAGCCAAGTGACAGCGTACCCATCTCACTAGAATTCTTTTAGGTTATGGTACACCAATAGCAATTCAGTGATCTGATAAGTTAAGGGAGGAAGGTTTATGCTACAGTTAGTAGAAATAATCAAAACTATGAGTAACAGATTCTAACATCTTCATTGAAGCACATCCCTATCTGTTAACCAATATTGCTATCGTCTTGAAAAGTTATATTTATGCGGAAGACCCCACTAAAAGGTCATGAGAGCCATCAGATGTTATGAACTTCTTTTAATGAGAGCTAAACGATCAAAAGCGAATTTGACTTACCATATCAATTGATAGACGCATGCAGAAGGCTGATGAATTTGATTTTTTCATTTTGTCTCAGCAACGCAGAGAGATTCTCCTCTGCAACACTGCCTCTGCTGGCCATGCAATATAATCTGCAGATGGAAAACTCCACCGTTAGTCCATTTTTAGAACTTGAATATTTCCAAACTAAAGAAAAAACTACCAAATAAAATTATTTTCATAAAGCGTTAATTAGTACAATAGAGTCTGTAATCTTGTGAAAATTCAAAGTTCACTACAAATTCTATTCTCCATTTTAATTTCAACCGAGCACACTTCTCTCAATCCTATGCCTCATTTGCTACCACTCTCTACACAACTCTAGCACCTATATGAGGAGGTAGATAGAAAGATCTCTTTAGCAAGCCAAGTGACAGCGTAGCCATCTCACTAGAATTCTTTTAGGTTATGGTACACCAATAGCAATTCAGTGATCTGATAAGTTAAGGGAGGAAGGTTTATGCTACAGTTAGTAGAAATAATCAAAACTATGAGTAACAGATTCTAACATCTTCATTGAAGCACATCCCTATCTGTTAACCAATATTGCTATCGTCTTGAAAAGTTATATTTATGCGGAAGACCCCACTAAAAGGTCATGAGAGCCATCAGATGTTATGAACTTCTTTTAATGAGAGCTAAACGATCAAAAGCGAGTTTGACTTACCATATCAATTGATAGACGCATGCAGAAGGCTGATGAATTTGATTTTTTCATTTTGTCTCAGCAACGCAGAGAGATTCTCCTCTGCAACACTGCCTCTGCTGGCCATGCAATATAATCTGCAGATGGAAAACTCCACCGTTAGTCCATTTTTAGAACTTGAATATTTCCAAACTAAAGAAAAAACTACCAAATAAAATTATTTTCATAAAGCGTTAATTAGTACAATAGAGTCTGTAATCTTGTGAAAATTCAAAGTTCACTACAAATTCTATTCTCCATTTTAATTTCAACCGAGCACACTTCTCTCAATCCTATGCCTCATTTGCTACCACTCTCTACACAACTCTAGCACCTATATGAGGAGGTAGATAGAAAGATCTCTTTAGCAAGCCAAGTGACAGCGTAGCCATCTCACTAGAATTCTTTTAGGTTATGGTACACCAATAGCAATTCAGTGATCTGATAAGTTAAGGGAGGAAGGTTTATGCTACAGTTAGTAGAAATAGTCAAAACTATGAGTAACAGATTCTAACATCTTCATTTAAGCACATCCCTATCTGTTAACCAATATTGCTATCGTCTTGAAAAGTTATATTTATGCGGAAGACCCCACTAAAAGGTGCTGAGAGCCATCAGATGTTATGAACTTCTTTTAATGAGAGCAAAACGATCAAAAGCTAGTTTGACTTACCATATCAATTGATAGACGCATGCAGAAGGCTGATGAATTTGATTTTTTCTTTTTGTCTCAGCAACGCAGAGAGATTCTCCTCTGCAACACTGCCTCTGCTGGCCATGCAATATAATCTGCAGATGGAAAACTCCACCGTTAGTCCATTATTAGAACTTGAATATTTCCAAACTAAAGAAAAAACTACCAAATAAAATTATTTTCATAAAGCGTTAATTAGTACAATAGAGTCTGTAATCTTGTGAAAATTCAAAGGTCACTACAAATTCTATTCTCCATTTTAATTTCAACCTAGCACACTTCTCTCAATCCTATGCCTCATTTGCTACCACTCTCTACACAACTCTAGCACCTATATGAGGAGGTAGATAGAAAGATCTCTTTAGCAAGCCAAGTGACAGCGTAGCCATCTCACTAGAATTCTTTTAGGTTATGGTACACCAATAGCAATTCAGTGATCTGATAAGATAAGGGAGGAAGGTTTATGCTACATTTAGTAGAAATAATCAAAACTATGAGTAACAGATTCTAACATCTTCATTGAAGCACATCCCTATCTGTTAACCAATATTGCTATCGTCTTGAAAAGTTATATTTATGCGGAAGACCCCACTAAAAGGTCATGAGAGCCATCAGATGTTATGAACTTCTTTTAATGAGAGCTAAACGATCAAAAGCGAGTTTGACTTACCATATCAATTGATAGACGCATGCAGAAGGCTGATGAATTTGATTTTTTCATTTTGTCTCAGCAACGCAGAGAGATTCTCCTCTGCAACACTGCCTCTGCTGGCCATGCAATATAATCTGCAGATGGAAAACTCCACCATTAGTCCATTATTAGAACTTGAATATTTCCAAACTAAAAAAAAAACTACCAAATAAAATTATTTTCATAAAGCGTTAATTAGTACAATAGAGTCTGTAATCTTGTGAAAATTCAAAGTTCACTACAAATTCTATTCTCCATTTTAATTTCAACCTAGCACACTTCTCTCAATCCTATGCCTCATTTGCTACCACTCTCTACACAACTCTAGCACCTATATGAGGAGGTAGATAGAAATATCTCTTTAGCAAGCCAAGTGACAGCGTAGCCATCTCACTAGAATTATTTTAGGTTATGGTACACCAATAGCAATTCAGTGATCTGATAAGTTAAGGGAGGAAGGTTTATGCTACAGTTAGTAGAAATAATCAAAACTATGAGTAACAGATTCTAACATCCTCATTTAAGCACATCCCTATCTGTTAACCAATATTGCTATCGTCTTGAAAAGTTATATTTATGCGGAAGACTCCACTAAAAGGTACTGAGAGCCATCAGATGTTATGAACTTCTTTTAATGAGAGCAAAACAATCAAAAGCGAGTTTGACTTACCATGACAATTGATAGACGCATGCAGAAGGCTGATGATTTTGATTTTTTCTTTTTGTCTCAGCAACGCAGAGAGATTCTCCTCTGCAACACTGCCTCTGCTGGCCATGCAATTTAATCTGCAGATGGAAAACGCCACCGTTAGTCCATTATTAGAACTTGAATATTTCCAAACTAAAGAAAAAACTACCAAATAAAATTATTTTCATAAAGCGTTAATTAGTACAATAGAGTCTGTAATCTTGTGAAAATTCAAAGTTAACTACAAATTCTATTCTCCATTTTAATTTCAACCTAGCACACTTCTCTCAATCCTATGCCTCATTTGCTACCACTCTCTACACAACTCTAGAACCTATATGAGGAGGTAGATAGAAAGATCTCTTTAGCAAGCCAAGTGACAGCGTAGCGTACCCTTCTCACTAGAATTCTTTTAGGTTATGGTACACCAATAGCAATTCAGTGATCTGATAAGTTAAGGGAGGAAGGCTTATGCTACAGTTAGTAGAAATAATCAAAACTATGAGTAACAGATTCTAACATCTTCATTTAAGCACATCCCTATCTGTTAACCAATATTGATATGGTCTTGAAAAGTTATATTTATGCGGAAGACCCCACTAAAAGGTGCTGAGAGCCATCAGATGTTATGAACTTCTTTTAATGAGAGCTAAACGATCAAAAGCGAGTTTGACTTACCATATCAATTGATAGACGCATGCAGAAGGCTGATGAATTTGATTTTTTCATTTTGTCTCAGCAACGCAGAGAGATTCTCCTCTGCAACACTGCCTCTGCTGGCCATGCAATATAATCTGCAGATGGAAAACTCCACCATTAGTCCATTATTAGAACTTGAATATTTCCAAACTAAAAAAAAAACTACCAAATAAAATTATTTTCATAAAGCGTTAATTAGTACAATAGAGTCTGTAATCTTGTGAAAATTCAAAGTTCACTACAAATTCTATTCTCCATTTTAATTTCAACCTAGCACACTTCTCTCAATCCTATGCCTCATTTGCTACCACTCTCTACACAACTCTAGCACCTATATGAGGAGGTAGATAGAAAGATCTCTTTAGCAAGCCAAGTGACAGCGTAGCCATCTCACTAGAATTCTTTTAGGTTATGGTACACCAATAGCAATTCAGTGATCTGATAAGTTAAGGGAGGAAGGTTTATGCTACAGTTAGTAGAAATAATCAAAACTATGAGTAACAGATTCTAACATCTTCATTTAAGCACATCCCTATCTGTTAACCAATATTGCTATTGTCTTGAAAAGTTATATTTATGCGGAAGACTCCACTAAAAGGTACAGAGAGCCATCAGATGTTATGAACTTCTTTTAATGAGAGCAAAACAATCAAAAGCGAGTTTGACTTACCATGACAATTGATAGACGCATGCAGAAGGCTGATGATTTTGATTTTTTCTTTTTGTCTCAGCAACGCAGAGAGATTCTCCTCTGCAACACTGCCTCTGCTGGCCATGCAATTTAATCTGCAGATGGAAAACGCCACCGTTAGTCCATTATTAGAACTTGAATATTTCCAAACTAAAGAAAAAACTACCAAATAAAATTATTTTCATAAAGCGTTAATTAGTACAATAGAGTCTGTAATCTTGTGAAAATTCAAAGTTAACTACAAATTCTATTCTCCATTTTAATTTCAACCTAGCACACTTCTCTCAATCCTATGCCTCATTTGCTACCACTCTCTACACAACTCTAGCACCTATATGAGGAGGTAGATAGAAAGATCTCTTTAGCAAGCCAAGTGACAGCGTAGCGTACCCTTCTCACTAGAATTCTTTTAGGTTATGGTACACCAATAGCAATTCAGTGATCTGATAAGTTAAGGGAGGAAGGTTTATGCTACAGTTAGTAGAAATAATCAAAACTATGAGTAACAGATTCTAACATCTTCATTTAAGCACATCCCTATCTGTTAACCAATATTGCTATCGTCTTGAAAAGTTATATTTATGCGGAAGACCCCACTAAAAGGTCATGAGAGCCATCAGATGTTATGAACTTCTTTTAATGAGAGCTAAACGATCAAAAGCGAGTTTGACTTACCATGACAATTGATAGACGCATGCAGAAGGCTGATGATTTTGATTTTTTCTTTTTGTCTCAGCAACGCAGAGAGATTCTCCTCTGCAACACTGCCTCTGCTGGCCATGCAATTTAATCTGCAGATGGAAAACGCCACCGTTAGTCCATTATTAGAACTTGAATATTTCCAAACTAAAGAAAAAACTACCAAATAAAATTATTTTCATAAAGCGTTAATTAGTACAATAGAGTCTGTAATCTTGTGAAAATTCAAAGTTCACTACAAATTCTATTCTCCATTTTAATTTCAACCGAGCACACTTCTCTCAATCCTATGCCTCATTTGCTTCCACTCTCTACACAACTCTAGCACCTATATGAGGAGGTAGATAGAAAGATCTCTTTAGCAAGCCAAGTGACAGCGTAGCCATCTCACTAGAATTCTTTTAGGTTATGGTACACCAATAGCAATTCAGTGATCTGATAAGTTAAGGGAGGAAGGTTTATGCTACAGTTAGTAGAAATAATCAAAACTATGAGTAACAGATTCTAACATCTTCATTGAAGCACATCCCTATCTGTTAACCAATATTGCTATCGTCTTGAAAAGTTATATTTATGCGGAAGACCCCACTAAAAGGTCATGAGAGCCATCAGATGTTATGAACTTCTTTTAATGAGAGCTAAACGATCAAAAGCGAGTTTGACTTACCATATCAATTGATAGACGCATGCAGAAGGCTGATGAATTTGATTTTTTCATTTTGTCTCAGCAACGCAGAGAGATTCTCCTCTGCAACACTGCCTCTGCTGGCCATGCAATATAATCTGCAGATGGAAAACTCCACCGTTAGTCCATTTTTAGAACTTGAATATTTCCAAACTAAAGAAAAAACTACCAAATAAAATTATTTTCATAAAGCGTTAATTAGTACAATAGAGTCTGTAATCTTGTGAAAATTCAAAGTTCACTACAAATTCTATTCTCCATTTTAATTTCAACCGAGCACACTTCTCTCAATCCTATGCCTCATTTGCTACCACTCTCTACACAACTCTAGCACCTATATGAGGAGGTAGATAGAAAGATCTCTTTAGCAAGCCAAGTGACAGCGTAGCCATCTCACTAGAATTCTTTTAGGTTATGGTACACCAATAGCAATTCAGTGATCTGATAAGTTAAGGGAGGAAGGTTTATGCTACAGTTAGTAGAAATAGTCAAAACTATGAGTAACAGATTCTAACATCTTCATTTAAGCACATCCCTATCTGTTAACCAATATTGCTATCGTCTTGAAAAGTTATATTTATGCGGAAGACCCCACTAAAAGGTGCTGAGAGCCATCAGATGTTATGAACTTCTTTTAATGAGAGCAAAACGATCAAAAGCTAGTTTGACTTACCATATCAATTGATAGACGCATGCAGAAGGCTGATGAATTTGATTTTTTCTTTTTGTCTCAGCAACGCAGAGAGATTCTCCTCTGCAACACTGCCTCTGCTGGCCATGCAATATAATCTGCAGATGGAAAACTCCACCGTTAGTCCATTATTAGAACTTGAATATTTCCAAACTAAAGAAAAAACTACCAAATAAAATTATTTTCATAAAGCGTTAATTAGTACAATAGAGTCTGTAATCTTGTGAAAATTCAAAGGTCACTACAAATTCTATTCTCCATTTTAATTTCAACCTAGCACACTTCTCTCAATCCTATGCCTCATTTGCTACCACTCTCTACACAACTCTAGCACCTATACGAGGAGGTAGATAGAAAGATCTCTTTAGCAAGCCAAGTGACAGCGTAGCCATCTCACTAGAATTCTTTTAGGTTATGGTACACCAATAGCAATTCAGTGATCTGATAAGATAAGGGAGGAAGGTTTATGCTACATTTAGTAGAAATAATCAAAACTATGAGTAACAGATTCTAACATCTTCATTGAAGCACATCCCTATCTGTTAACCAATATTGCTATCGTCTTGAAAAGTTATATTTATGCGGAAGACCCCACTAAAAGGTCATGAGAGCCATCAGATGTTATGAACTTCTTTTAATGAGAGCTAAACGATCAAAAGCGAGTTTGACTTACCATATCAATTGATAGACGCATGCAGAAGGCTGATGAATTTGATTTTTTCATTTTGTCTCAGCAACGCAGAGAGATTCTCCTCTGCAACACTGCCTCTGCTGGCCATGCAATATAATCTGCAGATGGAAAACTCCACCATTAGTCCATTATTAGAACTTGAATATTTCCAAACTAAAAAAAAAACTACCAAATAAAATTATTTTCATAAAGCGTTAATTAGTACAATAGAGTCTGTAATCTTGTGAAAATTCAAAGTTCACTACAAATTCTATTCTCCATTTTAATTTCAACCTAGCACACTTCTCTCAATCCTATGCCTCATTTGCTACCACTCTCTACACAACTCTAGCACCTATATGAGGAGGTAGATAGAAATATCTCTTTAGCAAGCCAAGTGACAGCGTAGCCATCTCACTAGAATTATTTTAGGTTATGGTACACCAATAGCAATTCAGTGATCTGATAAGTTAAGGGAGGAAGGTTTATGCTACAGTTAGTAGAAATAATCAAAACTATGAGTAACAGATTCTAACATCCTCATTTAAGCACATCCCTATCTGTTAACCAATATTGCTATCGTCTTGAAAAGTTATATTTATGCGGAAGACTCCACTAAAAGGTACTGAGAGCCATCAGATGTTATGAACTTCTTTTAATGAGAGCAAAACAATCAAAAGCGAGTTTGACTTACCATGACAATTGATAGACGCATGCAGAAGGCTGATGATTTTGATTTTTTCTTTTTGTCTCAGCAACGCAGAGAGATTCTCCTCTGCAACACTGCCTCTGCTGGCCATGCAATTTAATCTGCAGATGGAAAACGCCACCGTTAGTCCATTATTAGAACTTGAATATTTCCAAACTAAAGAAAAAACTACCAAATAAAATTATTTTCATAAAGCGTTAATTAGTACAATAGAGTCTGTAATCTTGTGAAAATTCAAAGTTAACTACAAATTCTATTCTCCATTTTAATTTCAACCTAGCACACTTCTCTCAATCCTATGCCTCATTTGCTACCACTCTCTACACAACTCTAGCACCTATATGAGGAGGTAGATAGAAAGATCTCTTTAGCAAGCCAAGTGACAGCGTAGCGTACCCTTCTCACTAGAATTCTTTTAGGTTATGGTACACCAATAGCAATTCAGTGATCTGATAAGTTAAGGGAGGAAGGCTTATGCTACAGTTAGTAGAAATAATCAAAACTATGAGTAACAGATTCTAACATCTTCATTTAAGCACATCCCTATCTGTTAACCAATATTGATATGGTCTTGAAAAGTTATATTTATGCGGAAGACCCCACTAAAAGGTGCTGAGAGCCATCAGATGTTATGAACTTCTTTTAATGAGAGCTAAACGATCAAAAGCGAGTTTGACTTACCATATCAATTGATAGACGCATGCAGAAGGCTGATGAATTTGATTTTTTCATTTTGTCTCAGCAACGCAGAGAGATTCTCCTCTGCAACACTGCCTCTGCTGGCCATGCAATATAATCTGCAGATGGAAAACTCCACCATTAGTCCATTATTAGAACTTGAATATTTCCAAACTAAAAAAAAAACTACCAAATAAAATTATTTTCATAAAGCGTTAATTAGTACAATAGAGTCTGTAATCTTGTGAAAATTCAAAGTTCACTACAAATTCTATTCTCCATTTTAATTTCAACCTAGCACACTTCTCTCAATCCTATGCCTCATTTGCTACCACTCTCTACACAACTCTAGCACCTATATGAGGAGGTAGATAGAAAGATCTCTTTAGCAAGCCAAGTGACAGCGTAGCCATCTCACTAGAATTCTTTTAGGTTATGGTACACCAATAGCAATTCAGTGATCTGATAAGTTAAGGGAGGAAGGTTTATGCTACAGTTAGTAGAAATAATCAAAACTATGAGTAACAGATTCTAACATCTTCATTTAAGCACATCCCTATCTGTTAACCAATATTGCTATTGTCTTGAAAAGTTATATTTATGCGGAAGACTCCACTAAAAGGTACTGAGAGCCATCAGATGTTATGAACTTCTTTTAATGAGAGCAAAACAATCAAAAGCGAGTTTGACTTACCATGACAATTGATAGACGCATGCAGAAGGCTGATGATTTTGATTTTTTCTTTTTGTCTCAGCAACGCAGAGAGATTCTCCTCTGCAACACTGCCTCTGCTGGCCATGCAATTTAATCTGCAGATGGAAAACGCCACCGTTAGTCCATTATTAGAACTTGAATATTTCCAAACTAAAGAAAAAACTACCAAATAAAATTATTTTCATAAAGCGTTAATTAGTACAATAGAGTCTGTAATCTTGTGAAAATTCAAAGTTAACTACAAATTCTATTCTCCATTTTAATTTCAACCTAGCACACTTCTCTCAATCCTATGCCTCATTTGCTACCACTCTCTACACAACTCTAGCACCTATATGAGGAGGTAGATAGAAAGATCTCTTTAGCAAGCCAAGTGACAGCGTAGCGTACCCTTCTCACTAGAATTCTTTTAGGTTATGGTACACCAATAGCAATTCAGTGATCTGATAAGTTAAGGGAGGAAGGTTTATGCTACAGTTAGTAGAAATAATCAAAACTATGAGTAACAGATTCTAACATCTTCATTTAAGCACATCCCTATCTGTTAACCAATATTGCTATCGTCTTGAAAAGTTATATTTATGCGGAAGACCCCACTAAAAGGTCATGAGAGCCATCAGATGTTATGAACTTCTTTTAATGAGAGCTAAACGATCAAAAGCGAGTTTGACTTACCATGACAATTGATAGACGCATGCAGAAGGCTGATGATTTTGATTTTTTCTTTTTGTCTCAGCAACGCAGAGAGATTCTCCTCTGCAACACTGCCTCTGCTGGCCATGCAATTTAATCTGCAGATGGAAAACGCCACCGTTAGTCCATTATTAGAACTTGAATATTTCCAAACTAAAGAAAAAACTACCAAATAAAATTATTTTCATAAAGCGTTAATTAGTACAATAGAGTCTGTAATCTTGTGAAAATTCAAAGTTAACTACAAATTCTATTCTCCATTTTAATTTCAACCTAGCACACTTCTCTCAATCCTATGCCTCATTTGCTACCACTCTCTACACAACTCTAGCACCTATATGAGGAGGTAGATAGAAAGATCTCTTTAGCAAGCCAAGTGACAGCGTAGCCATCTCACTAGAATTATTTTAGGTTATGGTACACCAATAGCAATTCAGTGATCTGATAAGTTAAGGGAGGAAGGTTTATGCTACAGTTAGTAGAAATAATCAAAACTATGAGTAACAGATTCTAACATCTTCATTTAAGCACATCCCTATCTGTTAACCAATATTGCTATCGTCTTGAAAAGTTATATTTATGCGGAAGACTCCACTAAAAGGTACTGAGAGCCATCAGATGTTATGAACTTCTTTTAATGAGAGCAAAACAATCAAAAGCGAGTTTGACTTACCATATCAATTGATAGACGCATGCAGAAGGCTGATGAATTTGATTTTTTCTTTTTGTCTCAGCAACGCAGAGAGATTCTCATCTGCAACACTGCCTCTGCTGGCCATGCAATATAATCTGCAGATGGAAAACTCCACCGTTAGTCCATTATTAGAACTTGAATATTTCCAAACTAAAGAAAAAACTACCAAATAAAATTATTTTCATAAAGCGTTAATTAGTACAATAGAGTCTGTAATCTTGTGAAAATTCAAAGTTCACTACAAATTCTATTCTCCATTTTAATTTCAACCTAGCACACTTCTCTCAATCCTATGCCTCATTTGCTACCACTCTCTACACAACTCTAGCACCTATATGAGGAGGTAGATAGAAAGATCTCTTTAGCAAGCCAAGTGACAGCGTAGCGTACCCTTCTCACTAGAATTATTTTAGGTTATGGTACACCAATAGCAATTCAGTGATCTGATAAGTTAAGGGAGGAAGGTTTATGCTACAGTTAGTAGAAATAATCAAAACTATGAGTAACAGATTCTAACATCTTCATTTAAGCACATCCCTATCTGTTAACCAATATTGCTATCGTCTTGAAAAGTTATATTTATGCGGAAGACCCCACTAAAAGGTCATGAGAGCCATCAGATGTTATGAACTTCTATTAATGAGAGCTAAACGATCAAAAGCGAGTTTGACTTACCATGACAATTGATAAAGGCATGCAGAAGGCTGATGATTTTGATTTTTTCTTTTTGTCTCAGCAACGCAGAGAGATTCTCCTCTGCAACACTGCCTCTGCTGGCCATGCAATATAATCTGCAGATGGAAAACGCCACCGTTAGTCCATTATTAGAACTTGAATATTTCCAAACTAAAGAAAAAACTACCAAATAAAATTATTTTCATAAAGCGTTAATTAGTACAATAAAGTCTGTAATCTTGTGAAAATTCAAAGTTAACTACAAATTCTATTCTCCATTTTAATTTCAACCTAGCACACTTCTCTCAATCCTATGCCTCATTTGCTACCACTCTCTACACAACTCTAGCACCTATATGAGGAGGTAGATAGAAAGATCTCTTTAGCAAGCCAAGTGACAGCGTAGCGTACCCTTCTCACTAGAATTCTTTTAGGTTATGGTACACCAATAGCAATTCAGTGATCTGATAAGTTAAGGGAGGAAGGTTTATGCTACAGTTAGTAGAAATAATCAAAACTATGAGTAACAGATTCTAACATCTTCATTTAAGCACATCCCTATCTGTTAACCAATATTGCTATCGTCTTGAAAAGTTATATTTATGCGGAAGACCCCACTAAAAGGTGCTGAGAGCCATCAGATGTTATGAACTTCTTTTAATGAGAGCAAAACGATCAAAAGCGAGTTTGACTTACCATATCAATTGATAGACGCATGCAGAAGGCTGATGAATTTGATTTTTTCTTTTTGTCTCAGCAACGCAGAGAGATTCTCCTCTGCAACACTGCCTCTGCTGGCCATGCAATATAATCTGCAGATGGAAAACTCCACCGTTAGTCCATTATTAGAACTTGAATATTTCCAAACTAAAGAAAAAACTACCAAATAAAATTATTTTCATAAAGCGTTAATTAGTACAATAGAGTCTGTAATCTTGTGAAAATTCAAAGTTAACTACAAATTCTATTCTCCATTTTAATTTCAACCTAGCACACTTCTCTCAATCCTATGCCTCATTTGCAACCACTCTCTACACAACTCTAGCACCTATATGAGGAGGTAGATAGAAATATCTCTTTAGCAAGCCAAGTGACAGCGTAGCGTACCCTTCTCACTAGAATTCTTTTAGGTTATGGTACACCAATAGCAATTCAGTGATCTGATAAGTTAAGGGAGGAAGGTTTATGCTACAGTTAGTAGAAATAATCAAAACTATGAGTAACAGATTCTAACATCTTCATTTAAGCACATCCCTATCTGTTAACCAATATTGCTATTGTCTTGAAAAGTTATATTTATGCGGAAGACCCCACTACAAGGTCATGAGAGCCATCAGATGTTATGAACTTCTTTTAATGAGAGCAAAACGATCAAAAGCGAGTTTGACTTACCATATCAATTGATAGACGCATGCAGAAGGCTGATGATTTTGATTTTTTCTTTTTGTCTCAGCAACGCAGAGAGATTCTCCTCTGCAACACTGCCTCTGCTGGCCATGCAATATAATCTGCAGATGGAAAACGCCACCGTTAGTCCATTATTAGAACTTGAATATTTCCAAATTAAAGAAAAAACTACCAAATAAAATTATTTTCATAAAGCGTTAATTAGTACAATAGAGTCTGTAATCTTGTGAAAATTCAAAGTTAACTACAAATTCTATTCTCCATTTTAATTTCAACCTAGCACACTTCTCTCAATCCTATGCCTCATTTGCTACCACTCTCTACACAACTCTAGCACCTATATGAGGAGGTAGATAGAAAGATCTCTTTAGCAAGCCAAGTGACAGCATACCCATCTCACTAGAATTCTTTTAGGTTATGGTACACCAATAGCAATTCAGTGATCTGATAAGTTAAGGGAGGAAGGTTTATGCTACAGTTAGTAGAAATAATCAAAACTATGAGTAACAGATTCTAACATCTTCATTTAAGCACATCCCTATCTGTTAACCAATATTGCTATTGTCTTGAAAAGTTATATTTATGCGGAAGACCCCACTAAAAGGTCATGAGAGCCATCAGATGTTATGAACTTCTTTTAATGAGAGCTAAACGATCAAAAGCGAGTTTGACTTACCATATCAAATGATAGACGCATGCAGAAGGCTGATGAATTTGATTTTTTCTTTTTGTCTCAGCAACGCAGAGAGCTTCTCCTCTGCAACACTGCCTCTGCTGGCCATGCAATATAATCTGCAGATGGAAAACTCCACCATTAGTCCATTATTAGAACTTGAATATTTCCAAACTAAAGAAAAAACTACCAAATAAAATTATTTTCATAAAGCGTTAATTAGTACAATAGAGTCTGTAATCTTGTGAAAATTCAAAGTTCACTACAAATTCTATTCTCCATTTTAATTTCAACCTAGCACACTTCTCTCAATCCTATGCCTCATTTGCTACCACTCTCTACACAACTCTAGCACCTATATGAGGAGGTAGATAGAATGATCTCTTTAGCAAGCCAAGTGACAGCGTACCCATCTCACTAGAATTCTTTTGGGTTATGGTACACCAATAGCAATTCAGTGATCTGATAAGTTAAGGGAGGAAGGTTTATGCTACAGTTAGTAGAAATAATCAAAACTATGAGTAACAGATTCTAACATCTTCATTTAAGCACATCCCTATCTGTTAACCAATATTGCTATTGTCTTGAAAAGTTATATTTATGCGGAAGACCCCACTAAAAGGTGCTGAGAGCCATCAGATGTTATGAACTTCTTTTAATGAGAGCAAAACGATCAAAAGCGAGTTTGACTTACCATATCAATTGATAGACGCATGCAGAAGGCTGATGAATTTGATTTTTTCTTCTTGTCTCAGCAACGCAGAGAGATTCTCCTCTGCAACACTGCCTCTGCTGGCCATGCAATATAATCTGCAGATGGAAAACTCCACCGTTAGTCCATTATTGAAACTTGAATATTTCCAAACTAAAGAAAAAACTACTAAATAAAATTATTTTCATAAAGCGTTAATTAGTACAATAGAGTCTGTAATCTTGTGAAAATTCAAAGTTCACTACAAATTCTATTCTCCATTTTAATTTCAACCTAGCACACTTCTCTCAATCCTATGCCTCATTTGCTACCACTCTCTACACAACTCTAGCACCTATATGAGGAGGTAGATAGAAAGATCTCTTTAGCAAGCCAAGTGACAGCGTACCCATCTCACTAGAATTCTTTTAGGTTATGGTACACCAATAGCAATTCAGTGATCTGATAAGTTAAGGGAGGAAGGTTTATGCTACAGTTAGTAGAAATAATCAAAACTATGAGTAACAGATTCTAACATCTTCATTGAAGCACATCCCTATCTGTTAACCAATATTGCTATCGTCTTGAAAAGTTATATTTATGCGGAAGACCCCACTAAAAGGTCATGAGAGCCATCAGATGTTATGAACTTCTTTTAATGAGAGCTAAACGATCAAAAGCGAGTTTGACTTACCATATCAATTGATAGACGCATGCAGAAGGCTGATGAATTTGATTTTTTCATTTTGTCTCAGCAACGCAGAGAGATTCTCCTCTGCAACACTGCCTCTGCTGGCCATGCAATATAATCTGCAGATGGAAAACTCCACCGTTAGTCCATTTTTAGAACTTGAATATTTCCAAACTAAAGAAAAAACTACCAAATAAAATTATTTTCATAAAGCGTTAATTAGTACAATAGAGTCTGTAATCTTGTGAAAATTCAAAGTTCACTACAAATTCTATTCTCCATTTTAATTTCAACCGAGCACACTTCTCTCAATCCTATGCCTCATTTGCTACCACTCTCTACACAACTCTAGCACCTATATGAGGAGGTAGATAGAAAGATCTCTTTAGCAAGCCAAGTGACAGCGTAGCCATCTCACTAGAATTCTTTTAGGTTATGGTACACCAATAGCAATTCAGTGATCTGATAAGTTAAGGGAGGAAGGTTTATGCTACAGTTAGTAGAAATAATCAAAACTATGAGTAACAGATTCTAACATCTTCATTGAAGCACATCCCTATCTGTTAACCAATATTGCTATCGTCTTGAAAAGTTATATTTATGCGGAAGACCCCACTAAAAGGTCATGAGAGCCATCAGATGTTATGAACTTCTTTTAATGAGAGCTAAACGATCAAAAGCGAGTTTGACTTACCATATCAATTGATAGACGCATGCAGAAGGCTGATGAATTTGATTTTTTCATTTTGTCTCAGCAACGCAGAGAGATTCTCCTCTGCAACACTGCCTCTGCTGGCCATGCAATATAATCTGCAGATGGAAAACTCCACCGTTAGTCCATTTTTAGAACTTGAATATTTCCAAACTAAAAAAAAAACTACCAAATAAAATTATTTTCATAAAGCGTTAATTAGTACAATAGAGTCTGTAATCTTGTGAAAATTCAAAGTTCACTACAAATTCTATTCTCCATTTTAATTTCAACCTAGCACACTTCTCTCAATCCTATGCCTCATTTGCTACCACTCTCTACACAACTCTAGCACCTATATGAGGAGGTAGATAGAAATATCTCTTTAGCAAGCCAAGTGACAGCGTAGCCATCTCACTAGAATTATTTTAGGTTATGGTACACCAATAGCAATTCAGTGATCTGATAAGTTAAGGGAGGAAGGTTTATGCTACAGTTAGTAGAAATAATCAAAACTATGAGTAACAGATTCTAACATCCTCATTTAAGCACATCCCTATCTGTTAACCAATATTGCTATCGTCTTGAAAAGTTATATTTATGCGGAAGACTCCACTAAAAGGTACTGAGAGCCATCAGATGTTATGAACTTCTTTTAATGAGAGCAAAACAATCAAAAGCGAGTTTGACTTACCATGACAATTGATAGACGCATGCAGAAGGCTGATGATTTTGATTTTTTCTTTTTGTCTCAGCAACGCAGAGAGATTCTCCTCTGCAACACTGCCTCTGCTGGCCATGCAATTTAATCTGCAGATGGAAAACGCCACCGTTAGTCCATTATTAGAACTTGAATATTTCCAAACTAAAGAAAAAACTACCAAATAAAATTATTTTCATAAAGCGTTAATTAGTACAATAGAGTCTGTAATCTTGTGAAAATTCAAAGTTAACTACAAATTCTATTCTCCATTTTAATTTCAACCTAGCACACTTCTCTCAATCCTATGCCTCATTTGCTACCACTCTCTACACAACTCTAGCACCTATATGAGGAGGTAGATAGAAAGATCTCTTTAGCAAGCCAAGTGACAGCGTAGCGTACCCTTCTCACTAGAATTCTTTTAGGTTATGGTACACCAATAGCAATTCAGTGATCTGATAAGTTAAGGGAGGAAGGTTTATGCTACAGTTAGTAGAAATAATCAAAACTATGAGTAACAGATTCTAACATCTTCATTTAAGCACATCCCTATCTGTTAACCAATATTGATATGGTCTTGAAAAGTTATATTTATGCGGAAGACCCCACTAAAAGGTGCTGAGAGCCATCAGATGTTATGAACTTCTTTTAATGAGAGCTAAACGATCAAAAGCGAGTTTGACTTACCATATCAATTGATAGACGCATGCAGAAGGCTGATGAATTTGATTTTTTCTTTTTGTCTCAGCAACGCAGAGAGATTCTCCTCTGCAACACTGCCTCTGCTGGCTATGCAATATAATCTGCAGATGGAAAACTCCACCATTAGTCCATTATTAGAACTTGAATATTTCCAAACTAAAGAAAAAACTACCAAATAAAATTATTTTCATAAAGCGTTAATTAGTACAATAGAGTCTGTAATCTTGTGAAAATTCAAAGTTCACTACAAATTCTATTCTCCATTTTAATTTCAACCGAGCACACTTCTCTCAATCCTATGCCTCATTTGCTACCACTCTCTACACAACTCTAGCACCTATATGAGGAGGTAGATAGAAAGATCTCTTTAGCAAGCCAAGTGACAGCGTAGCCATCTCACTAGAATTCTTTTAGGTTATGGTACACCAATAGCAATTCAGCGATCTGATAAGTTAAGGGAGGAAGGTTTATGCTACAGTTAGTAGAAATAGTCAAAACTATGAGTAACAGATTCTAACATCTTCATTTAAGCACATCCCTATCTGTTAACCAATATTGCTATCGTCTTGAAAAGTTATATTTATGCGGAAGACCCCACTAAAAGGTGCTGAGAGCCATCAGATGTTATGAACTTCTTTTAATGAGAGCAAAACGATCAAAAGCGAGTTTGACTTACCATATCAATTGATAGACGCATGCAGAAGGCTGATGAATTTGATTTTTTCTTTTTGTCTCAGCAACGCAGAGAGATTCTCCTCTGCAACACTGCCTCTGCTGGCCATGCAATATAATCTGCAGATGGAAAACTCCACCGTTAGTCCATTATTAGAACTTGAATATTTCCAAACTAAAGAAAAAACTACCAAATAAAATTATTTTCATAAAGCGTTAATTAGTACAATAGAGTCTGTAATCTTGTGAAAATTCAAAGTTCACTACAAATTCTATTCTCCATTTTAATTTCAACCTAGCACACTTCTCTCAATCCTATGCCTCATTTGCTACCACTCTCTACACAACTCTAGCACCTATATGAGGAGGTAGATAGAAAGATCTCTTTAGCAAGCCAAGTGACAGCGTAGCCATCTCACTAGAATTCTTTTAGGTTATGGTACACCAATAGCAATTCAGTGATCTGATAAGATAAGGGAGGAAGGTTTATGCTACATTTAGTAGAAATAATCAAAACTATGAGTAACAGATTCTAACATCTTCAATGAAGCACATCCCTATCTGTTAACCAATATTGCTATCGTCTTGAAAAGTTATATTTATGCGGAAGACCCCACTAAAAGGTCATGAGAGCCATCAGATGTTATGAACTTCTTTTAATGAGAGCTAAACGATCAAAAGCGAGTTTGACTTACCATATCAATTGATAGACGCATGCAGAAGGCTGATGAATTTGATTTTTTCATTTTGTCTCAGCAACGCAGAGAGATTCTCCTCTGCAACACTGCCTCTGCTGGCCATGCAATATAATCTGCAGATGGAAAACTCCACCATTAGTCCATTATTAGAACTTGAATATTTCCAAACTAAAAAAAAAACTACCAAATAAAATTATTTTCATAAAGCGTTAATTAGTACAATAGAGTCTGTAATCTTGTGAAAATTCAAAGTTCACTACAAATTCTATTCTCCATTTTAATTTCAACCTAGCACACTTCTCTCAATCCTATGCCTCATTTGCTACCACTCTCTACACAACTCTAGCACCTATATGAGGAGGTAGATAGAAAGATCTCTTTAGCAAGCCAAGTGACAGCGTAGCGTACCCTTCTCACTAGAATTCTTTTAGGTTATGGTACACCAATAGCAATTCAGTGATCTGATAAGTTAAGGGAGGAAGGTTTATGCTACAGTTAGTAGAAATAATAAAAACTATGAGTAACAGATTCTAACATCTTCATTTAAGCACATCCCTATCTGTTAACCAATATTGCTATCGTCTTGAAAAGTTATATTTATGCGGAAGACCCCACTAAAAGGTGCTGAGAGCCATCAGATGTTATGAACTTCTTTTAATGAGAGCTAAACGATCAAAAGCGAGTTTGACTTACCATATCAATTGATAGACGCATGCAGAAGGCTGATGAATTTGATTTTTTCATTTTGTCTCAGCAACGCAGAGAGATTCTCCTCTGCAACACTGCCTCTGCTGGCCATGCAATATAATCTGCAGATGGAAAACTCCACCATTAGTCCATTATTAGAACTTGAATATTTCCAAACTAAAGAAAAAACTACCAAATAAAATTATTTTCATAAAGCGTTAATTAGTACAATAGAGTCTGTAATCTTGTGAAAATTCAAAGTTCACTACAAATTCTATTCTCCATTTTAATTTCAACCGAGCACACTTCTCTCAATCCTATGCCTCATTTGCTACCACTCTCTACACAACTCTAGCACCAATATGAGGAGGTAGATAGAAAGATCTCTTTAGCAAGCCAAGTGACAGCGTACCCATCTCACTAGAATTCTTTTAGGTTATGGTACACCAATAGCAATTCAGTGATCTGATAAGTTAAGGGAGGAAGGTTTATGCTACAGTTAGTAGAAATAATCAAAACTATGAGTAACAGATTCTAACATCTTCATTTAAGCACATCCCTATCTGTTAACCAATATTGCTATCATCTTGAAAAGTTATATTTATGCGGAAGACCCCACTAAAAGGTCATGAGAGCCATCAGATGTTATGAACTTCTTTTAATGAGAGCTAAACGATCAAAAGCGAGTTTGACTTACCATGACAATTGATAGACGCATGCAGAAGGCTGATGATTTTGATTTTTTCTTTTTGTCTCAGCAACGCAGAGAGATTCTCCTCTGCAACACTGCCTCTGCTGGCCATGCAATTTAATCTGCAGATGGAAAACGCCACCGTTAGTCCATTATTAGAACTTGAATATTTCCAAACTAAAGAAAAAACTACCAAATAAAATTATTTTCATAAAGCGTTAATTAGTACAATAGAGTCTGTAATCTTGTGAAAATTCAAAGTTAACTACAAATTCTATTCTCCATTTTAATTTCAACCTAGCACACTTCTCTCAATCCTATGCCTCATTTGCTACCACTCTCTACACAACTCTAGCACCTATATGAGGAGGTAGATAGAAAGATCTCTTTAGCAAGCCAAGTGACAGCGTAGCGTACCCTTCTCACTAGAATTCTTTTAGGTTATGGTACACCAATAGCAATTCAGTGATCTGATAAGTTAAGGGAGGAAGGTTTATGCTACAGTTAGTAGAAATAATCAAAACTATGAGTAACAGATTCTAACATCTTCATTTAAGCACATCCCTATCTGTTAACCAATATTGCTATCGTCTTGAAAAGTTATATTTATGCGGGAGTCGCCACTAAAAGGTCCTGAGAGCCATCAGATGTTATGAAATTCTATTAATGAGAGCAAAACGATCAAAAACCAGTTTGACTTACCATATCAATTGATAAAGGCATGCAGAAGGCTGATGAATTAGATTTTTTCTTTTTGTATCAGCAACGCAGAGAGATTCTCCTCTGCAACACTGCCTCTGCTGGCCATGCAATTTAATCTGCAGATGGAAAACGCCACCGTTAGTCCATTATTAGAACTTGAATATTTCCAAACTAAAGAAAAAACTACCAAATAAAATGATTTTCATAAAGCGTTAATTAGTACAATAGAGTCTGTAATCTTGTGAAAATTCAAAGTTCACTACAAATTCTATTCTCCATTTTAATTTCAACCGAGCACACTTCTCTCAATCCTATGCCTCATTTGCTACCACTCTCTACACAACTCTAGCACCTATATGAGGAGGTAGATAGAAAGATCTCTTTAGCAAGCCAAGTGACAGCGTAGCCATCTCACTAGAATTCTTTTAGGTTATGGTACACCAATAGCAATTCAGTGATCTGATAAGTTAAGGGAGGAAGGTTTATGCTACAGTTAGTAGAAATAATCAAAACTATGAGTAACAGATTCTAACATCTTCATTGAAGCACATCCCTATCTGTTAACCAATATTGCTATCGTCTTGAAAAGTTATATTTATGCGGAAGACCCCACTAAAAGGTCATGAGAGCCATCAGATGTTATGAACTTCTTTTAATGAGAGCTAAACGATCAAAAGCGAGTTTGACTTACCATATCAATTGATAGACGCATGCAGAAGGCTGATGAATTTGATTTTTTCATTTTGTCTCAGCAACGCAGAGAGATTCTCCTCTGCAACACTGCCTCTGCTGGCCATGCAATATAATCTGCAGATGGAAAACTCCACCATTAGTCCATTATTAGAACTTGAATATTTCCAAACTAAAGAAAAAACTACCAAATAAAATTATTTTCATAAAGCGTTAATTAGTACAATAGAGTCTGTAATCTTGTGAAAATTCAAAGTTCACTACAAATTCTATTCTCCATTTTAATTTCAACCGAGCACACTTCTCTCAATCCTATGCCTCATTTGCTACCACTCTCTACACAACTCTAGCACCTATATGAGGAGGTAGATAGAAAGATCTCTTTAGCAAGCCAAGTGACAGCGTAGCCATCTCACTAGAATTCTTTTAGGTTATGGTACACCAATAGCAATTCAGTGATCTGATAAGTTAAGGGAGGAAGGTTTATGCTACAGTTAGTAGAAATAATCAAAACTATGAGTAACAGATTCTAACATCTTCATTTAAGCACATCCCTATCTGTTAACCAATATTGCTATTGTCTTGAAAAGTTATATTTATGCGGAAGACCCCACTAAAAGGTCATGAGAGCCATCAGATGTTATGAACTTCTTTTAATGAGAGCTAAACGATCAAAAGCGAGTTTGACTTACCATATCAAATGATAGACGCATGCAGAAGGCTGATGAATTTGATTTTTTCTTTTTGTCTCAGCAACGCAGAGAGATTCTCCTCTGCAACACTGCCTCTGCTGGCCATGCAATATAATCTGCAGATGGAAAACTCCACCGTTAGTCCATTATTAGAACTTGAATATTTCCAAACTAAAGAAAAAACTACCAAATAAAATTATTTTCATAAAGCGTTAATTAGTACAATAGAGTCTGTAATCTTGTGAAAATTCAAAGTTCACTACAAATTCTATTCTCCATTTTAATTTCAACCTAGCACACTTCTCTCAATCCTATGCCTCATTTGCTACCACTCTCTACACAACTCTAGCACCTATATGAGGAGGTAGATAGAAAGATCTCTTTAGCAAGCCAAGTGACAGCGTACCCATCTCACTAGAATTCTTTTAGGTTATGGTACACCAATAGCAATTCAGTGATCTGATAAGTTAAGGGAGGAAGGTTTATGCTACAGTTAGTAGAAATAATCAAAACTATGAGTAACAGATTCTAACATCTTCATTTAAGCACATCCCTATCTGTTAACCAATATTGCTATTGTCTTGAAAAGTTATATTTAAGCGGAAGACCCCACTAAAAGGTCATGAGAGCCATCAGATGTTATGAACTTCTTTTAATGAGAGCTAAACGATCAAAAGCGAGTTTGACTTACCATATCAAATGATAGACGCATGCAGAAGGCTGATGAATTTGATTTTTTCTTTTTGTCTCAGCAACGCAGAGAGATTCTCCTCTGCAACACTGCCTCTGCTGGCCATGCAATATAATCTGCAGATGGAAAACTCCACCATTAGTCCATTATTAGAACTTGAATATTTCCAAACTAAAGAAAAAACTACCAAATAAAATTATTTTCATAAAGCGTTAATTAGTACAATAGAGTCTGTAATCTTGTGAAAATTCAAAGTTCACTACAAATTCTATTCTCCATTTTAATTTCAACCTAGCACACTTCTCTCAATCCTATGCCTCATTTGCTACCACTCTCTACACAACTCTAGCACCTATATGAGGAGGTAGATAGAATGATCTCTTTAGCAAGCCAAGTGACAGCGTACCCATCTCACTAGAATTCTTTTGGGTTATGGTACACCAATAGCAATTCAGTGATCTGATAAGTTAAGGGAGGAGGGTTTATGCTACAGTTAGTAGAAATAATCAAAACTATGAGTAACAGATTCTAACATCTTCATTGAAGCACATCCCTATCTGTTAACCAATATTGCTATCGTCTTGAAAAGTTATATTTATGCGGAAGACCCCACTAAAAGGTCATGAGAGCCATCAGATGTTATGAACTTCTTTTAATGAGAGCTAAACGATCAAAAGCGAGTTTGACTTACCATATCAATTGATAGACGCATGCAGAAGGCTGATGAATTTGATTTTTTCATTTTGTCTCAGCAACGCAGAGAGATTCTCCTCTGCAACACTGCCTCTGCTGGCCATGCAATATAATCTGCAGATGGAAAACTCCACCATTAGTCCATTATTAGAACTTGAATATTTCCAAACTAAAGAAAAAACTACCAAATAAAATTATTTTCATAAAGCGTTAATTAGTACAATAGAGTCTGTAATCTTGTGAAAATTCAAAGTTAACTACAAATTCTATTCTCCATTTTAATTTCAACCTAGCACACTTCTCTCAATCCTATGCCTCATTTGCTACCACTCTCTACACAACTCTAGCACCTATATGAGGAGGTAGATAGAAAGATCTCTTTAGCAAGCCAAGTGACAGCGTAGCGTACCCTTCTCACTAGAATTCTTTTAGGTTATGGTACACCAATAGCAATTCAGTGATCTGATAAGTTAAGGGAGGAAGGTTTATGCTACAGTTAGTAGAAATAATCAAAACTATGAGTAACAGATTCTAACATCTTCATTTAAGCACATCCCTATCTGTTAACCAATATTGCTATCGTCTTGAAAAGTTATATTTATGCGGGAGTCGCCACTAAAAGGTCCTGAGAGCCATCAGATGTTATGAAATTCTATTAATGAGAGCAAAACGATCAAAAACCAGTTTGACTTACCATATCAATTGATAAAGGCATGCAGAAGGCTGATGAATTAGATTTTTTCTTTTTGTATCAGCAACGCAGAGAGATTCTCCTCTGCAACACTGCCTCTGCTGGCCATGCAATTTAATCTGCAGATGGAAAACGCCACCGTTAGTCCATTATTAGAACTTGAATATTTCCAAACTAAAGAAAAAACTACCAAATAAAATGATTTTCATAAAGCGTTAATTAGTACAATAGAGTCTGTAATCTTGTGAAAATTCAAAGTTCACTACAAATTCTATTCTCCATTTTAATTTCAACCGAGCACACTTCTCTCAATCCTATGCCTCATTTGCTACCACTCTCTACACAACTCTAGCACCTATATGAGGAGGTAGATAGAAAGATCTCTTTAGCAAGCCAAGTGACAGCGTAGCCATCTCACTAGAATTCTTTTAGGTTATGGTACACCAATAGCAATTCAGTGATCTGATAAGTTAAGGGAGGAAGGTTTATGCTACAGTTAGTAGAAATAATCAAAACTATGAGTAACAGATTCTAACATCTTCATTGAAGCACATCCCTATCTGTTAACCAATATTGCTATCGTCTTGAAAAGTTATATTTATGCGGAAGACCCCACTAAAAGGTCATGAGAGCCATCAGATGTTATGAACTTCTTTTAATGAGAGCTAAACGATCAAAAGCGAGTTTGACTTACCATATCAAATGATAGACGCATGCAGAAGGCTGATGAATTTGATTTTTTCTTTTTGTCTCAGCAACGCAGAGAGATTCTCCTCTGCAACACTGCCTCTGCTGGCCATGCAATATAATCTGCAGATGGAAAACTCCACCATTAGTCCATTATTAGAACTTGAATATTTCCAAACTAAAGAAAAAACTACCAAATAAAATTATTTTCATAAAGCGTTAATTAGTACAATAGAGTCTGTAATCTTGTGAAAATTCAAAGTTCACTACAAATTCTATTCTCCATTTTAATTTCAACCTAGCACACTTCTCTCAATCCTATGCCTCATTTGCTACCACTCTCTACACAACTCTAGCACCTATATGAGGAGGTAGATAGAATGATCTCTTTAGCAAGCCAAGTGACAGCGTACCCATCTCACTAGAATTCTTTTGGGTTATGGTACACCAATAGCAATTCAGTGATCTGATAAGTTAAGGGAGGAGGGTTTATGCTACAGTTAGTAGAAATAATCAAAACTATGAGTAACAGATTCTAACATCTTCATTGAAGCACATCCCTATCTGTTAACCAATATTGCTATCGTCTTGAAAAGTTATATTTATGCGGAAGACCCCACTAAAAGGTCATGAGAGCCATCAGATGTTATGAACTTCTTTTAATGAGAGCTAAACGATCAAAAGCGAGTTTGACTTACCATATCAATTGATAGACGCATGCAGAAGGCTGATGAATTTGATTTTTTCATTTTGTCTCAGCAACGCAGAGAGATTCTCCTCTGCAACACTGCCTCTGCTGGCCATGCAATATAATCTGCAGATGGAAAACTCCACCATTAGTCCATTATTAGAACTTGAATATTTCCAAACTAAAGAAAAAACTACCAAATAAAATTATTTTCATAAAGCGTTAATTAGTACAATAGAGTCTGTAATCTTGTGAAAATTCAAAGTTAACTACAAATTCTATTCTCCATTTTAATTTCAACCTAGCACACTTCTCTCAATCCTATGCCTCATTTGCTACCACTCTCTACACAACTCTAGCACCTATATGAGGAGGTAGATAGAAAGATCTCTTTAGCAAGCCAAGTGACAGCGTAGCGTACCCTTCTCACTAGAATTCTTTTAGGTTATGGTACACCAATAGCAATTCAGTGATCTGATAAGTTAAGGGAGGAAGGTTTATGCTACAGTTAGTAGAAATAATCAAAACTATGAGTAACAGATTCTAACATCTTCATTTAAGCACATCCCTATCTGTTAACCAATATTGCTATCGTCTTGAAAAGTTATATTTATGCGGGAGTCGCCACTAAAAGGTCCTGAGAGCCATCAGATGTTATGAAATTCTATTAATGAGAGCAAAACGATCAAAAACCAGTTTGACTTACCATATCAATTGATAAAGGCATGCAGAAGGCTGATGAATTAGATTTTTTCTTTTTGTCTCAGCAACGCAGAGAGATTCTCCTCTGCAACACTGCCTCTGCTGGCCATGCAATTTAATCTGCAGATGGAAAACGCCACCGTTAGTCCATTATTAGAACTTGAATATTTCCAAACTAAAGAAAAAACTACCAAATAAAATGATTTTCATAAAGCGTTAATTAGTACAATAGAGTCTGTAATCTTGTGAAAATTCAAAGTTCACTACAAATTCCATTCTCCATTTTTATTTCAACCGAGCACACTTCTCTCAATCCTATGCCTCATTTGCTACCACTCTCTACACAACTCTAGCACCTATATGAGGAGGTAGATAGAAAGATCTCTTTAGCAAGCCAAGTGACAGCGTAGCCATCTCACTAGAATTATTTTAGGTTATGGTACACCAATAGCAATTCAGTGATCTGATAAGTTAAGGGAGGAAGGTTTATGCTACAGTTAGTAGAAATAATCAAAACTATGAGTAACAGATTCTAACATCTTCATTGAAGCACATCCCTATCTGTTAACCAATATTGCTATCGTCTTGAAAAGTTATATTTATGCGGAAGACCCCACTAAAAGGTCATGAGAGCCATCAGATGTTATGAACTTCTTTTAATGAGAGCTAAACGATCAAAAGCGAGTTTGACTTACCATATCAATTGATAGACGCATGCAGAAGGCTGATTAATTTGATTTTTTCATTTTGTCTCAGCAACGCAGAGAGATTCTCCTCTGCAACACTGCCTCTGCTGGCCATGCAATATAATCTGCAGATGGAAAACTCCACCATTAGTCCATTATTAGAACTTGAATATTTCCAAACTAAAGAAAAAACTACCAAATAAAATTATTTTCATAAAGCGTTAATTAGTACAATAGAGTCTGTAATCTTGTGAAAATTCAAAGTTCACTACAAATTCTATTCTCCATTTTAATTTCAACCGAGCACACTTCTCTCAATCCTATGCCTCATTTGCTACCACTCTCTACACAACTCTAGCACCTATATGAGGAGGTAGATAGAAAGATCTCTTTAGCAAGCCAAGTGACAGCGTAGCCATCTCACTAGAATTCTTTTAGGTTATGGTACACCAATAGCAATTCAGTGATCTGATAAGTTAAGGGAGGAAGGTTTATGCTACAGTTAGTAGAAATAATCAAAACTATGAGTAACAGATTCTAACATCTTCATTTAAGCACATCCCTATCTGTTAACCAATATTGCTATTGTCTTGAAAAGTTATATTTATGCGGAAGACCCCACTAAAAGGTCATGAGAGCCATCAGATGTTATGAACTTCTTTTAATGAGAGCTAAACGATCAAAAGCGAGTTTGACTTACCATATCAAATGATAGACGCATGCAGAAGGCTGATGAATTTGATTTTTTCTTTTTGTCTCAGCAACGCAGAGAGATTCTCCTCTGCAACACTGCCTCTGCTGGCCATGCAATATAATCTGCAGATGGAAAACTCCACCGTTAGTCCATTATTAGAACTTGAATATTTCCAAACTAAAGAAAAAACTACCAAATAAAATTATTTTCATAAAGCGTTAATTAGTACAATAGAGTCTGTAATCTTGTGAAAATTCAAACTTCACTACAAATTCTATTCTCCATTTTAATTTCAACCTAGCACACTTCTCTCAATCCTATGCCTCATTTGCTACCACTCTCTACACAACTCTAGCACCCATATGAGGAGGTAGATAGAAAGATCTCTTTAGCAAGCCAAGTGACAGCGTACCCATCTCACTAGAATTCTTTTAGGTTATGGTACACCAATAGCAATTCAGTGATCTGATAAGTTAAGGGAGGAAGGTTTATGCTACAGTTAGTAGAAATAATCAAAACTATGAGTAACAGATTCTAACATCTTCATTTAAGCACATCCCTATCTGTTAACCAATATTGCTATTGTCTTGAAAAGTTATATTTAAGCGGAAGACCCCACTAAAAGGTCATGAGAGCCATCAGATGTTATGAACTTCTTTTAATGAGAGCTAAACGATCAAAAGCGAGTTTGACTTACCATATCAAATGATAGACGCATGCAGAAGGCTGATGAATTTGATTTTTTCTTTTTGTCTCAGCAACGCAGAGAGATTCTCCTCTGCAACACTGCCTCTGCTGGCCATGCAATATAATCTGCAGATGGAAAACTCCACCATTAGTCCATTATTAGAACTTGAATATTTCCAAACTAAAGAAAAAACTACCAAATAAAATTATTTTCATAAAGCGTTAATTAGTACAATAGAGTCTGTAATCTTGTGAAAATTCAAAGTTCACTACAAATTCTATTCTCCATTTTAATTTCAACCTAGCACACTTCTCTCAATCCTATGCCTCATTTGCTACCACTCTCTACACAACTCTAGCACCTATATGAGGAGGTAGATAGAATGATCTCTTTAGCAAGCCAAGTGACAGCGTACCCATCTCACTAGAATTCTTTTGGGTGATTGGTACACCAATAGCAATTCAGTGATCTGATAAGTTAAGGGAGGAGGGTTTATGCTACAGTTAGTAGAAATAATCAAAACTATGAGTAACAGATTCTAACATCTTCATTGAAGCACATCCCTATCTGTTAACCAATATTGCTATCGTCTTGAAAAGTTATATTTATGCGGAAGACCCCACTAAAAGGTCATGAGAGCCATCAGATGTTATGAACTTCTTTTAATGAGAGCTAAACGATCAAAAGCGAGTTTGACTTACCATATCAATTGATAGACGCATGCAGAAGGCTGATGAATTTGATTTTTTCATTTTGTCTCAGCAACGCAGAGAGATTCTCCTCTGCAACACTGCCTCTGCTGGCCATGCAATATAATCTGCAGATGGAAAACTCCACCATTAGTCCATTATTAGAACTTGAATATTTCCAAACTAAAGAAAAAACTACCAAATAAAATTATTTTCATAAAGCGTTAATTAGTACAATAGAGTCTGTAATCTTGTGAAAATTCAAAGTTCACTACAAATTCTATTCTCCATTTTAATTTCAACCGAGCACACTTCTCTCAATCCTATGCCTCATTTGCTACCACTCTCTACACAACTCTAGCACCTATATGAGGAGGTAGATAGAAAGATTCTTTAGCAAGCCAAGTGACAGCGTAGCCATCTCACTAGAATTCTTTTAGGTTATGGTACACCAATAGCAATTCAGTGATCTGATAAGTTAAGGGAGGAAGGTTTATGCTACAGTTAGTAGAAATAATCAAAACTATGATTAACAGATTCTAACATCTTCATTTAAGCACATCCCTATCTGTTAACCAATATTGCTATCGTCTTGAAAAGTTATATTTATGCGGAAGACCCCACTAAAAGGTGCTGAGAGCCATCAGATGTTATGAACTTCTTTTAATGAGAGCAAAACGATCAAAAGCGAGTTTGACTTACCATATCAATTGATAGACGCATGCAGAAGGCTGATGAATTTGATTTTTTCATTTTGTCTCAGCAACGCAGAGAGATTCTCCTCTGCAACACTGCCTCTGCTGGCCATGCAATATAATCTGCAGATGGAAAACTCCACCATTAGTCCATTATTAGAACTTGAATATTTCCAAACTAAAGAAAAAACTACCAAATAAAATTATTTTCATAAAGCGTTAATTAGTACAATAGAGTCTGTAATCTTGTGAAAATTCAAAGTTCACTACAAATTCTATTCTCCATTTTAATTTCAACCGAGCACACTTCTCTCAATCCTATGCCTCATTTGCTACCACTCTCTACACAACTCTAGCACCTATATGAGGAGGTAGCTAGAAAGATTCTTTAGCAAGCCAAGTGACAGCGTAGCCATCTCACTAGAATTCTTTTAGGTTATGGTACACCAATAGCAATTCAGTGATCTGATAAGTTAAGGGAGGAAGGTTTATGCTACAGTTAGTAGAAATAATCAAAACTATGAGTAACAGATTCTAACATCTTCATTTAAGCACATCCCTATCTGTTAACCAATATTGCTATCGTCTTGAAAAGTTATATTTATGCGGAAGACCCCACTAAAAGGTGCTGAGAGCCATCAGATGTTATGAACTTCTTTTAATGAGAGCAAAACGATCAAAAGCGAGTTTGACTTACCATATCAATTGATAGACGCATGCAGAAGGCTGATGAATTTGATTTTTTCTTTTTGTCTCAGCAACGCAGAGAGATTCTCCTCTGCAACACTGCCTCTGCTGGCCATGCAATATAATCTGCAGATGGAAAACTCCACCATTAGTCCATTATTAGAACTTGAATATTTCCAAACTAAAGAAAAAACTACCAAATAAAATTATTTTCATAAAGCGTTAATTAGTACAATAGAGTCTGTAATCTTGTGAAAATTCAAAGTTAACTACAAATTCTATTCTCCATTTTAATTTCAACCTAGCACACTTCTCTCAATCCTATGCCTCATTTGCTACCACTCTCTACTCAACTCTAGCACCTATATGAGGAGGTAGATAGAAAGATCTCTTTAGCAAGCCAAGTGACAGCGTACCCATCTCACTAGAATTCTTTTAGGTTATGGTACACCAATAGCAATTCAGTGATCTGATAAGTTAAGGGAGGAAGGTTTATGCTACAGTTAGTAGAAATAATCAAAACTATGAGTAACAGATTCTAACATCTTCATTGAAGCACATCCCTATCTGTTAACCAATATTGCTATCGTCTTGAAAAGTTATATTTATGCGGAAGACCCCACTAAAAGGTCATGAGAGCCATCAGATGTTATGAACTTCTTTTAATGAGAGCTAAACGATCAAAAGCGAGTTTGACTTACCATGACAATTGATAGACGCATGCAGAAGGCTGATGATTTTGATTTTTTCTTTTTGTCTCAGCAACGCAGAGAGATTCTCCTCTGCAACACTGCCTCTGCTGGCCATGCAATTTAATCTGCAGATGGAAAACGCCACCGTTAGTCCATTATTAGAACTTGAATATTTCCAAACTAAAGAAAAAACTACGAAATAAAATTATTTTCATAAAGCGTTAATTAGTACAATAGAGTCTGTAATCTTGTGAAAATTCAAAGTTAACTACAAATTCTATTCTCCATTTTAATTTCAACCTAGCACACTTCTCTCAATCCTATGCCTCATTTGCTACCACTCTCTACACAACTCTAGCACCTATATGAGGAGGTAGATAGAAAGATCTCTTTAGCAAGCCAAGTGACAGCGTAGCGTACCCTTCTCACTAGAATTCTTTTAGGTTATGGTACACCAATAGCAATTCAGTGATCTGATAAGTTAAGGGAGGAAGGTTTATGCTACAGTTAGTAGAAATAATCAAAACTATGAGTAACAGATTCTAACATCTTCATTTAAGCACATCCCTATCTATTAACCAATATTGCTATCGTCTTGAAAAGTTATATTTATGCGGGAGTCGCCACTAAAAGGTCCTGAGAGCCATCAGATGTTATGAACTTCTATTAATGAGAGCAAAACGATCAAAAACCAGTTTGACTTACCATATCAATTGATGAAGGCATGCAGAAGGCTCATGAATTAGATTATTTCTTTTTGTCTCAGCAACGCAGAGAGATTCTCCTCTGCAACACTGCCTCTGCTGGCCATGCAATTTAATCTGCAGATGGAAAACGCCACCGTTAGTCCATTATTAGAACTTGAATATTTCCAAATTTAAAAAAAAACACCAAATAAAATGATTTTCATAAAGCGTTAATTAGTACAATAGAGTCTGTAATCTTGTGAAAATTCAAAGTTAACTACAAATTCTATTCTCCATTTTAATTTCAACCTAGCACACTTCTCTCAATCCTATGCCTCATTTGCTAACACTCTCTACACAACTCTAGCACCTATATGAGGAGGTAGATAGAAAGATCTCTTTAGCAAGCCAAGTGACAGCGTAGCGTACCATTCTCACTAGAATTCTTTTAGGTTATGGTACACCAATAGCAATTCAGTGATCTGATAAGTTAAGGGAGGAAGGTTTATGCTACAGTTAGTAGAAATAATCAAAACTATGAGTAACAGATTCTAACATCTTCATTTAAGCACATCCCTATCTGTTAACCAATATTGCTATTGTCTTGAAAAGTTATATTTATGCGGAAGACCCCACTAAAAGGTCATGAGAGCCATCAGATGTTATGAACTTCTTTTAATGAGAGCTAAACGATCAAAAGCGAGTTTGACTTACCATATCAAATGATAGACGCATGCAGAAGGTTGATGAATTTGATTTTTTCTTTTTGTCTCAGCAACGCAGAGAGATTCTCCTCTGCAACACTGCCTCTGCTGGCCATGCAATATAATCTGCAGATGGAAAACTCCACCATTAGTCCATTATTAGAACTTGAATATTTCCAAACTAAAGAAAAAACTACCAAATAAAATTATTTTCATAAAGCGTTAATTAGTACAATAGAGTCTGTAATCTTGTGAAAATTCAAAGTTCACTACAAATTCTATTCTCCATTTTAATTTCAACCTAGCACACTTCTCTCAATCCTATGCCTCATTTGCTACCACTCTCTACACAACTCTAGCACCTATATGAGGAGGTAGATAGAAAGATCTCTTTAGCAAGCCAAGTGACAGCGTACCCATCTCACTAGAATTCTTTTAGGTTATGGTACACCAATAGCAATTCAGTGATGTGATAAGTTAAGGGAGGAAGGTTTATGCTACAGTTAGTAGAAATAATCAAAACTATGAGTAACAGATTCTAACATCTTCATTGAAGCACATCCCTATCTGTTAACCAATATTGCTATCGTCTTGAAAAGTTATATTTATGCGGAAGACCCCACTAAAAGGTCATGAGAGCCATCAGATGTTATGAACTTCTTTTAATGAGAGCTAAACGATCAAAAGCGAGTTTGACTTACCATATCAATTGATAGAAGCATGCAGAAGGCTGATGAATTTGATTTTTTCATTTTGTCTCAGCAACGCAGAGAGATTCTCCTCTGCAACACTGCCTCTGCTGGCCATGCAATATAATCTGCAGATGGAAAACTCCACCATTAGTCCATTATTAGAACTTGAATATTTCCAAACTAAAGAAAAAACTACCAAATAAAATTATTTTCATAAAGCGTTAATTAGTACAATAGAGTCTGTAATCTTGTGAAAATTCAAAGTTCACTACAAATTCCATTCTCCATTTTAATTTCAACCGAGCACACTTCTCTCAATCCTATGCCTCATTTGCTACCACTCTCTACACAACTCTAGCACCTATATGAGGAGGTAGATAGAAAGATTCTTTAGCAAGCCAAGTGACAGCGTAGCCATCTCACTAGAATTCTTTTAGGTTATGGTACACCAATAGCAATTCAGTGATCTGATAAGTTAAGGGAGGAAGGTTTATGCTACAGTTAGTAGAAATAATCAAAACTATGAGTAACAGATTCTAACATCTTCATTTAAGCACATCCCTATCTGTTAACCAATATTGCTATCGTCTTGAAAAGTTATATTTATGCGGAAGACCCCACTAAAAGGTCATGAGAGCCATCAGATGTTATGAACTTCTTTTAATGAGAGCTAAACGATCAAAAGCGAGTTTGACTTACCATGACAATTGATAGACGCATGCAGAAGGCTGATGATTTTGATTTTTTCTTTTTGTCTCAGCAACGCAGAGAGATTCTCCTCTGCAACACTGCCTCTGCTGGCCATGCAATTTAATCTGCAGATGGAAAACGCCACCGTTAGTCCATTATTAGAACTTGAATATTTCCAAACTAAAGAAAAAACTACGAAATAAAATTATTTTCATAAAGCGTTAATTAGTACAATAGAGTCTGTAATCTTGTGAAAATTCAAAGTTTACTACAAATTCTATTCTCCATTTTAATTTCAACCTAGCACACTTCTCTCAATCCTATGCCTCATTTGCTACCACTCTCTACACAACTTTAGCACCTATATGAGGAGGTAGATAGAAAGATCTCTTTAGCAAGCCAAGTGACAGCGTAGCGTACCCTTCTCACTAGAATTCTTTTAGGTTATGGTACACCAATAGCAATTCAGTGATCTGATAAGTTAAGGGAGGAAGGTTTATGCTACAGTTAGTAGAAATAATCAAAACTATGAGTAACAGATTCTAACATCTTCATTTAAGCACATCCCTATCTATTAACCAATATTGCTATCGTCTTGAAAAGTTATATTTATTCGGGAGTCGCCACTAAAAGGTCCTGAGAGCCATCAGATGTTATGAACTTCTATTAATGAGAGCAAAACGATCAAAAACCAGTTTGACTTACCATATCAATTGATGAAGGCATGCAGAAGGCTGATGAATTAGATTTTTTCTTTTTGTCTCAGCAACGCAGAGAGATTCTCCTCTGCAACACTGCCTCTGCTGGCCATGCAATTTAATCTGCAGATGGAAAACGCCACCGTTAGTCCATTATTAGAACTTGAATATTTCCAAACTAAAGAAAAAACTACCAAATAAAATGATTTTCATAAAGCGTTAATTAGTACAATAGAGTCTGTAATCTTGTGAAAATTCAAAGTTAACTACAAATTCTATTCTCCATTTTAATTTCAACCTAGCACACTTCTCTCAATCCTATGCCTCATTTGCTAACACTCTCTACACAACTCTAGCACCTATATGAGGAGGTAGATAGAAAGATCTCTTTAGCAAGCCAAGTGACAGCGTAGCGTACCATTCTCACTAGAATTCTTTTAGGTTATGGTACACCAATAGCAATTCAGTGATCTGATAAGTTAAGGGAGGAAGGTTTATGCTACAGTTAGTAGAAATAATCAAAACTATGAGTAACAGATTCTAACATCTTCATTTAAGCACATACCTATCTGTAAACCAATATTGCTATCGTCTTGAAAAGTTATATTTATGCAGAAGACCCCACTAAAAGGTGCTGAGAGCCATCAGATGTTATGAACTTCTTTTAATGAGAGCAAAACGATCAAAAGCGAGTTTGACTTACCATATCAATTGATAGACGCATGCAGAAGGCTGATGAATTTGATTTTTTCTTTTTGTCTCAGCAACGCAGAGAGATTCTCCTCTGCAACACTGCCTCTGCTGGCCATGCAATATAATCTGCAGATGGAAAACTCCACCGTTAGTCCATTATTAGAACTTGAATATTTCCAAACTAAAGAAAAAACTACCAAATAAAATTATTTTCATAAAGCGTTAATTAGTACAATAGAGTCTGTAATCTTGTGAAAATTCAAAGTTCACTACAAATTCTATTCTCCATTTTAATTTCAACCTAGCACACTTCTCTCAATCCTATTCCTCATTTGCTACCACTCTCTACACAACTCTAGCACCTATATGAGGAGGTAGATAAAAAGATCTCTTTAGCAAGCCAAGTGACAGCGTACCCATCTCACTAGAATTCTTTTAGGTTATGGTACACCAATAGCAATTCAGTGATCTGATAAGTTAAGGGAGGAAGGTTTATGCTACAGTTAGTAGAAATAATCAAAACTATGAGTAACAGATTCTAACATCTTCATTTAAGCACATCCCTATCTGTTAACCAATATTGCTATTGTCTTGAAAAGTTATATTTATGCGGAAGACCCCACTAAAAGGTCATGAGAGCCATCAGATGTTATGAACTTCTTTTAATGAGAGCTAAACGATCAAAAGCGAGTTTGACTTACCATATCAAATGATAGACGCATGCAGAAGGCTGATGAATTTGATTTTTTCTTTTTGTCTCAGCAACGCAGAGAGATTCTCCTCTGCAACACTGCCTCTGCTGGCCATGCAATATAATCTGCAGATGGAAAACTCCACCATTAGTCCATTATTAGAACTTGAATATTTCCAAACTAAAGAAAAAACTACCAAATAAAATTATTTTCATAAAGCGTTAATTAGTACAATAGAGTCTGTAATCTTGTGAAAATTCAAAGTTCACTACAAATTCTATTCTCCATTTTAATTTCAACCGAGCACACTTCTCTCAATCCTATGCCTTATTTGCTACCACTCTCTACACAACTCTAGCACCTATATGAGGAGGTAGATAGAAAGATTCTTTAGCAAGCCAAGTGACAGCGTAGCCATCTCACTAGAATTCTTTTAGGTTATGGTACACCAATAGCAATTCAGTGATCTGATAAGTTAAGGGAGGAAGGTTTATGCTACAGTTAGTAGAAATAATCAAAACTATGAGTAACAGATTCTAACATCTTCATTTAAGCACATCCCTATCTGTTAACCAATATTGCTATCGTCTTGAAAAGTTATATTTATGCGGAAGACCCCACTAAAAGGTCATGGGAGCCATCAGATGTTATGAACTTCTTTTAATGAGAGCTAAACGATCAAAAGCGAGTTTGACTTACCATGACAATTGATAGACGCATGCAGAAGGCTGATGATTTTGATTTTTTCTTTTTGTCTCAGCAACGCAGAGAGATTCTCCTCTGCAACACTGCCTCTGCTGGCCATGCAATTTAATCTGCAGATGGAAAACGCCACCGTTAGTCCATTATTAGAACTTGAATATTTCCAAACTAAAGAAAAAACTACGAAATAAAATTATTTTCATAAAGCGTTAATTAGTACAATAGAGTCTGTAATCTTGTGAAAATTCAAAGTTAACTACAAATTCTATTCTCCATTTTAATTTCAACCTAGCACACTTCTCTCAATCCTATGCCTCATTTGCTACCACTCTCTACACAACTCTAGCACCTATATGAGGAGGTAGATAGAAAGATCTCTTTAGCAAGCCAAGTGACAGCGTAGCGTACCCTTCTCACTAGAATTCTTTTAGGTTATGGTACACCAATAGCAATTCAGTGATCTGATAAGTTAAGGGAGGAAGGTTTATGCTACAGTTAGTAGAAATAATCAAAACTATGAGTAACAGATTCTAACATCTTCATTTAAGCACATCCCTATCTGTTAACCAATATTGCTATCGTCTTGAAAAGTTATATTTATGCGGGAGTCGCCACTAAAAGGTCCTGAGAGCCATCAGATGTTATGAACTTCTATTAATGAGAGCAAAACGATCAAAAACCAGTTTGACTTACCATATCAATTGATGAAGGCATGCAGAAGGCTGATGAATTAGATTTTTGCTTTTTGTCTCAGCAACGCAGAGAGATTCTCCTCTGCAACACTGCCTCTGCTGGCCATGCAATTTAATCTGCAGATGGAAAACGCCACCGTTAGTCCATTATTAGAACTTGAATATTTCCAAACTAAAGAAAAAACTACCAAATAAAATGATTTTCATAAAGCGTTAATTAGTACAATAGAGTCTGTAATCTTGTGAAAATTCAAAGTTCACTACAAATTCTATTCTCCATTTTAATTTCAACCTAGCACACTTCTCTCAATCCTATTCCTCATTTGCTACCACTCTCTACACAACTCTAGCACCTATATGAGGAGGTAGATAGAAAGATCTCTTTAGCAAGCCAAGTGACAGCGTAGCCATCTCACTAGAATTCTTTTAGGTTATGGTACACCAATAGCAATTCAGTGATCTGATAAGTTAAGGGAGGAAGGTTTATGCTACAGTTAGTAGAAATAATCAAAACTATGAGTAACAGATTCTAACATCTTCATTTAAGCACATCCCTATCTGTTAACCAATATTGCTATTGTCTTGAAAAGTTATATTTATGCGGAAGACCCCACTAAAAGGTCATGAGAGCCATCAGATGTTATGAACTTCTTTTAATGAGAGCTAAACGATCAAAAGCGAGTTTGACTTACCATATCAAATGATAGACGCATGCAGAAGGCTGATGAATTTGATTTTTTCTTTTTGTCTCAGCAACGCAGAGAGATTCTCCTCTGCAACACTGCCTCTGCTGGCCATGCAATATAATCTGCAGATGGAAAACTCCACCATTAGTCCATTATTAGAACGTTAATATTTCCAAACTAAAGAAAAAACTACCAAATAAAATTATTTTCATAAAGCGTTAATTAGTACAATAGAGTCTGTAATCTTGTGAAAATTCAAAGTGCACTACAAATTCTATTCTCCATTTTAATTTCAACCTAGCACACGTCTCTCAATCCTATGCCTCATTTGCTACCACTCTCTACACAACTCTAGCACCTATATGAGGAGGTAGATAGAATGATCTCTTTAGCAAGCCAAGTGACAGCGTACCCATCTCACTAGAATTCTTTTAGGTTATGCTTAGGTTATGGTACACCAATAGCAATTCAGTGATCTGATAAGTTAAGGGAGGAAGGTTTATGCTACAGTTAGTAGAAATAATCAAAACTATGAGTAACAGATTCTAACATCTTCATTTAAGCACATCCCTATCTGTTAACCAATATTGCTATTGTCTTGAAAAGTTATATTTATGCGGAAGACCCCACTAAAAGGTGCTGAGAGCCATCAGATGTTATGAACTTCTTTTAATGAGAGCAAAACGATCAAAAGCGAGTTTGACTTACCATATCAATTGATAGACGCATGCAGAAGGCTGATGCATTTGATTTTTTCTTTATGTCTCAGCAACGCAGAGAGATTCTCCTCTGCAACACTGCCTCTGCTGGCCATGCAATATAACCTGCAGATGGAAAACTCCACCGTTAGTCCATTATTAGAACTTGAATATTTCCAAACTAAAGAAAAAACTACCAAATAAAATTATTTTCATAAAGCGTTAATTAGTACAATAGAGTCTGTAATCTTGTGAAAATTCAAAGTTCACTACAAATTCTATTCTCCATTTTAATTTCAACCTAGCACACTTCTCTCAATCCTATGCCTCATTTGCTACCACTCTCTACACAACTCTAGCACCTATATGAGGAGGTAGATAGAAAGATCTCTTTAGCAAGCCAAGTGACAGCGTACCCATCTCACTAGAATTCTTTTAGGTTATGGTACACCAATAGCAATTCAGTGATCTGATAAGTTAAGGGAGGAAGGTTTATGCTACAGTTAGTAGAAATAATCAAAACTATGAGTAACAGATTCTAACACATTCATTTAAGCACATCCCTATCTGTTAACCAATATTGATATGGTCTTGAAAAGGTATATTTATGCGGAAGACCCCACTAAAAGGTCATGAGAGCCATCAGATGTTATGAACTTCTTTTAATGAGAGCTAAACGATCAAAAGCGAGTTTGACTTGCCATATCAATTGATAGACGCATGCAGAAGGCTGATGAATTTGATTTTTTCTTTTTGTCTCAGCAACGCAGAGAGATTCTCCTCTGCAACACTGCCTCTGCTGGCCATGCAATTTAATCTGCAGATGGAGAACTCCACCATTAGTCCATTATTAGAACTTGAATATTCCCAAACTAAAGAAAAAACTACCAAATAAAATTATTTTCATAAAGCGTTAATTAGTACAATAGAGTCTGTAATCTTGTGAAAATTCAAAGTTCACTACAAATTCTATTCTCCATTTTAATTTCAACCTAGCACACTTCTCTCAATCCTATGCCTCATTTGCTACCACTCTCTACACAACTCTAGCACCTATATGAGGAGGTAGATAGAAAGATCTCTTGAGCAAGCCAAGTGACAGCGTAGCCATCTCACTAGAATTCTTTTAGGTTATGGTACACCAATAGCAATTCAGTGATCTGATAAGTTAAGGGAGGAAGGTTTATGCTACAGTTAGTAGAAATAATCAAATCTATGAGTAACAGATTCTAACATCTTCATTTAAGCACATCCCTATCTGTTAACCAATATTGCTATCGTCTTGAAAAGTTATATTTATGCGGAAGACCCCACTAAAAGGTGCTGAGAGCCATCAGATGTTATGAACTTCTTTTAATGAGAGCAAAACGATCAAAAGCGAGTTTGACTTACCATATCAATTGATAGACGCATGCAGAAGGCTGATGAATTTGATTTTTTCTTTTTGTCTCAGCAACGCAGAGAGATTCTCCTCTGCAACACTGCCTCTGCTGGCCATGCAATATAATCTGCAGATGGAAAACTCCACCGTTAGTCCATTATTAGAACTTGAATATTTCCAAACTAAAGAAAAAACTACCAAATAAAATTATTTTCATAAAGCGTTAATTAGTACAATAGAGTCTGTAATCTTGTGAAAATTCAAAGTTAACTACAAATTCTATTCTCCATTTTAATTTCAACCTAGCACACTTCTCTCAATCCTATGCCTCATTTGCTACCACTCTCTACACAACTCTAGCACCTATATGAGGAGGTAGATAGAAAGATCTCTTTAGCAAGCCAAGTGACAGTGTAGCGTACCCTTCTCACTAGAATTATTTTAGGTTATGGTACACCAATAGCAATTCAGCGATCTGATAAGTTAAGGGAGGAAGGTTTATGCTACAGTTAGTAGAAATAATCAAAACTATGAGTAACAGATTCTAACACCTTCATTTAAGCACATCCCTATCTGTTAACCAATATTGCTATCGTCTTGAAAAGTTATATTTATGCGGGAGTCGCCACTAAAAGGTCCTGAGAGCCATCAGATGTTATGAACTTCTATTAATGAGAGCAAAACTATCAAAAACCAGTTTGACTTACCATATCAATTGATAGAGGCATGCAGAAGGCTGATTAATTAGATTTTTTCTTTTTGTCTCAGCAACGCAGAGAGATTCTCCTCTGCAACACTGCCTCTGCTGGCCATGCAATATAATCTGCAGATGGAAAACTCCACCATTAGTCCATTATTAGAACTTGAATATTCCCAAACTAAAGAAAAAACTACCAAATAAAATTATTTTCATAAAGCGTTAATTAGTACAATAGAGTCTGTAATCTTGTGAAAATTCAAAGTTCACTACAAATTCTATTCTCCATTTTAATTTCAACCTAGCACACTTCTCTCAATCCTATGCCTCATTTGCTACCACTCTCTACACAACTCTAGCACCTATATGAGGAGGTAGATAGAAAGATCTCTTTAGCAAGCCAAGTGACAGCGTACCCATCTCACTAGAATTCTTTTAGGTTATGGTACACCAATAGCAATACAGTGATCTGATAAGTTAAGGGAGGAAGGTTTATGCTACAGTTAGTAGAAATAATCAAAACTATGAGTAACAGATTCTAACATCTTCATTTAAGCACATCCCTATCTGTTAACCAATATTGATATGGTCTTGAAAAGTTATATTTATGCGGAAGACCCCACTAAAAGGTGCTGAGAGCCATCAGATGTTATGAACTTCTTTTAATGAGAGCTAAACGATCAAAAGCGAGTTTGACTTACCATATCAATTGATAGACGCATGCAGAAGGCTGATGAATTTGATTTTTTCTTTTTGTCTCAGCAACGCAGAGAGATTCTCCTCTGCAACACTGCCTCTGCTGGCCATGCAATTTAATCTGCAGATGGAAAACGCCACCGTTAGTCCATTATTAGAACTTGAATATTTCCAAACTAAAGAAAAAACTACCAAATAAAATTATTTTCATAAAGCGTTAATTAGTACAATAGAGCCTGTAATCTTGTGAAAATTCAAAGTTAACTACAAATTCTATTCTCCATTTTAATTTCAACCTAGCACACTTCTCTCAATCCTATGCCTCATTTGCTACCACTCTCTACACAACTCTAGCACCTATATGAGGAGGTAGATAGAAAGATCTCTTTAGCAAGCCAAGTGACAGCGTAGCGTACCCTTCTCACTAGAATTCTTTTAGGTTATGGTACACCAATAGCAATTCAGTGATCTGATAAGTTAAGGGAGGAAGGTTTATGCTACAGTTAGTAGAAATAATCAAAACTATGAGTAACAGATTCTAACATCTTCATTTAAGCACATCCCTATCTGTTAACCAATATTGCTATCGTCTTGAAAAGTTATATTTATGCGGGAGTCGCCACTAAAAGGTCCTGAGAGCCATCAGATGTTATGAACTTCTATTAATGAGAGCAAAACGATTCAAAAGCAGTTTGACTTACCATATCAATTGATAGAGGCATGCAGAAGGCTGAGGAATTAGATTTTTTCTTTTTGTCTCAGCAACGCAGAGAGATTCTCCTCTGCAACACTGCCTCTGCTGGCCATGCAATTTTATCTGCAGATGGAAAACGCCACCGTTAGTCCATTATTAGAACTTGAATATTTCCAAACTAAAGAAAAAACTACCAAATAAAATTATTTTCATAAAGCGTTAATTAGTACAATAGAGTCTGTAATCTTGTGAAAATTCAAAGTTCACTACAAATTCTATTCTCCATTTTAATTTCAACCTAGCACACTTCTCTCAATCCTATGCCTCATTTGCTACCACTCTCTACACAACTCTAGCACCTATTTCAGGAGGTAGACAGAAAGATCTCTTTAGCAAGCCAAGTGACAGCGTACCCATCTCACTAGAATTCTTTTAGGTTATGGTACACCAATAGCAATTCAGTGATCTGATAAGTTAAGGGAGGAAGGTTTATGCTACAGTTAGTAGAAATAATCAAAATTATGAGTAACAGATTCTAACATCTTCATTTAAGCACATCCCTATCTGTTAACCAATATTGCTATCTTCTTGAAAAGTTATATTTATGCGGGAGTCGCCACTAAAAGGTCCTGAGAGCCATCAGATGTTATGAACTTCTATTAATGAGAGCAAAACTATCAAAAACCAGTTTGACTTACCATATCAATTGATAGAGGCATGCAGAAGGCTGATTAATTAGATTTTTTCTTTTTGTCTCAGCAACGCAGAGAGATTCTCCTCTGCAACACTGCCTCTGCTGGCCATGCAATATAATCTGCAGATGGAAAACTCCACCATTAGTCCATTATTAGAACTTGAATATTCCCAAACTAAAGAAAAAACTACCAAATAAAATTATTTTCATAAAGCGTTAATTAGTACAATAGAGTCTGTAATCTTGTGAAAATTCAAAGTTCACTACAAATTCTATTCTCCATTTTAATTTCAACCTAGCACACTTCTCTCAATCCTATGCCTCATTTGCTACCACTCTCTACACAACTCTAGCACCTATATGAGGAGGTAGATAGAAAGATCTCTTTAGCAAGCCAAGTGACAGCGTACCCATCTCACTAGAATTCTTTTAGGTTATGGTACACCAATAGCAATACAGTGATCTGATAAGTTAAGGGAGGAAGGTTTATGCTACAGTTAGTAGAAATAATCAAAACTATGAGTAACAGATTCTAACATCTTCATTTAAGCACATCCCTATCTGTTAACCAATATTGATATGGTCTTGAAAAGTTATATTTATGCGGAAGACCCCACTAAAAGGTGCTGAGAGCCATCAGATGTTATGAACTTCTTTTAATGAGAGCTAAACGATCAAAAGCGAGTTTGACTTACCATATCAATTGATAGACGCATGCAGAAGGCTGATGAATTTGATTTTTTCTTTTTGTCTCAGCAACGCAGAGAGATTCTCCTCTGCAACACTGCCTCTGCTGGCCATGCAATTTAATCTGCAGATGGAAAACGCCACCGTTAGTCCATTATTAGAACTTGAATATTTCCAAACTAAAGAAAAAACTACCAAATAAAATTATTTTCATAAAGCGTTAATTAGTACAATAGAGCCTGTAATCTTGTGAAAATTCAAAGTTAACTACAAATTCTATTCTCCATTTTAATTTCAACCTAGCACACTTCTCTCAATCCTATGCCTCATTTGCTACCACTCTCTACACAACTCTAGCACCTATATGAGGAGGTAGATAGAAAGATCTCTTTAGCAAGCCAAGTGACAGCGTAGCGTACCCTTCTCACTAGAATTCTTTTAGGTTATGGTACACCAATAGCAATTCAGTGATCTGATAAGTTAAGGGAGGAAGGTTTATGCTACAGTTAGTAGAAATAATCAAAACTATGAGTAACAGATTCTAACATCTTCATTTAAGCACATCCCTATCTGTTAACCAATATTGCTATCGTCTTGAAAAGTTATATTTATGCGGGAGTCGCCACTAAAAGGTCCTGAGAGCCATCAGATGTTATGAACTTCTATTAATGAGAGCAAAACGATTCAAAAGCAGTTTGACTTACCATATCAATTGATAGAGGCATGCAGAAGGCTGAGGAATTAGATTTTTTCTTTTTGTCTCAGCAACGCAGAGAGATTCTCCTCTGCAACACTGCCTCTGCTGGCCATGCAATTTAATCTGCAGATGGAAAACGCCACCGTTAGTCCATTATTAGAACTTGAATATTTCCAAACTAAAGAAAAAACTACCAAATAAAATTATTTTCATAAAGCGTTAATTAGTACAATAGAGTCTGTAATCTTGTGAAAATTCAAAGTTCACTACAAATTCTATTCTCCATTTTAATTTCAACCTAGCACACTTCTCTCAATCCTATGCCTCATTTGCTACCACGCTCTACACAACTCTAGCACCTATTTCAGGAGGTAGACAGAAAGATCTCTTTAGCAAGCCAAGTGACAGCGTACCCATCTCACTAGAATTCTTTTAGGTTATGGTACACCAATAGCAATTCAGTGATCTGATAAGTTAAGGGAGGAAGGTTTATGCTACAGTTAGTAGAAATAATCAAAATTATGAGTAACAGATTCTAACATCTTCATTTAAGCACATCCCTATCTGTTAACCAATATTGCTATCATCTTGAAAAGTTATATTTATGCGGAAGACCCCACTAAAAGGTCATGAGAGCCATCAGATGTTATGAACTTCTTTTAATGAGAGCTAAACGATCAAAAGCGAGTTTGACTTACCATATCAATTGATAGACGCATGCAGAAGGCTGATGAATTTGATTTTTTCTTTTTGTCTCAGCAACGCATAGAGATTCTCCTCTGCAACACTGCCTCTGCTGGCCATGCAATATAATCTGCAGATGGAAAACTCCACCATTAGTCCATTACTAGAACTTGAATATTTCCAAACTAAAGAAAAAACTACCAAATAAAATTATTTTCATAAAGCGTTAATTAGTACAATAGAGTCTGTAATCTTGTGAAAATTCAAAGTTCACTACAAATTCTATTCTCCATTTTAATTTCAACCTAGCACACTTCTCTCAATCCTATGCCTCATTTGCTACCACTCTCTACACAACTCTAGCACCTATATGAGGAGGTAGATAGAAAGATCTCTTTAGCAAGCCAAGTGACAGCGTACCCATCTCACTAGAATTCTTTTAGGTTATGGTACACCAATAGCAATTCAGTGATCTGATAAGTTAAGGGAGGAAGGTTTATGCTACAGTTAGTAGAAATAATCAAAACTATGAGTAACAGATTCTAACACATTCATTTAAGCACATCCCTATCTGTTAACCAATATTGATATGGTCTTGAAAAGTTATATTTATGCGGAAGACCCCACTAAAAGGTCATGAGAGCCATCAGATGTTATGAACTTCTTTTAATGAGAGCAAAACGATCAAAAGCGAGTTTGACTTACCATATCAATTGATAGACGCATGCAGAAGGCTGATGCATTTGATTTTTTCTTTTTGTCTCAGCAACGCAGAGAGATTCTCCTCTGCAACACTGCCTCTGCTGGCCATGCAATATAACCTGCAGATGGAAAACTCCACCGTTAGTCCATTATTACAACTTGAATATTTCCAAACTAAAGAAAAAACTACCAAATAAAATTATTTTCATAAAGCGTTAATTAGTACAATAGAGTCTGTAATCTTGTGAAAATTCAAAGTTCACTACAAATTCTATTCTCCATTTTAATTTCAACCTAGCACACTTCTCTCAATCCTATGCCTCATTTGCTACCACTCTCTACACAACTCTAGCACCTATTTCAGGAGGTAGACAGAAAGATCTCTTTAGCAAGCCAAGTGACAGCGTACCCATCTCACTAGAATTCTTTTAGGTTATGGTACACCAATAGCAATTCAGTGATCTGATAAGTTAAGGGAGGAAGGTTTATGCTACAGTTAGTAGAAATAATCAAAACTATGAGTAACAGATTCTAACACCTTCATTTAAGCACATCCCTATCTGTTAACCAATATTGCTATCGTCTTGAAAAGTTATATTTATGCGGGAGTCGCCACTAAAAGGTCCTGAGAGCCATCAGATGTTATGAACTTCTATTAATGAGAGCAAAACTATCAAAAACCAGTTTGACTTACCATATCAATTGATAGAGGCATGCAGAAGGCTGATTAATTAGATTTTTTCTTTTTGTCTCAGCAACGCAGAGAGATTCTCCTCTGCAACACTGCCTCTGCTGGCCATGCAATATAATCTGCAGATGGAAAACTCCACCATTAGTCCATTATTAGAACTTGAATATTCCCAAACTAAAGAAAAAACTACCAAATAAAATTATTTTCATAAAGCGTTAATTAGTACAATAGAGTCTGTAATCTTGTGAAAATTCAAAGTTCACTACAAATTCTATTCTCCATTTTAATTTCAACCTAGCACACTTCTCTCAATCCTATGCCTCATTTGCTACCACTCTCTACACAACTCTAGCACCTATATGAGGAGGTAGATAGAAAGATCTCTTTAGCAAGCCAAGTGACAGCGTACCCATCTCACTATAATTCTTTTAGGTTATGGTACACCAATAGCAATTCAGTGATCTGATAAGTTAAGGGAGGAAGGTTTATGCTACAGTTAGTAGAAATAATCAAAACTATGAGTAACAGATTCTAACATCTTCATTTAAGCACATCCCTATCTGTTAACCAATATTGCTATCGTCTTGAAAAGTTATATTTATGCGGAAGACCCCACTAAAAAGTCATGAGAGCCATCAGATGTTATGAACTTCTTTTAATGAGAGCTAAACGATCAAAAGTGAGTTTGACTTACAATATCAATTGATAGACGCATGCAGAAGGCTGATGGATTTGATTTTTTCTTTTTGTCTCAGCAACGCAGAGAGATTCTTCTCTGCAACACTGCCTCTGCTGGCCATGCAATTTAATCTGCAGATGGAAAACGCCACCGTTAGTCCATTATTAGAACTTGAATATTTCCAAACTAAAGAAAAAACTACCAAATAAAATTATTTTCATAAAGCGTTAATTAGTACAATAGAGTCTGTAATCTTGTGAAAATTCAAAGTTAACTACAAATTCTATTCTCCATTTTAATTTCAACCTAGCACACTTCTCTCAATCCTATGCCTCATTTGCTACCACTGTCTACACAACTCTAGCACCTATATGAGGAGGTAGATAGAAAGATCTCTTTAGCAAGCCAAGTGACAGCGTAGCGTACCCTTCTCACTAGAATTCTTTTAGGTTATGGTACACCAATAGCAATTCAGTGATCTGATAAGTTAAGGGAGGAAGGTTTATGCTACAGTTAGTAGAAATAATCAAAACTATGAGTAACAGATTCTAACATCTTCATTTAAGCACATCCCTATCTGTTAACCAATATTGCTATCGTCTTGAAAAGTTATATTTATGCGGGAGTCGCCACTAAAAGGTCCTGAGAGCCATCAGATGTTATGAACTTCTATTAATGAGAGCAAAACGATCAAAAACCAGTTTGACTTACCATATCAATTGATAGAGGCATGCAGAAGGCTGAATAATTAGATTTTTTCTTTTTGTCTCAGCAACGCAGAGAGATTCTCCTCTGCAACACTGCCTCTGCTGGCCATGCAATATAATCTGCAGATGGAAAACTCCACCATTAGTCCATTATTAGAACTTGAATATTCCCAAACTAAAGAAAAAACTACCAAATAAAATTATTTTCATAAAGCGTTAATTAGTACAATAGAGTCTGTAATCTTGTGAAAATTCAAAGCTCACTACAAATTCTATTCTCCATTTTAATTTCAACCTAGCACACTTCTCTCAATCCTATGCCTCATTTGCTACCACTCTCTACACAACTCTAGCACCTATATGAGGAGGTAGATAGAAAGATCTCTTTAGCAAGCCAAGTGACAGCGTAGCCATCTCACTAGAATTCTTTTAGGTTATGGTACACCAATAGCAAATCAGTGATCTGATAAGTTAAGGGAGGAAGGTTTATGCTACAGTTAGTAGAAATAATCAAAACTATGAGTAACAGATTCTAACATCTTCATTTAAGCACATCCCTATCTGTTAACCAATATTGATATGGTCTTGAAAAGTTATATTTATGCGGAAGACCCCACTAAAAGGTGCTGAGAGCCATCAGATGTTATGAACTTCTTTTAATGAGAGCTAAACGATCAAAAGCGAATTTGACTTACCATATCAATTGATAGACGCATGCAGAAGGCTGATGAATTTGATTTTTTCTTTTTGTCTCAGCAACGCAGAGAGATTCTCCTCTGCAACACTGCCTCTGCTGGCCATGCAATTTAATCTGCAGATGGAAAACGCCACCGTTAGTCCATTATTAGAACTTGAATATTTCCAAACTAAAGAAAAAACTACCAAATAAAATTATTTTCATAAAGCGTTAATTAGTACAATAGAGCCTGTAATCTTGTGAAAATTCAAAGTTAACTACAAATTCTATTCTCCATTTTAATTTCAACCTAGCACACTTCTCTCAATCCTATGCCTCATTTGCTACCACTCTCTACACAACTCTAGCACCTATATGAGGAGGTAGATAGAAAGATCTCTTTAGCAAGCCAAGTGACAGCGTAGCGTACCCTTCTCACTAGAATTCTTTTAGGTTATGGTACACCAATAGCAATTCAGTGATCTGATAAGTTAAGGGAGGAAGGTTTATGCTACAGTTAGTAGAAATAATCAAAACTATGAGTAACAGATTCTAACATCTTCATTTAAGCACATCCCTATCTGTTAACCAATATTGCTATCGTCTTGAAAAGTTATATTTATGCGGGAGTCGCCACTAAAAGGTCCTGAGAGCCATCAGATGTTATGAACTTCTATTAATGAGAGCAAAACGATTCAAAAGCAGTTTGACTTACCATATCAATTGATAGAGGCATGCAGAAGGCTGAGGAATTAGATTTTTTCTTTTTGTCTCAGCAACGCAGAGAGATTCTCCTCTGCAACACTGCCTCTGCTGGCCATGCAATTTAATCTGCAGATGGAAAACGCCACCGTTAGTCCATTATTAGAACTTGAATATTTCCAAACTAAAGAAAAAACTACCAAATAAAATTATTTTCATAAAGCGTTAATTAGTACAATAGAGTCTGTAATCTTGTGAAAATTCAAAGTTCACTACAAATTCTATTCTCCATTTTAATTTCAACCTAGCACACTTCTCTCAATCCTATGCCTCATTTGCTACCACTATCTACACAACTCTAGCACCTATTTCAGGAGGTAGACAGAAAGATCTCTTTAGCAAGCCAAGTGACAGCGTACCCATCTCACTAGAATTCTTTTAGGTTATGGTACACCAATAGCAATTCAGTGATCTGATAAGTTAAGGGAGGAAGGTTTATGCTACAGTTAGTAGAAATAATCAAAATTATGAGTAACAGATTCTAACATCTTCATTTAAGCACATCCCTATCTGTTAACCAATATTGCTATCGTCTTGAAAAGTTATATTTATGCGGAAGACCCCACTAAAAGGTCATGAGAGCCATCAGATGTTATGAACTTCTTTTAATGAGAGCTAAACGATCAAAAGCGAGTTTGACTTACCATATCAATTGATAGACGCATGCAGAAGGCTGATGAATTTGATTTTTTCTTTTTGTCTCAGCAACGCATAGAGATTCTCCTCTGCAACACTGCCTCTGCTGGCCATGCAATATAATCTGCAGATGGAAAACTCCACCATTAGTCCAATACTAGAACTTGAATATTTCCAAACTAAAGAAAAAACTACCAAATAAAATTATTTTCATAAAGCGTTAATTAGTACAATAGAGTCTGTAATCTTGTGAAAATTCAAAGTTCACTACAAATTCTATTCTCCATTTTAATTTCAACCTAGCACACTTCTCTCAATCCTATGCCTCATTTGCTACCACTCTCTACACAACTCTAGCACCTATATGAGGAGGTAGATAGAAAGATCTCTTTAGCAAGCCAAGTGACAGCGTACCCATCTCACTAGAATTCTTTTAGGTTATGGTACACCAATAGCAATTCAGTGATCTGATAAGTTAAGGGAGGAAGGTTTATGCTACAGTTAGTAGAAATAATCAAAACTATGAGTAACAGATTCTAACACATTCATTTAAGCACATCCCTATCTGTTAACCAATATTGATATGGTCTTGAAAAGTTATATTTATGCGGAAGACCCCACTAAAAGGTCATGAGAGCCATCAGATGTTATGAACTTCTTTTAATGAGAGCAAAACGATCAAAAGCGAGTTTGACTTACCATATCAATTGATAGACGCATGCAGAAGGCTGATGCATTTGATTTTTTCTTTTTGTCTCAGCAACGCAGAGAGATTCTCCTCTGCAACACTGCCTCTGCTGGCCATGCAATATAACCTGCAGATGGAAAACTCCACCGTTAGTCCATTATTAGAACTTGAATATTTCCAAACTAAAGAAAAAACTACCAAATAAAATTATTTTCATAAAGAGTTAATTAGTACAATAGAGTCTGTAATCTTGTGAAAATTCAAAGTTCACTACAAATTCTATTCTCCATTTTAATTTCAACCTAGCACACTTCTCTCAATCCTATGCCTCATTTGCTACCACTCTCTACACAACTCTAGCACCTATATGAGGAGGTAGATAGAAAGATCTCTTTAGCAAGCCAAGTGACAGCGTACCCATCTCACTAGAATTCTTTTAGGTTATGGTACACCAATAGCAATTCAGTGATCTGATAAGTTAAGGGAGGAAGGTTTATGCTACAGTTAGTAGAAATAATCAAAACTATGAGTAACAGATTCTAACACATTCATTTAAGCACATCCCTATCTGTTAACCAATATTGATATGGTCTTGAAAAGGTATATTTATGCGGAAGACCCCACTAAAAGGTCATGAGAGCCATCAGATGTTATGAACTTCTTTTAATGAGAGCTAAACGATCAAAAGCGAGTTTGACTTACCATATCAATTGATAGACGCATGCAGAAGGCTGATGAATTTGATTTTTTCTTTTTGTCTCAGCAACGCAGAGAGATTCTCCTCTGCAACACTGCCTCTGCTGGCCATGCAATTTAATCTGCAGATGGAGAACTCCACCATTAGTCCATTATTAGAACTTGAATATTCCCAAACTAAAGAAAAAACTACCAAATAAAATTATTTTCATAAAGCGTTAATTAGTACAATAGAGTCTGTAATCTTGTGAAAATTCAAAGTTCACTACAAATTCTATTCTCCATTTTAATTTCAACCTAGCACACTTCTCTCAATCCTATGCCTCATTTGCTACCACTCTCTACACAACTCTAGCACCTATATGAGCAGGTAGATAGAAAGATCTCTTGAGCAAGCCAAGTGACAGCGTAGCCATCTCACTAGAATTCTTTTAGGTTATGGTACACCAATAGCAATTCAGTGATCTGATAAGTTAAGGGAGGAAGGTTTATGCTACAGTTAGTAGAAATAATCAAATCTATGAGTAACAGATTCTAACATCTTCATTTAAGCACATCCCTATCTGTTAACCAATATTGCTATAGTCTTGAAAAGTTATATTTATGCGGGAGTCGCCACTAAAAGGTCCTGAGAGCCATCAGTTGTTATGAACTTCTTTTAATGAGAGCAAAACGATCAAAAGCGAGTTTGACTTACCATATCAATTGATAGAGGCATGCAGAAGGCTGATTAATTAGATTTTTTCTTTTTGTCTCAGCAACGCAGAGAGATTCTCCTCTGCAACACTGCCTCTGCTGGCCATGCAATATAATCTGCAGATGGAAAACTCCACCATTAGTCCATTATTAGAACTTGAATATTCCCAAACTAAAGAAAAAACTACCAAATAAAATTATTTTCATAAAGCGTTAATTAGTACAATAGAGTCTGTAATCTTGTGAAAATTCAAAGTTAACTACAAATTCTATTCTCCATTTTAATTTCAACCTAGCACACTTCTCTCAATCCTATGCCTCATTTGCTACCACTCTCTACACAACTCTAGCACCTATATGAGGAGGTAGATAGAAAGATCTCTTTAGCAAGCCAAGTGACAGTGTAGCGTACCCTTCTCACTAGAATTCTTTTAGGTTATGGTACACCAATAGCAATTCAGCGATCTGATAAGTTAAGGGAGGAAGGTTTATGCTACAGTTAGTAGAAATAATCAAAACTATGAGTAACAGATTCTAACATCTTCATTTAAGCACATCCCTATCTGTTAACCAATATTGCTATCGTCTTGAAAAGTTATATTTATGCGGGAGTCGCCACTAAAAGGTCCTGAGAGCCATCAGATGTTATGAACTTCTATTAATGAGAGCAAAACTATCAAAAACCAGTTTGACTTACCATATCAATTGATAGAGGCATGCAGAAGGCTGATTAATTAGATTTTTTCTTTTTGTCTCAGCAACGCAGAGAGATTCTCCTCTGCAACACTGCCTCTGCTGGCCATGCAATATAATCTGCATATGGAAAACTCCACCATTAGTCCATTATTAGAACTTGAATATTCCCAAACTAAAGAAAAAACTACCAAATAATTTTTTTTTCATAAAGCGTTAATTAGTACAATAGAGTCTGTAATCTTGTGAAAATTCAAAGTTCACTACAAATTCTATTCTCCATTTTAATTTCAACCTAGCACACTTCTCTCAATCCTATGCCTCATTTGCTACCACTCTCTACACAACTCTAGCACCTATATGAGGAGGTAGATAGAAAGATCTCTTTAGCAAGCCAAGTGACAGCGTATCCATCTCACTAGAATTCTTTTAGGTTATGGTACACCAATAGCAATTCAGTGATCTGATAAGTTAAGGGAGGAAGGTTTATGCTACAGTTAGTAGAAATAATCAAAACTATGAGTAACAGATTCTAACATCTTCATTTAAGCACATCCCTATCTGTTAACCAATATTGCTATAGTCTTGAAAAGTTATATTTATGCGGGAGTCGCCACTAAAAGGTCCTGAGAGCCATCAGTTGTTATGAACTTCTTTTAATGAGAGCAAAACGATCAAAAGCGAGTTTGACTTACCATATCAATTGATAGAGGCATGCAGAAGGCTGATTAATTAGATTTTTTCTTTTTGTCTCAGCAACGCAGAGAGATTCTCCTCTGCAACACTGCCTCTGCTGGCCATGCAATATAATCTGCAGATGGAAAACTCCACCATTAGTCCATTATTAGAACTTGAATATTCCCAAACTAAAGAAAAAACTACCAAATAAAATTATTTTCATAAAGCGTTAATTAGTACAATAGAGTCTGTAATCTTGTGAAAATTCAAAGTTCACTACAAATTCTATTCTCCATTTTAATTTCAACCTAGCACACTTCTCTCAATCCTATGCCTCATTTGCTACCACTCTCTACACAACTCTAGCACCTATATGAGGAGGTAGATAGAAAGATCTCTTTAGCAAGCCAAGTGACAGCGTAGCCATCTCACTAGAATTCTTTTAGGTTATGGTACACCAATAGCAATTCAGTGATCTGATAAGTTAAGGGAGGAAGGTTTATGCTACAGTTAGTAGAAATAATCAAAACTATGAGTAACAGATTCTAACATCTTCATTTAAGCACATCCCTATCTGTTAACCAATATTGCTATCGTCTTGAAAAGTTATATTTATGCGGAAGACCCCACTAAAAGGTGCTGAGAGCCATCAGATGTTATGAACTTCTTTTAATGAGAGCAAAACGATCAAAAGCGAGTTTGACTTACCATATCAATTGATAGACGCATGCAGAAGGCTGATGAATTTGATTTTTTCTTTTTGTCTCAGCAACGCAGAGAGATTCTCCTCTGCAACACTGCCTCTGCTGGCCATGCAATATAATCTGCAGATGGTAAACTCCACCGTTAGTCCATTATTAGAACTTGAATATTTACAAACTAAAGAAAAAACTAACAAATAAAATTATTTTCATAAAGCGTTAATTAGTACAATAGTCTGTAATCTTGTGAAAATTCAAAGTTCACTACAAATTCTATTCTCCATTTTAATTTCAACCTAGCACACTTCTCTCAATCCTATGCCTCATTTGCTACCACTCTCTACACAACTCTAGCACCTATATGAGGAGGTAGATAGAAAGATGTCTTTAGCAAGCCAAGTGACAGCGTACCCATCTCACTATAATTCTTTTAGGTTATGGTACACCAATAGCAATTCAGTGATCTGATAAGTTAAGGGAGGAAGGTTTATGCTACAGTTAGTAGAAATAATCAAAACTATGAGTAACAGATTCTAACATCTTCATTTAAGCACATCCCTATCTGTTAACCAATATTGCTATCGTCTTGAAAAGTTATATTTATGCGGAAGACCCCACTAAAAAGTCATGAGAGCCATCAGATGTTATGAACTTCTTTTAATGAGAGCTAAACGATCAAAAGTGAGTTTGACTTACAATATCAATTGATAGACGCATGCAGAAGGCTGATGAATTTGATTTTTTCTTTTTGTCTCAGCAACGCAGAGAGATTCTTCTCTGCAACACTGCCTCTGCTGGCCATGCAATTTAATCTGCAGATGGAAAACGCCACCGTTAGTCCATTATTAGAACTTGAATATTTCCAAACTAAAGAAAAAACTACCAAATAAAATTATTTTCATAAAGCGTTAATTAGTACAATAGAGTCTGTAATCTTGTGAAAATTCAAAGTTAACTACAAATTCTATTCTCCATTTTAATTTCAACCTAGCACACTTCTCTCAATCCTATGCCTCATTTGCTACCACTCTCTACACAACTCTAGCACCTATATGAGGAGGTAGATAGAAAGATCTCTTTAGCAAGCCAAGTGACAGCGTAGCGTACCCTTCTCACTAGAATTCTTTTAGGTTATGGTACACCAATAGCAATTCAGTGATCTGATAAGTTAAGGGAGGAAGGTTTATGCTACAGTTAGTAGAAATAATCAAAACTATGAGTAACAGATTCTAACATCTTCATTTAAGCACATCCCTATCTGTTAACCAATATTGCTATCGTCTTGAAAAGTTATATTTATGCGGGAGTCGCCACTAAAAGGTCCTGAGAGCCATCAGATGTTATGAACTTATATTAATGAGAGCAAAACGATCAAAAATCAGTTTGACTTACCATATCAATTGATAGAGGCATGCAGAAGGCTGATTAATTAGATTTTTTCTTTTTGTCTCAGCAACGCAGAGAGATTCTCCTCTGCAACACTGCCTCTGCTGGCCATGCAATATAATCTGCAGATGGAAAACTCCACCATTAGTCCATTATTAGAACTTGAATATTCCCAAACTAAAGAAAAAACTACCAAATAAAATTATTTTCATAAAGCGTTAATTAGTACAATAGAGTCTGTAATCTTGTGAAAATTCAAAGTTCACTACAAATTCTATTCTCCATTTTAATTTCAACCTAGCACACTTCTCTCAATCCTATGCCTCATTTGCTACCACTCTCTACACAACTCTAGCACCTATATGAGGAGGTAGATAGAAAGATCTCTTTAGCAAGCCAAGTGACAGCGTACCCATCTCACTATAATTCTTTTAGGTTATGGTACACCAATAGCAATTCAGTGATCTGATAAGTTAAGGGAGGAAGGTTTATGCTACAGTTAGTAGAAATAATCAAAACTATGAGTAACAGATTCTAACATCTTCATTTAAGCACATCCCTATCTGTTAACCAATATTGCTATCGTCTTGAAAAGTTATATTTATGCGGAAGACCCCACTAAAAAGTCATGAGAGCCATCAGATGTTATGAACTTCTTTTAATGAGAGCAAAACGATCAAAAGTGAGTTTGACTTACCATATCAATTGATAGACGCATGCAGAAGGCTGATGAATTTGATTTTTCTTTTTGTCTCAGCAACGCAGAGATATTCTCATCTGCAACACTGCCTCTGCTGGCCATGCAATATAATCTGCAGATGGAAAACGCCACCGTTAGTCCATTATTAGAACTTGAATATTTCCAAACTAAAGAAAAAACTACCAAATAAAATTATTTTCATAAAGCGTTAATTAGTACAATAGAGTCTGTAATCTTGTGAAAATTCAAAGTTAACTACAAATTCTATTCTCCATTTTAATTTCAACCTAGCACACTTCTCTCAATCCTATGCCTCATTTGCTACCACTCTCTACACAACTCTAGCGCCTATATGAGGAGGTAGATAGAAAGATCTCTTTAGCAAGCCAAGTGACATCGTAGCGTACCCTTCTCACTAGAATTCTTTTAGGTTATGGTACACCAATAGCAATTCAGTGATCTGATAAGTTAAGGGAGGAAGGTTTATGCTACAGTTAGTAGAAATAATCAAAACTATGAGTAACAGATTCTAACATCTTCATTTAAGCACATCCCTATCTGTTAACCAATATTGCTATCGTCTTGAAAAGTTATATTTATGCGGGAGTCGCCACTAAAAGGTCCTGAGAGCCATCAGATGTTATGAACTTCTATTAATGAGAGCAAAACGATCAAAAACCAGTTTGACTTACCATATCAATTGATAGAGGCATGCAGAAGGCTGAATAATTAGATTTTTTCTTTTTGTCTCAGCAACGCAGAGAGATTCTCCTCTGCAACACTGCCTCTGCTGGCCATGCAATATAATCTGCAGATGGAAAACTCCACCATTAGTCCATTATTAGAACTTGAATATTCCCAAACTAAAGAAAAAACTACCAAATAAAATTATTTTCATAAAGCGTTAATTAGTACAATAGAGTCTGTAATCTTGTGAAAATTCAAAGTTCACTACAAATTCTATTCTCCATTTTAATTTCAACCTAGCACACTTCTCTCAATCCTATGCCTCATTTGCTACCACTCTCTACACAACTCTAGCACCTATATGAGGAGGTAGATAGAAAGATCTCTTTAGCAAGCCAAGTGACAGCGTAGCCATCTCACTAGAATTATTTTAGGTTATGGTACACCAATAGCAATTCAGTGATCTGATAAGTTAAGGGAGGAAGGTTTATGCTACAGTTAGTAGAAATAATCAAAACTATGAGTAACAGATTCTAACATCTTCATTTAAGCACATCCCTATCTGTTAACCAATATTGATATGGTCTTGAAAAGTTATATTTATGCGGAAGACCCCACTAAAAGGTGCTGAGAGCCATCAGATGTTATGAACTTCTTTTAATGAGAGCTAAACGATCAAAAGCGAGTTTGACTTACCATATCAATTGATAGACGCATGCAGAAGGCTGATGAATTTGATTTTTTCTTTTTGTCTCAGCAACGCAGAGAGATTCTCCTCTGCAACACTGCCTCTGCTGGCTATGCAATATAATCTGCAGATGGAAAACTCCACCATTAGTCCATTATTAGAACTTGAATATTTCCAAACTAAAGAAAAAACTACCAAATAAAATTATTTTCATAAAGCGTTAATTAGTACAATAGAGTCTGTAATCTTGTGAAAATTCAAAGTTCACTACAAATTCTATTCTCCATTTTAATTTCAACCTAGCACACTTCTCTCAATCCTATGCCTCATTTGCTACCACTCTCTACACAACTCTAGCACCTATATGAGGAGGTAGATAGAAAGATCTCTTTAGCAAGCCAAGTGACAGCGTAGCCATCTCACTAGAATTCTTTTAGGTTATGGTACACCAATAGCAATTCAGTGATCTGATAAGTTAAGGGAGGAAGGTTTATGCTACAGTTAGTAGAAATAATCAAAACTATGAGTAACAGATTCTAACATCTTCATTTAAGCACATCCCTATCTGTTAACCAATATTGCTATCGTCTTGAAAAGTTATATTTATGCAGAAGACCCCACTAAAAGGTCATGAGAGCCATCAGATGTTATGAACTTCTTTTAATGAGAGCTAAACGATCAAAAGCGAGTTTGACTTACCATGACAATTGATAGACGCATGCAGAAGGCTGATGATTTTGATTTTTTCTTTTTGTCTCAGCAACGCAGAGAGATTCTCCTCTGCAACACTGCCTCTGCTGGCCATGCAATTTAATCTGCAGATGGAAAACGCCACCGTTAGTCCATTATTAGAACTTGAATATTTCCAAACTAAAGAAAAAACTACCAAATAAAATTATTTTCATAAAGCGTTAATTAGTACAATAGAGCCTGTAATCTTGTGAAAATTCAAAGTTAACTACAAATTCTATTCTCCATTTTAATTTCAACCTAGCACACTTCTCTCAATCCTATGCCTCATTTGCTACCACTCTCTACACAACTCTAGCACCTATATGAGGAGGTAGATAGAAAGATCTCTTTAGCAAGCCAAGTGACAGCGTAGCGTACCCTTCTCACTAGAATTCTTTTAGGTTATGGTACACCAATAGCAATTCAGTGATCTGATAAGTTAAGGGAGGAAGGTTTATGCTACAGTTAGTAGAAATAATCAAAACTATGAGTAACAGATTCTAACATCTTCATTTAAGCACATCCCTATCTGTTAACCAATATTGCTATCGTCTTGAAAAGTTATATTTATGCGGGAGTCGCCACTAAAAGGTCCTGAGAGCCATCAGATGTTATGAACTTCTATTAATGAGAGCAAAACGATTCAAAACCAGTTTGACTTACCATATCAATTGATAGAGGCATGCAGAAGGCTGAGGAATTAGATTTTTTCTTTTTGTCTCAGCAACGCAGAGAGATTCTCCTCTGCAACACTGCCTCTGCTGGCCATGCAATTTAATCTGCAGATGGAAAACGCCACCGTTAGTCCATTATTAGAACTTGAATATTTCCAAACTAAAGAAAAAACTACCAAATAAAATTATTTTCATAAAGCGTTAATTAGTACAATAGAGTCTGTAATCTTGTGAAAATTCAAAGTTAACTACAAATTCTATTCTCCATTTTAATTTCAACCTAGCACACTTCTCTCAATCCTATGACTCATTTGCTACCACTCTCTACACAACTCTAGCACCTATATGAGGAGGTAGATAGAAAGATCTCTTTAGCAAGCCAAGTGACAGCGTAGCGTACCCTTCTCACTAGAATTCTTTTAGGTTATGGTACACCAATAGCAATTCAGTGATCTGATAAGTTAAGGGAGGAAGGTTTATGCTACAGTTAGTAGAAATAATCAAAACTATGAGTAACAGATTCTAACATCTTCATTTAAGCACATCCCTATCTGTTAACCAATATTGCTATCGTCTTGAAAAGTTATATTTATGCGGAAGACGCCACTAAAAGGTCCTGAGAGCCATCAGATGTTATGAACTTCTTTTAATGAGAGCAAAACGATCAAAAGCGAGTTTGACTTACCATATCAATTGATAGAGGCATGCAGAAGGCTGATGAATTCGATTTTTTCTTTTTGTCTCAGCAACGCAGAGAGATTCTCCTCTGCAACACTGCCTCTGCTGGCCATGCAATTTAATCTGCAGATGGAGAACTCCACCATTAGTTCATTATTAGAACTTGAATATTTCCAAACTAAAGAAAAAACTACCAAATAAAATTAGTTTCATAAAGCGTTAATTAGTACAATAGAGTCTGTAATCTTGTGAAAATTCAAAGTTAACTACAAATTCTATTCTCCATTTTAATTTCAACCTAGCACACTTCTCTCAATCCTATGCCTCATTTGCTACCACTCTCTACACAACTCTAGCACCTATATGAGGAGGTAGATAGAAAGATCTCTTTAGCAAGCCAAGTGACAGCGTACCCATCTCACTAGAATTCTTTTAGGTTATGGTACACCAATAGCAATTCAGTGATCTGATAAGTTAAGGGAGGAAGGTTTATGCTACAGTTAGTAGAAATAATCAAAACTATGAGTAACAGATTCTAACATCTTCATTTAAGCACATCCCTATCTGTTAACCAATATTGCTATCGTCTTGAAAAGTTATATTTATGCGGGAGTCGCCACTAAAAGGTCCTGAGAGCCATCAGATGTTATGAACTTCTATTAATGAGAGCAAAACGATTCAAAACCAGTTTGACTTACCATATCAATTGATAGAGGCATGCAGAAGGCTGATGAATTAGATTTTTTCTTTTTGTCTCAGCAACGCAGAGAGATTCTCCTCTGCAACACTGCCTCTGCTGGCCATGCAATTTAATCTGCAGATGGAAAACGCCACCGTTAGTCCATTATTAGAACTTGAATATTTCCAAACTAAAGAAAAAACTACCAAATAAAATTATTTTCATAAAGCGTTAATTAGTACAATAGAGTCTGTAATCTTGTGAAAATTCAAAGTTAACTACAAATTCTATTCTCCATTTTAATTTCAACCTAGCACACTTCTCTCAATCCTATGACTCATTTGCTACCACTCTCTACACAACTCTAGCACCTATATGAGGAGGTAGATAGAAAGATCTCTTTAGCAAGCCAAGTGACAGCGTAGCGTACCCTTCTCACTAGAATTCTTTTAGGTTATGGTACACCAATAGCAATTCAGTGATCTGATAAGTTAAGGGAGGAAGGTTTATGCTACAGTTAGTAGAAATAATCAAAACTATGAGTAACAGATTCTAACATCTTCATTTAAGCACATCCCTATCTGTTAACCAATATTGCTATCGTCTTGAAAAGTTATATTTATGCGGAAGACGCCACTAAAAGGTCCTGAGAGCCATCAGATGTTATGAACTTCTTTTAATGAGAGCAAAACGATCAAAAGCGAGTTTGACTTACCATATCAATTGATAGAGGCATGCAGAAGGCTGATGAATTCGATTTTTTCTTTTTGTCTCAGCAACACAGAGAGATTCTCCTCTGCAACACTGCCTCTGCTGGCCATGCAATTTAATCTGCAGATGGAGAACTCCACCATTAGTCCATTATTAGAACTTGAATATTTCCAAACTAAAGAAAAAACTACCAAATAAAATTAGTTTCATAAAGCGTTAATTAGTACAATAGAGTCTGTAATCTTGTGAAAATTCAAAGTTAACTACAAATTCTATTCTCCATTTTAATTTCAACCTAGCACACTTCTCTCAATCATATGACTCATTTGCTACCACTCTCTACACAACTCTAGCACCTATATGAGGAGGTAGATAGAAAGATCTCTTTAGCAAGCCAAGTGACAGCGTAGCGTACCCTTCTCACTAGAATTCTTTTAGGTTATGGTACACCAATAGCAATTCAGTGATCTAATAAGTTAAGGGAGGAAGGTTTATGCTACAGTTAGTAGAAATAATCAAAACTATGAGTAACAGATTCTAACATCTTCATTTAAGCACATCCCTATCTGTTAACCAATATTGCTATCGTCTTGAAAAGTTATATTTATGCGGGAGTCGCCACTAAAAGGTCCTGAGAGCCATCAGATGTTATGAACTTCTATTAATGAGAGCAAAACGATCAAAAACCAGTTTGACTTACCATATCAATTGATAGAGGCATGCAGAAGGCTGATGAATTAGATTTTTTCTTTTTGTCTCAGCAACGCAGAGAGATTCTCCTCTGCAACACTGCCTCTGCTGGCCATGCGATTTAATCCGCAGATGGAAAACGCCACCGTTAGTCCATTATTAGAACTTGAATATTTACAAACTAAAGAAAAAATCTACCAAATAAAATTATTTTCATAAAGCGTTAATTAGTACAATAGAGTCTGTAATCTTGTGAAAATTCAAAGTTAACTACAAATTCTATTCTCCATTTTAATTTCAACCTAGCACACTTCTCTCAATCTTATGACTCATTTGCTACCACTCTCTACACAACTCTAGCACCTATATGAGGAGGTAGATAGAAAGATCTCTTTAGCAAGCCAAGTGACAGCGTAGCGTACCCTTCTCACTAGAATTCTTTTAGGTTATGGTACACCAATAGCAATTCAGTGATCTGATAAGTTAAGGGAGGAAGGTTTATGCTACAGTTAGTAGAAATAATCAAAACTATGAGTAACAGATTCTAACATCTTCATTTAAGCACATCCCTATCTGTTAACCAATATTGCTATCGTCTTGAAAAGTTATATTTATGCGGGAGTCGCCACTAAAAGGTCCTGAGAGCCATCAGATGTTATGAACTTCTATTAATGAGAGCAAAACGATCAAAAACCAGTTTGACTTACCATATCAATTGATAGAGGCATGCAGAAGGCTGATGAATTAGATTTTTTCTTTTTGTCTCAGCAACGCAGAGAGATTCTCCTCTGCAACACTGCCTCTGCTGGCCATGCGATTTAATCTGCAGATGGAAAACGCCACCGTTAGTCCATTATTAGAACTTGAATATTTACAAACTAAAGAAAAAATCTACCAAATAAAATTATTTTCATAAAGCGTTAATTAGTACAATAGAGTCTGTAATCTTGTGAAAATTCAAAGTTAACTACAAATTCTATTCTCCATTTTAATTTCAACCTAGCACACTTCTCTCAATCTTATGACTCATTTGCTACCACTCTCTACACAACTCTAGCACCTATATGAGGAGGTAGATAGAAAGATCTCTTTAGCAAGCCAAGTGACAGCGTAGCGTACCCTTCTCACTAGAATTCTTTTAGGTTATGGTACACCAATAGCAATTCAGTGATCTGATAAGTTAAGGGAGGAAGGTTTATGCTACAGTTAGTAGAAATAATCAAAACTATGAGTAACAGATTCTAACATCTTCATTTAAGCACATCCCTATCTGTTAACCAATATTGCTATCGTCTTGAAAAGTTATATGTATGCGGAAGACGCCACTAAAAGGTCCTGAGAGCCATCAGATGTTATGAACTTCTTTTAATGAGAGCAAAACGATCAAAAGCGAGTTTGACTTACCATATCAATTGATAGAGGCATGCAGAAGGCTGATGAATTTGATTTTTTCTTTTTGTCTCAGCAACGCAGAGAGATTCTCCTCTGCAACACTGCCTCTGCTGGCCATGCAATTTAATCTGCAGATGGAGAACTCCACCATTAGTCCATTATTAGAACTTGAATATTCCCAAACTAAAGAAAAAACTACCAAATAAAATTATTTTCATAAAGCGTTAATTAGTACAATAGAGTCTGTAATCTTGTGAAAATTCAAAGTTCACTACAAATTCTATTCTCCATTTTAATTTCAACCTAGCACACTTCTCTCAATCCTATGCCTCATTTGCTACCACTCTCTACACAACTCTAGCACCTATATGAGGAGGTAGATAGAAAGATCTCTTTAGCAAGCCAAGTGACAGCGTAGCCATCTCACTAGAATTCTTTTAGGTTATGGTACACCAATAGCAATTCAGTGATCTGATAAGTTAAGGGAGGAAGGTTTATGCTACAGTTAGTAGAAATAATCAAATCTATGAGTAACAGATTCTAACATCTTCATTTAAGCACATCCCTATCTGTTAACCAATATTGCTATCGTCTTGAAAAGTTATATTTATGCGGAAGACCCCACTAAAAGGTGCTGAGAGCCATCAGATGTTATGAACTTCTTTTAATGAGAGCAAAACGATCAAAAGCGAGTTTGACTTACCATATCAATTGATAGACGCATGCAGAAGGCTGATGAATTTGATTTTTTCTTTTTGTCTCAGCAACGCAGAGAGATTCTCCTCTGCAACACTGCCTCTGCTGGCCATGCAATATAATCTGCAGATGGAAAACTCCACCGTTAGTCCATTATTAGAACTTGAATATTTCCAAACTAAAGAAAAAACTACCAAATAAAATTATTTTCATAAAGCGTTAATTAGTACAATAGAGTCTGTAATCTTGTGAAAATTCAAAGTTCACTACAAATTCTATTCTCCATTTTAATTTCAACCTAGCACACTTCTCTCAATCCTATGCCTCATTTGCTACCACTCTCTACACAACTCTAGCACCTATATGAGGAGGTAGATAGAAAGATCTCTTTAGCAAGCCAAGTGACAGCGTAGCGTACCCTTCTCACTAGAATTCTTTTAGGTTATGGTACACCAATAGCAATTCAGTGATCTGATAAGTTAAGGGAGGAAGGTTTATGCTACAGTTAGTAGAAATAATCAAAACTATGAGTAACAGATTCTAACATCTTCATTTAAGCACATCCCTATCTGTTAACCAATATTGCTATCGTCTTGAAAAGTTATATTTATGCAGGAGTCGCCACTAAAAGGTCCTGAGAGCCATCAGATGTTATGAACTTCTATTAATGAGAGCAAAACGATCAAAAACCAGTTTGACTTACCATATCAATTGATAGAGGCATGCAGAAGGCTGATGAATTAGATTTTTTCTTTTTGTCTCAGCAACGCAGAGAGATTCTCCTCTGCAACACTGCCTCTGCTGGCCATGCGATTTAATCTGCAGATGGAAAACGCCACCGTTAGTCCATTATTAGAACTTGAATATTTCCAAACTAAAGAAAAAACTACCAAATAAAATTATTTTCATAAAGCGTTAATTAGTACAATAGAGTCTGTAATCTTGTGAAAATTCAAAGTTAACTACAAATTCTATTCTCCATTTTAATTTCAACCTAGCACACTTCTCTCAATCCTATGACTCATTTGCTACCACTCTCTACACAACTCTAGCACCTATATGAGGAGGTAGATAGAAAGATCTCTTTAGCAAGCCAAGTGACAGCGTAGCGTACCCTTCTCACTAGAATTCTTTTAGGTTATGGTACACCAATAGCAATTCAGTGATCTGATAAGTTAAGGGAGGAAGGTTTATGCTACAGTTAGTAGAAATAATCAAAACTATGAGTAACAGATTCTAACATCTTCATTTAAGCACATCCCTATCTGTTAACCAATATTGCTATCGTCTTGAAAAGTTATATTTATGCGGAAGACGCCACTAAAAGGTCCTGAGAGCCATCAGATGTTATGAACTTCTTTTAATGAGAGCAAAACGATCAAAAGCGAGTTTGACTTACCATATCAATTGATAGAGGCATGCAGAAGGCTGATGAATTCGATTTTTTCTTTTTGTCTCAGCAACGCAGAGAGATTCTCCTCTGCAACACTGCCTCTGCTGGCCATGCAATTTAATCTGCAGATGGAGAACTCCACCATTAGTTCATTATTAGAACTTGAATATTTCCAAACTAAAGAAAAAACTACCAAATAAAATTAGTTTCATAAAGCGTTAATTAGTACAATAGAGTCTGTAATCTTGTGAAAATTCAAAGTTAACTACAAATTCTATTCTCCATTTTAATTTCAACCTAGCACACTTCTCTCAATCCTATGCCTCATTTGCTACCACTCTCTACACAACTCTAGCACCTATATGAGGAGGTAGATAGAAAGATCTCTTTAGCAAGCCAAGTGACAGCGTACCCATCTCACTAGAATTCTTTTAGGTTATGGTACACCAATAGCAATTCAGTGATCTGATAAGTTAAGGGAGGAAGGTTTATGCTACAGTTAGTAGAAATAATCAAAACTATGAGTAACAGATTCTAACATCTTCATTTAAGCACATCCCTATCTGTTAACCAATATTGCTATCGTCTTGAAAAGTTATATTTATGCGGGAGTCGCCACTAAAAGGTCCTGAGAGCCATCAGATGTTATGAACTTCTATTAATGAGAGCAAAACGATTCAAAACCAGTTTGACTTACCATATCAATTGATAGAGGCATGCAGAAGGCTGATGAATTAGATTTTTTCTTTTTGTCTCAGCAACGCAGAGAGATTCTCCTCTGCAACACTGCCTCTGCTGGCCATGCAATTTAATCTGCAGATGGAAAACGCCACCGTTAGTCCATTATTAGAACTTGAATATTTCCAAACTAAAGAAAAAACTACCAAATAAAATTATTTTCATAAAGCGTTAATTAGTACAATAGAGTCTGTAATCTTGTGAAAATTCAAAGTTAACTACAAATTCTATTCTCCATTTTAATTTCAACCTAGCACACTTCTCTCAATCCTATGACTCATTTGCTACCACTCTCTACACAACTCTAGCACCTATATGAGGAGGTAGATAGAAAGATCTCTTTAGCAAGCCAAGTGACAGCGTAGCGTACCCTTCTCACTAGAATTCTTTTAGGTTATGGTACACCAATAGCAATTCAGTGATCTGAAAAGTTAAGGGAGGAAGGTTTATGCTACAGTTAGTAGAAATAATCAAAACTATGAGTAACAGATTCTAACATCTTCATTTAAGCACATCCCTATCTGTTAACCAATATTGCTATCGTCTTGAAAAGTTATATTTATGCGGAAGACGCCACTAAAAGGTCCTGAGAGCCATCAGATGTTATGAACTTCTTTTAATGAGAGCAAAACGATCAAAAGCGAGTTTGACTTACCATATCAATTGATAGAGGCATGCAGAAGGCTGATGAATTCGATTTTTTCTTTTTGTCTCAGCAACACAGAGAGATTCTCCTCTGCAACACTGCCTCTGCTGGCCATGCAATTTAATCTGCAGATGGAGAACTCCACCATTAGTCCATTATTAGAACTTGAATATTTCCAAACTAAAGAAAAAACTACCAAATAAAATTAGTTTCATAAAGCGTTAATTAGTACAATAGAGTCTGTAATCTTGTGAAAATTCAAAGTTAACTACAAATTCTATTCTCCATTTTAATTTCAACCTAGCACACTTCTCTCAATCCTATGACTCATTTGCTACCACTCTCTACACAACTCTAGCACCTATATGAGGAGGTAGATAGAAAGATCTCTTTAGCAAGCCAAGTGACAGCGTAGCGTACCCTTCTCACTAGAATTCTTTTAGGTTATGGTACACCAATAGCAATTCAGTGATCTAATAAGTTAAGGGAGGAAGGTTTATGCTACAGTTAGTAGAAATAATCAAAACTATGAGTAACAGATTCTAACATCTTCATTTAAGCACATCCCTATCTGTTAACCAATATTGCTATCGTCTTGAAAAGTTATATTTATGCGGGAGTCGCCACTAAAAGGTCCTGAGAGCCATCAGATGTTATGAACTTCTATTAATGAGAGCAAAACGATCAAAAACCAGTTTGACTTACCATATCAATTGATAGAGGCATGCAGAAGGCTGATGAATTAGATTTTTTCTTTTTGTCTCAGCAACGCAGAGAGATTCTCCTCTGCAACACTGCCTCTGCTGGCCATGCGATTTAATCCGCAGATGGAAAACGCCACCGTTAGTCCATTATTAGAACTTGAATATTTACAAACTAAAGAAAAAATCTACCAAATAAAATTATTTTCATAAAGCGTTAATTAGTACAATAGAGTCTGTAATCTTGTGAAAATTCAAAGTTAACTACAAATTCTATTCTCCATTTTAATTTCAACCTAGCACACTTCTCTCAATCTTATGACTCATTTGCTACCACTCTCTACACAACTCTAGCACCTATATGAGGAGGTAGATAGAAAGATCTCTTTAGCAAGCCAAGTGACAGCGTAGCGTACCCTTCTCACTAGAATTCTTTTAGGTTATGGTACACCAATAGCAATTCAGTGATCTGATAAGTTAAGGGAGGAAGGTTTATGCTACAGTTAGTAGAAATAATCAAAACTATGAGTAACAGATTCTAACATCTTCATTTAAGCACATCCCTATCTGTTAACCAATATTGCTATCGTCTTGAAAAGTTATATTTATGCGGGAGTCGCCACTAAAAGGTCCTGAGAGCCATCAGATGTTATGAACTTCTATTAATGAGAGCAAAACGATCAAAAACCAGTTTGACTTACCATATCAATTGATAGAGGCATGCAGAAGGCTGATGAATTAGATTTTTTCTTTTTGTCTCAGCAACGCAGAGAGATTCTCCTCTGCAACACTGCCTCTGCTGGCCATGCGATTTAATCTGCAGATGGAAAACGCCACCGTTAGTCCATTATTAGAACTTGAATATTTACAAACTAAAGAAAAAATCTACCAAATAAAATTATTTTCATAAAGCGTTAATTAGTACAATAGAGTCTGTAATCTTGTGAAAATTCAAAGTTAACTACAAATTCTATTCTCCATTTTAATTTCAACCTAGCACACTTCTCTCAATCTTATGACTCATTTGCTACCACTCTCTACACAACTCTAGCACCTATATGAGGAGGTAGATAGAAAGATCTCTTTAGCAAGCCAAGTGACAGCGTAGCGTACCCTTCTCACTAGAATTCTTTTAGGTTATGGTACACCAATAGCAATTCAGTGATCTGATAAGTTAAGGGAGGAAGGTTTATGCTACAGTTAGTAGAAATAATCAAAACTATGAGTAACAGATTCTAACATCTTCATTTAAGCACATCCCTATCTGTTAACCAATATTGCTATCGTCTTGAAAAGTTATATGTATGCGGAAGACGCCACTAAAAGGTCCTGAGAGCCATCAGATGTTATGAACTTCTTTTAATGAGAGCAAAACGATCAAAAGCGAGTTTGACTTACCATATCAATTGATAGAGGCATGCAGAAGGCTGATGAATTTGATTTTTTCTTTTTGTCTCAGCAACGCAGAGAGATTCTCCTCTGCAACACTGCCTCTGCTGGCCATGCAATTTAATCTGCAGATGGAGAACTCCACCATTAGTCCATTATTAGAACTTGAATATTCCCAAACTAAAGAAAAAACTACCAAATAAAATTATTTTCATAAAGCGTTAATTAGTACAATAGAGTCTGTAATCTTGTGAAAATTCAATGTTCACTACAAATTCTATTCTCCATTTTAATTTCAACCTAGCACACTTCTCTCAATCCTATGCCTCATTTGCTACCACTCTCTACACAACTCTAGCACCTATATGAGGAGGTAGATAGAAAGATCTCTTTAGCAAGCCAAGTGACAGCGTAGCCATCTCACTAGAATTCTTTTAGGTTATGGTACACCAATAGCAATTCAGTGATCTGATAAGTTAAGGGAGGAAGGTTTATGCTACAGTTAGTAGAAATAATCAAATCTATGAGTAACAGATTCTAACATCTTCATTTAAGCACATCCCTATCTGTTAACCAATATTGCTATCGTCTTGAAAAGTTATATTTATGCGGAAGACCCCACTAAAAGGTGCTGAGAGCCATCAGATGTTATGAACTTCTTTTAATGAGAGCAAAACGATCAAAAGCGAGTTTGACTTACCATATCAATTGATAGACGCATGCAGAAGGCTGATGAATTTGATTTTTTCTTTTTGTCTCAGCAACGCAGAGAGATTCTCCTCTGCAACACTGCCTCTGCTGGCCATGCAATATAATCTGCAGATGGAAAACTCCACCGTTAGTCCATTATTAGAACTTGAATATTTCCAAACTAAAGAAAAAACTACCAAATAAAATTATTTTCATAAAGCGTTAATTAGTACAATAGAGTCTGTAATCTTGTGAAAATTCAAAGTTCACTACAAATTCTATTCTCCATTTTAATTTCAACCTAGCACACTTCTCTCAATCCTATGCCTCATTTGCTACCACTCTCTACACAACTCTAGCACCTATATGAGGAGGTAGATAGAAAGATCTCTTTAGCAAGCCAAGTGACAGCGTAGCGTACCCTTCTCACTAGAATTCTTTTAGGTTATGGTACACCAATAGCAATTCAGTGATCTGATAAGTTAAGGGAGGAAGGTTTATGCTACAGTTAGTAGAAATAATCAAAACTATGAGTAACAGATTCTAACATCTTCATTTAAGCACATCCCTATCTGTTAACCAATATTGCTATCGTCTTGAAAAGTTATATTTATGCAGGAGTCGCCACTAAAAGGTCCTGAGAGCCATCAGATGTTATGAACTTCTATTAATGAGAGCAAAACGATCAAAAACCAGTTTGACTTACCATATCAATTGATAGAGGCATGCAGAAGGCTGATGAATTAGATTTTTTCTTTTTGTCTCAGCAACGCAGAGAGATTCTCCTCTGCAACACTGCCTCTGCTGGCCATGCGATTTAATCTGCAGATGGAAAACGCCACCGTTAGTCCATTATTAGAACTTGAATATTTACAAACTAAAGAAAAAATCTACCAAATAAAATTAGTTTCATAAAGCGTTTATTAGTACAATAGAGTCTGTAATCTTGTGAAAATTCAAAGTTAACTACAAATTCTATTCTCCATTTTAATTTCAACCTAGCACACTTCTCTCAATCTTATGACTCATTTGCTACCACTCTCTACACAACTCTAGCACCTATATGAGGAGGTAGATAGAAAGATCTCTTTAGCAAGCCAAGTGACAGCGTAGCGTACCCTTCTCACTAGAATACTTTTAGGTTATGGTACACCAATAGCAATTCAGTGATTTGATAAGTTAAGGGAGGAAGGTTTATGCTACAGTTAGTAGAAATAATCAAAACTATGAGTAACAGATTCTAACATCTTCACTTAAGCACATCCCTATCTGTTAACCAATATTGCTATCGTCTTGAAAAGTTATATTTATGCGGAAGACGCCACTAAAAGGTCCTGAGAGCCATCAGATGTTATGAACTTCTTTTAATGAGAGCAAAACGATCAAAAGCGAGTTTGACTTACCATATCAATTGATCGAGGCATGCAGAAGGCTGATGAATTTGATTTTTTCTTTTTGTCTCAGCAACGCAGAGAGATTCTCCTCTGCAACACTGCCTCTGCTGGCCATGCAATTTAATCTGCAGATAGAGAACTCCACCATTAGTCCATTATTAGAACTTGAATATTCCCAAACTAAAGAAAAAACTACCAAATAAAATTATTTTCATAAAGCGTTAATTAGTACAATAGAGTCTGTAATCTTGTGAAAATTCAAAGTTCACTACAAATTCTATTCTCTATTTTAATTTCAACCTAGCACACTTCTCTCAATCCTATGCCTCATTTGCTACCACTCTCTACACAACTCTAGCACCTATATGAGGAGGTAGATAGAAAGATCTCTTTAGCAAGCCAAGTGACAGCGTAGCCATCTCACTAGAATTCTTTTAGGTTATGGTACACCAATAGCAATTCAGTGATCTGATAAGTTAAGGGAGGAAGGTTTATGCTACAGTTAGTAGAAATAATCAAATCTATGAGTAACAGATTCTAACATCTTCATTTAAGCACATCCCTATCTGTTAACCAATATTGCTATCGTCTTGAAAAGTTATATTTATGCGGAAGACCCCACTAAAAGGTCATGAGAGCCATCAGATGTTATGAACTTCTTTTAATGAGAGCTAAACGATCAAAAGCGAGTTTGACTTAACATATCAATTGATAGACGCATGCAGAAGGCTGATGAATTTGATTTTTTCTTTTTGTCTCAGCAACGCAGAGAGATTCTCCTCTGCAACACTGCCTCTGCTGGCCATGCAATTTAATCTGCAGATGGAAAACGCCACCGTTAGTCCATTATTAGAACTTGAATATTTCCAAACTAAAGAAAAAACTACCAAATAAAATTATTTTCATAAAGCGTTAATTAGTACAATAGAGTCTGTAATCTTGTGAAAATTCAAAGTTAACTACAAATTCTATTCTCCATTTTAATTTCAACCTAGCACACTTCTCTCACTCCTATGACTCATTTGCTACCACTCTCTACACAACTGTAGCACCTATATGAGGAGGTAGATAGAAAGATCTCTTTAGCAAGCCAAGTGACAGCGTAGCGTACCCTTCTCACTAGAATTCTTTTAGGTTATGGTACACCAATAGCAATTCAGTGATCTGATAAGTTAAGGGAGGAAGGTTTATGCTACAGTTAGTAGAAATAATCAAAACTATGAGTAACAGATTCTAACATCTTCATTTAAGCACATCCCTATCTGTTAACCAATATTGCTATCGTCTTGAAAAGTTATATTTATGCGGAAGACGCCACTAAAAGGTCCTGAGAGCCATCAGATGTTATGAACTTCTTTTAATGAGAGCAAAACGATCAAAAGCGAGTTTGACTTACCATATCAATTGATAGACGCATGCAGAAGGCTGATGAATTTGATTTTTTCTTTTTGTCTCAGCAACGCAGAGATATTCTCCTCTGCAACACTGCCTCTGCTGGCCATGCAATATAATCTGCAGATGGAAAACTCAACCGTTAGTCCATTATTAGAACTTGAATATTTCCAAACTAAAGAAAAAACTACCAAATAAAATTATTTTCATAAAGCGTTAATTAGTACAATAGAGTCTGTAATCTTGTGAAAATTCAAAGTTCACTACAAATTCTATTCTCCATTTTAATTTCAACCTAGCACACTTCTCTCAATCCTATGCCTCATTTGCTACCACTCTCTACACAACTCTAGCACCTATATGAGGAGGTAGATAGAAAGATCTCTTTAGCAAGCCAAGTGACAGCGTACCCATCTCACTAGAATTATTTTAGGTTATGGTACACCAATAGCAATTCAGTGATCTGATAAGTTAAGGGAGGAAGGTTTATGCTACAGTTAGTAGAAATATTCAAAACTATGAGTAACAGATTCTAACATCTTCATTTAAGCACATCCCTATCTCTTAACCAATATTGCTATCGTCTTGAAAAGTTATATTTATGCGGAAGACCCCACTAAAAGGTGCTGAGAGCCATCAGATGTTATGAACTTCTTTTAATGAGAGCAAAACGATCAAAAGCGAGTTTGACTTACCATATCAATTGATAGACGCATGCAGAAGGCTGATGAATTAGATTTTTTCTTTTTGTCTCAGCAACGCAGAGAGATTCTCCTCTGCAGCACTGCCTCTGCTGGCCATGAAATATAATCTGCAGATGGAAAACTCCACCATTAGTCCATTATTAGAACTTGAATATTTCCAAACTAAAGAAAAAACTACCAAATAAAATTATTTTCATAAAGCGTTAATTAGTACAATAGAGTCTGTAATCTTGTGAAAATTCAAAGTTCACTACAAATTCTATTCTCCATTTTAATTTCAACCTAGCACACTTCTCTCAATCCTATGCCTCATTTGCTACCACTCTCTACACAACTCTAGCACCTATATGAGGAGGTAGATAGAAAGATCTCTTTAGCAAGCCAAGTGACAGCGTACCCATCTCACTAGAATTCTTTTAGGTTATGGTACACCAATAGCAATTCAGTGATCTGATAAGTTAAGGGAGGAAGGTTTATGCTACAGTTAGTAGAAATAATCAAAACTATGAGTAACAGATTCTAACATCTTCATTTAAGCACATCCCTATCTGTTAACCAATATTGCTATTGTCTTGAAAAGTTATATTTATGCGGAAGACCCCACTAAAAGGTCATGAGAGCCATCAGATGTTATGAACTTCTTTTAATGAGAGCTAAACGATCAAAAGCGAGTTTGACTTACTATATCAATTGATAGACGCATGCAGAAGGCTGATGAATTTGATTTTTTCTTTTTGTCTCAGCAACGCAGAGAGATTCTCCTCTGCAACACTGCCTCTGCTGGCCATGCAATTTAATCTGCAGATGGAAAACGCCACCGTTAGTCCATTATTAGAACTTGAATATTTCCAAACTAAAGAAAAAACTACCAAATAAAATTATTTTCATAAAGCGTTAATTAGTACAATAGAGTATGTAATCTTGTGAAAATTCAAAGTTAACTACAAATTCTATTCTCCATTTTAATTTCAACCTAGCACACTTCTCTCAATCCTATGCCTCATTTGCTACCACTCTCTACACAACTCTAGCACCTATATGAGGAGGTAGATAGAAAGATCTCTTTAGCAAGCCAAGTGACAGCGTAGCGTACCCTTCTCACTAGAATTCTTTTAGGTTATGGTACACCAATAGCAATTCAGTGATCTGATAAGTTAAGGGAGGAAGGTTTATGCTACAGTTAGTAGAAATAATCAAAACTATGAGTAACAGATTCTAACATCTTCATTTAAGCACATCCCTATCTGTTAACAAATATTGCTATCGTCTTGAAAAGTTATATTTATGCGGGAGTCGCCACTAAAAGGTCCTGAGAGCCATCAGATGTTATGAACTTCTATTAATGAGAGCAAAACGATCAAAAACCAGTTTGACTTACCATATCAATTGATAGAGGCATGCAGAAGGCTGATGAATTAGATTTTTTCTTTTTGTCTCAGCAACGCAGAGAGATTCTCCTCTGCAACACTGCCTCTGCTGGCCATGCAATATAATCTGCAGATGGAAAACTCCACCATTAGTCCATTATTAGAACTTGAATATTTCCAAACTAAAGAAAAAACTACCAAATAAAATTGGTTTCATAAAGCGTTAATTAGTACAATAGAGTCTATAGTCTTGTGAAAATTCAAAGTTCACTACAAATTCTATTTTCCATTTTAATTTCAACCTAGCACACTTTTCTCAATCCTATGCCTCATTTGCTACCACTCTCTACACAACTCTAGCACCTATAAGAGGAGGTAGATAGAAAGATCTCTTTAGCAAGCCAAGTGACAGCGTACCCATCTCACTAGAATTCTTTTAGGTTATGGTACACCAATAGCAATTCAGTGATCTGATAAGTTAAATGAGGAAGGTTTATGCTACAGTTAGTAGAAATAATCAAAACTATGACTAACAGATTCTAACATCTTCAATTAAGCACATCCCTATCTGTTAACCAATATTGCTATCGTCTTGAAAAGTTATATTTATGCGGAAGACCCCACTAAAAGGTCCTGAGAGCCGTCAGATGTTATGAACTTCTTTTAATGAGAGCAACAGGATCAAAAGCGAGTTTGACTTACCATATCAATTGATAGAGGCATTCAGAAGGCTGATGAATTTGATTTTTTCTTTTTGTCTCAGCAACGCAGAGAGATTCTCCTCTGCAACACTGCCTCTGCTGGCCATGCAATTTAATATGCAGATGGAAAACGCCACCGTTAGTCCATTATTAGAACTTGAATATTTCCATACTAAAGAAAAAACTACCAAATAAAATTATTTTCATAAAGCGTTAATTAGTACAATAGAGTCTGTAATCTTGTGAAAATTCAAAGTTAACTACAAATTCTATTCTCCATTTTAATTTCAACCTAGCACACTTCTCTCACTCCTATGACTCATTTGCTACCACTCTCTACACAACTGTAGCACCTATATGAGGAGGTAGATAGAAAGATCTCTTTAGCAAGCCAAGTGACAGCGTAGCGTACCCTTCTCACTAGAATTCTTTTAGGTTATGGTACACCAATAGCAATTCAGTGATCTGATAAGTTAAGGGAGGAAGGTTTATGCTACAGTTAGTAGAAATAATCAAAACTATGAGTAACAGATTCTAACATCTTCATTTAAGCACATCCCTATCTGTTAACCAATATTGCTATCGTCTTGAAAAGTTATATTTATGCGGAAGACGCCACTAAAAGGTCCTGAGAGCCATCAGATGTTATGAACTTCTTTTAATGAGAGCAAAACGATCAAAAGCGAGTTTGACTTACCATATCAATTGATAGACGCATGCAGAAGGCTGATGAATTTGATTTTTTCTTTTTGTCTCAGCAACACAGAGATATTCTCCTCTGCAACACTGCCTCTGCTGGCCATGCAATATAATCTGCAGATGGAAAACTCCACCGTTAGTCCATTATTAGAACTTGAATATTTCCAAACTAAAGAAAAAACTACCAAATAAAATTATTTTCATAAAGCGTTAATTAGTACAATAGAGTCTGTAATCTTGTGAAAATTCAAAGTTCACTACAAATTCTATTCTCCATTTTAATTTCAACCTAGCACACTTCTCTCAATCCTATGCCTCATTTGCTACCACTCTCTACACAACTCTAGCACCTATATGAGGAGGTAGATAGAAAGATCTCTTTAGCAAGCCAAGTGACAGCGTAGCGTACCCTTCTCACTAGAATTCTTTTAGGTTATGGTACACCAATAGCAATTCAGTGATCTGATAAGTTAAGGGAGGAAGGTTTATGCTACAGTTAGTAGAAATAATCAAAACTATGAGTAACAGATTCTAACATCTTCATTTAAGCACATCCCTATCTGTTAACAAATATTGCTATCGTCTTGAAAAGTTATATTTATGCGGGAGTCGCCACTAAAAGGTCCTGAGAGCCATCAGATGTTATGAACTTCTATTAATGAGAGCAAAACGATCAAAAACCAGTTTGACTTACCATATCAATTGATAGAGGCATGCAGAAGGCTGATGAATTAGATTTTTTCTTTTTGTCTCAGCAACGCAGAGAGATTCTCCTCTGCAACACTGCCTCTGCTGGCCATGCAATATAATCTGCAGATGGAAAACTCCACCATTAGTCCATTATTAGAACTTGAATATTTCCAAACTAAAGAAAAAACTACCAAATAAAATTAGTTTCATAAAGCGTTAATTAGTACAATAGAGTCTGTAGTCTTGTGAAAATTCAAAGTTCACTACAAATTCTATTCTCCATTTTAATTTCAACCTAGCACACTTTTCTCAATCCTATGCCTCATTTGCTACCACTCTCTACACAACTCTAGCACCTATAAGAGGAGGTAGATAGAAATATCTCTTTAGCAAGCCAAGTGACAGCGTACCCATCTCACTAGAATTCTTTTAGGTTATGGTACACCAATAGCAATTCAGTGATCTGATAAGTTAAATGAGGAAGGTTTATGCTACAGTTAGTAGAAATAATCAAAACTATGACTAACAGATTCTAACATCTTCAATTAAGCACATCCCTATCTGTTAACCAATATTGCTATCGTCTTGAAAAGTTATATTTATGCGGAAGACCCCACTAAAAGGTCCTGAGAGCCGTCAGATGTTATGAACTTCTTTTAATGAGAGCAACAGGATCAAAAGCGAGTTTGACTTACCATATCAATTGATAGAGGCATTCAGAAGGCTGATGAATTTGATTTTTTCTTTTTGTCTCAGCAACGCAGAGAGATTCTCCTCTGCAACACTGCCTCTGCTGGCCATGCAATTTAATATGCAGATGGAAAACGCCACCGTTAGTCCATTATTAGAACTTGAATATTTCATACTAAAGAAAAAACTACCAAATAAAATTATTTTCATAAAGCGTTAATTAGTACAATAGAGTCTGTAATCTTGTGAAAATTCAAAGTTAACTACAAATTCTATTCTCCATTTTAATTTCAACCTAGCACACTTCTCTCACTCCTATGACTCATTTGCTACCACTCTCTACACAACTGTAGCACCTATATGAGGAGGTAGATAGAAAGATCTCTTTAGCAAGCCAAGTGACAGCGTAGCGTACCCTTCTCACTAGAATTCTTTTAGGTTATGGTACACCAATAGCAATTCAGTGATCTGATAAGTTAAGGGAGGAATGTTTATGCTACAGTTAGTAGAAATAATCAAAACTATGAGTAACAGATTCTAACATCTTCATTTAAGCACATCCCTATCTGTTAACCAATATTGCTATCGTCTTGAAAAGTTATATTTATGCGGAAGACGCCACTAAAAGGTCCTGAGAGCCATCAGATGTTATGAACTTCTTTTAATGAGAGCAAAACAATCAAAAGCGAGTTTGACTTACCATATCAATTGATAGACGCATGCAGAAGGCTGATGAATTTGATTTTTTCTTTTTGTCTCAGCAACGCAGAGATATTCTCCTCTGCAACACTGCCTCTGCTGGCCATGCAATATAATCTGCAGATGGAAAACTCCACCGTTAGTCCATTATTAGAACTTGAATATTTCCAAACTAAAGAAAAAACTACCAAATAAAATTATTTTCATAAAGCGTTAATTAGTACAATAGAGTCTGTAATCTTGTGAAAATTCAAAGTTCACTACAAATTCTATTCTCCATTTTAATTTCAACCTAGCACACTTCTCTCAATCCTATGCCTCATTTGCTACCACTCTCTACACAACTCTAGCACCTATATGAGGAGGTAGATAGAAAGATCTCTTTAGCAAGCCAAGTGACAGCGTACCCATCTCACTAGAATTCTTTTAGGTTATGGTACACCAATAGCAATTCAGTGATCTGATAAGTTAAATGAGGAAGGTTTATGCTACAGTTAGTAGAAATAATCAAAACTATGACTAACAGATTCTAACATCTTCAATTAAGCACATCCCTATCTGTTAACCAAAATTGCTATCGTCTTGAAAAGTTATATTTATGCGGAAGACCCCACTAAAAGGTCCTGAGAGCCGTCAGATGTTATGAACTTCTTTTAATGAGAGCAACAGGATCAAAAGCGAGTTTGACTTACCATATCAATTGATAGAGGCATTCAGAAGGCTGATGAATTTGATTTTTTCTTTTTGTCTCAGCAACGCAGAGAGATTCTCCTCTGCAACACTGCCTCTGCTGGCCATGCAATTTAATATGCAGATGGAAAACGCCACCGTTAGTCCATTATTAGAACTTGAATATTTCCATACTAAAGAAAAAACTACCAAATAAAATTATTTTCATAAAGCGTTAATTAGTACAATAGAGTCTGTAATCTTGTGAAAATTCAAAGTTAACTACAAATTCTATTCTCCATTTTAATTTCAACCTAGCACACTTCTCTCACTCCTATGACTCATTTGCTACCACTCTCTACACAACTGTAGCACCTATATGAGGAGGTAGATAGAAAGATCTCTTTAGCAAGCCAAGTGACAGCGTAGCGTACCCTTCTCACTAGAATTCTTTTAGGTTATGGTACACCAATAGCAATTCAGTGATCTGATAAGTTAAGGGAGGAAGGTTTATGCTACAGTTAGTAGAAATAATCAAAACTATGAGTAACAGATTCTAACATCTTCATTTAAGCACATCCCTATCTGTTAACCAATATTGCTATCGTCTTGAAAAGTTATATTTATGCGGAAGACGCCACTAAAAGGTCCTGAGAGCCATCAGATGTTATGAACTTCTTTTAAAGAGAGCAAAACGATCAAAAGCGAGTTTGACTTACCATATCAATTGATAGACGCATGCAGAAGGCTGATGAATTTGATTTTTTCTTTTTGTCTCAGCAACGCAGAGATATTCTCCTCTGCAACACTGCCTCTGCTGGCCATGCAATATAATCTGCAGATGGAAAACTCCACCGTTAGTCCATTATTAGAACTTGAATATTTCCAAACTAAAGAAAAAACTACCAAATAAAATTATTTTCATAAAGCGTTAATTAGTACAATAGAGTCTGTAATCTTGTGAAAATTCAAAGTTCACTACAAATTCTATTCTCCATTTTAATTTCAACCTAGCACACTTCTCTCAATCCTATGCCTCATTTGCTACCACTCTCTACACAACTCTAGCACCTATATGAGGAGGTAGATAGAAAGATCTCTTTAGCAAGCCAAGTGACAGCGTAGCGTACCCTTCTCACTAGAATTCTTTTAGGTTATGGTACACCAATAGCAATTCAGTGATCTGATAAGTTAAGGGAGGAAGGTTTATGCTACAGTTAGTAGAAATAATCAAAACTATGAGTAACAGATTCTAACATCTTCATTTAAGCACATCCCTATCTGTTAACAAATATTGCTATCGTCTTGAAAAGTTATATTTATGCGGGAGTCGCCACTAAAAGGTCCTGAGAGCCATCAGATGTTATGAACTTCTATTAATGAGAGCAAAACGATCAAAAACCAGTTTGACTTACCATATCAATTGATAGAGGCATGCAGAAGGCTGATGAATTAGATTTTTTCTTTTTGTCTCAGCAACGCAGAGAGATTCTCCTCTGCAACACTGCCTCTGCTGGCCATGCAATATAATCTGCAGATGGAAAACTCCACCATTAGTCCATTATTAGAACTTGAATATTTCCAAACTAAAGAAAAAACTACCAAATAAAATTAGTTTCATAAAGCGTTAATTAGTACAATAGAGTCTGTAGTCTTGTGAAAATTCAAAGTTCACTACAAATTCTATTCTCCATTTTAATTTCAACCTAGCACACTTTTCTCAATCCTATGCCTCATTTGCTACCACTCTCTACACAACTCTAGCACCTATAAGAGGAGGTAGATAGAAAGATCTCTTTAGCAAGCCAAGTGACAGCGTACCCATCTCACTAGAATTCTTTTAGGTTATGGTACACCAATAGCAATTCAGTGATCTGATAAGTTAAATGAGGAAGGTTTATGCTACAGTTAGTAGAAATAATCAAAACTATGACTAACAGATTCTAACATCTTCAATTAAGCACATCCCTATCTGTTAACCAATATTGCTATCGTCTTGAAAAGTTATATTTATGCGGAAGACCCCACTAAAAGGTCCTGAGAGCCGTCAGATGTTATGAACTTCTTTTAATGAGAGCAACAGGATCAAAAGCGAGTTTGACTTACCATATCAATTGATAGAGGCATTCAGAAGGCTCATGAATTTGATTTTTTCTTTTTGTCTCAGCAACGCAGAGAGATTCTCCTCTGCAACACTGCCTCTGCTGGCCATGCAATTTAATATGCAGATGGAAAACGCCACCGTTAGTCCATTATTAGAACTTGAATATTTCCATACTAAAGAAAAAACTACCAAATAAAATTATTTTCATAAAGCGTTAATTAGTACAATAGAGTCTGTAATCTTGTGAAAATTCAAAGTTAACTACAAATTCTATTCTCCATTTTAATTTCAACCTAGCACACTTCTCTCACTCCTATGACTCATTTGCTACCACTCTCTACACAACTGTAGCACCTATATGAGGAGGTAGATAGAAAGATCTCTTTAGCAAGCCAAGTGACAGCGTAGCGTACCCTTCTCACTAGAATTCTTTTAGGTTATGGTACACCAATAGCAATTCAGTGATCTGATAAGTTAAGGGAGGAAGGTTTATGCTACAGTTAGTAGAAATAATCAAAACTATGAGTAACAGATTCTAACATCTTCATTTAAGCACATCCCTATCTGTTAATCAATATTGCTATTGTCTTGAAAAGTTATATTTATGCAGAAGACCCCACTAAAAGGTCATGAGAGCCATCAGATGTTATGAACTTCTTTTAATGAGAGCTAAACGATCAAAAGCGAGTTTGACTTACCATATCAATTGATAGACGCATGCAGAAGGCTGATGAATTTGATTTTTTCTTTTTGTCTCAGCAACGCAGAGAGATTCTCCTCTGCAGCACTGCCTCTGCTGGCCATGCAATATAATCTGCAGATGGAAAACTCCACCATTAGTCCATTATTAGAACTTGAATATTTCCAAACTAAAGAAAAAACTACCAAATAAAATTATTTTCATAAAGCGTTAATTAGTACAATAGAGTCTGTAATCTTGTGAAAATTCAAAGTTCACTACAAATTCTATTCTCCATTTTAATTTCAACCTAGCACACTTCTCTCAATCCTATGCCTCATTTGCTACCACTCTCTACACAACTCTAGCACCTATATGAGGAGGTAGATAGAAAGATCTCTTTAGCAAGCCAAGTGACAGCGTACCCATCTCACTAGAATTCTTTTAGGTTATGGTACACCAATAGCAATTCAGTGATCTGATAAGTTAAATGAGGAAGGTTTATGCTACAGTTAGTAGAAATAATCAAAACTATGACTAACAGATTCTAACATCTTCAATTAAGCACATCCCTATCTGTTAACCAATATTGCTATCGTCTTGAAAAGTTATATTTATGCGGAAGACCCCACTAAAAGGTCCTGAGAGCCGTCAGATGTTATGAACTTCTTTTAATGAGAGCAACAGGATCAAAAGCGAGTTTGACTTACCATATCAATTGATAGAGGCATTCAGAAGGCTGATGAATTTGATTTTTTCTTTTTGTCTCAGCAACGCAGAGAGATTCTCCTCTGCAACACTGCCTCTGCTGGCCATGCAATTTAATATGCAGATGGAAAACGCCACCGTTAGTCCATTATTAGAACTTGAATATTTCCATACTAAAGAAAAAACTACCAAATAAAATTATTTTCATAAAGCGTTAATTAGTACAATAGAGTCTGTAATCTTGTGAAAATTCAAAGTTAACTACAAATTCTATTCTCCATTTTAATTTCAACCTAGCACACTTCTCTCACTCCTATGACTCATTTGCTACCACTCTCTACACAACTGTAGCACCTATATGAGGAGGTAGATAGAAAGATCTCTTTAGCAAGCCAAGTGACAGCGTAGCGTACCCTTCTCACTAGAATTCTTTTAGGTTATGGTACACCAATAGCAATTCAGTGATCTGATAAGTTAAGGGAGGAAGGTTTATGCTACAGTTAGTAGAAATAATCAAAACTATGAGTAACAGATTCTAACATCTTCATTTAAGCACATCCCTATCTGTTAACCAATATTGCTATCGTCTTGAAAAGTTATATTTATGCGGAAGACGCCACTAAAAGGTCCTGAGAGCCATCAGATGTTATGAACTTCTTTTAAAGAGAGCAAAACGATCAAAAGCGAGTTTGACTTACCATATCAATTGATAGACGCATGCAGAAGGCTGATGAATTTGATTTTTTCTTTTTGTCTCAGCAACGCAGAGATATTCTCCTCTGCAACACTGCCTCTGCTGGCCATGCAATATAATCTGCAGATGGAAAACTCCACCGTTAGTCCATTATTAGAACTTGAATATTTCCAAACTAAAGAAAAAACTACCAAATAAAATTATTTTCATAAAGCGTTAATTAGTACAATAGAGTCTGTAATCTTGTGAAAATTCAAAGTTCACTACAAATTCTATTCTCCATTTTAATTTCAACCTAGCACACTTCTCTCAATCCTATGCCTCATTTGCTACCACTCTCTACACAACTCTAGCACCTATATGAGGAGGTAGATAGAAAGATCTCTTTAGCAAGCCAAGTGACAGCGTAGCGTACCCTTCTCACTAGAATTCTTTTAGGTTATGGTACACCAATAGCAATTCAGTGATCTGATAAGTTAAGGGAGGAAGGTTTATGCTACAGTTAGTAGAAATAATCAAAACTATGAGTAACAGATTCTAACATCTTCATTTAAGCACATCCCTATCTGTTAACAAATATTGCTATCGTCTTGAAAAGTTATATTTATGCGGGAGTCGCCACTAAAAGGTCCTGAGAGCCATCAGATGTTATGAACTTCTATTAATGAGAGCAAAACGATCAAAAACCAGTTTGACTTACCATATCAATTGATAGAGGCATGCAGAAGGCTGATGAATTAGATTTTTTCTTTTTGTCTCAGCAACGCAGAGAGATTCTCCTCTGCAACACTGCCTCTGCTGGCCATGCAATATAATCTGCAGATGGAAAACTCCACCATTAGTCCATTATTAGAACTTGAATATTTCCAAACTAAAGAAAAAACTACCAAATAAAATTAGTTTCATAAAGCGTTAATTAGTACAATAGAGTCTGTAGTCTTGTGAAAATTCAAAGTTCACTACAAATTCTATTCTCCATTTTAATTTCAACCTAGCACACTTTTCTCAATCCTATGCCTCATTTGCTACCACTCTCTACACAACTCTAGCACCTATAAGAGGAGGTAGATAGAAAGATCTCTTTAGCAAGCCAAGTGACAGCGTACCCATCTCACTAGAATTCTTTTAGGTTATGGTACACCAATAGCAATTCAGTGATCTGATAAGTTAAATGAGGAAGGTTTATGCTACAGTTAGTAGAAATAATCAAAACTATGACTAACAGATTCTAACATCTTCAATTAAGCACATCCCTATCTGTTAACCAATATTGCTATCGTCTTGAAAAGTTATATTTATGCGGAAGACCCCACTAAAAGGTCCTGAGAGCCGTCAGATGTTATGAACTTCTTTTAATGAGAGCAACAGGATCAAAAGCGAGTTTGACTTACCATATCAATTGATAGAGGCATTCAGAAGGCTGATGAATTTGATTTTTTCTTTTTGTCTCAGCAACGCAGAGAGATTCTCCTCTGCAACACTGCCTCTGCTGGCCATGCAATTTAATATGCAGATGGAAAACGCCACCGTTAGTCCATTATTAGAACTTGAATATTTCCATACTAAAGAAAAAACTACCAAATAAAATTATTTTCATAAAGCGTTAATTAGTACAATAGAGTCTGTAATCTTGTGAAAATTCAAAGTTAACTACAAATTCTATTCTCCATTTTAATTTCAACCTAGCACACTTCTCTCACTCCTATGACTCATTTGCTACCACTCTCTACACAACTGTAGCACCTATATGAGGAGGTAGATAGAAAGATCTCTTTAGCAAGCCAAGTGACAGCGTAGCGTACCCTTCTCACTAGAATTCTTTTAGGTTATGGTACACCAATAGCAATTCAGTGATCTGATAAGTTAAGGGAGGAAGGTTTATGCTACAGTTAGTAGAAATAATCAAAACTATGAGTAACAGATTCTAACATCTTCATTTAAGCACATCCCTATCTGTTAACCAATATTGCTATCGTCTTGAAAAGTTATATTTATGCGGAAGACGCCACTAAAAGGTCCTGAGAGCCATCAGATGTTATGAACTTCTTTTAATGAGAGCAAAACGATCAAAACCGAGTTTGACTTACCATATCAATTGATAGACGCATGCAGAAGGCTGATGAATTTGATTTTTTCTTTTTGTCTCAGCAACGCAGAGATATTCTCCTCTGCAACACTGCCTCTGCTGGCCATGCAATATAATCTTCAGATGGAAAACTCCACCGTTAGTCCATTATTAGAACTTGAATATTTCCAAACTAAAGAAAAAACTACCAAATAAAATTATTTTCATAAAGCGTTAATTAGTACAATAGAGTCTGTAATCTTGTGAAAATTCAAAGTTCACTACAAATTCTATTCTCCATTTTAATTTCAACCTAGCACACTTCTCTCAATCCTATGCCTCATTTGCTACCACTCTCTACACAACTCTAGCACCTATATGAGGAGGTAGATAGAAAGATCTCTTTAGCAAGCCAAGTGACAGCGTACCCATCTCACTAGAATTCTTTTAGGTTATGGTACACCAATAGCAATTCAGTGATCTGATAAGTTAAATGAGGAAGGTTTATGCTACAGTTAGTAGAAATAATCAAAACTATGACTAACAGATTCTAACATCTTCAATTAAGCACATCCCTATCTGTTAACCAATATTGCTATCGTCTTGAAAAGTTATATTTATGCGGAAGACCCCAATAAAAGGTCCTGAGAGCCGTCAGATGTTATGAACTTCTTTTAATGAGAGCAACAGGATCAAAAGCGAGTTTGACTTACCATATCAATTGATAGAGGCATTCAGAAGGCTGATGAATTTGATTTTTTCTTTTTGTCTCAGCAACGCAGAGAGATTCTCCTCTGCAACACTGCCTCTGCTGGCCATGCAATTTAATATGCAGATGGAAAACGCCACCGTTAGTCCATTATTAGAACTTGAATATTTCCATACTAAAGAAAAAACTACCAAATAAAATTATTTTCATAAAGCGTTAATTAGTACAATAGAGTCTGTAATCTTGTGAAAATTCAAAGTTAACTACAAATTCTATTCTCCATTTTAATTTCAACCTAGCACACTTCTCTCACTCCTATGACTCATTTGCTACCACTCTCTACACAACTGTAGCACCTATATGAGGAGGTAGATAGAAAGATCTCTTTAGCAAGCCAAGTGACAGCATAGCGTACCCTTCTCACTAGAATTCTTTTAGGTTATGGTACACCAATAGCAATTCAGTGATCTGATAAGTTAAGGGAGGAAGGTTTATGCTACAGTTAGTAGAAATAATCAAAACTATGAGTAACAGATTCTAACATCTTCATTTAAGCACATCCCTATCTGTTAACCAATATTGCTATCGTCTTGAAAAGTTATATTTATGCGGAAGACGCCACTAAAAGGTCCTGAGAGCCATCAGATGTTATGAACTTCTTTTAATGAGAGCAAAACGATCAAAAGCGAGTTTGACTTACCATATCAATTGATAGACGCATGCAGAAGGCTGATGAATTTGATTTTTTCTTTTTGTCTCAGCAACGCAGAGATATTCTCCTCTGCAACACTGCCTCTGCTGGCCATGCAATATAATCTGCAGATGGAAAACTCCACCGTTAGTCCATTATTAGAACTTGAATATTCCCAAACTAAAGAAAAAACTACCAAATAAAATTATTTTCATAAAGCGTTAATTAGTACAATAGAGTCTGTAATCTTGTGAAAATTCAAAGTTCACTACAAATTCTATTCTCCATTTTAATTTCAACCTAGCACACTTCTCTCAATCCTATGCCTCATTTGCTACCACTCTCTACACAACTCTAGCACCTATATGAGGAGGTAGATAGAAAGATCTCTTTAGCAAGCCAAGTGACAGCGTACCCATCTCACTAGAATTCTTTTAGGTTATGGTACACCAATAGCAATTCAGTGATCTGATAAGTTAAGGGAGGAAGGTTTATGCTACAGTTAGTAGAAATAATCAAAACTATGAGTAATAGATTCTAACATCTTCATTTAAGCACATCCCTATCTGTTAACCAATATTGCTATCGTCTTGAAAAGTTATATTTATGCGGAAGACCCCACTAAAAGGTCATGAGAGCCATCAGATGTTATGAACTTCTTTTAATGAGAGCTAAACGATCAAAAGCGAGTTTGACTTACCATATCAATTGATAGACGCATGCAGAAGGCTGATGAATTTGATTTTTTCTTTTTGTCTCAGCAACGCAGAGAGATTATCCTCTGCAACACTGCCTCTGCTGGCCATGCAATTTAATCTGCAGATGGAAAACGCCACCGTTAGTCCATTATTAGAACTTGAATATTTCCAAACTAAAGAAAAAACTACCAAATAAAATTATTTTCATAAAGCGTTAATTAGTACAATAGAGTATGTAATCTTGTGAAAATTCAAAGTTAACTAGAAATTCTATTCTCCATTTTAATTTCAACCTAGCACACTTCTCTCAATCCTATGCCTTATTTGCTACCACTCTCTACACAACTCTAGCACCTATATGAGGAGGTAGATAGAAAGATCTCTTTAGCAAGCCAAGTGACAGCATAGCGTACCCTTCTCACTAGAATTCTTTTAGGTTATGGTACACCAATAGCAATTCAGTGATCTGATAAGTTAAGGGAGGAAGGTTTGTGCTACAGTTAGTAGAAATAATCAAAACTATGAGTAACAGATTCTAACATCTTCATTTAAGCACATCCCTATCTGTTAACCAATATTGCTATCGTCTTGAAAGGTTATATTTATGCGGGAGTCGCCACTAAAAGGTCCTGAGAGCCATCAGATGTTATGAACTTCCATTAATGAGAGCAAAACGATCAAAAACCAGTTTGACTTACCATATCAATTGATAGAGGCATGCAGAAGGCTGATGAATTAGATTTTTTCTTTTTGTCTCAGCAACGCAGAGAGATTCTCCTCTGCAACACTGCCTCTGCTGGCCATGCAATATAATCTGCAGATGGAAAACTCCACCATTAGTCCATTATTAGAACTTGAATATTCCCAAACTAAAGAAAAAACTACCGAATAAAATTATTTTCACAAAGCGTTAATTAGTACAATAGAGTCTGTAATCTTGTGAAAATTCAAAGTTCACTACAAATTCTATTCTCCATTTTAATTTCAACCTAGCACACTTCTCTCAATCCTATGCCTCATTTGCTACCACTCTCTACACAACTCTAGCACCTATATGAGGAGGTAGATAGAAAGATCTCTTTAGCAAGCCAAGTGACAGCGTACCCATCTCACTAGAATTCTTTTAGGTTATGGTACACCAATAGCAATTCAGTGATCTGATAAGTTAAGGGAGGAAGGTTTATGCTACAGTTAGTAGAAATAATCAAAACTATGAGTAATAGATTCTAACATCTTCATTTAAGCACATCCCTATCTGTTAACCAATATTGCTATCGTCTTGAAAAGTTATATTTATGCGGAAGACCCCACTAAAAGGTCATGAGAGCCATCAGATGTTATGAACTTCTTTTAATGAGAGCTAAACGATCAAAAGCGAGTTTGACTTACCATATCAATTGATAGACGCATGCAGAAGGCTGATGAATTTGATTTTTTCTTTTTGTCTCAGCAACGCAGAGAGATTCTCCTCTGCAACACTGCCTCTGCTGGCCATGCAATTTAATCTGCAGATGGAAAACGCCACCGTTAGTCCATTATTAGAACTTGAATATTTCCAAACTAAAGAAAAAACTACCAAATAAAATTATTTTCATAAAGCGTTAATTAGTACAATAGAGTATGTAATCTTGTGAAAATTCAAAGTTAACTACAAATTCTATTCTCCATTTTAATTTCAACCTAGCACACTTCTCTCAATCCTATGCCTTATTTGCTACCACTCTCTACACAACTCTAGCACCTATATGAGGAGGTAGATAGAAAGATCTCTTTAGCAAGCCAAGTGACAGCATAGCGTACCCTTCTCACTAGAATTCTTTTAGGTTATGGTACACCAATAGCAATTCAGTGATCTGATAAGTTAAGGGAGGAAGGTTTATGCTACAGTTAGCAGAAATAATCAAAACTATGAGTAACAGATTCTAACATCTTCATTTAAGCACATCCCTATCTGTTAACCAATATTGCTATCGTCTTGAAAAGTTATATTTATGCGGGAGTCGCCACTAAAAGGTCCTGAGAGCCATCAGATGTTATGAACTTCTATTAATGAGAGCAAAACGATCAAAAACCAGTTTGACTTACCATATCAATTGATAGAGGCATGCAGAAGGCTGATGAATTAGATTTTTTCTTTTTGTCTCAGCAACGCAGAGAGATTCTCCTCTGCAACACTGCCTCTGCTGGCCATGCAATATAATCTGCAGATGGAAAACTCCACCATTAGTCCATTATTAGAACTTGAATATTTCCATACTAAAGAAAAAACTACCAAATAAAATTATTTTCATTAAGCGGTAATTAGTACAATAGAGTCTGTAATCTTGTGAAAATTCAAAGTTAACTACAAATTCTATTCTCCATTTTAATTTCAACCTAGCACACTTCTCTCAATCCTATGACTCATTTGCTACCACTCTCTACACAACTCTAGCACCTATATGAGGAGGTAGATAGAAAGATCTCTTTAGCAAGCCAAGTGACAGCGTAGCATACCCTTCTCACTAGAATTCTTTTAGGTTATGGTACACCAATAGCAATTCAGTGATCTGATAAGTTAAGGGAGGAAGGTTTATGCTACAGTTAGTAGAAATAATCAAAACTATGAGTAACAGATTCTAACATCTTCATTTAAGCACATCCCTATCTGTTAACCAATATTGCTATCGTCTTGAAAAGTTATATTTATGCGGAAGACGCCACTAAAAGGTCCTGAGAGCCATCAGATGTTATGAACTTCTTTTAATGAGAGCAAAACGATCAAAAGCGAGTTTGACTTACCATATAAATTGATAGACGCATGCAGAAGGCTGATGAATTTGATTTTTTCTTTTTGTCTCAGCAACGCAGAGATATTCTCCTCTGCAACACTGCCTCTGCTGGCCATGCAATATAATCTGCAGATGGAAAACTCCACCGTTAGTCCATTATTAGAACTTGAATATTTCCAAACTAAAGAAAAAACTACCAAATAAAATTATTTTCATAAAGCGTTAATTAGTACAATAGAGTCTGTAATCTTGTGAAAATTCAAAGTTCACTACAAATTCTATTCTCCATTTTAATTTCAACCTAGCACACTTCTCTCAATCCTATGCCTCATTTGCTACCACTCTCTACACAACTCTAGCACCTATATGAGGAGGTAGATAGAAAGATCTCTTTAGCAAGCCAAGTGACAGCGTACCCATCTCACTAGAATTCTTTTAGGTTATGGTACACCAATAGCAATTCAGTGATCTGATAAGTTAAGGGAGGAAGGTTTATGCTACAGTTAGTAGAAATAATCAAAACTATGAGTAATAGATTCTAACATCTTCATTTAAGCACATCCCTATCTGTTAACCAATATTGCTATCGTCTTGAAAAGTTATATTTATGCGGAAGACCCCACTAAAAGGTCATGAGAGCCATCAGATGTTATGAACTTCTTTTAATGAGAGCTAAACGATCAAAAGCGAGTTTGACTTACCATATCAATTGATAGACGCATGCAGAAGGCTGATGAATTTGATTTTTTCTTTTTGTCTCAGCAACGCAGAGAGATTCTCCTCTGCAACACTGCCTCTGCTGGCCATGCAATTTAATCTGCAGATGGAAAACGCCACCGTTAGTCCATTATTAGAACTTGAATATTTCCAAACTAAAGAAAAAACTACCAAATAAAATTATTTTCATAAAGCGTTAATTAGTACAATAGAGTATGTAATCTTGTGAAAATTCAAAGTTAACTACAAATTCTATTCTCCATTTTAATTTCAACCTAGCACACTTCTCTCAATCCTATGCCTTATTTGCTACCACTCTCTACACAACTCTAGCACCTATATGAGGAGGTAGATAGAAAGATCTCTTTAGCAAGCCAAGTGACAGCGTACCCATCTCACTAGAATTCTTTTAGGTTATGGTACACCAATAGCAATTCAGTGATCTGATAAGTTAAGGGAGGAAGGTTTATGCTACAGTTAGTAGAAATAATCAAAACTATGAGTAACAGATTCTAACATCTTCATTTAAGCACATCCCTATCTGTTAATCAATATTGCTATTGTCTTGAAAAGTTATATTTATGCAGAAGACCCCACTAAAAGGTCATGAAAGCCATCAGATGTTATGAACTTCTTTTAATGAGAGCTAAACGATCAAAAGCGAGTTTGACTTACCATATCAATTGATAGACGCATGCAGAAGGCTGATGAATTTGATTTTTTCTTTTTGTCTCAGCAACGCAGAGAGATTCTCCTCTGCAGCACTGCCTCTGCTGGCCATGCAATATAATCTGCAGATGGAAAACTCCACCATTAGTCCATTATTAGAACTTGAATATTTCCAAACTAAAGAAAAAACTACCAAATAAAATTATTTTCATAAAGCGTTAATTAGTACAATAGAGTCTGTAATCTTGTGAAAATTCAAAGTTCACTACAAATTCTATTCTCCATTTTAATTTCAACCTAGCACACTTCTCTCAATCCTATGCCTCATTTGCTACCACTCTCTACACAACTCTAGCACCTATATGAGGAGGTAGATAGAATGATCTCTTTAGCAAGCCAAGTGACAGCGTACCCATCTCACTAGAATTCTTTTAGGTTATGGTACACCAATAGCAATTCAGTGATCTGATAAGTTAAGGGAGGAAGGTTTATGCTACAGTTAGTAGAAATAATCAAAACTATGAGTAACAGATTCTAACATCTTCATTTAAGCACATCCCTATCTGTTAACCAATATTGCTATCATCTTGAAAAGTTATATTTATGCGGAAGACCCCACTAAAAGGTCCTGAGAGCCATCAGATGTTATGAACTTCTTTTAATGAGAGCAACAGGATCAAAAGCGAGTTTGACTTACCATATCAATTGATAGAGGCATTCAGAAGGCTGATGAATTTGATTTTTTCTTTTTGTCTCAGCAACGCAGAGAGATTCTCCTCTGCAACACTTCCTCTGCTGGCCATGCAATTTAATCTGCAGATGGAAAACGCCACCGTTAGTCCATTATTAGAACTTGAATATTTCCATACTAAAGAAAAAACTACCAAATAAAATTATTTTCATAAAGCGTTAATTAGTACAATAGAGTCTGTAATCTTGTGAAAATTCAAAGTTAACTACAAATTCTATTCTCCATTTTAATTTCAACCTAGCACACTTCTCTCAATCCTATGCCTCATTTGCTACCACTCTCTACACAACTCTAGCACCTATATGAGGAGGTAGATAGAAAGATCTCTTTAGCAAGCCAAGTGACAGCGTACCCATCTCACTAGAATTCTTTTAGGTTATGGTACACCAATAGCAATTCAGTGATCTGATAAGTTAAGGGAGGAAGGTTTATGCTACAGTTAGTAGAAATAATCAAAACTATGAGTAACAGATTCTAACATCTTCATTTAAGCACATCCCTATCTGTTAACCAATATTGCTATCGTCTTGAAAAGTTATATTTATGCGGAAGACCCCACTAAAAGGTGCTGAGAGCCATCAGATGTTATGAACTTCTTTTAATGAGAGCAAAACGATCAAAAGCGAGTTTGACTTACCATATCAATTGATAGACGCATGCAGAAGGCTGATGAATTTGATTTTTTCTTTTTGTCTCAGCAACGCAGAGAGATTCTCCTCTGCAACACTGCCTCTGCTGACCATGCAATATAATCTGCAGATGGAAAACTCCACTGTTAGTCCATTATTAGAACTTGAATATTTCCAAACTAAAGAAAAAACTACCAAATAAAATTATTTTCATAAAGCGTTAATTAGTACAATAGAGTCTGTAATCTTGTGAAAATTCAAAGTTCACTACAAATTCTATTCTCCATTTTAATTTCAACCTAGCACACTTCTCTCAATCCTATGCCTCATTTGCTACCACTCTCTACACAACTCTAGCACCTATATGAGGAGGTAGATAGAAAGATCTCTTTAGCAAGCCAAGTGACAGCGTACCCATCTCACTAGAATTCTTTTAGGTTATGGTACACCAATAGCAATTCAGTGATCTGATAAGTTAAGGGAGGAAGGTTTATGCTACAGTTAGTAGAAATAATCAAAACTATGAGTAATAGATTCTAACATCTTCATTTAAGCACATCCCTATCTGTTAACCAATATTGCTATCGTCTTGAAAAGTTATATTTATGCGGAAGACCCCACTAAAAGGTCATGAGAGCCATCAGATGTTATGAACTTCTTTTAATGAGAGCTAAACGATCAAAAGCGAGTTTGACTTACCATATCAATTGATAGACGCATGCAGAAGGCTGATGAATTTGATTTTTTCTTTTTGTCTCAGCAACGCAGAGAGATTCTCCTCTGCAACACTGCCTCTGCTGGCCATGCAATTTAATCTGCAGATGGAAAACGCCACCGTTAGTCCATTATTAGAACTTGAATATTTCCAAACTAAAGAAAAAACTACCAAATAAAATTATTTTCATAAAGCGTTAATTAGTACAATAGAGTATGTAATCTTGTGAAAATTCAAAGTTAACTACAAATTCTATTCTCCATTTTAATTTCAACCTAGCACACTTCTCTCAACCCTATGCCTTATTTGCTACCACTCTCTACACAACTCTAGCACCTATATGAGGAGGTAGATAGAAAGATCTCTTTAGCAAGCCAAGTGACAGCATAGCGTACCCTTCTCACTAGAATTCTTTTAGGTTATGGTACACCAATAGCAATTCAGTGATCTGATAAGTTAAGGGAGGAAGGTTTATGCTACAGTTAGTAGAAATAATCAAAACTATGAGTAACAGATTCTAACATCTTCATTTAAGCACATCCCTATCTGTTAACCAATATTGCTATCGTCTTGAAAGGTTATATTTATGCGGGAGTCGCCACTAAAAGGTCCTGAGAGCCATCAGATGTTATGAACTTCCATTAATGAGAGCAAAACGATCAAAAACCAGTTTGACTTACCATATCAATTGATAGAGGCATGCAGAAGGCTGATGAATTAGATTTTTTCTTTTTGTCTCAGCAACGCAGAGAGATTCTCCTCTGCAACACTGCCTCTGCTGGCCATGCAATATAATCTGCAGATGGAAAACTCCACCATTAGTCCATTATTAGAACTTGAATATTCCCAAACTAAAGAAAAAACTACCAAATAAAATTATTTTCATAAAGCGTTAATTAGTACAATAGAGTCTGTAATCTTGTGAAAATTCAAAGTTCACTACAAATTCTATTCTCCATTTTAATTTCAACCTAGCACACTTCTCTCAATCCTATGCCTCATTTGCTACCACTCTCTACACAACTCTAGCACCTATATGAGGAGGTAGATAGAAAGATCTCTTTAGCAAGCCAAGTGACAGCGTACCCATCTCACTAGAATTCTTTTAGGTTATGGTACATCAATAGCAATTCAGTGATCTGATAAGTTAAGGGAGGAAGGTTTATGCTACAGTTAGTAGAAATAATCAAAACTATGAGTAATAGATTCTAACATCTTCATTTAAGCACATCCCTATCTGTTAACCAATATTGCTATCGTCTTGAAAAGTTATATTTATGCGGAAGACCCCACTAAAAGGTCATGAGAGCCATCAGATGTTATGAACTTCTTTTAATGAGAGCTAAACGATCAAAAGCGAGTTTGACTTACCATATCAATTGATAGACGCATGCAGAAGGCTGATGAATTTGATTTTTTCTTTTTGTCTCAGCAACGCAGAGAGATTATCCTCTGCAACACTGCCTCTGCTGGCCATGCAATTTAATCTGCAGATGGAAAACGCCACCGTTAGTCCATTATTAGAACTTGAATATTTCCAAACTAAAGAAAAAACTACCAAATAAAATTATTTTCATAAAGCGTTAATTAGTACAATAGAGTATGTAATCTTGTGAAAATTCAAAGTTAACTACAAATTCTATTCTCCATTTTAATTTCAACCTAGCACACTTCTCTCAATCCTATGCCTTATTTGCTACCACTCTCTACACAACTCTAGCACCTATATGAGGAGGTAGATAGAAAGATCTCTTTAGCAAGCCAAGTGACAGCATAGCGTACCCTTCTCACTAGAATTCTTTTAGGTTATGGTACACCAATAGCAATTCAGTGATCTGATAAGTTAAGGGAGGAAGGTTTGTGCTACAGTTAGTAGAAATAATCAAAACTATGAGTAACAGATTCTAACATCTTCATTTAAGCACATCCCTATCTGTATCCCAATATTGCTATCGTCTTGAAAGGTTATATTTATGCGGGAGTCGCCACTAAAAGGTCCTGAGAGCCATCAGATGTTATGAACTTCCATTAATGAGAGCAAAACGATCAAAAACCAGTTTGACTTACCATATCAATTGATAGAGGCATGCAGAAGGCTGATGAATTAGATTTTTTCTTTTTGTCTCAGCAACGCAGAGAGATTCTCCTCTGCAACACTGCCTCTGCTGGCCATGCAATATAATCTGCAGATGGAAAACTCCACCATTAGTCCATTATTAGAACTTGAATATTCCCAAACTAAAGAAAAAACTACCGAATAAAATTATTTTCACAAAGCGTTAATTAGTACAATAGAGTCTGTAATCTTGTGAAAATTCAAAGTTCACTACAAATTCTATTCTCCATTTTAATTTCAACCTAGCACACTTCTCTCAATCCTATGCCTCATTTGCTACCACTCTCTACACAACTCTAGCACCTATATGAGGAGGTAGATAGAAAGATCTCTTTAGCAAGCCAAGTGACAGCGTACCCATCTCACTAGAATTCTTTTAGGTTATGGTACACCAATAGCAATTCAGTGATCTGATAAGTTAAGGGAGGAAGGTTTATGCTACAGTTAGTAGAAATAATCAAAACTATGAGTAATAGATTCTAACATCTTCATTTAAGCACATCCCTATCTGTTAACCAATATTGCTATCGTCTTGAAAAGTTATATTTATGCGGAAGACCCCACTAAAAGGTCATGAGAGCCATCAGATGTTATGAACTTCTTTTAATGAGAGCTAAACGATCAAAAGCGAGTTTGACTTACCATATCAATTGATAGACGCATGCAGAAGGCTGATGAATTTGATTTTTTCTTTTTGTCTCAGCAACGCAGAGAGATTATCCTCTGCAACACTGCCTCTGCTGGCCATGCAATTTAATCTGCAGATGGAAAACGCCACCGTTAGTCCATTATTAGAACTTGAATATTTCCAAACTAAAGAAAAAACTACCAAATAAAATTATTTTCATAAAGCGTTAATTAGTACAATAGAGTATGTAATCTTGTGAAAATTCAAAGTTAACTACAAATTCTATTCTCCATTTTAATTTCAACCTAGCACACTTCTCTCAATCCTATGCCTTATTTGCTACCACTCTCTACACAACTCTAGCACCTATATGAGGAGGTAGATAGAAAGATCTCTTTAGCAAGCCAAGTGACAGCATAGCGTACCCTTCTCACTAGAATTCTTTTAGGTTATGGTACACCAATAGCAATTCAGTGATCTGATAAGTTAAGGGAGGAAGGTTTGTGCTACAGTTAGTAGAAATAATCAAAACTATGAGTAACAGATTCTAACATCTTCATTTAAGCACATCCCTATCTGTTAACCAATATTGCTATCGTCTTGAAAGGTTATATTTATGCGGGAGTCGCCACTAAAAGGTCCTGAGAGCCATCAGATGTTATGAACTTCCATTAATGAGAGCAAAACGATCAAAAACCAGTTTGACTTACCATATCAATTGATAGAGGCATGCAGAAGGCTGATGAATTAGATTTTTTCTTTTTGTCTCAGCAACGCAGAGAGATTCTCCTCTGCAACACTGCCTCTGCTGGCCATGCAATATAATCTGCAGATGGAAAACTCCACCATTAGTCCATTATTAGAACTTGAATATTCCCAAACTAAAGAAAAAACTACCGAATAAAATTATTTTCACAAAGCGTTAATTAGTACAATAGAGTCTGTAATCTTGTGAAAATTCAAAGTTCACTACAAATTCTATTCTCCATTTTAATTTCAACCTAGCACACTTCTCTCAATCCTATGCCTCATTTGCTACCACTCTCTACACAACTCTAGCACCTATATGAGGAGGTAGATAGAAAGATCTCTTTAGCAAGCCAAGTGACAGCGTACCCATCTCACTAGAATTCTTTTAGGTTATGGTACACCAATAGCAATTCAGTGATCTGATAAGTTAAGGGAGGAAGGTTTATGCTACAGTTAGTAGAAATAATCAAAACTATGAGTAATAGATTCTAACATCTTCATTTAAGCACATCCCTATCTGTTAACCAATATTGCTATCGTCTTGAAAAGTTATATTTATGCGGAAGACCCCACTAAAAGGTCATGAGAGCCATCAGATGTTATGAACTTCTTTTAATGAGAGCTAAACGATCAAAAGCGAGTTTGACTTACCATATCAATTGATAGACGCATGCAGAAGGCTGATGAATTTGATTTTTTCTTTTTGTCTCAGCAACGCAGAGAGATTCTCCTCTGCAACACTGCCTCTGCTGGCCATGCAATTTAATCTGCAGATGGAAAACGCCACCGTTAGTCCATTATTAGAACTTGAATATTTCCAAACTAAAGAAAAAACTACCAAATAAAATTATTTTCATAAAGCGTTAATTAGTACAATAGAGTATGTAATCTTGTGAAAATTCAAAGTTAACTACAAATTCTATTCTCCATTTTAATTTCAACCTAGCACACTTCTCTCAATCCTATGCCTTATTTGCTACCACTCTCTACACAACTCTAGCACCTATATGAGGAGGTAGATAGAAAGATCTCTTTAGCAAGCCAAGTGACAGCATAGCGTACCCTTCTCACTAGAATTCTTTTAGGTTATGGTACACCAATAGCAATTCAGTGATCTGATAAGTTAAGGGAGGAAGGTTTATGCTACAGTTAGTAGAAATAATCAAAACTATGAGTAACAGATTCTAACATCTTCATTTAAGCACATCCCTATCTGTTAACCAATATTGCTATCGTCTTGAAAAGTTATATTTATGCGGGAGTCGCCACTAAAAGGTCCTGAGAGCCATCAGATGTTATGAACTTCTATTAATGAGAGCAAAACGATCAAAAACCAGTTTGACTTACCATATCAATTGATAGAGGCATGCAGAAGGCTGATGAATTAGATTTTTTCTTTTTGTCTCAGCAACGCAGAGAGATTCTCCTCTGCAACACTGCCTCTGCTGGCCATGCTATATAATCTGCAGATGGAAAACTCCACCATTAGTCCATTATTAGAACTTGAATATTTCCATACTAAAGAAAAAACTACCAAATAAAATTATTTTCATTAAGCGGTAATTAGTACAATAGAGTCTGTAATCTTGTGAAAATTCAAAGTTAACTACAAATTCTATTCTCCATTTTAATTTCAACCTAGCACACTTCTCTCAATCCTATGACTCATTTGCTACCACTCTCTACACAACTCTAGCACCTATATGAGGAGGTAGATAGAAAGATCTCTTTAGCAAGCCAAGTGACAGCGTAGCATACCCTTCTCACTAGAATTCTTTTAGGTTATGGTACACCAATAGCAATTCAGTGATCTGATAAGTTAAGGGAGGAAGGTTTATGCTACAGTTAGTAGAAATAATCAAAACTATGAGTAACAGATTCTAACATCTTCATTTAAGCACATCCCTATCTGTTAACCAATATTGCTATCGTCTTGAAAAGTTATATTTATGCGGAACACGCCACTAAAAGGTCCTGAGAGCCATCAGATGTTATGAACTTCTTTTAATGAGAGCAAAACGATCAAAAGCGAGTTTGACTTACCATATAAATTGATAGACGCATGCAGAAGGCTGATGAATTTGATTTTTTCTTTTTGTCTCAGCAACGCAGAGATATTCTCCTCTGCAACACTGCCTCTGCTGGCCATGCAATATAATCTGCAGATGGAAAACTCCACCGTTAGTCCATTATTAGAACTTGAATATTTCCAAACTAAAGAAAAAACTACCAAATAAAATTATTTTCATAAAGCGTTAATTAGTACAATAGAGTCTGTAATCTTGTGAAAATTCAAAGTTCACTACAAATTCTATTCTCCATTTTAATTTCAACCTAGCACACTTCTCTCAATCCTATGCCTCATTTGCTACCACTCTCTACACAACTCTAGCACCTATATGAGGAGGTAGATAGAAAGATCTCTTTAGCAAGCCAAGTGACAGCGTACCCATCTCACTAGAATTCTTTTAGGTTATGGTACACCAATAGCAATTCAGTGATCTGATAAGTTAAGGGAGGAAGGTTTATGCTACAGTTAGTAGAAATAATCAAAACTATGAGTAATAGATTCTAACATCTTCATTTAAGCACATCCCTATCTGTTAACCAATATTGCTATCGTCTTGAAAAGTTATATTTATGCGGAAGACCCCACTAAAAGGTCATGAGAGCCATCAGATGTTATGAACTTCTTTTAATGAGAGCTAAACGATCAAAAGCGAGTTTGACTTACCATATCAATTGATAGACGCATGCAGAAGGCTGATGAATTTGATTTTTTCTTTTTGTCTCAGCAACGCAGAGAGATTCTCCTCTGCAACACTGCCTCTGCTGGCCATGCAATTTAATCTGCAGATGGAAAACGCCACCGTTAGTCCATTATTAGAACTTGAATATTTCCAAACTAAAGAAAAAACTACCAAATAAAATTATTTTCATAAAGCGTTAATTAGTACAATAGAGTATGTAATCTTGTGAAAATTCAAAGTTAACTACAAATTCTATTCTCCATTTTAATTTCAACCTAGCACACTTCTCTCAATCCTATGCCTTATTTGCTACCACTCTCTACACAACTCTAGCACCTATATGAGGAGGTAGATAGAAAGATCTCTTTAGCAAGCCAAGTGACAGCGTACCCATCTCACTAGAATTCTTTTAGGTTATGGTACACCAATAGCAATTCAGTGATCTGATAAGTTAAGGGAGGAAGGTTTATGCTACAGTTAGTAGAAATAATCAAAACTATGAGTAACAGATTCTAACATCTTCATTTAAGCACATCCCTATCTGTTAACCAATATTGCTATCATCTTGAAAAGTTATATTTATGCGGAAGACCCCACTAAAAGGTCCTGAGAGCCATCAGATGTTATGAACTTCTTTTAATGAGAGCAACAGGATCAAAAGCGAGTTTGACTTACCATATCAATTGATAGAGGCATTCAGAAGGCTGATGAATTTGATTTTTTCTTTTTGTCTCAGCAACGCAGAGAGATTCTCCTCTGCAACACTTCCTCTGCTGGCCATGCAATTTAATCTGCAGATGGAAAACGCCACCGTTAGTCCATTATTAGAACTTGAATATTTCCATACTAAAGAAAAAACTACCAAATAAAATTATTTTCATAAAGCGTTAATTAGTACAATAGAGTCTGTAATCTTGTGAAAATTCAAAGTTAACTACAAATTCTATTCTCCATTTTAATTTCAACCTAGCACACTTCTCTCAATCCTATGCCTCATTTGCTACCACTCTCTACACAACTCTAGCACCTATATGAGGAGGTAGATAGAAAGATCTCTTTAGCAAGCCAAGTGACAGCGTACCCATCTCACTAGAATTCTTTTAGGTTATGGTACACCAATAGCAATTCAGTGATCTGATAAGTTAAGGGAGGAAGGTTTATGCTACAGTTAGTAGAAATAATCAAAACTATGAGTAACAGATTCTAACATCTTCATTTAAGCACATCCTTATCTGTTAACCAATATTGCTATTGTCTTGAAAAGTTATATTTATGCGGAAGACCCCACTAAAAGGTCATGAGAGCCATCAGATGTTATGAACTTCTTTTAATGAGAGCTAAACGATCAAAAGCGAGTTTGACTTACCATATCAATTGATAGACGCATGCAGAAGGCTGATGAATTTGATTTTTTCTTTTTGTCTCAGCAACGCAGAGAGATTCTCCTCTGCAACACTGCCTCTGCTGGCCATGCAATTTAATCTGCAGATGGAAAACGCCACCGTTAGTCCATTATTAGAACTTGAATATTTCCAAACTAAAGAAAAAACTACCAAATAAAATTATTTTCATAAAGCGTTAATTAGTACAATAGAGTATGTAATCTTGTGAAAATTCAAAGTTAACTACAAATTCTATTCTCCATTTTAATTTCAACCTAGCACACTTCTCTCAATCCTATGCCTTATTTGCTACCACTCTCTACACAACTCTAGCACCTATATGAGGAGGTAGATAGAAAGATCTCTTTAGCAAGCCAAGTGACAGCGTAGCGTACCCTTCTCACTAGAATTCTTTTAGGTTATGGTACACCAATAGCAATTCAGTGATCTGATAAGTTAAGGGAGGAAGGTTTATGCTACAGTTAGTAGAAATAATCAAAACTATGAGTAACAGATTCTAACATCTTCATTTAAGCACATCCCTATCTGTTAACCAATATTGCTATCGTCTTAAAAAGTTATATTTATGCGGGAGTCGCCACTAAAAGGTCCTGAGAGCCATCAGATGTTATGAACTTCTATTAATGAGAGCAAAACGATCAAAAACCAGTTTGACTTACCATATCAATTGATAGAGGCATGCAGAAGGCTGATGAATTAGATTTTTTCTTTTTGTCTCAGCAACGCAGAGAGATTCTCCTCTGCAACACTGCCTCTGCTGGCCATGCAATATAATCTGCAGATGGAAAACTCCACCATTAGTCCATTATTAGAACTTGAATATTTCCAAACTAAAGAAAAAACTACCAAATAAAATTAGTTTCATAAAGCGTTAATTAGTACAATAGAGTCTGTAGTCTTGTGAAAATTCAAAGTTCACTACAAATTCTATTCTCCATTTTAATTTCAACCTAGCACACTTTTCTCAATCCTATGCCTCATTTGCTACCACTCTCTACACAACTCTAGCACCTATAAGAGGAGGTAGATAGAAAGATCTCTTTAGCAAGCCAAGTGACAGCGTACCCATCTCACTAGAATTCTTTTAGGTTATGGTACACCAATAGCAATTCAGTGATCTGATAAGTTAAATGAGGAAGGTTTATGCTACAGTTAGTAGAAATAATCAAAACTATGACTAACAGATTCTAACATCTTCAATTAAGCACATCCCTATCTGTTAACCAATATTGCTATCGTCTTGAAAAGTTATATTTATGCGGAAGACCCCACTAAAAGGTCCTGAGAGCCATCAGATGTTATGAACTTCTTTTAATGAGAGCAACAGGATCAAAAGCGAGCTTGACTTACCATATCAATTGATAGAGGCATTCAGAAGGCTGATGAATTTGATTGTTTCCTTTTGTCTCAGCAACGCAGAGAGATTCTCCTCTGCAACACTGCCTCTGCTGGCCATGCAATTTAATCTGCAGATGGAAAACTCCACCGTTAGTCCATTATTAGAACTTGAATATTTCCATACTAAAGAAAAAACTACCAAATAAAATTATTTTCATAAAGCGTTAATTAGTACAATAGAGTCTGTAATCTTGTGAAAATTCAAAGTTAACTACAAATTCTATTCTCCATTTTAATTTCAACCTAGCACACTTCTCTCACTCCTATGACTCATTTGCTACCACTCTCTACACAACTCTAGCACCTATATGAGGAGGTAGATAGAAAGATCTCTTTAGCAAGCCAAGTGACAGCGTAGCGTACCCTTCTCACTAGAATTCTTTTAGGTTATGGTACACCAATAGCAATTCAGTGATCTGATAAGTTAAGGGAGGAAGGTTTATGCTACAGTTAGTAGAAATAATCAAAACTATGAGTAACAGATTCTAACATCTTCATTTAAGCACATCCCTATCTGTTAACCAATATTGCTATCGTCTTGAAAAGTTATATTTATGCGGAAGACGCCACTAAAAGGTCCTGAGAGCCATCAGATGTTATGAACTTCTTTTAATGAGAGCAAAACGATCAAAAGCGAGTTTGACTTACCATATCAATTGATAGACGCATGCAGAAGGCTGATGAATTTGATTTTTTCTTTTTGTCTCAGCAACGCAGAGATATTCTCCTCTGCAACACTGCCTCTGCTGGCCATGCAATATAATCTGCAGATGGAAAACTCCACCGTTAGTCCATTATTAGAACTTGAACATTTGCAAACTAAAGAAAAAACTACCAAATAAAATTATTTTCATAAAGCGTTAATTAGTACAATAGAGTCTGTAATCTTGTGAAAATTCAAAGTTCACTACAAATTCTATTCTCCATTTTAATTTCAACCTAGCACACTTCTCTCAATCCTATGCCTCATTTGCTACCACTCTCTACACAACTCTAGCACCTATATGAGGAGTTATATAGAAAGATCTCTTTAGCAAGCCAAGTGACAGCGTACCCATCTCACTAGAATTCTTTTAGGTTATGGTACACCAATAGCAATTCAGTGATCTGATAAGTTAAGGGAGGAAGGTTTATGCTACAGTTAGTAGAAATAATCAAAACTATGAGTAACAGATTCTAACATCTTCATTTAAGCACATCCCTATCTGTTAACCAATATTGCTATCGTCTTGAAAAGTTATATTTATGCGGGAGTCGCCACTAAAAGGTCCTGAGAGCCATCAGATGTTATGAACTTCTATTAATGAGAGCAAAACGATCAAAAACCAGTTTGACTTACCATATCAATTGATAGAGGCATGCAGAAGGCTGATGAATTAGATTTTTTCTTTTTGTCTCAGCAACGCAGAGAGATTCTCCTCTGCAACACTGCCTCTGCTGGCCATGCAATATAATCTGCAGATGGAAAACTCCACCATTAGTCCATTATTAGAACTTGAACATTTGCAAACTAAAGAAAAAACTACCAAATAAAATTAGTTTCATAAAGCGTTAATTAGTACAATAGAGTCTGTAATCTTGTGAAAATTCAAAGTTCACTACAAATTCTATTCTCCATTTTAATTTCAACCTAGCACACTTCTCTCAATCCTATGCCTCATTTGCTACCACTCTCTACACAACTCTAGCACCTATATGAGGAGGTAGATAGAATGATCTCTTTAGCAAGCCAAGTGACAGCGTACCCATCTCACTAGAATTCTTTTAGGTTATGGTACACCAATAGCAATTCAGTGATCTGATAAGTTAAGGGAGGAAGGTTTATGCTACAGTTAGTAGAAATAATCAAAACTATGAGTAACAGATTCTAACATCTTCATTTAAGCACATCCCTATCTGTTAATCAATATTGCTATTGTCTTGAAAAGTTATATTTATGCAGAAGACCCAACTAAAAGGTCATGAGAGCCATCAGATGTTATGAACTTCTTTTAATGAGAGCTAAACGATCAAAAGCGAGTTTGACTTACCATATCAATTGATAGACGCATGCAGAAGGCTGATGAATTTGATTTTTTCTTTTTGTCTCAGCAACGCAGAGAGATTCTCCTCTGCAGCACTGCCTCTGCTGGCCATGCAATATAATCTGCAGATGGAAAACTCCACCATTAGTCCATTATTAGAACTTGAATATTTCCAAACTAAAGAAAAAACTACCAAATAAAATTATTTTCATAAAGCGTTAATTAGTACAATAGAGTCTGTAATCTTGTGAAAATTCAAAGTTCACTACAAATTCTATTCTCCATTTTAATTTCAACCTAGCACACTTCTCTCAATTCTATGCCTCATTTGCTACCACTCTCTACACAACTCTAGCACCTATATGAGGAGGTAGATAGAATGATCTCTTTAGCAAGCCAAGTGACAGCGTACCCATCTCACTAGAATTCTTTTAGGTTATGGTACACCAATAGCAATTCAGTGATCTGATAAGTTAAGGGAGGAAGGTTTATGCTACAGTTAGTAGAAATAATCAAAACTATGAGTAACAGATTCTAACATCTTCATTTAAGCACATCCCTATCTGTTAACCAATATTGCTATCATCTTGAAAAGTTATATTTATGCGGAAGACCCCACTAAAAGGTCCTGAGAGCCATCAGATGTTATGAACTTCTTTTAATGAGAGCAACAGGATCAAAAGCGAGTTTGACTTACCATATCAATTGATAGAGGCATTCAGAAGGCTGATGAATTTGATTTTTTCTTTTTGTCTCAGCAACGCAGAGAGATTCTCCTCTGCAACACTTCCTCTGCTGGCCATGCAATTTAATCTGCAGATGGAAAACGCCACCGTTAGTCCATTATTAGAACTTGAATATTTCCATACTAAAGAAAAAACTACCAAATAAAATTATTTTCATAAAGCGTTAATTAGTACAATAGAGTCTGTAATCTTGTGAAAATTCAAAGTTAACTACAAATTCTATTCTCCATTTTAATTTCAACCTAGCACACTTCTCTCAATCCTATGCCTCATTTGCTACCACTCTCTACACAACTCTAGCACCTATATGAGGAGGTAGATAGAAAGATCTCTTTAGCAAGCCAAGTGACAGCGTACCCATCTCACTAGAATTCTTTTAGGTTATGGTACACCAATAGCAATTCAGTGATCTGATAAGTTAAGGGAGGAAGGTTTATGCTACAGTTAGTAGAAATAATCAAAACTATGAGTAACAGATTCTAACATCTTCATTTAAGCACATCCCTATCTGTTAACCAATATTGCTATTGTCTTGAAAAGTTATATTTATGCGGAAGACCCCACTAAAAGGTCATGAGAGCCATCAGATGTTATGAACTTCTTTTAATGAGAGCTAAACGATCAAAAGCGAGTTTGACTTACCATATCAATTGATAGACGCATGCAGAAGGCTGATGAATTTGATTTTTTCTTTTTGTCTCAGCAACGCAGAGAGATTCTCCTCTGCAACACTGCCTCTGCTGGCCATGCAATTTAATCTGCAGATGGAAAACGCTACCGTTAGTCCATTATTAGAACTTGAATATTTCCAAACTAAAGAAAAAACTACCAAATAAAATTATTTTCATAAAGCGTTAATTAGTACAATAGAGTATGTAATCTTGTGAAAATTCAAAGTTAACTACAAATTCTATTCTCCATTTTAATTTCAACCTAGCACACTTCTCTCAATCCTATGCCTTATTTGCTACCACTCTCTACACAACTCTAGCACCTATATGAGGAGGTAGATAGAAAGATCTCTTTAGCAAGCCAAGTGACAGCGTAGCGTACCCTTCTCACTAGAATTCTTTTAGGTTATGGTACACCAATAGCAATTCAGTGATCTGATAAGTTAAGGGAGGAAGGTTTATGCTACAGTTAGTAGAAATAATCAAAACTATGAGTAACAGATTCTAACATATTCATTTAAGCACATCCCTATCTGTTAACCAATATTGCTATCGTCTTGAAAAGTTATATTTATGCGGGAGTCGCCACTAAAAGGTCCTGAGAGCCATCAGATGTTATGAACTTCTATTAATGAGAGCAAAACGATCAAAAACCAGTTTGACTTACCATATCAATTGATAGAGGCATGCAGAAGGCTGATGAATTAGATTTTTTCTTTTTGTCTCAGCAACGCAGAGAGATTCTCCTCTGCAACACTGCCTCTGCTGGCCATGCAATTTAATCTGCAGATGGAAAACGCTACCGTTAGTCCATTATTAGAACTTGAATATTTCCAAACTAAAGAAAAAACTACCAAATAAAATTATTTTCATAAAGCGTTAATTAGTACAATAGAGTCTGTAATCTTGTGAAAATTCAAAGTTCACTACAAATTCTATTCTCCATTTTAATTTCAACCTAGCACACTTCTCTCAATCCTATGCCTCATTTGCTACCACTCTCTACAAAACTCTAGCACCTATGTGAGGAGGTAGATAGAATGATCTCTTTAGCAAGCCAAGTGACAGCGTACCCATCTCACTAGAATTCTTTTAGGTTATGGTACACCAATAGCAATTCAGTGATCTGATAAGTTAAGGGAGGAAGGTTTATGCTACAGTTAGTAGAAATAATCAAAACTATGAGTAACAGATTCTAACATCTTCATTTAAGCACATCCCTATCTGTTAACCAATATTGCTATCATCTTGAAAAGTTATATTTATGCGGAAGACCCCACTAAAAGGTCCTGAGAGCCATCAGATGTTATGAACTTCTTTTAATGAGAGCAACAGGATCAAAAGCGAGTTTGACTTACCATATCAATTGATAGAGGCATTCAGAAGGCTGATGAATTTGATTTTTTCTTTTTGTCTCAGCAACGCAGAGAGATTCTCCTCTGCAACACTTCCTCTGCTGGCCATGCAATTTAATCTGCAGATGGAAAACGCCACCGTTAGTCCATTATTAGAACTTGAATATTTCCATACTAAAGAAAAAACTACCAAATAAAATTATTTTCATAAAGCGTTAATTAGTACAATAGAGTCTGTAATCTTGTGAAAATTCAAAGTTAACTACAAATTCTATTCTCCATTTTAATTTCAACCTAGCACACTTCTCTCAATCCTATGCCTCATTTGCTACCACTCTCTACACAACTCTAGCACCTATATGAGGAGGTAGATAGAAAGATCTCTTTAGCAAGCCAAGTGACAGCGTACCCATCTCACTAGAATTCTTTTAGGTTATGGTACACCAATAGCAATTCAGTGATCTGATAAGTTAAGGGAGGAAGGTTTATGCTACAGTTAGTAGAAATAATCAAAACTATGAGTAACAGATTCTAACATCTTCATTTAAGCACATCCCTATCTGTTAACCAATATTGCTATTGTCTTGAAAAGTTATATTTATGCGGAAGACCCCACTAAAAGGTCATGAGAGCCATCAGATGTTATGAACTTCTTTTAATGAGAGCTAAACGATCAAAAGCGAGTTTGACTTACCATATCAATTGATAGACGCATGCAGAAGGCTGATGAATTTGATTTTTTCTTTTTGTCTCAGCAACGCAGAGAGATTCTCCTCTGCAACACTGCCTCTGCTGGCCATGCAATTTAATCTGCAGATGGAAAACGCTACCGTTAGTCCATTATTAGAACTTGAATATTTCCAAACTAAAGAAAAAACTACCAAATAAAATTATTTTCATAAAGCGTTAATTAGTACAATAGAGTATGTAATCTTGTGAAAATTCAAAGTTAACTACAAATTCTATTCTCCATTTTAATTTCAACCTAGCACACTTCTCTCAATCCTATGCCTTATTTGCTACCACTCTCTACACAACTCTAGCACCTATATGAGGAGGTAGATAGAAAGATCTCTTTAGCAAGCCAAGTGACAGCGTAGCGTACCCTTCTCACTAGAATTCTTTTAGGTTATGGTACACCAATAGCAATTCAGTGATCTGATAAGTTAAGGGAGGAAGGTTTATGCTACAGTTAGTAGAAATAATCAAAACTATGAGTAACAGATTCTAACATCTTCATTTAAGCACATCCCTATCTGTTAACCAATATTGCTATCGTCTTGAAAAGTTATATTTATGCGGGAGTCGCCACTAAAAGGTCCTGAGAGCCATCAGATGTTATGAACTTCTATTAATGAGAGCAAAACGATCAAAAACCAGTTTGACTTACCATATCAATTGATAGAGGCATGCAGAAGGCTGATGAATTAGATTTTTTCTTTTTGTCTAAGCAACGCAGAGAGATTCTCCTCTGCAACACTGCCTCTGCTGGCCATGCAATATAATCTGCAGATGGAAAACTCCACCATTAGTCCATTATTAGAACTTGAATATTTCCAAACTAAAGAAAAAACTACCAAATAAAATTAGTTTCATAAAGCGTTAATTAGTACAATAGAGTCTGTAGTCTTGTGAAAATTCAAAGTTCACTACAAATTCTATTCTCCATTTTAATTTCAACCTAGCACACTTTTCTCAATCCTATGCCTCATTTGCTACCACTCTCTACACAACTCTAGCACCTATAAGAGGAGGTAGATAGAAAGATCTCTTTAGCAAGCCAAGTGACAGCGTTCCCATCTCACTAGAATTCTTTTAGGTTATGGTACACCAATAGCAATTCAGTGATCTGATAAGTTAAATGAGGAAGGTTTATGCTACAGTTAGTAGAAATAATCAAAACTATGACTAACAGATTCTAACATCTTCAATTAAGCACATCCCTATCTGTTAACCAATATTGCTATCGTCTTGAAAAGTTATATTTATGCGGAAGACCCCACTAAAAGGTCCTGAGAGCCATCAGATGTTATGAACTTCTTTTAATGAGAGCAACAGGATCAAAAGCGAGTTTGACTTACCATATCAATTGATAGAGGCATTCAGAAGGCTGATGAATTTGATTTTTTCCTTTTGTCTCAGCAACGCAGAGAGATTCTCCTCTGCAACACTGCCTCTGCTGGCCATGCAATTTAATCTGCAGATGGAAAACTCCACCGTTAGTCCATTATTAGAACTTGAATATTTCCATACTAAAGAAAAAACTACCAAATAAAATTATTTTCATAAAGCGTTAATTAGTACAATAGAGTCTGTAATCTTGTGAAAATTCAAAGTTAACTACAAATTCTATTCTCCATTTTAATTTCAACCTAGCACACTTCTCTCACTCCTATGACTCATTTGCTACCACTCTCTACACAACCCTAGCACCTATATGAGGAGGTAGATAGAAAGATCTCTTTAGCAAGCCAAGTGACAGCGTAGCGTACCCTTCTCACTAGAATTCTTTTAGGTTATGGTACACCAATAGCAATTCAGTGATCTGATAAGTTAAGGGAGGAAGGTTTATGCTACAGTTAGTAGAAATAATCAAAACTATGAGTAACAGATTCTAACATCTTCATTTAAGCACATCCCTATCTGTTAACCAATATTGCTATCGTCTTGAAAAGTTATATTTATGCGGAAGACGCCACTAAAAGGTCCTGAGAGCCATCAGATGTTATGAACTTCTTTTAATGAGAGCAAAACGATCAAAAGCGAGTTTGACTTACCATATCAATTGATAGACGCATGCAGAAGGCTGATGAATTTGATTTTTTCTTTTTGTCTCAGCAACGCAGAGATATTCTCCTCTGCAACACTGCCTCTGCTGGCCATGCAATATAATCTGCAGATGGAAAACTCCACCGTTAGTCCATTATTAGAACTTGAACATTTGCAAACTAAAGAAAAAACTACCAAATAAAATTATTTTCATAAAGCGTTAATTAGTACAATAGAGTCTGTAATCTTGTGAAAATTCAAAGTTCACTACAAATTCTATTCTCCATTTTAATTTCAACCTAGCACACTTTTCTCAATCCTATGCCTCATTTGCTACCACTCTCTACACAACTCTAGCACCTATATGAGGAGTTAGATAGAAAGATCTCTTTAGCAAGCCAAGTGACAGCGTACCCATCTCACTAGAATTCTTTTAGGTTATGGTACACCAATAGCAATTCAGTGATCTGATAAGTTAAGGGAGGAAGGTTTATGCTACAGTTAGTAGAAATAATCAAAACTATGAGTAACAGATTCTAGCATCTTCATTTAAGCACATCCCTATCTGTTAATCAATATTGCTATTGTCTTGAAAAGTTATATTTATGCAGAAGACCCCACTAAAAGGTCATGAGAGCCATCAGATGTTATGAACTTCTTTTAATGAGAGCTAAACGATCAAAAGCGAGTTTGACTTACCATATCAATTGATAGACGCATGCAGAAGGCTGATGAATTTGATTTTTTCTTTTTGTCTCAGCAACGCAGAGAGATTCTCCTCTGCAGCACTGCCTCTGCTGGCCATGCAATTTAATCTGCAGATGGAAAACTCCACCATTAGTCCATTATTAGAACTTGAATATTTCCAAACTAAAGAAAAAACTACCAAATAAAATTATTTTCATAAAGCGTTAATTAGTACAATAGAGTCTGTAATCTTGTGAAAATTCAAAGTTAACTACAAATTCTATTCTCCATTTTAATTTCAACCTAGCACACTTCTCTCACTCCTATGACTCATTTGCTACCACTCTCTACACAACTCTAGCACCTATATGAGGAGGTAGATAGAAAGATCTCTTTAGCAAGCCAAGTGACAGCGTACCCATCTCACTAGAATTCTTTTAGGTTATGGTACACCAATAGCAATTCAGTGATCTGATAAGTTAAGGGAGGAAGGTTTATGCTACAGTTAGTAGAAATAATCAAAACTATGAGTAACAGATTCTAACATCTTCATTTAAGCACATCCCTATCTGTTAACCAATATTGCTATCGTCTTGAAAAGGTATATTTATGCGGAAGACGCCACTAAAAGTTCCTGAGAGCCATCAGATGTTATGAACTTCTTTTAATGAGAGCAAAACGATCAAAAGCGAGTTTGACTTACCATATCAATTGATAGACGCATGCAGAAGGCTGATGAATTTGATTTTTTCTTTTTGTCTCAGCAACGCAGAGATATTCTCCTCTGCAACACTGCCTCTGCTGGCCATGCAATATAATCTGCAGATGGAAAACTCCACCGTTAGTCCATTATTAGAACTTGAACATTTGCAAACTAAAGAAAAAACTACCAAATAAAATTATTTTCATAAAGCGTTAATTAGTACAATAGAGTCTGTAATCTTGTGAAAATTCAAAGTTCACTACAAATTATATTCTCCATTTTAATTTCAACCTAGCACACTTCTCTCAATCCTATGCCTCATTTGCTACCACTCTCTACACAACTCTAGCACCTATATGAGGAGTTAGATAGAAAGATCTCTTTAGCAAGCCAAGTGACAGCATACCCATCTCACTAGAATTCTTTTAGGTTATGGTACACCAATAGCAATTCAGTGATCTGATAAGTTAAGGGAGGAAGGTTTATGCTACAGTTAGTAGAAATAATCAAAACTATGAGTAACAGATTCTAACATCTTCATTTAAGCACATCCCTATCTGTTAATCAATATTGCTATTGTCTTGAAAAGTTATATTTATGCAGAAGACCCCACTAAAAGGTCATGAGAGCCATCAGATGTTATGAACTTCTTTTAATGAGAGCTAAACGATCAAAAGCGAGTTTGACTTACCATATCAATTGATAGACGCATGCAGAAGGCTGATGAATTTGATTTTTTCTTTTTGTCTCAGCAACGCAGAGAGATTCTCCTCTGCAGCACTGCCTCTGCTGGCCATGCAATATAATCTGCAGATGGAAAACTCCACCATTAGTCCATTATTAGAACTTGAATATTTCCAAACTAAAGAAAAAACTACCAAATAAAATTATTTTCATAAAGCGTTAATTAGTACAATAGAGTCTGTAATCTTGTGAAAATTCAAAGTTCACTACAAATTCTATTCTCCATTTTAATTTCAACCTAGCACACTTCTCTCAATCCTATGCCTCATTTGCTACCACTCTCTACACAACTCTAGCACCTATATGAGGAGGTAGATAGAAAGATCTCTTTAGCAAGCCAAGTGACAGCGTAGCGTACCCTTCTCACTAGAATTCTTTTAGGTTATGGTACACCAATAGCAATTCAGTGATCTGATAAGTTAAGGGAGGAAGGTTTATGCTACAGTTAGTAGAAATAATCAAAACTATGAGTAACAGATTCTAACATCTTCATTTAAGCACATACCTATCTGTTAACCAATATTGCTATCGTCTTGAAAATTTATATTTATGCGGGAGCCGCCACTAAAAGGTCCTGAGAGCCATCAGATGTTATGAACTTCTATTAATGAGAGCAAAACGATCAAAAACCAGTTTGACTTACCATATCAATTGATAGAGGCATGCAGAAGGCTGATGAATTAGATTTTTTCTTTTTGTCTCAGCAACGCAGAGAGATTCTCCTCTGCAACACTGCCTCTGCTGGCCATGCAATATAATCTGCAGATGGAAAACTCCACCATTAGTCCATTATTAGAACTTGAACATTTGCAAACTAAAGAAAAAACTACCAAATAAAATTATTTTCATAAAGCGTTAATTAGTACAATAGAGTCTGTAATCTTGTGAAAATTCAAAGTTCACTACAAATTCTATTCTCCATTTTAATTTCAACCTAGCACACTTCTCTCAATCCTATGCCTCATTTGCTACCACTCTCTACACAACTCTAGCACCTATATGAGGAGTTAGATAGAAAGATCTCTTTAGCAAGCCAAGTGACAGCGTACCCATCTCACTAGAATTCTTTTAGGTTATGGTACACCAATAGCTATTCAGTGATCTGATAAGTTAAGGGAGGAAGGTTTATGCTACAGTTAGTAGAAATAATCAAAACTATGAGTAACAGATTCTAACATCTTCATTTAAGCACATCCCTATCTGTTAATCAATATTGCTATTGTCTTGAAAAGTTATATTTATGCAGAAGACCCCACTAAAAGGTCATGAGAGCCATCAGATGTTATGAACTTCTTTTAATGAGAGCTAAACGATCAAAAGCGAGTTTGACTTACCATATCAATTGATAGACGCATGCAGAAGGCTGATGAATTTGATTTTTTCTTTTTGTCTCAGCAACGCAGAGAGATTCTCCTCTGCAGCACTGCCTCTGCTGGCCATGCAATATAATCTGCAGATGGAAAACTCGACCATTAGTCCATTATTAGAACTTGAATATTTCCAAACTAAAGAAAAAACTACCAAATAAAATTATTTTCATAAAGCGTTAATTAGTACAATAGAGTCTGTAATCTTGTGAAAATTCAAAGTTCACTACAAATTCTATTCTCCATTTTAATTTCAACCTAGCACACTTCTCTCAATCCTATGCCTCATTTGCTACCACTCTCTACACAACTCTAGCACCTATATGAGGAGGTAGATAGAATGATCTCTTTAGCAAGCCAAGTGACAGCGTACCCATCTCACTAGAATTCTTTTAGGTTATGGTACACCAATAGCAATTCAGTGATCTGATAAGTTAAGGGAGGAAGGTTTATGCTACAGTTAGTAGAAATAATCAAAACTATGAGTAACAGATTCTAACATCTTCATTTAAGCACATCCCTATCTGTTAACCAATATTGCTATCGTCTTGAAAAGTTATATTTATGCGGGAGTCGCCACTAAAAGGTCCTGAGAGCCATCAGATGTTATGAACTTCTATTAATGAGAGCAAAACGATCAAAAACCAGTTTGACTTACCATATCAATTGATAGAGGCATGCAGAAGGCTGATGAATTAGATTTTTTCTTTTTGTCTAAGCAACGCAGAGAGATTCTCCTCTGCAACACTGCCTCTGCTGGCCATGCAATATAATCTGCAGATGGAAAACTCCACCATTAGTCCATTATTAGAACTTGAATATTTCCAAACTAAAGAAAAAACTACCAAATAAAATTAGTTTCATAAAGCGTTAATTAGTACAATAGAGTCTGTAGTCTTGTGAAAATTCAAAGTTCACTACAAATTCTATTCTCCATTTTAATTTCAACCTAGCACACTTTTCTCAATCCTATGCCTCATTTGCTACCACTCTCTACACAACTCTAGCACCTATAAGAGGAGGTAGATAGAAAGATCTCTTTAGCAAGCCAAGTGACAGCGTACCCATCTCACTAGAATTCTTTTAGGTTATGGTACACCAATAGCAATTCAGTGATCTGATAAGTTAAATGAGGAAGGTTTATGCTACAGTTAGTAGAAATAATCAAAACTATGACTAACAGATTCTAACATCTTCAATTAAGCACATCCCTATCTGTTAACCAATATTGCTATCGTCTTGAAAAGTTATATTTATGCGGAAGACCCCACTAAAAGGTCCTGAGAGCCATCAGATGTTATGAACTTCTTTTAATGAGAGCAACAGGATCAAAAGCGAGTTTGACTTACCATATCAATTGATAGAGGCATTCAGAAGGCTGATGAATTTGATTTTTTCCTTTTGTCTCAGCAACGCAGAGAGATTCTCCTCTGCAACACTGCCTCTGCTGGCCATGCAATATAATCTGCAGATGGAAAACTCCACCGTTAGTCCATTATTAGAACTTGAACATTTGCAAACTAAAGAAAAAACTACCAAATAAAATTATTTTCATAAAGCGTTAATTAGTACAATAGAGTCTGTAATCTTGTGAAAATTCAAAGTTCACTACAAATTCTATTCTCCATTTTAATTTCAACCTAGCACACTTCTCTCAATCCTATGCCTCATTTGCTACCACTCTCTACACAACTCTAGCACCTATATGAGGAGGTAGATAGAAAGATCTCTTTAGCAAGCCAAGTGACAGTGTACCCATCTCACTAGAATTCTTTTAGGTTATGGTACACCAATAGCAATTCAGTGATCTGATAAGTTAAGGGAGGAAGGTTTATGCTACAGTTAGTAGAAATAATCAAAACTATGAGTAACAGATTCTAACATCTTCATTTAAGCACATCCCTATCTGTTAATCAATATTGCTATTGTCTTGAAAAGTTATATTTATGCAGAAGACCCCACTAAAAGGTCATGAGAGCCATCAGATGTTATGAACTTCTTTTAATGAGAGCTAAACGATCAAAAGCGAGTTTGACTTACCATATCAATTGATAGACGCATGCAGAAGGCTGATGAATTTGATTTTTTCTTTTTGTCTCAGCAACGCAGAGAGATTCTCCTCTGCAGCACTGCCTCTGCTGGCCATGCAATATAATCTGCAGATGGAAAACTCCACCATTAGTCCATTATTAGAACTTGAATATTTCCAAACTAAAGAAAAAACTACCAAATAAAATTATTTTCATAAAGCGTTAATTAGTACAATAGAGTCTGTAATCTTGTGAAAATTCAAAGTTCACTACAAATTCTATTCTCCATTTTAATTTCAACCTAGCACACTTCTCTCAATCCTATGCCTCATTTGCTACCACTCTCTACACAACTCTATCACCTATATGAGGAGGTAGATAGAATGATCTCTTTAGCAAGCCAAGTGACAGCGTACCCATCTCACTAGAATTCTTTTAGGTTATGGTACACCAATAGCAATTCAGTGAACTGATAAGTTAAGGGAGGAAGGTTTATGCTACAGTTAGTAGAAATAATCAAAACTATGAGTAACAGATTCTAACATCTTCATTTAAGCACATCCCTATCTGTTAACCAATATTGCTATCATCTTGAAAAGTTATATTTATGCGGAAGACCCCACTAAAAGGTCCTGAGAGCCATCAGATGTTATGAACTTCTTTTAATGAGAGCAACAGGATCAAAAGCGAGTTTGACTTACCATATCAATTGATAGAGGCATTCAGAAGGCTGATGAATTTGATTTTTTCTTTTTGTCTCAGCAACGCAGAGAGATTCTCCTCTGCAACACTTCCTCTGCTGGCCATGCAATTTAATCTGCAGATGGAAAACGCCACCGTTAGTCCATTATTAGAACTTGAATATTTCCATACTAAAGAAAAAACTACCAAATAAAATTATTTTCATAAAGCGTTAATTAGTACAATAGAGTCTGTAATCTTGTGAAAATTCAAAGTTAACTACAAATTCTATTCTCCATTTTAATTTCAACCTAGCACACTTCTCTCAATCCTATGCCTCATTTGCTACCACTCTCTACACAACTCTAGCACCTATATGAGGAGGTAGATAGAAAGATCTCTTTAGCAAGCCAAGTGACAGCGTACCCATCTCACTAGAATTCTTTTAGGTTATGGTACACCAATAGCAATTCAGTGATCTGATAAGTTAAGGGAGGAAGGTTTATGCTACAGTTAGTAGAAATAATCAAAACTATGAGTAACAGATTCTAACATCTTCATTTAAGCACATCCCTATCTGTTAACCAATATTGCTATTGTCTTGAAAAGTTATATTTATGCGGAAGACCCCACTAAAAGGTCATGAGAGCCATCAGATGTTATGAACTTCTTTTAATGAGAGCTAAACGATCAAAAGCGAGTTTGACTTACCATATCAATTGATAGACGCATGCAGAAGGCTGATGAATTAGATTTTTTCTTTTTGTCTCAGCAACGCAGAGAGATTCTCCTCTGCAACACTGCCTCTGCTGGCCATGCAATTTAATCTGCAGATGGAAAACGCCACCGTTAGTCCATTATTAGAACTTGAATATTTCCAAACTAAAGAAAAAACTACCAAATAAAATTATTTTCATAAAGCGTTAATTAGTACAATAGAGTATGTAATCTTGTGAAAATTCAAAGTTAACTACAAATTCTATTCTCCATTTTAATTTCAACCTAGCACACTTCTCTCAATCCTATGCCTTATTTGCTACCACTCTCTACACAACTCTAGCACCTATATGAGGAGGTAGATAGAAAGATCTCTTTAGCAAGCCAAGTGACAGCGTAGCGTACCCTTCTCACTAGAATTCTTTTAGGTTATGGTACACCAATAGCAATTCAGTGATCTGATAAGTTAAGGGAGGAAGGTTTATGCTACAGTTAGTAGAAATAATCAAAACTATGAGTAACAGATTCTAACATCTTCATTTAAGCACATACCTATCTGTTAACCAATATTGCTATCGTCTTGAAAATTTATATTTATGCGGGAGCCGCCACTAAAAGGTCCTGAGAGCCATCAGATGTTATGAACTTCTATTAATGAGAGCAAAACGATCAAAAACCAGTTTGACTTACCATATCAATTGATAGAGGCATGCAGAAGGCTGATGAATTAGATTTTTTCTTTTTGTCTCAGCAACGCAGAGAGATTCTCCTCTGCAACACTGCCTCTGCTGGCCATGCAATATAATCTGCAGATGGAAAACTCCACCATTAGTCCATTATTAGAACTTGAACATTTGCAAACTAAAGAAAAAACTACCAAATAAAATTATTTTCATAAAGCGTTAATTAGTACAATAGAGTCTGTAATCTTGTGAAAATTCAAAGTTCACTACAAATTCTATTCTCCATTTTAATTTCAACCTAGCACACTTCTCTCAATCCTATGCCTCATTTGCTACCACTCTCTACACAACTCTAGCACCTATATGAGGAGTTAGATAGAAAGATCTCTTTAGCAAGCCAAGTGACAGCGTACCCATCTCACTAGAATTCTTTTAGGTTATGGTACACCAATAGCAATTCAGTGATCTGATAAGTTAAGGGAGGAAGGTTTATGCTACAGTTAGTAGAAATAATCAAAACTATGAGTAACAGATTCTAACATCTTCATTTAAGCACATCCCTATCTGTTAATCAATATTGCTATTGTCTTGAAAAGTTATATTTATGCAGAAGACCCCACTAAAAGGTCATGAGAGCCATCAGATGTTATGAACTTCTTTTAATGAGAGCTAAACGATCAAAAGCGAGTTTGACTTACCATATCAATTGATAGACGCATGCAGAAGGCTGATGAATTTGATTTTTTCTTTTTGTCTCAGCAACGCAGAGAGATTCTCCTCTGCAGCACTGCCTCTGCTGGCCATGCAATATAATCTGCAGATGGAAAACTCGACCATTAGTCCATTATTAGAACTTGAATATTTCCAAACTAAAGAAAAAACTACCAAATAAAATTATTTTCATAAAGCGTTAATTAGTACAATAGAGTCTGTAATCTTGTGAAAATTCAAAGTTCACTACAAATTCTATTCTCCATTTTAATTTCAACCTAGCACACTTCTCTCAATCCTATGCCTCATTTGCTACCACTCTCTACACAACTCTAGCACCTATATGAGGAGGTAGATAGAATGATCTCTTTAGCAAGCCAAGTGACAGCGTACCCATCTCACTAGAATTCTTTTAGGTTATGGTACACCAATAGCAATTCAGTGATCTGATAAGTTAAGGGAGGAAGGTTTATGCTACAGTTAGTAGAAATAATCAAAACTATGAGTAACAGATTCTAACATCTTCATTTAAGCACATCCCTATCTGTTAACCAATATTGCTATCATCTTGAAAAGTTATATTTATGCGGAAGACCCCACTAAAAGGTCCTGAGAGCCATCAGATGTTATGAACTTCTTTTAATGAGAGCAACAGGATCAAAAGCGAGTTTGACTTACCATATCAATTGATAGAGGCATTCAGAAGGCTGATGAATTTGATTTTTTCTTTTTGTCTCAGCAACGCAGAGAGATTCTCCTCTGCAACACTTCCTCTGCTGGCCATGCAATTTAATCTGCAGATGGAAAACGCCACCGTTAGTCCATTATTAGAACTTGAATATTTCCATACTAAAGAAAAAACTACCAAATAAAATTATTTTCATAAAGCGTTAATTAGTACAATAGAGTCTGTAATCTTGTGAAAATTCAAAGTTAACTACAAATTCTATTCTCCATTTTAATTTCAACCTAGCACACTTCTCTCAATCCTATGCCTTATTTGCTACCACTCTCTACACAACTCTAGCACCTATATGAGGAGGTAGATAGAAAGATCTCTTTAGCAAGCCAAGTGACAGCGTAGCGTACCCTTCTCACTAGAATTCTTTTAGGTTATGGTACACCAATAGCAATTCAGTGATCTGATAAGTTAAGGGAGGAAGGTTTATGCTACAGTTAGTAGAAATAATCAAAACTATGAGTAACAGATTCTAACATCTTCATTTAAGCACATCCCTATCTGTTAACCAATATTGCTATTGTCTTGAAAAGTTATATTTATGCGAGAGTCGCCACTAAAAGGTCCTGAGAGCCATCAGATGTTATGAACTTCTATTAATGAGAGCAAAACGATCAAAAACCAGTTTGACTTACCATATCAATTGATAGAGGCATGCAGAAGGCTGATGAATTAGATTTTTTCTTTTTGTCTCAGCAACGCAGAGAGATTCTCCTCTGCAACACTGCCTCTGCTGGCCATGCAATATAATCTGCAGATGGAAAACTCCACCATTAGTCCATTATTAGAACTTGAACATTTGCAAACTAAAGAAAAAACTACCAAATACAATTATTTTCATAAAGCGTTAATTAGTACAATAGAGTCTGTAATCTTGTGAAAATTCAAAGTTCACTACAAATTCTATTCTCCATTTTAATTTCAACCTAGCACACTTCTCTCAATCCTATGCCTCATTTGCTACCACTCTCTACACAACTCTAGCACCTATATGAGGAGGTAGATGGAAAGATCTTTTTAGCAAGCCAAGTGACAGCGTACCCATCTCACTAGAATTCTTTTAGGTTATGGTACACCAATAGCAATTCAGTGATCTGATAAGTTAAATGAGGAAGGTTTATGCTACAGTTAGTAGAAATAATCAAAACTATGACTAACAGATTCTAACATCTTCAATTAAGCACATCCCTATCTGTTAACCAATATTGCTATCGTCTTGAAAAGTTATATTTATGCGGAAGACCCCACTAAAAGGTCCTGAGAGCCATCAGATGTTATGAACTTCTTTTAATGAGAGCAACAGGATCAAAAGCGAGTTTGACTTACCATATCAATTGATAGAGGCATTCAGAAGGCTGATGAATTTGATTTTTTCCTTTTGTCTCAGCAACGCAGAGAGATTCTCCTCTGCAACACTGCCTCTGCTGGCCATGCAATTTAATCTGCAGATGGAAAACTCCACCGTTAGTCCATTATTAGAACTTGAATATTTCCATACTAAAGAAAAAACTACCAAATAAAATTATTTTCATAAAGCGTTAATTAGTACAATAGAGTCTGTAATCTTGTGAAAATTCAAAGTTAACTACAAATTCTATTCTCCATTTTAATTTCAACCTAGCACACTTCTCTCACTCCTATGACTCATTTGCTACCACTCTCTACACAACTCTAGCACCTATATGAGGAGGTAGATAGAAAGATCTCTTTAGCAAGCCAAGTGACAGCGTAGCGTACCCTTCTCACTAGAATTCTTTTAGGTTATGGTACACCAATAGCAATTCAGTGATCTGATAAGTTAAGGGAGGAAGGTTTATGCTACAGTTAGTAGAAATAATCAAAACTATGAGTAACAGATTCTAACATCTTCATTTAAGCACATCCCTATCTGTTAACCAATATTGCTATCATCTTGAAAAGTTATATTTATGCGGAAGACCCCACTAAAAGGTCCTGAGAGCCATCAGATGTTATGAACTTCTTTTAATGAGAGCTAAACGATCAAAAGCAAGTTTGACTTATCATATCAATTGATAGACGCATGCAGAAGGCTGATGAATTTGATTTTTTCTTTTTGTCTCAGCAACGCAGAGAGATTCTCCTCTGCAGCACTGCCTCTGCTGGCCATGCAATATAATCTGCAGATGAAAAACTCCACCATTAGTCCATTATTAGAACTTGAATATTTCCAAACTAAAGAAAAAACTACCAAATAAAATTATTTTCATAAAGCGTTAATTAGTACAATAGAGTCTGTAATCTTGTGAAAATTCAAAGTTCACTACAAATTCTATTCTCCATTTTAATTTCAACCTAGCACACTTCTCTCAATCCTATGCCTCATTTGCTACCACTCTCTACACAACTCTAGCACCTATATGAGGAGGTAGATAGAATGATCTCTTTAGCAAGCCAAGTGACAGCGTACCCATCTCACTAGAATTCTTTTAGGTTATGGTACACCAATAGCAATTCAGTGATCTGATAAGTTAAGGGAGGAAGGTTTATGCTACAGTTAGTAGAAATAATCAAAACTATGAGTAACAGATTCTAACATCTTCATTTAAGCACATCCCTATCTGTTAACCAATATTGCTATCATCTTGAAAAGTTATATTTATGCGGAAGACCCCACTAAAAGGTCCTGAGAGCCATCAGATGTTATGAACTTCTTTTAATGAGAGCAACAGGATCAAAAGCGAGTTTGACTTACCATATCAATTGATAGAGGCATTCAGAAGGCTGATGAATTTGATTTTTTCTTTTTGTCTCAGCAACGCAGAGAGATTCTCCTCTGCAACACTTCCTCTGCTGGCCATGCAATTTAATCTGCAGATGGAAAACGCCACCGTTAGTCCATTATTAGAACTTGAATATTTCCATACTAAAGAAAAAACTACCAAATAAAATTATTTTCATAAAGCGTTAATTAGTACAATAGAGTCTGTAATCTTGTGAAAATTCAAACTTAACTACAAATTCTATTCTCCATTTTAATTTCAACCTAGCACACTTCTCTCAATCCTATGCCTCATTTGCTACCACTCTCTACACAACTCTAGCACCTATATGAGGAGGTAGATAGAAAGATCTCTTTAGCAAGCCAAGTGACAGCGTACCCATCTCACTAGAATTCTTTTAGGTTATGGTACACAAATAGCAATTCAGTGATCTGATAAGTTAAGGGAGGAAGGTTTATGCTACAGTTAGTAGAAATAATCAAAACTATGAGTAACAGATTCTAACATCTTCATTTAAGCACATCCCTATCTGTTAACCAATATTGCTATTGTCTTGAAAAGTTATATTTATGCGGAAGACCCCACTAAAAGGTCATGAGAGCCATCAGATGTTATGAACTTCTTTTAATGAGAGCTAAACGATCAAAAGCGAGTTTGACTTACCATATCAATTGATAGACGCATGCAGAAGGCTGATGAATTTGATTTTTTCTTTTTGTCTCAGCAACGCAGAGAGATTCTCCTCTGCAACACTGCCTCTGCTGGCCATGCAATTTAATCTGCAGATGGAAAACGCCACCGTTAGTCCATTATTAGAACTTGAATATTTCCAAACTAAAGAAAAAACTACCAAATAAAATTATTTTCATAAAGCGTTAATTAGTACAATAGAGAATGTAATCTTGTGAAAATTCAAAGTTAACTACAAATTCTATTCTCCATTTTAATTTCAACCTAGCACACTTCTCTCACTCCTATGACTCATTTGCTACCACTCTCTACACAACTCTAGCACCTATATGAGGAGGTAGATAGAAAGATCTCTTTAGCAAGCCAAGTGACAGCGTAGCGTACCCTTCTCACTAGAATTCTTTTAGGTTATGGTACACCAATAGCAATTCAGTGATCTGATAAGTTAAGGGAGGAAGGTTTATGCTACAGTTAGTAGAAATAATCAAAACTATGAGTAACAGATTCTAACATCTTCATTTAAGCACATCCCTATCTGTTAACCAATATTGCTATCGTCTTGAAAAGTTATATTTATGCGGAAGACGCCACTAAAAGGTCCTGAGAGCCATCAGATGTTATGAACTTCTTTTAATGAGAGCAAAACGATCAAAAGCGAGTTTGACTTACCATATCAATTGTTAGACGCATGCAGAAGGCTGATGAATTTGATTTTTTCTTTTTGTCTCAGCAACGCAGAGATATTCTCCTCTGCAACACTGCCTCTGCTGGCCATGCAATATAATCTGCAGATGGAAAACTCCACCGTTAGTCCATTATTAGAACTTGAACATTTGCAAACTAAAGAAAAAACTACCAAATAAAATTATTTTCATAAAGCGTTAATTAGTACAATAGAGTCTGTAATCTTGTGAAAATTCAAAGTTCACTACAAATTCTATTCTCCATTTTAATTTCAACCTAGCACACTTCTCTCAATCCTATGCCTCATTTGCTACCACTCTCTACACAACTCTAGCACCTATATGAGGAGTTAGATAGAAAGATCTCTTTAGCAAGCCAAGTGACAGCGTACCCATCTCACTAGAATTCTTTTAGGTTATGGTACACCAATAGCAATTCAGTGATCTGATAAGTTAAGGGAGGAAGGTTTATGCTACAGTTAGTAGAAATAATCAAAACTATGAGTAACAGATTCTAACATCTTCATTTAAGCACATCCCTATCTGTTAATCAATATTGCTATTGTCTTGAAAAGTTATATTTATGCAGAAGACCCCACTAAAAGGTCATGAGAGCCATCAGATGTTATGAACTTCTTTTAATGAGAGCTAAACGATCAAAAGCGAGTTTGACTTACCATATCAATTGATAGACGCATGCAGAAGGCTGATGAATTTGATTTTTTCTTTTTGTCTCAGCAACGCAGAGAGATTCTCCTCTGCAGCACTGCCTCTGCTGGCCATGCAATATAATCTGCAGATGGAAAACTCCACCATTAGTCCATTATTAGAACTTGAATATTTCCAAACTAAAGAAAAAACTACCAAATAAAATTATTTTCATAAAGCGTTAATTAGTACAATAGAGTCTGTAATCTTGTGAAAATTCAAAGTTCACTACAAATTCTATTCTCCATTTTAATTTCAACCTAGCACACTTCTCTCAATCCTATGCCTCATTTGCTACCACTCTCTACACAACTCTAGCACCTATATGAGGAGGTAGATAGAATGATCTCTTTAGCAAGCCAAGTGACAGCGTACCCATCTCACTAGAATTCTTTTAGGTTATGGTACACCAATAGCAATTCAGTGATCTGATAAGTTAAGGGAGGAAGGTTTATGCTACAGTTAGTAGAAATAATCAAAACTATGAGTAACAGATTCTAACATCTTCATTTAAGCACATCCCTATCTGTTAACCAATATTGCTATCATCTTGAAAAGTTATATTTATGCGGAAGACCCCACTAAAAGGTCCTGAGAGCCATCAGATGTTATGAACTTCTTTTAATGAGAGCAACAGGATCAAAAGCGAGTTTGACTTACCATATCAATTGATAGAGGCATTCAGAAGGCTGATGAATTTGATTTTTTCTTTTTGTCTCAGCAACGCAGAGAGATTCTCCTCTGCAACACTTCCTCTGCTCGCCATGCAATTTAATCTGCAGATGGAAAACGCCACCGTTAGTCCATTATTAGAACTTGAATATTTCCATACTAAAGAAAAAACTACCAAATAAAATTATTTTCATAAAGCGTTAATTAGTACAATAGAGTCTGTAATCTTGTGAAAATTCAAAGTTAACTACAAATTCTATTCTCCATTTTAATTTCAACCTAGCACACTTCTCTCAATCCTATGCCTCATTTGCTACCACTCTCTACACAACTCTAGCACCTATATGAGGAGGTAGATAGAAAGATCTCTTTAGCAAGCCAAGTGACAGCGTAGCGTACCCTTCTCACTAGAATTCTTTTAGGTTATGGTACACCAATAGCAATTCAGTGATCTGATAAGTTAAGGGAGGAAGGTTTATGCTACAGTTAGTAGAAATAATCAAAACTATGAGTAACAGATTCTAACATCTTCATTTAAGCACATCCCTATCTGTTAACCAATATTGCTATCGTCTTGAAAAGTTATATTTATGCGGGAGTCGCCACTAAAAGGTCCTGAGAGCCATCAGATGTTATGAACTTCTATTAATGAGAGCAAAACGATCAAAAACCAGTTTGACTTACCATATCAATTGATAGAGGCATGCAGAAGGCTGATGAATTAGATTTTTTCTTTTTGTCTCAGCAACGCAGAGAGATTCTCCTCTGCAACACTGCCTCTGCTGGCCATGCAATATAATCTGCAGATGGAAAACTCCACCATTAGTCCATTATTAGAACTTGAACATTTGCAAACTAAAGAAAAAACTACCAAATAAAATTATTTTCATAAAGCGTTAATTAGTACAATAGAGTCTGTAATCTTGTGAAAATTCAAAGTTCACTACAAATTCTATTCTCCATTTTAATTTCAACCTAGCACACTTCTCTCAATCCTATGCCTCATTTGCTACCACTCTCTACACAACTCTAGCACCTATATGAGGAGGTAGATGGAAAGATCTTTTTAGCAAGCCAAGTGACAGCGTACCCATCTCACTAGAATTCTTTTAGGTTATGGTACACCAATAGCAATTCAGTGATCTGATAAGTTAAATGAGGAAGGTTTATGCTACAGTTAGTAGAAATAATCAAAACTATGACTAACAGATTCTAACATCTTCAATTAAGCACATCCCTATCTGTTAACCAATATTGCTATCGTCTTGAAAAGTTATATTTATGCGGAAGACCCCACTAAAAGGTCCTGAGAGCCATCAGATGTTATGAACTTCTTTTAATGAGAGCAACAGGATCAAAAGCGAGTTTGACTTACCATATCAATTGATAGAGGCATTCAGAAGGCTGATGAATTTGATTTTTTCCTTTTGTCTCAGCAACGCAGAGAGATTCTCCTCTGCAACACTGCCTCTGCTGGCCATGCAATTTAATCTGCAGCTGGAAAACTCCACCGTTAGTCCATTATTAGAACTTGAATATTTCCATACTAAAGAAAAAACTACCAAATAAAATTATTTTCATAAAGCGTTAATTAGTACAATAGAGTCTGTAATCTTGTGAAAATTCAAAGTTAACTACAAATTCTATTCTCCATTTTAATTTCAACCTAGCACACTTCTCTCACTCCTATGACTCATTTGCTACCACTCTCTACACAACTCTAGCACCTATATGAGGAGGTAGATAGAAAGATCTCTTTAGCAAGCCAAGTGACAGCGTAGCGTACCCTTCTCACTAGAATTCTTTTAGGTTATGGTACACCAATAGCAATTCAGTGATCTGATAAGTTAAGGGAGGAAGGTTTATGCTACAGTTAGTAGAAATAATCAAAACTATGAGTAACAGATTCTAACATCTTCATTTAAGCACATCCCTATCTGTTAACCAATATTGCTATCATCTTGAAAAGTTATATTTATGCGGAAGACCCCACTAAAAGGTCCTGAGAGCCATCAGATGTTATGAACTTCTTTTAATGAGAGCTAAACGATCAAAAGCAAGTTTGACTTATCATATCAATTGATAGACGCATGCAGAAGGCTGATGAATTTGATTTTTTCTTTTTGTCTCAGCAACGCAGAGAGATTCTCCTCTGCAGCACTGCCTCTGCTGGCCATGCAATATAATCTGCAGATGGAAAACTCCACCATTAGTCCATTATTAGAACTTGAATATTTCCAAACTAAAGAAAAAACTACCAAATAAAATTATTTTCATAAAGCGTTAATTAGTACAATAGAGTCTGTAATCTTGTGAAAATTCAAAGTTCACTACAAATTCTATTCTCCATTTTAATTTCAACCTAGCACACTTCTCTCAATCCTATGCCTCATTTGCTACCACTCTCTACACAACTCTAGCACCTATATGAGGAGGTAGATAGAATGATCTCTTTAGCAAGCCAAGTGACAGCGTACCCATCTCACTAGAATTCTTTTAGGTTATGGTACACCAATAGCAATTCAGTGATCTGATAAGTTAAGGGAGGAAGGTTTATGCTACAGTTAGTAGAAATAATCAAAACTATGAGTAACAGATTCTAACATCTTCATTTAAGCACATCCCTATCTGTTAACCAATATTGCTATCATCTTGAAAAGTTATATTTATGCGGAAGACCCCACTAAAAGGTCCTGAGAGCCATCAGATGTTATGAACTTCTTTTAATGAGAGCAACAGGATCAAAAGCGAGTTTGACTTACCATATCAATTGATAGAGGCATTCAGAAGGCTGATGAATTTGATTTTTTCTTTTTGTCTCAGCAACGCAGAGAGATTCTCCTCTGCAACACTTCCTCTGCTGGCCATGCAATTTAATCTGCAGATGGAAAACGCCACCGTTAGTCCATTATTAGAACTTGAATATTTCCATACTAAAGAAAAAACTACCAAATAAAATTATTTTCATAAAGCGTTAATTAGTACAATAGAGTCTGTAATCTTGTGAAAATTCAAAGTTAACTACAAATTCTATTCTCCATTTTAATTTCAACCTAGCACACTTCTCTCAATCCTATGCCTCATTTGCTACCACTCTCTACACAACTCTAGCACCTATATGAGGAGGTAGATAGAAAGATCTCTTTAGCAAGCCAAGTGACAGCGTACCCATCTCACTAGAATTCTTTTAGGTTATGGTACACAAATAGCAATTCAGTGATCTGATAAGTTAAGGGAGGAAGGTTTATGCTACAGTTAGTAGAAATAATCAAAACTATGAGTAACAGATTCTAACATCTTCATTTAAGCACATCCCTATCTGTTAACCAATATTGCTATTGTCTTGAAAAGTTATATTTATGCGGAAGACCCCACTAAAAGGTCATGAGAGCCATCAGATGTTATGAACTTCTTTTAATGAGAGCTAAACGATCAAAAGCGAGTTTGACTTACCATATCAATTGATAGACGCATGCAGAAGGCTGATGAATTTGATTTTTTCTTTTTGTCTCAGCAACGCAGAGAGATTCTCCTCTGCAACACTGCCTCTGCTGGCCATGCAATTTAATCTGCAGATGGAAAACGCCACCGTTAGTCCATTATTAGAACTTGAATATTTCCAAACTAAAGAAAAAACTACCAAATAAAATTATTTTCATAAAGCGTTAATTAGTACAATAGAGTATGTAATCTTGTGAAAATTCAAAGTTAACTACAAATTCTATTCTCCATTTTAATTTCAACCTAGCACACTTCTCTCAATCCTATGCCTTATTTGCTACCACTCTCTACACAACTCTAGCACCTATATGAGGAGGTAGATAGAAAGATCTCTTTAGCAAGCCAAGTGACAGCGTAGCGTACCCTTCTCACTAGAATTCTTTTAGGTTATGGTACACCAATAGCAATTCAGTGATCTGATAAGTTAAGGGAGGAAGGTTTATGCTACAGTTAGTAGAAATAATCAAAACTATGAGTAACAGATTCTAACATCTTCATTTAAGCACATCCCTATCTGTTAACCAATATTGCTATCGTCTTGAAAAGTTATATTTATGCGGGAGTCGCCACTAAAAGGTCCTGAGAGCCATCAGATGTTATGAACTTCTATTAATGGGAGCAAAACGATCAAAAACCAGTTTGACTTACCATATCAATTGATAGAGGCATGCAGAAGGCTGATGAATTAGATTTTTTCTTTTTGTCTCAGCAACGCAGAGAGATTCTCCTCTGCAACACTGCCTCTGCTGGCCATGCAATATAATCTGCAGATGGAAAACTCCACCATTAGTCCATTATTAGAACTTGAATATTTCCAAACTAAAGAAAAAACTACCAAATAAAATTAGTTTCATAAAGCGTTAATTAGTACAATAGAGTCTGTAGTCTTGTGAAAATTCAAAGTTCACTACAAATTCTATTCTCCATTTTAATTTCAACCTAGCACACTTTTCTCAATCCTATGCCTCATTTGCTACCACTCTCTACACAACTCTAGCACCTATAAGAGGAGGTAGATAGAAAGATCTCTTTAGCAAGCCAAGTGACAGCGTACCCATCTCACTAGAATTCTTTTAGGTTATGGTACACCAATAGCAATTCAGTGATCTGATAAGTTAAATGAGGAAGGTTTATGCTACAGTTACTAGAAATAATCAAAACTATGACTAACAGATTCTAACATCTTCAATTAAGCACATCCCTATCTGTTAACCAATATTGCTATCGTCTTGAAAAGTTATATTGATGCGGAAGACCCCACTAAAAGGTCCTGAGAGCCATCAGATGTTATGAACTTCTTTTAATGAGAGCAACAGGATCAAAAGCGAGTTTGACTTACCATATCAATTGATAGAGGCATTCAGAAGGCTGATGAATTTGATTTTTTCCTTTTGTCTCAGCAACGCAGAGAGATTCTCCTCTGCAACACTGCCTCTGCTGGCCATGCAATTTAATCTGCAGATGGAAAACTCCACCGTTAGTCCATTATTAGAACTTGAATATTTCCATACTAAAGAAAAAACTACCAAATAAAATTATTTTCATAAAGCGTTAATTAGTACAATAGAGTCTGTAATCTTGTGAAAATTCAAAGTTAACTACAAATTCTATTCTCCATTTTAATTTCAACCTAGCACACTTCTCTCACTCCTATGACTCATTTGCTACCACTCTCTACACAACTCTAGCACCTATATGAGGAGGTAGATAGAAAGATCTCTTTAGCAAGCCAAGTGACAGCGTAGCGTACCCTTCTCACTAGAATTCTTTTAGGTTATGGTACACCAATAGCAATTCAGTGATCTGATAAGTTAAGGGAGGAAGGTTTATGCTACAGTTAGTAGAAATAATCAAAACTATGAGTAACAGATTCTAACATCTTCATTTAAGCACATCCCTATCTGTTAACCAATATTGCTATCGTCTTGAAAAGTTATATTTATGCGGAAGACGCCACTAAAAGGTCCTGAGAGCCATCAGATGTTATGAACTTCTTTTAATGAGAGCAAAACGATCAAAAGCGAGTTTGACTTACCATATCAATTGATAGACGCATGCAGAAGGCTGATGAATTTGATTTTTTCTTTTTGTCTCAGCAACGCAGAGATATTCTCCTCTGCAACACTGCCTCTGCTGGCCATGCAATATAATCTGCAGATGGAAAACTCCACCGTTAGTCCATTATTAGAACTTGAACATTTGCAAACTAAAGAAAAAACTACCAAATAAAATTATTTTCATAAAGCGTTAATTAGTACAATAGAGTCTGTAATCTTGTGAAAATTCAAAGTTCACTACAAATTCTATTCTCCATTTTAATTTCAACCTAGCACACTTCTCTCAATCCTATGCCTCATTTGCTACCACTCTCTACACAACTCTAGCACCTATATGAGGAGTTAGATAGAAAGATCTCTTTAGCAAGCCAAGTGACAGCGTACCCATCTCACTAGAATTCTTTTAGGTTATGGTACACCAATAGCAATTCAGTGATCTGATAAGTTAAGGGAGGAAGGTTTATGCTACAGTCAGTAGAAATAATCAAAACTATGAGTAACAGATTCTAACATCTTCATTTAAGCACATCCCTATCTGTTAATCAATATTGCTATTGTCTTGAAAAGTTATATTTATGCAGAAGACCCCACTAAAAGGTCATGAGAGCCATCAGATGTTATGAACTTCTTTTAATGAGAGCTAAACGATCAAAAGCGAGTTTGACTTACCATATCAATTGATAGACGCATGCAGAAGGCTGATGAATTTGATTTTTTCTTTTTGTCTCAGCAACGCAGAGAGATTCTCCTCTGCAGCACTGCCTCTGCTGGCCATGCAATATAATCTGCAGATGGAAAACTCCACCATTAGTCCATTATTAGAACTTGAATATTTCCAAACTAAAGAAAAAACTACCAAATAAAATTATTTTCATAAAGCGTTAATTAGTACAATAGAGTCTGTAATCTTGTGAAAATTCAAAGTTCACTACAAATTCTATTCTCCATTTTAATTTCAACCTAGCACACTTCTCTCAATCCTATGCCTCATTTGCTACCACTCTCTACACAACTCTAGCACCTATATGAGGAGGTAGATAGAATGCTCTCTTTAGCAAGCCAAGTGACAGCGTACCCATCTCACTAGAATTCTTTTAGGTTATGGTACACCAATAGCAATTCAGTGATCTGATAAGTTAAGGGAGGAAGGTTTATGCTACAGTTAGTAGAAATAATCAAAACTATGAGTAACAGATTCTAACATCTTCATTTAAGCACATCCCTATCTGTTAACCAATATTGCTATCATCTTGAAAAGTTATATTTATGCGGAAGACCCCACTAAAAGGTCCTGAGAGCCATCAGATGTTATGAACTTCTTTTAATGAGAGCAACAGGATCAAAAGCGAGTTTGACTTACCATATCAATTGATAGAGGCATTCAGAAGGCTGATGAATTTGATTTTTTCTTTTTGTCTCAGCAACGCAGAGAGATTCTCCTCTGCAACACTTCCTCTGCTGGCCATGCAATTTAATCCGCAGATGGAAAACGCCACCGTTAGTCCATTATAAGAACTTGAATATTTCCATACTAAAGAAAAAACTACCAAATAAAATTATTTTCTTAAAGCGTTAATTAGTACAATAGAGTCTGTAATCTTGTGAAAATTCAAAGTTAACTACAAATTCTATTCTCCATTTTAATTTCAACCTAGCACACTTCTCTCAATCCTATGCCTCATTTGCTACCACTCTCTACACAACTCTAGCACCTATATGAGGATGTAGATAGAAAGATCTCTTTAGCAAGCCAAGTGACAGCGTACCCATCTCACTAGAATTCTTTTAGGTTATGGTACACCAATAGCAATTCAGTGATCTGATAAGTTAAGGGAGGAAGGTTTATGCTACAGTTAGTAGAAATAATCAAAACTATGAGTAACAGATTCTAACATCTTCATTTAAGCACATCCCTATCTGTTAACCAATATTGCTATCGTCTTGAAAAGTTATATTTATGCGGGAGTCGCCACTAAAAGGTCCTGAGAGCCATCAGATGTTATGAACTTCTATTAATGAGAGCAAAACGATCAAAAACCAGTTTGACTTACCATATCAATTGATAGAGGCATTCAGAAGGCTGATGAATTTGATTTTTTCTTTTTGTCTCAGCAACGCAGAGAGACTCTCCTCTGCAACACTGCCTCTGCTGGCCATGCAATTTAATCTGCAGATGGAAAACTCCACCGTTAGTCCATTATTAGAACTTGAATATTTCCATACTAAAGAAAAAACTACCAAATAAAATTATTTTCATAAAGCGTTAATTAGTACAATAGAGTCTGTAATCTTGTGAAAATTCAAAGTTAACTACAAATTCTATTCTCCATTTTAATTTCAACCTAGCACACTTCTCTCACTCCTATGACTCATTTGCTACCACTCTATACACAACTCTAGCACCTATATGAGGAGGTAGATAGAAAGATCTCTTTAGCAAGCCAAGTGACAGCGTAGCGTACCCTTCTCACTAGAATTCTTTTAGGTTATGGTACACCAATAGCAATTCAGTGATCTGATAAGTTAAGGGAGGAAGGTTTATGCTACAGTTAGTAGAAATAATCAAAACTATGAGTAACAGATTCTAACATCTTCATTTAAGCACATCCCTATCTGTTAACCAATATTGCTATCGTCTTGAAAAGTTATATTTATGCGGAAGACGCCACTAAAAGGTGCTGAGAGCCATCAGATGTTATGAACTTCTTTTAATGAGAGCAAAACGATCAAAAGCGAGTTTGACTTACCATATCAATTGATAGACGCATGCAGAAGGCTGATGAATTTGATTTTTTCTTTTTGTCTCAGCAACGCAGAGATATTCTCCTCTGCAACACTGCCTCTGCTGGCCATGCAATATAATCTGCAGATGGAAAACTCCACCGTTAGTCCATTATTAGAACTTGAATATTTGTAAACTAAAGAAAAAACTACCAAATAAAATTATTTTCATAAAGCGTTAATTAGTACAATAGAGTCTGTAATCTTGTGAAAATTCAAAGTTCACTACAAATTCTATTCTCCATTGTAATTTCAACCTAGCACACTTCTCTCAATCCTATGCCTCATTTGCTACCACTCTCTACACAACTCTAGCACCTATATGAGGAGGTAGATAGAAAGATCTCTTTAGCAAGCCAAGTGACAGCGTACCCATCTCACTAGAATTCTTTTAGGTTATGGTACACCAATAGCAATTCAGTGATCTGATAAGTTAAGGGAGGAAGGTTTATGCTACAGTTAGTAGAAATAATCAAAACTATGAGTAACAGATTCTAACATCTTCATTTAAGCACATCCCTATCTGTTAACCAATATTGCTATCGTCTTGAAAAGTTATATTTATGCAAAAGACCCCACTAAAAGGTCATGAGAGCCATCAGATGTTATGAACTTCTTTTAATGAGAGCTAAACGATCAAAAGCGAGTTTGACTTACCATATCAATTGATAGACGCATGCAGAAGGCTGATGAATTTGATTTTTTCTTTTTGTCTCAGCAACGCAGAGAGATTCTCCTCTGCAGCACTGCCTCTGCTGGCCATGCAATATAATCTGCAGATGGAAAACTCCACCATTAGTCCATTATTAGAACTTGAATATTTCCAAACTAAAGAAAAAACTACCAAATAAAATTATTTTCATAAAGCGTTAATTAGTACAATAGAGTCTGTAATCTTGTGAAAATTCAAAGTTCACTACAAATTCTATTCTCCATTTTAATTTCAACCTAGCACACTTCTCTCAATCCTATGCCTCATTTGCTACCACTCTCTACACAACTCTAGCACCTATATGAGGAGGTAGATAGAATGATCTCTTTAGCAAGCCAAGTGACAGCGTAAACATCTCACTAGAATTCTTTTAGGTTATGGTACACCAATAGCAATTCAGTGATCTGATAAGTTAAGGGAGGAAGGTTTATGCTACAGTTAGTAGAAATAATCAAAACTATGAGTAACAGATTCTAACATCTTCATTTAAGCACATCCCTATCTGTTAACCAATATTGCTATCATCTTGAAAAGTTATATTTATGCGGAAGACCCCACTAAAAGGTCCTGAGAGCCATCAGATGTTATGAACTTCTTTTAATGAGAGCAACAGGATCAAAAGCGAGTTTGACTTACCATATCAATTGATAGAGGCATTCAGAAGGCTGATGAATTTGATTTTTTCTTTTTGTCTCAGCAACGCAGAGAGATTCTCCTCTGCAACACTTCCTCTGCTGGCCATGCAATTTAATCTGCAGATGGAAAACGCCACCGTTAGTCCATTATTAGAACTTGAATATTTCCATACTAAAGAAAAAACTACCAAATAAAATTATTTTCATAAAGCGTTAATTAGTACAATAGAGTCTGTAATCTTGTGAAAATTCAAAGTTAACTACAAATTCTATTCTCCATTTTAATTTCAACCTAGCACACTTCTCTCAATCCTATGCCTCATTTGCTACCACTCTCTACACAACTCTAGCACCTATATGAGGAGGTAGATAGAAAGATCTCTTTAGCAAGCCAAGTGACAGCGTACCCATCTCACTAGAATTCTTTTAGGTTATGGTACACCAATAGCAATTCAGTGATCTGATAAGTTAAGGGAGGAAGGTTTATGCTACAGTTAGTAGAAAGAATCAAAACTATGAGTAACAGATTCTAACATCTTCATTTAAGCACATCCCTATCTGTTAACCAATATTGCTATTGTCTTGAAAAGTTATATTTATGCGGAAGACCCCACTAAAAGGTCATGAGAGCCATCAGATGTTATGAACTTCTTTTAATGAGAGCTAAACGATCAAAAGCGAGTTTGACTTACCATATCAATTGATAGACGCATGCAGAAGGCTGATGAATTTGATTTTTTCTTTTTGTCTCAGCAACGCAGAGAGATTCCCCTCTGCAACACTGCCTCTGCTGGCCATGCAATATAATCTGCAGATGGAAAACTCCACCATTAGTCCATTATTAGAACTTGAATATTTCCAAACTAAAGAAAAAACTACCAAATAAAATTCGTTTCATAAAGCGTTAATTAGTACAATAGAGTCTGTAGTCCTGTGAAAATTCAAAGTTCACTACAAATTCTATTCTCCATTTTAATTTCAACCTAGCACACTTCTCTCAATCCTATGCCTCATTTGCTACCACTCTCTACACAACTCTAGCACCTATATGAGGAGTTAGATAGAAAGATCTCTTTAGCAAGCCAAGTGACAGCGTACCCATCTCACTAGAATTCTTTTAGGTTATGGTACACCAATAGCAATTCAGTGATCTGATAAGTTAAGGGAGGAAGGTTTATGCTACAGTTAGTAGAAATAATCAAAACTATGAGTAACAGATTCTAACATCTTCATTTAAGCACATCCCTATCTGTTAATCAATATTGCTATTGTCTTGAAAAGTTATATTTATGCAAAAGACCCCACTAAAAGGTCATGAGAGCCATCAGATGTTATGAACTTCTTTTAATGAGAGCTAAACGATCAAAAGCGAGTTTGACTTACCATATCAATTGATAGACGCATGCAGAAGGCTGATGAATTTGATTTTTTCTTTTTGTCTCAGCAACGCAGAGAGATTCTCCTCTGCAGCACTGCCTCTGCTGGCCATGCAATATAATCTGCAGATGGAAAACTCCACCATTAGTCCATTATTAGAACTTGAATATTTCCAAACTAAAGAAAAAACTACCAAATAAAATTATTTTCATAAAGCGTTAATTAGTACAATAGAGTCTGTAATCTTGTGAAAATTCAAAGTTCACTACAAATTCTATTCTCCATTTTAATTTCAACCTAGCACACTTCTCTCAATCCTATGCCTCATTTGCTACCACTCTCTACACAACTCTAGCACCTATATGAGGAGGTAGATAGAATGATCTCTTTAGCAAGCCAAGTGACAGCGTACCCATCTCACTAGAATTCTTTTAGGTTATGGTACACCAATAGCAATTCAGTGATCTGATAAGTTAAGGGAGGAAGGTTTATGCTACAGTTAGTAGAAATAATCAAAACTATGAGTAACAGATTCTAACATCTTCATTTAAGCACATCCCTATCTGTTAACCAATATTGCTATCATCTTGAAAAGTTATATTTATGCGGAAGACCCCACTAGAAGGTCCTGAGAGCCATCAGATGTTATGAACTTCTTTTAATGAGAGCAACAGGATCAAAAGCGAGTTTGACTTACCATATCAATTGATAGAGGCATTCAGAAGGCTGATGAATTTGATTTTTTCTTTTTGTCTCAGCAACGCAGAGAGATTCTCCTCTGCAACACTTCCTCTGCTGGCCATGCAATTTAATCTGCAGATGGAAAACGCCACCGTTAGTCCATTATTAGAACTTGAATATTTCCATACTAAAGAAAAAACTACCAAATAAAATTATTTTCATAAAGCGTTAATTAGTACAATAGAGTCTGTAATCTTGTGAAAATTCAAAGTTAACTACAAATTCTATTCTCCATTTTAATTTCAACCTAGCACACTTCTCTCAATCCTATGCCTCATTTGCTACCACTCTCTACACAACTCTAGCACCTATATGAGGAGGTAGATAGAAAGATCTCTTTAGCAAGCCAAGTGACAGCGTACCCATCTCACTAGAATTATTTTAGGTTATGGTACACCAATATCAATTCAGTGATCTGATAAGTTAAGGGAGGAAGGTTTATGCTACAGTTAGTAGAAATAATCAAAACTATGAGTAACAGATTCTAACATCTTCATTTAAGCACATCCCTATCTGTTAACCAATATTGCTATTGTCTTGAAAAGTTATATTTATGCGGAAGACCCCACTAAAAGGTCATGAGAGCCATCAGATGTTATGAACTTCTTTTAATGAGAGCTAAACGATCAAAAGCGAGTTTGACTTACCATATCAATTGATAGAGGCATTCAGAAGGCTGATGAATTTGATTTTTTCTTTTTGTCTCAGCAACGCAGAGAGATTCTCCTCTGCAACACTGCCTCTGCTGGCCATGCAATTTAATCTGCAGATGGAAAACGCCACCGTTAGTCCATTATTAGAACTTGAATATTTCCAAACTAAAGAAAAAACTACCAAATAAAATTATTTTCATAAAGCGTTAATTAGTACAATAGAGTATGTAATCTTGTGAAAATTCAAAGTTAACTACAAATTCTATTCTCCATTTTAATTTCAACCTAGCACACTTCTCTCAATCCTATGCCTTATTTGCTACCACTCTCTACACAACTCTAGCACCTATATGAGGAGGTAGATAGAAAGATCTCTTTAGCAAGCCAAGTGACAGCGTACCCATCTCACTAGAATTCTTTTAGGTTATGGTACACCAATAGCAATTCAGTGATCTGATAAGTTAAGGGAGGAAGGTTTATGCTACAGTTAGTAGAAATAATCAAAACTATGAGTAACAGATTCTAACATCTTCATTTAAGCACATCCCTATCTGTTAACCAATATTGCTATCATCTTGAAAAGTTATATTTATGCGGAAGACCCCACTAAAAGGTCCTGAGAGCCATCAGATGTTATGAACTTCTTTTAATGAGAGCAACAGGATCAAAAGCGAGTTTGACTTACCATATCAATTGATAGAGGCATTCAGAAGGCTGATGAATTTGATTTTTTCTTTTTGTCTCAGCAACGCAGAGAGATTCTCCTCTGCAACACTTCCTCTGCTGGCCATGCAATTTAATCTGCAGATGGAAAACGCCACCGTTAGTCCATTATTAGAACTTGAATATTTCCATACTAAAGAAAAAACTACCAAATAAAATTATTTTCATAAAGCGTTAATTAGTACAATAGAGTCTGTAATCTTGTGAAAATTCAAAGTTAACTACAAATTCTATTCTCCATTTTAATTTCAACCTAGCACACTTCTCTCAATCCTATGCCTCATTTGCTACCACTCTCTACACAACTCTAGCACCTATATGAGGAGGTAGATAGAAAGATCTCTTTAGGAAGCCAAGTGACAGCGTACCCATCTCACTAGAATTCTTCTAGGTTATGGTACACCAATAGCAATTCAGTGATCTGATAAGTTAAGGGAGGAAGGTTTATGCTACAGTTAGTAGAAATAATCAAAACTATGAGTAACAGATTCTAACATCTTCATTTAAGCACATCCCTATCTGTTAACCAATATTGCTATTGTCTTGAAAAGTTATATTTATGCGGAAGACCCCACTAAAAGGTCATGAGAGCCATCAGATGTTATGAACTTCTTTTAATGAGAGCTAAACGATCAAAAGCGAGTTTGACTTACCATATCAATTGATAGACGCATGCAGAAGGCTGATGAATTTGATTTTTTCTTTTTGTCTCAGCAACGCAGAGAGATTCTCCTCTGCAACACTGCCTCTGCTGGCCATGCAATTTAATCTGCAGATGGAAAACGCCACCGTTAGTCCATTATTAGAACTTGAATATTTCCAAACTAAAGAAAAAACTACCAAATAAAATTATTTTCATAAAGCGTTAATTAGTACAATAGAGTATGTAATCTTGTGAAAATTCAAAGTTAACTACAAATTCTATTCTCCATTTTAATTTCAACCTAGCACACTTCTCTCAATCCTATGCTTTATTTGCTACCACTCTCTACACAACTCTAGCACCTATATGAGGAGGTAGATAGAAAGATCTCTTTAGCAAGCCAAGTGACAGTGTACCCATCTCACTAGAATTCTTTTAGGTTATGGTACACCAATAGCAATTCAGTGATCTGATAAGTTAAGGGAGGAAGGTTTATGCTACAGTTAGTAGAAATAATCAAAACTATGAGTAACAGATTCTAACATCTTCATTTAAGCACATCCCTATCTGTTAATCAATATTGCTATTGTCTTGAAAAGTTATATTTATGCAGAAGACCCCACTAAAAGGTCCTGAGAGCCATCAGATGTTATGAACTTCTTTTAATGAGAGCAACAGGATCAAAAGCGAGTTTGACTTACCATATCAATTGATAGAGGCATTCAGAAGGCTGATGAATTTGATTTTTTCTTTTTGTCTCAGCAACGCAGAGAGATTCTCCTCTGCAACACTGCCTCTGCTGGCCATGCAATTTAATCTGCAGATGGAAAACGCCACCGTTAGTCCATTATTAGAACTTGAATATTTCTATACTAAAGAAAAAACTACCAAATAAAATTATTTTCATAAAGCGTTAATTAGTACAATAGAGTCTGTAATCTTGTGAAAATTCAAAGTTCACTACAAATTCTATTCTCCATTTTAATTTCAACCTAGCACACTTCTCTCAATCCTATGCCTTATTTGCTACCACTCTCTACACAACTCTAGCACCTATATGAGGAGGTAGATAGAAAGATCTCTTTAGCAAGCCAAGTGACAGCGTAGCGTACCCGACTCACTAGAATTCTGTTAGGTTATGGTACACCAATAGCAATTCAGTGATCTGATAAGTTAAGGGAGGAAGGTTTATGCTACAGTTAGTAGAAATAATCAAAACTATGAGTAACAGATTCTAACATCTTCATTTAAGCACATCCCTATCTGTTAACCAATATTGCTATCGTCTTGAAAAGTTATATTTATGCGGAAGACCCCACTAAAAGGTGCTGAGAGCCATCAGATGTTATGAACTTCTTTTAATGAGAGCAAAACGATCAAAAGCGAGTTTGACTTACCATATCAATTGATAGACGCATGCAGAAGGCTGATGAATTTGATTTTTTCTTTTTGTCTCAGCAACGCAGAGAGATTCTCCTCTGCAACACTGCCTCTGCTGACCATGCAATATAATCTGCAGATGGAAAACTCCACCGTTAGTCCATTATTAGAACTTGAATATTTCCAAACTAAAGAAAAAACTACCAAATAAAATTATTTTCATAAAGCGTTAATTAGTACAATAGAGTCTGTAATCTTGTGAAAATTCAAAGTTCACTACAAATTCTATTCTCCATTTTAATTTCAACCTAGCACACTTCTCTCAATCATATGCCTCATTTGCTACCACTCTCTACACAACTCTAGCACCTATATGAGGAGGTAGATAGAAAGATCTCTTTAGCAAGCCAAGTGACAGCGTACCCATCTCACTAGAATTCTTTTAGGTTATGGTACACCAATAGCAATTCAGTGATCTGATAAGTTAAGGGAGGAATGTTTATGCTACAGTTAGTAGAAATAATCAAAACTATGAGTAATAGATTCTAACATCTTCATTTAAGCACATCCCTATCTGTTAACCAATATTGCTATCGTCTTGAAAAGTTATATTTATGCGGAAGACCCCACTAAAAGGTCATGAGAGCCATCAGATGTTATGAACTTCTTTTAATGAGAGCTAAACGATCAAAAGCGAGTTTGACTTACCATATCAATTGATAGACGCATGCAGAAGGCTGATGAATTTGATTTTTTCTTTTTGTCTCAGCAACGCAGAGAGATTCTCCTCTGCAACACTGCCTCTGCTGGCCATGCAATTTAATCTGCAGATGGAAAACGCCACCGTTTGTCCATTATTAGAACTTGAATATTTCCAAACTAAAGAAAAAACTACCAAATAAAATTATTTTCATAAAGCGTTAATTAGTACAATAGAGTATGTAATCTTGTGAAAATTCAAAGTTAACTACAAATTCTATTCTCCATTTTAATTTCAACCTAGCACACTTCTCTCAATCCTATGCCTTATTTGCTACCACTCTCTACACAACTCTAGCACCTATATGAGGAGGTAGATAGAAAGATCTCTTTAGCAAGCCAAGTGACAGCGTACCCATCTCACTAGAATTCTTTTAGGTTATGGTACACCAATAGCAATTCAGTGATCTGATAAGTTAAGGGAGGAAGGTTTATGCTACAGTTAGTAGAAATAATCAAAACTATGAGTAACAGATTCTAACATCTTCATTTAAGCACATCCCTATCTGTTAATCAATATTGCTATTGTCTTGAAAAGTTATATTTATGCAGAAGACCCCACTAAAAGGTCCTGAGAGCCATCAGATGTTATGAACTTCTTTTAATGAGAGCAACAGGATCAAAAGCGAGTTTGACTTACCATATCAATTGATAGAGGCATTCAGAAGGCTGATGAATTTGATTTTTTCTTTTTGTCTCAGCAACGCAGAGAGATTCTCCTCTGCAACACTGCCTCTGCTGGCCATGCAATTTAATCTGCAGATGGAAAACGCCACCGTTAGTCCATTATTAGAACTTGAATATTTCCATACTAAAGAAAAAACTACCAAATAAAATTATTTTCATAAAGCGTTAATTAGTACAATAGAGTCTGTAATCTTGTGAAAATTCAAAGTTAACTACAAATTCTATTCTCCATTTTAATTTCAACCTAGCACACTTCTCTCACTCTGATGACTCATTTGCTACCACTCTCTACACAACTCTAGCACCTATATGAGGAGGTAGATAGAAAGATCTCTTTAGCAAGCCAAGTGACAGCGTAGCGTACCCTTCTCACTAGAATTCTTTTAGGTTATGGTACACCAATAGCAATTCAGTGATCTGATAAGTTAAGGGAGGAAGGTTTATGCTACAGTTAGTAGAAATAATCAAAACTATGAGTAACAGATTCTAACATCTTCATTTAAGCACATCCCTATCTGTTAACCAATATTGCTATCGTCTTGAAAAGTTATATTTATGCGGAAGACGCCACTAAAAGGTCCTGAGAGCCATCAGATGTTATGAACTTCTTTTAATGAGAGCAAAACGATCAAAAGCGAGTTTGACTTACCATATCAATTGATAGACGCATGCAGAAGGCTGATGAATTTGATTTTTTCTTTTTGTCTCAGCAACGCAGAGATATTCTCCTCTGCAACACTGCCTCTGCTGGCCATGCAATATAATCTGCAGATGGAAAACTCCACCGTTAGTCCATTATTAGAACTTGAATATTTGCAAACTAAAGAAAAAACTACCAAATAAAATTATTTTCATAAAGCGTTAATTAGTACAATAGAGTCTGTAATCTTGTGAAAATGCAAAGTTCACTACAAATTCTATTCTCCATTTTAATTTCCACCTAGCACACTTCTCTCAATCCTATGCCTCATTTGCTACCACTCTCTACACAACTCTAGCACCTATATGAGGAGGTAGATAGAAAGATCTCTTTAGCAAGCCAAGTGACAGCGTACCCGACTCACTAGAATTCTTTTAGGTTATGGTACAACAATAGCAATTCAGTGATCTGATAAGTTAAGGGAGGAAGGTTTATGCTACAGTTAGTAGAAATAATCAAAACTATGAGTAACAGATTCTAACATCTTCATTTAAGCACATCCCTATCTGTTAACCAATATTGCTATCGTCTAAAAAATGTTATATTTATGCGGAAGACCCCACTAAAAGGTGCTGAGAGCCATCAGATGTTATGAACTTCTTTTAATGAGAGCAAAACGATCAAAAGCGAGTTTGACTTACCATATCAATTGATAGACGCATGCAGAAGGCTGATGAATTTGATTTTTTCTTTTTGTCTCAGCAACGCAGAGAGATTCTCCTCTGCAACACTGCCTCTGCTGACCATGCAATATAATCTGCAGATGGAAAACTCCACCGTTAGTCCATTATTAGAACTTGAATATTTCCAAACTAAAGAAAAAACTACCAAATAAAATTATTTTCATAAAGCGTTAATTAGTACAATAGAGTCTGTAATCTTGTGAAAATTCAAAGTTCACTACAAATTCTATTCTCCATTTTAATTTCAACCTAGCACACTTCTCTCAATCATATGCCTCATTTGCTACCACTCTCTACACAACTCTAGCACCTATATGAGGAGGTAGATAGAAAGATCTCTTTAGCAAGCCAAGTGACAGCGTACCCATCTCACTAGAATTCTTTTAGGTTATGGTACACCAATAGCAATTCAGTGATCTGATAAGTTAAGGGAGGAAGGTTTATGCTACAGTTAGTAGAAATAATCAAAACTATGAGTAATAGATTCTAACATCTTCATTTAAGCACATCCCTATCTGTTAACCAATATTGCTATCGTCTTGAAAAGTTATATTTATGCGGAAGACCCCACTAAAAGGTCATGAGAGCCATCAGATGTTATGAACTTCTTTTAATGAGAGCTAAACGATCAAAAGCGAGTTTGACTTACCATATCAATTGATAGACGCATGCAGAAGGCTGATGAATTTGATTTTTTCTTTTTGTCTCAGCAACGCAGAGAGATTCTCCTCTGCAACACTGCCTCTGCTGGCCATGCAATTTAATCTGCAGATGGAAAACGCCACCGTTAGTCCATTATTAGAACTTGAATATTTCCAAACTAAAGAAAAAACTACCAAATAAAATTATTTTCATAAAGCGTTAATTAGTACAATAGAGTATGTAATCTTGTGAAAATTCAAAGTTAACTACAAATTCTATTCTCCATTTTAATTTCAACCTAGCACACTTCTCTCAATCCTATGCCTTATTTGCTACCACTCTCTACACAACTCTAGCACCTATATGAGGAGGTAGATAGAAAGATCTCTTTAGCAAGCCAAGTGACAGCGTACCCATCTCACTAGAATTCTTTTAGGTTATGGTACACCAATAGCAATTCAGTGATCTGATAAGTTAAGGGAGGAAGGTTTATGCTACAGTTAGTAGAAATAATCAAAACTATGAGTAACAGATTCTAACATCTTCATTTAAGCACATCCCTATCTGTTAATCAATATTGCTATTGTCTTGAAAAGTTATATTTATGCAGAAGACCCCACTAAAAGGTCCTGAGAGCCATCAGATGTTATGAACTTCTTTTAATGAGAGCAACAGGATCAAAAGCGAGTTTGACTTACTATATCAATTGATAGAGGCATTCAGAAGGCTGATGAATTTGATTTTTTCTTTTTGTCTCAGCAACGCAGAGAGATTCTCCTCTGCAACTCTGCCTCTGCTGGCCATGCAATTTATTCTGCAGATGGAAAACGCCACCGTTAGTCCATTATTAGAACTTGAATATTTCCATACTAAAGAAAAAACTACCAAATAAAATTATTTTCATAAAGCGTTAATTAGTACAATAGAGTCTGTAATCTTGTGAAAATTCAAAGTTAACTACAAATTCTATTCTCCATTTTAATTTCAACCTAGCACACTTCTCTCACTCCTATGACTCATTTGCTACCACTCTCTACACAACTCTAGCACCTATATGAGGAGGTAGATAGAAAGATCTCTTTAGCAAGCCAAGTGACAGCGTAGCGTACCCTTCTCACTAGAATTCTTTTAGGTTATGGTACACCAATAGCAATTCAGTGATCTGATAAGTTAAGGGAGGAAGGTTTATGCTACAGTTAGTAGAAATAATCAAAACTATGAGTAACAGATTCTAACATCTTCATTTAAGCACATCCCTATCTGTTAACCAATATTGCTATCGTCTTGAAAAGTTATATTTATGCGGAAGACGCCACTAAAAGGTCCTGAGAGCCATCAGATGTTATGAACTTCTTTTAATGAGAGCAAAACGATCAAAAGCGAGTTTGACTTACCATATCAATTGATAGACGCATGCAGAAGGCTGATGAATTAGATTTTTTCTTTTTGTCTCAGCAACGCAGAGATATTCTCCTCTGCAACACTGCCTCTGCTGGCCATGCAATATAATCTGCAGATGGAAAACTCCACCGTTAGTCCATTATTAGAACTTGAATAATGGCAAACTAAAGAAAAAACTACCAAATAAAATTATTTTCATAAAGCGTTAATTAGTACAATAGAGTCTGTAATCTTGTGAAAATTCAAAGTTCACTACAAATTCTATTCTCCATTTTAATTTCAACCTAGCACACTTCTCTCAATCCTATGCCTCATTTGCTACCACTCTCTACACAGCTCTAGCACCTATATGAGGAGGTAGATAGAAAGATCTCTTTAGCAAGCCAAGTGACAGCGTACCCGACTCACTAGAATTCTTTTAGGTTATGGTACACCAATAGCAATTCAGTGATCTGATAAGTTAAGGGAGGAAGGTTTATGCTACAGTTAGTAGAAATAATCAAAACTATGAGTAACAGATTCTAACATCTTCATTTAAGCACATCCCTATCTGTTAACCAATATTGCTATCGTCTTGAAAAGTTATATTTATGCGGAAGACCCCACTAAAAGGTGCTGAGAGCCATCAGATGTTATGAACTTCTTTTAATGAGAGCAAAACGATCAAAAGCGAGTTTGACTTACCATATCAATTGATAGATGCATGCAGAAGGCTGATGAATTTGATTTTTTCTTTTTGTCTCAGCAACGCAGAGAGATTCTCCTCTGCAACACTGCCTCTGCTGACCATGCAATATAATCTGCAGATGGAAAACTCCACCGTTAGTCCATTATTAGAACTTGAATATTTCCAAACTAAAGAAAAAACTACCAAATAAAATTATTTTCATAAAGCGTTAATTAGTACAATAGAGTCTGTAATCTTGTGAAAATTCAAAGTTCACTACAAATTCTATTCTCCATTTTAATTTCAACCTAGCACACTTCTCTCAATCATATGCCTCATTTGCTACCACTCTCTACACAACTCTAGCACCTATATGAGGAGGTAGATAGAAAGATCTCTTTAGCAAGCCAAGTGACAGCGTACCCATCTCACTAGAATTCTTTTAGGTTATGGTACACCAATAGCAATTCAGTGATCTGATAAGTTAAGGGAGGAAGGTTTATGCTACAGTTAGTAGAAATAATCAAAACTATGAGTAATAGATTCTAACATCTTCATTTAAGCACATCCCTATCTGTTAACCAATATTGCTATCGTCTTGAAAAGTTATATTTATGCGGAAGACCCCACTAAAAGGTCATGAGAGCCATCAGATGTTATGAACTTCTTTTAATGAGAGCTAAACGATCAAAAGCGAGTTTGACTTACCATATCAATTGATAGACGCATGCAGAAGGCTGATGAATTTGATTTTTTCTTTTTGTCTCAGCAACGCAGAGAGATTCTCCTCTGCAACACTGCCTCTGCTGGCCATGCAATTTAATCTGCAGATGGAAAACGCCACCGTTAGTCCATTATTAGAACTTGAATATTTCCAAACTAAAGAAAAAACTACCAAATAAAATTATTTTCATAAAGCGTTAATTAGTACAATAGAGTATGTAATCTTGTGAAAATTCAAAGGTAACTACAAATTCTATTCTCCATTTTAATTTCAACCTAGCACACTTCTCTCAATCCTATGCCTTATTTGCTACCACTCTCTACACAACTCTAGCACCTATATGAGGAGGTAGATAGAAAGATCTCTTTAGCAAGCCAAGTGACAGCATAGCGTACCCTTCTCACTAGAATTCTTTTAGGTTATGGTACACCAATAGCAATTCAGTGATCTGATAAGTTAAGGGAGGAAGGTTTATGCTACAGTTAGTAGAAATAATCAAAACTATGAGTAACAGATTCTAACATCTTCATTTAAGCACATCCCTATCTGTTAATCAATATTGCTATCGTCTTGAAAAGTTATATTTATGCGGAAGACCCCACTAAAAGGTCATGAGAGCCATCAGATGTTATGAACTTCTTTTAATGAGAGCTAAACGATCAAAAGCGAGTTTGACTTACCATATCAATTGATAGACGCATGCAGAAGGCTGATGAATTAGATTTTTTCTTTTTGTCTCAGCAACGCAGAGAGATTCTCCTCTGCAACACTGCCTCTGCTGGCCATGCAATATAATCTGCAGATGGAAAACTCCACCATTAGTCCATTATTAGAACTTGAATATTCCCAAACTAAAGAAAAAACTACCAAATAAAATTATTTTCATAAAGCGTTAATTAGTACAATAGAGTCTGTAATCTTGTGAAAATTCAAAGTTCACTACAAATTCTATTCTCCATTTTAATTTCAACCTAGCACACTTCTCTCAATCCTATGCCTCATTTGCTACCACTCTCTACACAACTCTAGCACCTATATGAGGAGGTAGATAGAAAGATCTCTTTAGCAAGCCAAGTGACAGCGTACCCATCTCACTAGAATTCTTTTAGGTTATGGTACACCAATAGCAATTCAGTGATCTGATAAGTTAAGGGAGGAAGGTTTATGCTACAGTTAGTAGAAATAATCAAAACTATGAGTAACAGATTCTAACATCTTCATTTAAGCACATCCCTATCTGTTAATCAATATTGCTATTGTCTTGAAAAGTTATATTTATGCAGAAGACCCCACTAAAAGGTCATGAGAGCCATCAGATGTTATGAACTTCTTTTAATGAGAGCTAAACGATCAAAAGCGAGTTTGACTTACCATATCAATTGATAGACGCATGCAGAAGGCTGATGAATTTGATTTTTTCTTTTTGACTCAGCAACGCAGAGAGATTCTCCTCCGCAGCACTGCCTCTGCTGGCCATGCAATATAATCTGCAGATGGAAAACTCCACCATTAGTCCATTATTAGAACTTGAATATTTCCAAACTAAAGAAAAAACTACCAAATAAAATTATTTTCATAAAGCGTTAATTAGTACAATAGAGTCTGTAATCTTGTGAAAATTCAAAGTTAACTACAAATTCTATTCTCCATTTTAATTTCAACCTAGCACACTTCTCTCAATCCTATGCCTTATTTGCTACCACTCTCTACACAACTCTAGCACCTATATGAGGAGGTAGATAGAAAGATCTCTTTAGCAAGCCAAGTGACAGCGTAGCGTACCCGACTCACTAGAATTCTTTTAGGTTATGGTACACCAATAGCAATTCAGTGATCTGATAAGTTAAGGGAGGAAGGTTTATGCTACAGTTAGTAGAAATAATCAAAATTATGAGTAACAGATTCTAACATCTTCATTTAAGCACATCCCTATCTGTTAACCAATATTGCTATCGTCTTGAAAAGTTATATTTATGCGGAAGACCCCACTAAAAGGTGCTGAGAGCCATCAGATGTTATGAACTTCTTTTAATGAGAGCAAAACGATCAAAAGTGAGTTTGACTTACCATATCAATTGATAGACGCATGCAGAAGGCTGATGAATTTGATTTTTTCTTTTTGTCTCAGCAACGCAGAGAGATTCTCCTCTGCAACACTGCCTCTGCTGACCATGCAATATAATCTGCAGATGGAAAACTCCACCGTTAGTCCATTATTAGAACTTGAATATTTCCAAACTAAAGAAAAAACTACCAAATAAAATTATTTTCATAAAGCGTTAATTAGTACAATAGAGTCTGTAATCTTGTGAAAATTCAAAGTTCACTACAAATTCTATTCTCCATTTTAATTTCAACCTAGCACACTTCTCTCAATCATATGCCTCATTTGCTACCACTCTCTACACAACTCTAGCACCTATATGAGGAGGTAGATAGAAAGATCTCTTTAGCAAGCCAAGTGACAGCGTACCCATCTCACTAGAATTCTTTTAGGTTATGGTACACCAATAGCAATTCAGTGATCTGATAAGTTAAGGGAGGAAGGTTTATGCTACAGTTAGTAGAAATAATCAAAACTATGTGTAATAGATTCTAACATCTTCATTTAAGCACATCCCTATCTGTTAACCAATATTGCTATCGTCTTGAAAAGTTATATTTATGCGGAAGACCCCACTAAAAGGTCATGAGAGCCATCAGATGTTATGAACTTCTTTTAATGAGAGCTAAACGATCAAAAGCGAGTTTGACTTACCATATCAATTGATAGACGCATGCAGAAGGCTGATGAATTTGATTTTTTTTTTTTGTCTCAGCAACGCAGAGAGATTCTCCTCTGCAACACTGCCTCTGCTGGCCATGCAATATAATCTGCAGATGGAAAACTCCACCATTAGTCCATTATTAGAACTTGAATATTTCCAAACTAAAGAAAAAACTACCAAATAAAATTATTTTCATAAAGCGTTAATTAGTACAATAGAGTCTGTAATCTTGTGAAAATTCAAAGTTAACTACAAATTCTATTCTCCATTTTAATTTCAACCTAGCACACTTCTCTCAATCCTATGCCTTATTTGCTACCACTCTCTACACAACTCTAGCACCTATATGAGGAGGTAGATAGAAAGATCTCTTTAGCAAGCCAAGTGACAGCGTAGCGTACCCGACTCACTAGAATTCTTTTAGGTTATGGTACACCAATAGCAATTCAGTGATCTGATAAGTTAAGGGAGGAAGGTTTATGCTACAGTTAGTAGAAATAATCAAAATTATGAGTAACAGATTCTAACATCTTCATTTAAGCACATCCCTATCTGTTAACCAATATTGCTATCGTCTTGAAAAGTTATATTTATGCGGAAGACCCCACTAAAAGGTGCTGAGAGCCATCAGATGTTATGAACTTCTTTTAATGAGAGCAAAACGATCAAAAGTGAGTTTGACTTACCATATCAATTGATAGACGCATGCAGAAGGCTGATGAATTTGATTTTTTCTTTTTGTCTCAGCAACGCAGAGAGATTCTCCTCTGCAACACTGCCTCTGCTGACCATGCAATATAATCTGCAGATGGAAAACTCCACCGTTAGTCCATTATTAGAACTTGAATATTTCCAAACTAAAGAAAAAACTACCAAATAAAATTATTTTCATAAAGCGTTAATTAGTACAATAGAGTCTGTAATCTTGTGAAAATTCAAAGTTCACTACAAATTCTATTCTCCATTTTAATTTCAACCTAGCACACTTCTCTCAATCATATGCCTCATTTGCTACCACTCTCTACACAACTCTAGCACCTATATGAGGAGGTAGATAGAAAGATCTCTTTAGCAAGCCAAGTGACAGCGTACCCATCTCACTAGAATTCTTTTAGGTTATGGTACACCAATAGCAATTCAGTGATCTGATAAGTTAAGGGAGGAAGGTTTATGCTACAGTTAGTAGAAATAATCAAAACTATGTGTAATAGATTCTAACATCTTCATTTAAGCACATCCCTATCTGTTAACCAATATTGCTATCGTCTTGAAAAGTTATATTTATGCGGAAGACCCCACTAAAAGGTCATGAGAGCCATCAGATGTTATGAACTTCTTTTAATGAGAGCTAAACGATCAAAAGCGAGTTTGACTTACCATATCAATTGATAGACGCATGCAGAAGGCTGATGAATTTGATTTTTTTTTTTTGTCTCAGCAACGCAGAGAGATTCTCCTCTGCAACACTGCCTCTGCTGGCCATGCAATTTAATCTGCAGATGGAAAACGCCACCGTTTGTCCATTATTAGAACTTGAATATTTCCAAACTAAAGAAAAAACTACCAAATAAAATTATTTTCATAAAGCGTTAATTAGTACAATAGAGTATGTAATCTTGTGAAAATTCAAAGTTAACTACAAATTCTATTCTCCATTTTAATTTCAACCTAGCACACTTCTCTCAATCCTATGCCTTATTTGCTACCACTCTCTACACAACTCTAGCACCTATATGAGGAGGTAGATAGAAAGATCTCTTTAGCAAGCCAAGTGACAGCGTACCCATCTCACTAGAATTCTTTTAGGTTATGGTACACCAATAGCAATTCAGTGATCTGATAAGTTAAGGGAGGAAGGTTTATGCTACAGTTAGTAGAAATAATCAAAACTATGAGTAACAGATTCTAACATCTTCATTTAAGCACATCCCTATCTGTTAATCAATATTGCTATTGTCTAGAAAAGTTATATTTATGCAGAAGACCCCACTAAAAGGTCCTGAGAGCCATCAGATGTTATGAACTTCTTTTAATGAGAGCAACAGGATCAAAAGCGAGTTTGACTTACCATATCAATTGATAGAGGCATTCAGAAGGCTGATGAATTTGATTTTTTCTTTTTGTCTCAGCAACGCAGAGAGATTCTCCTCTGCAACACTGCCTCTGCTGGCCATGCAATTTAATCTGCAGATGGAAAACGCCACCGTTAGTCCATTATTAGAACTTGAATATTTCCATACTAAAGAAAAAACTACCAAATAAAATTATTTTCATAAAGCGTTAATTAGTACAATAGAGTCTGTAATCTTGTGAAAATTCAAAGTTAACTACAAATTCTATTCTCCATTTTAATTTCAACCTAGCACACTTCTCTCAATCCTATGCCTTATTTGCTACCACTCTCTACACAACTCTAGCACCTATATGAGGAGGTAGATAGAAAGATCTCTTTAGCAAGCCAAGTGACAGCGTAGCGTACCCGACTCACTAGAATTCTTTTAGGTTATGGTACACCAATAGCAATTCAGTGATCTGATAAGTTAAGGGAGGAAGGTTTATGCTACAGTTAGTAGAAATAATCAAAACTATGAGTAACAGATTCTAACATCTTCATTTAAGCACATCCCTATCTGTTAACCAATATTGCTATCGTCTTGAAAAGTTATATTTATGCGGAAGACCCCACTAAAAGGTGCTGAGAGCCATCAGATGTTATGAACTTCTTTTAATGAGAGCAAAACGATCAAAAGTGAGTTTGACTTACCATATCAATTGATAGACGCATGCAGAAGGCTGATGAATTTGATTTTTTCTTTTTGTCTCAGCAACGCAGAGAGATTCTCCTCTGCAACACTGCCTCTGCTGACCATGCAATATAATCTGCAGATGGAAAACTCCACCGTTAGTCCATTATTAGAACTTGAATATTTCCAAACTAAAGAAAAAACTACCAAATAAAATTATTTTCATAAAGCGTTAATTAGTACAATAGAGTCTGTAATCTTGTGAAAATTCAAAGTTCACTACAAATTCTATTCTCCATTTTAATTTCAACCTAGCACACTTCTCTCAATCATATGCCTCATTTGCTACCACTCTCTACACAACTCTAGCACCTATATGAGGAGGTAGATAGAAAGATCTCTTTAGCAAGCCAAGTGACAGCGTACCCATCTCACTAGAATTCTTTTAGGTTATGGTACACCAATAGCAATTCAGTGATCTGATAAGTTAAGGGAAGAAGGTTTATGCTACAGTTAGTAGAAATAATCAAAACTATGTGTAATAGATTCTAACATCTTCATTTAAGCACATCCCTATCTGTTAACCAATATTGCTATCGTCTTGAAAAGTTATATTTATGCGGAAGACCCCACTAAAAGGTCATGAGAGCCATCAGATGTTATGAACTTCTTTTAATGAGAGCTAAACGATCAAAAGCGAGTTTGACTTACCATATCAATTGATAGACGCATGCAGAAGGCTGATGAATTTGATTTTTTCTTTTTGTCTCAGCAACGCAGAGAGATTCTCCTCTGCAACACTGCCTCTGCTGGCCATGCAATTTAATCTGCAGATGGAAAACGCCACCGTTTGTCCATTATTAGAACTTGAATATTTCCAAACTAAAGAAAAAACTACCAAATAAAATTATTTTCATAAAGCGTTAATTAGTACAATAGAGTATGTAATCTTGTGAAAATTCAAAGTTAACTACAAATTCTATTCTCCATTTTAATTTCAACCTAGCACACTTCTCTCAATCCTATGCCTTATTTGCTACCACTCTCTACACAACTCTAGCACCTATATGAGGAGGTAGATAGAAAGATCTCTTTAGCAAGCCAAGTGACAGCGTACCCATCTCACTAGAATTCTTTTAGGTTATGGTACACCAATAGCAATTCAGTGATCTGATAAGTTAAGGGAGGAAGGTTTATGCTACAGTTAGTAGAAATAATCAAAACTATGAGTAACAGATTCTAACATCTTCATTTAAGCACATCCCTATCTGTTAATCAATATTGCTATTGTCTTGAAAAGTTATATTTATGCAGAAGACCCCACTAAAAGGTCCTGAGAGCCATCAGATGTTATGAACTTCTTTTAATGAGAGCAACAGGATCAAAAGCGAGTTTGACTTACCATATCAATTGATAGAGGCATTCAGAAGGCTGATGAATTTGATTTTTTCTTTTTGTCTCAGCAACGCAGAGAGATTCTCCTCTGCAACACTGCCTCTGCTGGCCATGCAATTTAATCTGCAGATGGAAAACGCCACCGTTAGTCCATTATTAGAAATTGAATATTTCCATACTAAAGAAAAAACTACCAAATAAAATTATTTTCATAAAGCGTTAATTAGTACAATAGAGTCTGTAATCTTGTGAAAATTCAAAGTTAACTACAAATTCTATTCTCCATTTTAATTTCAACCTAGCACACTTCTCTCACTCTGATGACTCATTTGCTACCACTCTCTACACAACTCTAGCACCTATATGAGGAGGTAGATAGAAAGATCTCTTTAGCAAGCCAAGTGACAGCGTAGCGTACCCTTCTCACTAGAATTCTTTTAGGTTATGGTACACCAATAGCAATTCAGTGATCTGATAAGTTAAGGGAGGAAGGTTTATGCTACAGTTAGTAGAAATAATCAAAACTATGAGTAACAGATTCTAACATCTTCATTTAAGCACATCCCTATCTGTTAACCAATATTGCTATCGTCTTGAAAAGTTATATTTATGCGGAAGACGCCACTAAAAGGTCCTGAGAGCCATCAGATGTTATGAACTTCTTTTAATGAGAGCAAAACGATCAAAAGCGAGTTTGACTTACCATATCAATTGATAGACGCATGCAGAAGGCTGATGAATTTGATTTTTTCTTTTTGTCTCAGCAACGCAGAGATATTCTCCTCTGCAACACTGCCTCTGCTGGCCATGCAATATAATCTGCAGATGGAAAACTCCACCGTTAGTCCATTATTAGAACTTGAATATTTGCAAACTAAAGAAAAAACTACCAAATAAAATTATTTTCATAAAGCGTTAATTAGTACAATAGAGTCTGTAATCTTGTGAAAATGCAAAGTTCACTACAAATTCTATTCTCCATTTTAATTTCCACCTAGCACACTTCTCTCAATCCTATGCCTCATTTGCTACCACTCTCTACACAACTCTAGCACCTATATGAGGAGGTAGATAGAAAGATCTCTTTAGCAAGCCAAGTGACAGCGTACCCGACTCACTAGAATTCTTTTAGGTTATGGTACAACAATAGCAATTCAGTGATCTGATAAGTTAAGGGAGGAAGGTTTATGCTACAGTTAGTAGAAATAATCAAAACTATGAGTAACAGATTCTAACATCTTCGTTTAAGCACATCCCTATCTGTTAACCAATATTGCTATCGTCTAAAAAATGTTATATTTATGCGGAAGACCCCACTAAAAGGTGCTGAGAGCCATCAGATGTTATGAACTTCTTTTAATGAGAGCAAAACGATCAAAAGCGAGTTTGACTTACCATATCAATTGATAGACGCATGCAGAAGGCTGATGAATTTGATTTTTTCTTTTTGTCTCAGCAACGCAGAGAGATTCTCCTCTGCAACACTGCCTCTGCTGACCATGCAATATAATCTGCAGATGGAAAACTCCACCGTTAGTCCATTATTAGAACTTGAATATTTCCAAACTAAAGAAAAAACTACCAAATAAAATTATTTTCATAAAGCGTTAATTAGTACAATAGAGTCTGTAATCTTGTGAAAATTCAAAGTTCACTACAAATTCTATTCTCCATTTTAATTTCAACCTAGCACACTTCTCTCAATCATATGCCTCATTTGCTACCACTCTCTACACAACTCTAGCACCTATATGAGGAGGTAGATAGAAAGATCTCTTTAGCAAGCCAAGTGACAGCGTACCCATCTCACTAGAATTCTTTTAGGTTATGGTACACCAATAGCAATTCAGTGATCTGATAAGTTAAGGGAGGAAGGTTTATGCTACAGTTAGTAGAAATAATCAAAACTATGAGTAATAGATTCTAACATCTTCATTTAAGCACATCCCTATCTGTTAACCAATATTTCTATCGTCTTGAAAAGTTATATTTATGCGGAAGACCCCACTAAAAGGTCATGAGAGCCATCAGATGTTATGAACTTCTTTTAATGAGAGCTAAACGATCAAAAGCGAGTTTGACTTACCATATCAATTGATAGACGCATGCAGAAGGCTGATGAATTTGATTTTTTCTTTTTGTCTCAGCAACGCAGAGAGATTCTCCTCTGCAACACTGCCTCTGCTGGCCATGCAATTTAATCTGCAGATGGAAAACGCCACCGTTAGTCCATTATTAGAACTTGAATATTTCCAAACTAAAGAAAAAACTACCAAATAAAATTATTTTCATAAAGCGTTAATTAGTACAATAGAGTATGTAATCTTGTGAAAATTCAAAGTTAACTACAAATTCTATTCTCCATTTTAATTTCAACCTAGCACACTTCTCTCAATCCTATGCCTTATTTGCTACCACTCTCTACACAACTCTAGCACCTATATGAGGAGGTAGATAGAAAGATCTCTTTAGCAAGCCAAGTGACAGCGTACCCATCTCACTAGAATTCTTTTAGGTTATGGTACACCAATAGCAATTCAGTGATCTGATAAGTTAAGGGAGGAAGGTTTATGCTACAGTTAGTAGAAATAATCAAAACTATGAGTAACAGATTCTAACATCTTCATTTAAGCACATCCCTATCTGTTAATCAATATTGCTATTGTCTTGAAAAGTTATATTTATGCAGAAGACCCCACTAAAAGGTCCTGAGAGCCATCAGATGTTATGAACTTCTTTTAATGAGAGCAACAGGATCAAAAGCGAGTTTGACTTACCATATCAATTGATAGACGCATGCAGAAGGCTGATGAATTTGATTTTTTCTTTTTGTCTCAGCAACGCAGAGAGATTCTCCTCTGCAACACTGCCTCTGCTGACCATGCAATATAATCTGCAGATGGAAAACTCCACCATTAGTCCATTATTAGAACTTGAATATTTCCAAACTAAAGAAAAAACTACCAAATAAAATTATTTTCATAAAGCGTTAATTAGTACAATAGAGTCTGTAATCTTGTGAAAATTCAAAGTTCACTACAAATTCTATTCTCCATTTTAATTTCAACCTAGCACACTTCTCTCAATCATATGCCTCATTTGCTACCACTCTCTACACAACTCTAGCACCTATATGAGGAGGTAGATAGAAAGATCTCTTTAGCAAGCCAAGTGACAGCGTACCCATCTCACTAGAATTCTTTTAGGTTATGGTACACCAATAGCAATTCAGTGATCTGATAAGTTAAGGGAGGAAGGTTTATGCTACAGTTAGTAGAAATAATCAAAACTATGAGTAATAGATTCTAACATCTTCATTTAAGCACATCCCTATCTGTTAACCAATATTTCTATCGTCTTGAAAAGTTATATTTATGCGGAAGACCCCACTAAAAGGTCATGAGAGCCATCAGATGTTATGAACTTCTTTTAATGAGAGCTAAACGATCAAAAGCGAGTTTGACTTACCATATCAATTGATAGACGCATGCAGAAGGCTGATGAATTTGATTTTTTCTTTTTGTCTCAGCAACGCAGAGAGATTCTCCTCTGCAACACTGCCTCTGCTGGCCATGCAATTTAATCTGCAGATGGAAAACGCCACCGTTAGTCCATTATTAGAACTTGAATATTTCCAAACTAAAGAAAAAACTACCAAATAAAATTATTTTCATAAAGCGTTAATTAGTACAATAGAGTATGTAATCTTGTGAAAATTCAAAGTTAACTACAAATTCTATTCTCCATTTTAATTTCAACCTAGCACACTTCTCTCAATCCTATGCCTTATTTGCTACCACTCTCTACACAACTCTAGCACCTATATGAGGAGGTAGATAGAAAGATCTCTTTAGCAAGCCAAGTGACAGCGTACCCATCTCACTAGAATTCTTTTAGGTTATGGTACACCAATAGCAATTCAGTGATCTGATAAGTTAAGGGAGGAAGGTTTATGCTACAGTTAGTAGAAATAATCAAAACTATGAGTAACAGATTCTAACATCTTCATTTAAGCACATCCCTATCTGTTAATCAATATTGCTATTGTCTTGAAAAGTTATATTTATGCAGAAGACCCCACTAAAAGGTCCTGAGAGCCATCAGATGTTATGAACTTCTTTTAATGAGAGCAACAGGATCAAAAGCGAGTTTGACTTACCATATCAATTGATAGAGGCATTCAGAAGGCTGATGAATTTGATTTTTTCTTTTTGTCTCAGCAACGCAGAGAGATTCTCCTCTGCAACACTGCCTCTGCTGGCCATGCAATTTAATCTGCAGATGGAAAACGCCACCGTTAGTCCATTATTAGAACTTGAATATTTCCATACTAAAGAAAAAACTACCAAATAAAATTATTTTCATAAAGCGTTAATTAGTACAATAGAGTCTGTAATCTTGTGAAAATTCAAAGTTAACTACAAATTCTATTCTCCATTTTAATTTCAACCTAGCACACTTCTCTCACTCCTATGACTCATTTGCTACCACTCTCTACACAACTCTAGCACCTATATGAGGAGGTAGATAGAAAGATCTCTTTAGCAAGCCAAGTGACAGCGTAGCGTACCCTTCTCACTAGAATTCTTTTAGGTTATGGTACACCAATAGCAATTCAGTGATCTGATAAGTTAAGGGAGGAAGGTTTATGCTACAGTTAGTAGAAATAATCAAAACTATGAGTAACAGATTCTAACATCTTCATTTAAGCACATCCCTATCTGTTAACCAATATTGCTATCATCTTGAAAAGTTATATTTATGCGGAAGACGCCACTAAAAGGTCCTGAGAGCCATCAGATGTTATGAACTTCTTTTAATGAGAGCAAAACGATCAAAAGCGAGTTTGACTTACCATATCAATTGATAGACGCATGCAGAAGGCTGATGAATTAGATTTTTTCTTTTTGTCTCAGCAACGCAGAGATATTCTCCTCTGCAACACTGCCTCTGCTGGCCATGCAATATAATCTGCAGATGGAAAACTCCACCGTTAGTCCATTATTAGAACTTGAATATTTGCAAACTAAAGAAAAAACTACCAAATAAAATTCTTTTCATAAAGCGTTAATTAGTACAATAGAGTCTGTAATCTTGTGAAAATTCAAAGTTCACTACAAATTCTATTCTCCATTTTAATTTCAACCTAGCACACTTCTCTCAATCCTATGCCTCATTTGCTACCACTCTCTACACAGCTCTAGCACCTATATGAGGAGGTAGATAGAAAGATCTCTTTAGCAAGCCAAGTGACAGCGTACCCGACTCACTAGAATTCTTTTAGGTTATGGTACACCAATAGCAATTCAGTGATCTGATAAGTTAAGGGAGGAAGGTTTATGCTACAGTTAGTAGAAATAATCAAAACTATGAGTAACAGATTCTAACATCTTCATTTAAGCACATCCCTATCTGTTAACCAATATTGCTATCGTCTTGAAAAGTTATATTTATGCGGAAGACCCCACTAAAAGGTGCTGAGAGCCATCAGATGTTATGAACTTCTTTTAATGAGAGCAAAACGATCAAAAGCGAGTTTGACTTACCATATCAATTGATAGATGCATGCAGAAGGCTGATGAATTTGATTTTTTCTTTTTGTCTCAGCAACGCAGAGAGATTCTCCTCTGCAACACTGCCTCTGCTGACCATGCAATATAATCTGCAGATGGAAAACTCCACCGTTAGTCCATTATTAGAACTTGAATATTTCCAAACTAAAGAAAAAACTACCAAATAAAATTATTTTCATAAAGCGTTAATTAGTACAATAGAGTCTGTAATCTTGTGAAAATTCAAAGTTCACTACAAATTCTATTCTCCATTTTAATTTCAACCTAGCACACTTCTCTCAATCATATGCCTCATTTGCTACCACTCTCTACACAACTCTAGCACCTATATGAGGAGGTAGATAGAAAGATCTCTTTAGCAAGCCAAGTGACAGCGTACCCATCTCACTAGAATTCTTTTAGGTTATGGTACACCAATAGCAATTCAGTGATCTGATAAGTTAAGGGAGGAAGGTTTATGCTACAGTTAGTAGAAATAATCAAAACTATGAGTAATAGATTCTAACATCTTCATTTAAGCACATCCCTATCTGTTAACCAATATTGCTATTGTCTTGAAAAGTTATATTTATGCGGAAGACCCCACTAAAAGGTCATGAGAGCCATCAGATGTTATGAACTTCTTTTAATGAGAGCTAAACGATCAAAAGTGAGTTTGACTTACCATATCAATTGATAGACGCATGCAGAAGGCTGATGAATTTGATTTTTTCTTTTTGTCTCAGCAACGCAGTGAGATTCTCCTCTGCAACACTGCCTCTGCTGGCCATGCAATTTAATCTGCAGATGGAAAACGCCACCGTTAGTCCATTATTAGAACTTGAATATTTCCAAACTAAAGAAAAAACTACCAAATAAAATTATTTTCATAAAGCGTTAATTAGTACAATAGAGTATGTAATCTTGTGAAAATTCAAAGTTAACTACAAATTCTATTCTCCATTTTAATTTCAACCTAGCACACTTCTCTCAATCCTATGCCTCATTTGCTACCACTCTCTACACAACTCTAGCACCTATATGAGGAGGTAGATAGAAAGATCTCTTTAGCAAGCCAAGTGACAGCGTACCCATCTCACTAGAATTCTTTTAGGTTATGGTACACCAATAGCAATTCAGTGATCTGATAAGTTAAGGGAGGAAGGTTTATGCTACAGTTAGTAGAAATAATCAAAACTATGAGTAACAGATTCTAACATCTTCATTTAAGCACATCCCTATCTGTTAATCAATATTGCTATTGTCTTGAAAAGTTATATTTATGCAGAAGACCCCACTAAAAGGTCATGAGAGCCATCAGATGTTATGAACTTCTTTTAATGAGAGCTAAACGATCAAAAGCGAGTTTGACTTACCATATCAATTGATAGACGCATGCAGAAGGCTGATGAATTTGATTTTTTCTTTTTGTCTCAGCAACGCAGAGAGATTCTCCTCCGCAGCACTGCCTCTGCTGGCCATGCAATTTAATCTGCAGATGGAAAACTCCACCATTAGTCCATTATTAGAACTTGAATATTTCCAAACTAAAGAAAAAACTACCAAATAAAATTATTTTCATAAAGCGTTAATTAGTACAATAGAGTATGTAATCTTGTGAAAATTCAAAGTTAACTACAAATTCTATTCTCCATTTTAATTTCAACCTAGCACACTTCTCTCAATCCTATGCCTCATTTGCTACCACTCTCTACACAACTCTAGCACCTATATGAGGAGGTAGATAGAATGATCTCTTTAGCAAGCCAAGTGACAGCGTACCCATCTCACTAGAATTCTTTTAGGTTATGGTACACCAATAGCAATTCAGTGATCTGATAAGTTAAGGGAGGAAGGTTTATGCTACAGTTAGTAGAAATAATCAAAACTATGAGTAACAGATTCTAACATCTTCATTTAAGCACATCCCTATCTGTTAATCAATATTGCTATTGTCTTGAAAAGTTATATTTATGCAGAAGACCCCACTAAAAGGTCCTGAGAGCCATCAGATGTTATGAACTTCTTTTAATGAGAGCAACAGGATCAAAAGCGAGTTTGACTTACCATATCAATTGATAGAGGCATTCAGAAGGCTGATGAATTTGATTTTTTCTTTTTGTCTCAGCAACGCAGAGAGATTCTCCTCTGCAACACTGCCTCTGCTGGCCATGCAATTTAATCTGCAGATGGAAAACGCCACCGTTAGTCCATTATTAGAACTTGAATATTTCCATACTAAAGAAAAAACTACCAAATAAAATTATTTTCATAAAGCGTTAATTAGTACAATAGAGTCTGTAATCTTGTGAAAATTCAAAGTTAACTACAAATTCTATTCTCCATTTTAATTTCAACCTAGCACACTTCTCTCACTCCTATGACTCATTTGCTACCACTCTCTACACAACTCTAGCACCTATATGAGGAGGTAGATAGAAAGATCTCTTTAGCAAGCCAAGTGACAGCGTAGCGTACCCTTCTCACTAGAATTCTTTTAGGTTATGGTACACCAATAGCAATTCAGTGATCTGATAAGTTAAGGGAGGAAGGTTTATGCTACAGTTAGTAGAAATAATCAAAACTATGAGTAACAGATTCTAACATCTTCATTTAAGCACATCCCTATCTGTTAACCAATATTGCTATCATCTTGAAAAGTTATATTTATGCGGAAGACGCCACTAAAAGGTCCTGAGAGCCATCAGATGTTATGAACTTCTTTTAATGAGAGCAAAACGATCAAAAGCGAGTTTGACTTACCATATCAATTGATAGACGCATGCAGAAGGCTGATGAATTAGATTTTTTCTTTTTGTCTCAGCAACGCAGAGATATTCTCCTCTGCAACACTGCCTCTGCTGGCCATGCAATATAATCTGCAGATGGAAAACTCCACCGTTAGTCCATTATTAGAACTTGAATATTTGCAAACTAAAGAAAAAACTACCAAATAAAATTCTTTTCATAAAGCGTTAATTAGTACAATAGAGTCTGTAATCTTGTGAAAATTCAAAGTTCACTACAAATTCTATTCTCCATTTTAATTTCAACCTAGCACACTTCTCTCAATCCTATGCCTCATTTGCTACCACTCTCTACACAGCTCTAGCACCTATATGAGGAGGTAGATAGAAAGATCTCTTTAGCAAGCCAAGTGACAGCGTACCCGACTCACTAGAATTCTTTTAGGTTATGGTACACCAATAGCAATTCAGTGATCTGATAAGTTAAGGGAGGAAGGTTTATGCTACAGTTAGTAGAAATAATCAAAACTATGAGTAACAGATTCTAACATCTTCATTTAAGCACATCCCTATCTGTTAACCAATATTGCTATCGTCTTGAAAAGTTATATTTATGCGGAAGACCCCACTAAAAGGTGCTGAGAGCCATCAGATGTTATGAACTTCTTTTAATGAGAGCAAAACGATCAAAAGCGAGTTTGACTTACCATATCAATTGATAGATGCATGCAGAAGGCTGATGAATTTGATTTTTTCTTTTTGTCTCAGCAACGCAGAGAGATTCTCCTCTGCAACACTGCCTCTGCTGACCATGCAATATAATCTGCAGATGGAAAACTCCACCGTTAGTCCATTATTAGAACTTGAATATTTCCAAACTAAAGAAAAAACTACCAAATAAAATTATTTTCATAAAGCGTTAATTAGTACAATAGAGTCTGTAATCTTGTGAAAATTCAAAGTTCACTACAAATTCTATTCTCCATTTTAATTTCAACCTAGCACACTTCTCTCAATCATATGCCTCATTTGCTACCACTCTCTACACAACTCTAGCACCTATATGAGGAGGTAGATAGAAAGATCTCTTTAGCAAGCCAAGTGACAGCGTACCCATCTCACTAGAATTCTTTTAGGTTATGGTACACCAATAGCAATTCAGTGATCTGATAAGTTAAGGGAGGAAGGTTTATGCTACAGTTAGTAGAAATAATCAAAACTATGAGTAATAGATTCTAACATCTTCATTTAAGCACATCCCTATCTGTTAACCAATATTGCTATTGTCTTGAAAAGTTATATTTATGCGGAAGACCCCACTAAAAGGTCATGAGAGCCATCAGATGTTATGAACTTCTTTTAATGAGAGCTAAACGATCAAAAGTGAGTTTGACTTACCATATCAATTGATAGACGCATGCAGAAGGCTGATGAATTTGATTTTTTCTTTTTGTCTCAGCAACGCAGTGAGATTCTCCTCTGCAACACTGCCTCTGCTGGCCATGCAATTTAATCTGCAGATGGAAAACGCCACCGTTAGTCCATTATTAGAACTTGAATATTTCCAAACTAAAGAAAAAACTACCAAATAAAATTATTTTCATAAAGCGTTAATTAGTACAATAGAGTATGTAATCTTGTGAAAATTCAAAGTTAACTACAAATTCTATTCTCCATTTTAATTTCAACCTAGCACACTTCTCTCAATCCTATGCCTCATTTGCTACCACTCTCTACACAACTCTAGCACCTATATGAGGAGGTAGATAGAAAGATCTCTTTAGCAAGCCAAGTGACAGCGTACCCATCTCACTAGAATTCTTTTAGGTTATGGTACACCAATAGCAATTCAGTGATCTGATAAGTTAAGGGAGGAAGGTTTATGCTACAGTTAGTAGAAATAATCAAAACTATGAGTAACAGATTCTAACATCTTCATTTAAGCACATCCCTATCTGTTAATCAATATTGCTATTGTCTTGAAAAGTTATATTTATGCAGAAGACCCCACTAAAAGGTCATGAGAGCCATCAGATGTTATGAACTTCTTTTAATGAGAGCTAAACGATCAAAAGCGAGTTTGACTTACCATATCAATTGATAGACGCATGCAGAAGGCTGATGAATTTGATTTTTTCTTTTTGTCTCAGCAACGCAGAGAGATTCTCCTCCGCAGCACTGCCTCTGCTGGCCATGCAATATAATCTGCAGATGGAAAACTCCACCATTAGTCCATTATTAGAACTTGAATATTTCCAAACTAAAGAAAAAACTACCAAATAAAATTATTTTCATAAAGCGTTAATTAGTACAATAGAGTCTGTAATCTTGTGAAAATTCAAAGTTCACTACAAATTCTATTCTCCATTTTAATTTCAACCTAGCACACTTCTCTCAATCCTATGCCTCATTTGCTACCACTCTCTACACAACTCTAGCACCTATATGAGGAGGTAGATAGAATGATCTCTTTAGCAAGCCAAGTGACAGCGTACCCATCTCACTAGAATTCTTTTAGGTTATGGTACACCAATAGCAATTCAGTGATCTGATAAGTTAAGGGAGGAAGGTTTATGCTACAGTTAGTAGAAATAATCAAAACTATGAGTAACAGATTCTAACATCTTCATTTAAGCACATCCCTATCTGTTAACCAATATTGCTATCATCTTGAAAAGTTATATTTATGCGGAAGACCCCACTAAAAGGTCCTGAGAGCCATCAGATGTTATGAACTTCTTTTAATGAGAGCAACAGGATCAAAAGCGAGTTTGACTTACCATATCAATTGATAGAGGCATTCAGAAGGCTGATGAATTTGATTTTTTCTTTTTGTCTCAGCAACGCAGAGAGAGTCTCCTCTGCAACACTTCCTCTGCTGGCCATGCAATTTAAGCTGCAGATGGAAAACGCCACCGTTAGTCCATTATTAGAACTTGAATATTTCCATACTAAAGAAAAAACTACCAAATAAAATTATTTTCATAAAGCGTTAATTAGCACAATAGAGTCTGTAATCTTGTGAAAATTCAAAGTTAACTACAAATTCTATTCTCCATTTTAATTTCAACCTAGCACACTTCTCTCAATCCTATGCCTCATTTGCTACCACTCTCTACACAACTCTAGCACCTATATGAGGAGGTAGATAGAAAGATCTCTTTAGGAAGCCAAGTGACAGCGTACCCATCTCACTAGAATTCTTTTAGGTTATGGTACACCAATAGCAATTCAGTGATCTGATAAGTTATGGGAGGAAGGTTTATGCTACAGTTAGTAGAAATAATCAAAACTATGAGTAACAGATTCTAACATCTTCATTTAAGCACATCCCTATCTGTTAACCAATATTGCTATTGTCTTGAAAAGTTATATTTATGCGGAAGACCCCACTAAAAGGTCATGAGAGCCATCAGATGTTATGAACTTCTTTTAATGAGAGCTAAACGATCAAAAGCGAGTTTGACTTACCATATCAATTGATAGACGCATGCAGAAGGCTGATGAATTTGATTTTTTCTTTTTGTCTCAGCAACGCAGAGAGATTCTCCTCTGCAACACTGCCTCTGCTGGCCATGCAATTCAATCTGCAGATGGAAAACGCCACCGTTAGTCCATTATTAGAACTTGAATATTTCCAAACTAAAGAAAAAACTACCAAATAAAATTATTTTCATAAAGCGTTAATTAGTACAATAGAGTATGTAATCTTGTGAAAATTCAAAGTTAACTACAAATTCTATTCTCCATTTTAATTTCAACCTAGCACACTTCTCTCAATCCTATGCCTTATTTGCTACCACTCTCTACACAACTCTAGCACCTATATGAGGAGGTAGATAGAATGATCTCTTTAGCAAGCCAAGTGACAGCGTACCCATCTCACTAGAATTCTTTTAGGTTATGGTACACCAATAGCAATTCAGTGATCTGATAAGTTAAGGGAGGAAGGTTTATGCTACAGTTAGTAGAAATAATCAAAACTATGAGTAACAGATTCTAACATCTTCATTTAAGCACATCCCTATCTGTTAACCAATATTGCTATTGTCTTGAAAAGTTATATTTATGCGGAAGACCCAACTAAAAGGTCATGAGAGCCATCAGATGTTATGAACTTCTTTTAATGAGAGCTAAACGATCAAAAGCGAGTTTGACTTACCATATCAATTGATAGACGCATGCAGAAGGCTGATGAATTTGATTTTTTCTTTTTGTCTCAGCAACGCAGAGAGATTCTCCTCTGCAACTCTGCCTCTGCTGGCCATGCAATTTAATCTGCAGATGGAAAACGCCACCGTTAGTCCATTATTAGAACTTGAATATTTCCAAACTAAAGAAAAAACTACCAAATAAAATTATTTTCATAAAGCGTTAATTAGTACAATAGAGTCTGTAATCTTGTGAAAATTCAAAGTTCACTACAAATTCTATTCTCCATTTTAATTTCAACCTAGCACACTTCTCTCAATCCTATGCCTCATTTGCTACCACTCTCTACACAACTCTAGCACCTATATGAGGAGGTAGATAGAATGATCTCTTTAGCAAGCCAAGTGACAGCGTACCCATCTCACTAGAATTCTTTTAGGTTATGGTACACCAATAGCAATTCAGTGATCTGATAAGTTAAGGGAGGAAGGTTTATGCTACAGTTAGTAGAAATAATCAAAACTATGAGTAACAGATTCTAACATCTTCATTTAAGCACATCCCTATCTGTTAACCAATATTGCTATCATCTTGAAAAGTTATATTTATGCGGAAGACCCCACTAAAAGGTCCTGAGAGCCATCAGATGTTATGAACTTCTTTTAATGAGAGCAACAGGATCAAAAGCGAGTTTGACTTACCATATCAATTGATAGAGGCATTCAGAAGGCTGATGAATTTGATTTTTTCTTTTTGTCTCAGCAACGCAGAGAGAGTCTCCTCTGCAACACTTCCTCTGCTGGCCATGCAATTTAATCTGCAGATGGAAAACGCCACCGTTAGTCCATTATTAGAACTTGAATATTTCCATACTAAAGAAAAAACTACCAAATAAAATTATTTTCATAAAGCGTTAATTAGCACAATAGAGTCTGTAATCTTGTGAAAATTCAAAGTTAACTACAAATTCTATTCTCCATTTTAATTTCAACCTAGCACACTTCTCTCAATCCTATGCCTCATTTGCTACCACTCTCTACACAACTCTAGCACCTATATGAGGAGGTAGATAGAAAGATCTCTTTAGGAAGCCAAGTGACAGCGTACCCATCTCACTAGAATTCTTTTAGGTTATGGTACACCAATAGCAATTCAGTGATCTGATAAGTTAAGGGAGGAAGGTTTATGCTACAGTTAGTAGAAATAATCAAAACTATGAGTAACAGATTCTAACATCTTCATTTAAGCACATCCCTATCTGTTAACCAATATTGCTATTGTCTTGAAAAGTTATATTTATGCGGAAGACCCCACTAAAAGGTCATGAGAGCCATCAGATGTTATGAACTTCTTTTAATGAGAGCTAAATGATCAAAAGCGAGTTTGACTTACCATATCAATTGATAGACGCATGCAGAAGGCTGATGAATTTGATTTTTTCTTTTTGTCTCAGCAACGCAGAGAGATTCTCCTCTGCAACACTGCCTCTGCTGGCCATGCAATTCAATCTGCAGATGGAAAACGCCACCGTTAGTCCATTATTAGAACTTGAATATTTCCAAACTAAAGAAAAAACTACCAAATAAAATTATTTTCATAAAGCGTTAATTAGTACAATAGAGTATGTAATCTTGTGAAAATTCAAAGTTAACTACAAATTCTATTCTCCATTTTAATTTCAACCTAGCACACTTCTCTCAATCCTATGCCTTATTTGCTACCACTCTCTACACAACTCTAGCACCTATATGAGGAGGTAGATAGAAAGATCTCTTTAGCAAGCCAAGTGACAGCGTAGCGTACCCTTCTCACTAGAATTTTTTTAGGTTATGGTACACCAATAGCAATTCAGTGATCTGATAAGTTAAGGGAGGAAGGTTTATGCTACAGTTAGTAGAAATAATCAAAACTATGAGTAACAGATTCTAACATCTTCATTTAAGCACATCCCTATCTGTTAACCAATATTGCTATCGTCTTGAAAAGTTATATTTATGCGGAAGACGCCACTAAAAGGTCCTGAGAGCCATCAGATGTTATGAACTTCTTTTAATGAGAGCAAAACGATCAAAAGCGAGTTTGACTTACCATATCAATTGATAGACGCATGCAGAAGGCTGATGAATTTGATTTTTTCTTTTTGTCTCAGCAACGCAGAGATATTCTCCTCTGCAACACTGCCTCTGCTGGCCATGCAATATAATCTGCAGATGGAAAACTCCACCATTAGTCCATTATTAGAACTTGAATATTTCCAAACTAAAGAAAAAACTACCAAATAAAATTATTTTCATAAAGCGTTAATTAGTACAATAGAGTCTGTAATCTTGTGAAAATTCAAAGTTCACTACAAATTCTATTCTCCATTTTAATTTCAACCTAGCACACTTCTCTCAATCCTATGCCTCATTTGCTACCACTCTCTACACAACTCTAGCACCTATATGAGGAGGTAGATAGAATGATCTCTTTAGCAAGCCAAGTGACAGCGTACCCATCTCACTAGAATTCTTTTAGGTTATGGTACACCAATAGCAATTCAGTGATCTGATAAGTTAAGGGAGGAAGGTTTATGCTACAGTTAGTAGAAATAATCAAAACTATGAGTAACAGATTCTAACATCTTCATTTAAGCACATCCCTATCTGTTAACCAATATTGCTATTGTCTTGAAAAGTTATATTTATGCGGAAGACCCAACTAAAAGGTCATGAGAGCCATCAGATGTTATGAACTTCTTTTAATGAGAGCTAAACGATCAAAAGCGAGTTTGACTTACCATATCAATTGATAGACGCATGCAGAAGGCTGATGAATTTGATTTTTTCTTTTTGTCTCAGCAACGCAGAGAGATTCTCCTCTGCAACACTGCCTCTGCTGGCCATGCAATTTAATCTGCAGATGGAAAACGCCACCGTTAGTCCATTATTAGAACTTGAATATTTCCAAACTAAAGAAAAAACTACCAAATAAAATTATTTTCATAAAGCGTTAATTAGTACAATAGAGTATGTAATCTTGTGAAAATTCAAAGTTAACTACAAATTCTATTCTCCATTTTAATTTCAACCTAGCACACTTCTCTCAATCCTATGCCTTATTTGCTACCACTCTCTACACAACTTTAGCACCTATATGAGGAGGTAGATATAAAGATCTCTTTAGCAAGCCAAGTGACAGCGTAGCGTACCCTTCTCACTAGAATTCTTTTAGGTTATGGTACACCAATAGCAATTCAGTGATCTGATAAGTTAAGGGAGGAAGGTTTATGCTACAGTTAGTAGAAATAATCAAAACTATGAGTAACAGATTCTAACATCTTCATTTAAGCACATCCCTATCTGTTAACCAATATTGCTATCGTCTTGAAAAGTTATATTTATGCGGAAGACGCCACTAAAAGGTCCTGAGAGCCATCAGATGTTATGAACTTCTTTTAATGAGAGCAAAACGATCAAAAGCGAGTTTGACTTACCATATCAATTGATAGACGCATGCAGAAGGCTGATGAATTTGATTTTTTCTTTTTGTCTCAGCAACGCAGAGATATTCTCCTCTGCAACACTGCCTCTGCTGGCCATGCAATATAATCTGCAGATGGAAAACTCCACCGTTAGTCCATTATTAGAACTTGAACATTTGCAAACTAAAGAAAAAACTACCAAATAAAATTATTTTCATAAAGCGTTAATTAGTACAATAGAGTCTGTAATCTTGTGAAAATTCAAAGTTCACTACAAATTCTATTCTCCATTTTAATTTCAACCTAGCACACTTCTCTCAAACCTATGCCTCATTTGCTACCACTCTCTACACAACTCTAGCACCTATATGAGGAGGTAGATAGAAAGATCTCTTTAGCAAGCCAAGTGACAGCGTACCCATCTCACTAGAATTCTTTTAGGTTATGGTACACCAATAGCAATTCAGTGATCTGATAAGTTAAGGGAGGAAGGTTTATGCTACAGTTAGTAGAAATAATCAAAACTATGAGTAACAGATTCTAACATCTTCATTTAAGCACATCCCTATCTGTTAATCAATATTGCTATTGTCTTGAAAAGTTATATTTATGCAGAAGACCCCACTAAAAGGTCATGAGAGCCATCAGATGTTATAAACTTCTTTTAATGAGAGCTAAACGATCAAAAGCGAGTTTGACTTACCATATCAATTGATAGACGCATGCAGAAGGCTGATGAATTTGATTTTTTCTTTTTGTCTCAGCAACGCAGAGAGATTCTCCTCTGCAGCACTGCCTCTGCTGGCCATGCAATATAATCTGCAGATGGAAAACTCCACCATTAGTCCATTATTAGAACTTGAATATTTCCAAACTAAAGAAAAAACTACCAAATAAAATTATTTTCATAAAGCGTTAATTAGTACAATAGAGTCTGTAATCTTGTGAAAATTCAAAGTTCACTACAAATTCTATTCTCCATTTTAATTTCAACCTAGCACACTTCTCTCAATCCTATGCCTCATTTGCTACCACTCTCTACCCAACTCTAGCACCTATATGAGGAGGTAGATAGAATGATCTCTTTAGCAAGCCAAGTGACAGCGTACCCATCTCACTAGAATTCTTTTAGGTTATGGTACACCAATAGCAATTCAGTGATCTGATAAGTTAAGGGAGGAAGGTTTATGCTACAGTTAGTAGAAATAATCAAAACTATGAGTAACAGATTCTAACATCTTCATTTAAGCACATCCCTATCTGTTAACCAATATTGCTATCATCTTGAAAAGTTATATTTATGCGGAAGACCCCACTAAAAGGTCCTGAGAGCAATCAGATGTTATGAACTTCTTTTAATGAGAGCAACAGGATCAAAAGCGAGTTTGACTTACCATATCAATTGATAGAGGCATTCAGAAGGCTGATGAATTTGATTTTTTCTTTTTGTCTCAGCAACGCAGAGAGATTCTCCTCTGCAACACTTCCTCTGCTGGCCATGCAATTTAATCTGCAGATGGAAAACGCCACTGTTAGTCCATTATTAGAACTTGAATATTTCCATACTAAAGAAAAAACTACCAAATAATATTATTTTCATAAAGCGTTAATTAGTACAATAGAGTCTGTAATCTTGTGAAAATTCAAAGTTAACTACAAATTCTATTCTCCATTTTAATTTCAACCTAGCACACTTCTCTCAATCCTATGCCTCATTTGCTACCACTCTCTACACAACTCTAGCACCTATATGAGGAGGTAGATAGAAAGATCTCTTTAGCAAGCCAAGTGACAGCGTACCCATCTCACTAGAATTCTTTTAGGTTATGGTACACCAATAGCAATTCAGTGATCTGATAAGTTAAGGGAGGAAGGTTTTTGCTACAGTTAGTAGAAATAATCAAAACTATGAGTAACAGATTCTAACATCTTCATTTAAGCACATCCCTATCTGTTAACCAATATTGCTATTGTCTTGAAAAGTTATATTTATGCGGAAGACCCCACTAAAAGGTCATGAGAGCCATCAGATGGTATGAACTTCTTTTAATGAGAGCTAAACGATCAAAAGCGAGTTTGACTTACCATATCAATTGATAGACGCATGCAGAAGGCTGATGAATTTGATTTTTTCTTTTTGTCTCAGCAACGCAGAGAGATTCTCCTCTGCAACACTGCCTCTGCTGGCCATGCAATTTAATCTGCAGATGGAAAACGCCACCGTTAGTCCATTATTAGAACTTGAATATTTCCAAACTAAAGAAAAAACTACCAAATAAAATTATTTTCATAAAGCGTTAATTAGTACAATAGAGTATGTAATCTTGTGAAAATTCAAAGTTAACTACAAATTCTATTCTCCATTTTAATTTCAACCTAGCACACTTCTCTCAATCCTATGCCTTATTTGCTACCACTCTCTACACAACTCTAGCACCTATATGAGGAGGTAGATAGAAAGATCTCTTTAGCAAGCCAAGTGACAGCGTAGCGTACCCTTCTCACTAGAATTCTTTTAGGTTATGGTACACCAATAGCAATTCAGTGATCTGATAAGTTAAGGGAGGAAGGTTTATGCTACAGTTAGTAGAAATAATCAAAACTATGAGTAACAGATTCTAACATCTTCATTTAAGCACATCCCTATCTGTTAACCAATATTGCTATTGTCTTGAAAAGTTATATTTATGCGGAAGACGCCACTAAAAGGTCCTGAGAGCCATCAGATGTTATGAACTTCTTTTAATGAGAGCAAAACGATCAAAAGCGAGTTTGACTTACCATATCAATTGATAGACGCATGCAGAAGGCTGATGAATTTGATTTTTTCTTTTTGTCTCAGCAACGCAGAGATATTCTCCTCTGCAACACTGCCTCTGCTGGCCATGCAATATAATCTGCAGATGGAAAACTCCACCGTTAGTCCATTATTAGAACTTGAATATTTGCAAACTAAAGAAAAAACTACCAAATAAAATTATTTTCATAAAGCGTTAATTAGTACAATAGAGTCTGTAATCTTGTGAAAATTCAAAGTTCACTACAAATTCTATTCTCCATTTTAATTTCAACCTAGCACACTTCTCTCAATCCTATGCCTCATTTGCTACCACTCTCTACACAACTCTAGCACCTATATGAGGAGGTAGATAGAAAGATCTCTTTAGCAAGCCAAGTGACAGCGTACCCATCTCACTAGAATTCTTTTAGGTTATGGTACACCAATAGCAATTCAGTGATCTGATAAGTTAAGGGAGGAAGGTTTATGCTACAGTTAGTAGAAATAATCAAAACTATGAGTAACAGATTCTAACATCTTCATTTAAGCACATCCCTATCTGTTAACCAATATTGCTATCGTCTTGAAAAGTTATATTTATGCGGAAGACCCCACTAAAAGGTGCTGAGAGCCATCAGATGTTATGAACTTCTTTTAATGAGAGCAAAACGATCAAAAGCGAGTTTGACTTACCATATCAATTGATAGACGCATGCAGAAGGCTGATGAATTTGATTTTTTCTTTTTGTCTCAGCAACGCAGAGAGATTCTCCTCTGCAACACTGCCTCTGCTGACCATAAAATATAATCTGCAGATGGAAAACTCCACCGTTAGTCCATTATTAGAACTTGAATATTTCCAAACTAAAGAAAAAACTACCAAATAAAATTATTTTCATATAGCGTTAATTAGTACAATAGAGTCTGTAATCTTGTGAAAATTCAAAGTTCACTACAAATTCTATTCTCCATTTTAATTTCAACCTAGCACACTTCTCTCAATCCTATGCCTCATTTGCTACCACTCTCTACACAACTCTAGCACCTATATGAGGAGGTAGATAGAAAGATCTCTTTAGCAAGCCAAGTGACAGCGTACCCATCTCACTAGAATTCTTTTAGGTTATGGTACACCAATAGCAATTCAGTGATCTGATAAGTTAAGGGAGGAAGGTTTATGCTACAGTTAGTAGAAATAATCAAAACTATGAGTAATAGATTCTAACATCTTCATTTAAGCACATCCCTATCTGTTAACCAATATTTCTATCGTCTTGAAAAGTTATATTTATGCGGAAGACCCCACTAAAAGGTCATGAGAGCCATCAGATGTTATGAACTTCTTTTAATGAGAGCTAAACGATCAAAAGCGAGTTTGACTTACCATATCAATTGATAGACGCATGCAGAAGGCTGATGAATTTGATTTTTTCTTTTTGTCTCAGCAACGCAGAGAGATTCTCCTCTGCAACACTGCCTCTGCTGGCCATGCAATTTAATCTGCAGATGGAAAACGCCACCGTTAGTCCATTATTAGAACTTGAATATTTCCAAACTAAAGAAAAAACTACCAAATAAAATTATTTTCATAAAGCGTTAATTAGTACAATAGAGTATGTAATCTTGTGAAAATTCAAAGTTAACTACAAATTCTATTCTCCATTTTAATTTCAACCTAGCACACTTCTCTCAATCCTATGCCTTATTTGCTACCACTCTCTACACAACTCTAGCACCTATATGAGGAGGTAGATAGAAAGATCTCTTTAGCAAGCCAAGTGACAGCGTACCCATCTCACTAGAATTCTTTTAGGTTATGGTACACCAATAGCAATTCAGTGATCTGATAAGTTAAGGGAGGAAGGTTTATGCTACAGTTAGTAGAAATAATCAAAACTATGAGTAACAGATTCTAACATCTTCATTTAAGCACATCCCTATCTGTTAATCAATATTGCTATTGTCTTGAAAAGTTATATTTATGCAGAAGACCCCACTAAAAGGTCCTGAGAGCCATCAGATGTTATGAACTTCTTTTAATGAGAGCAACAGGATCAAAAGCGAGTTTGACTTACCATATCAATTGATAGAGGCATTCAGAAGGCTGATGAATTTGATTTTTTCTTTTTGTCTCAGCAACGCAGAGAGATTCTCCTCTGCAACACTGCCTCTGCTGGCCATGCAATTTAATCTGCAGATGGAAAACGCCACCGTTAGTCCATTATTAGAACTTGAATATTTCCATACTAAAGAAAAAACTACCAAATAAAATTATTTTCATAAAGCGTTAATTAGTACAATAGAGTCTGTAATCTTGTGAAAATTCAAAGTTAACTACAAATTCTATTCTCCATTTTAATTTCAACCTAGCACACTTCTCTCACTCCTATGACTCATTTGCTACCACTCTCTACACAACTCTAGCACCTATATGAGGAGGTAGATAGAAAGATCTCTTTAGCAAGCCAAGTGACAGCGTAGCGTACCCTTCTCACTAGAATTCTTTTAGGTTATGGTACACCAATAGCAATTCAGTGATCTGATAAGTTAAGGGAGGAAGGTTTATGCTACAGTTAGTAGAAATAATCAAAACTATGAGTAACAGATTCTAACATCTTCATTTAAGCACATCCCTATCTGTTAACCAATATTGCTATCATCTTGAAAAGTTATATTTATCCGGAAGACGCCACTAAAAGGTCCTGAGAGCCATCAGATGTTATGAACTTCTTTTAATGAGAGCAAAACGATCAAAAGCGAGTTTGACTTACCATATCAATTGATAGACGCATGCAGAAGGCTGATGAATTAGATTTTTTCTTTTTGTCTCAGCAACGCAGAGATATTCTCCTCTGCAACACTGCCTCTGCTGGCCATGCAATATAATCTGCAGATGGAAAACTCCACCGTTAGTCCATTATTAGAACTTGAATATTTGCAAACTAAAGAAAAAACTACCAAATAAAATTCTTTTCATAAAGCGTTAATTAGTACAATAGAGTCTGTAATCTTGTGAAAATTCAAAGTTCACTACAAATTCTATTCTCCATTTTAATTTCAACCTAGCACACTTCTCTCAATCCTATGCCTCATTTGCTACCACTCTCTACACAGCTCTAGCACCTATATGAGGAGGTAGATAGAAAGATCTCTTTAGCAAGCCAAGTGACAGCGTACCCGACTCACTAGAATTCTTTTAGGTTATGGTACACCAATAGCAATTCAGTGATCTGATAAGTTAAGGGAGGAAGGTTTATGCTACAGTTAGTAGAAATAATCAAAACTATGAGTAACAGATTCTAACATCTTCATTTAAGCACATCCCTATCTGTTAACCAATATTGCTATCGTCTTGAAAAGTTATATTTATGCGGAAGACCCCACTAAAAGGTGCTGAGAGCCATCAGATGTTATGAACTTCTTTTAATGAGAGCAAAACGATCAAAAGCGAGTTTGACTTACCATATCAATTGATAGATGCATGCAGAAGGCTGATGAATTTGATTTTTTCTTTTTGTCTCAGCAACGCAGAGAGATTCTCCTCTGCAACACTGCCTCTGCTGACCATGCAATATAATCTGCAGATGGAAAACTCCACCGTTAGTCCATTATTAGAACTTGAATATTTCCAAACTAAAGAAAAAACTACCAAATAAAATTATTTTCATAAAGCGTTAATTAGTACAATAGAGTCTGTAATCTTGTGAAAATTCAAAGTTCACTACAAATTCTATTCTCCATTTTAATTTCAACCTAGCACACTTCTCTCAATCATATGCCTCATTTGCTACCACTCTCTACACAACTCTAGCACCTATATGAGGAGGTAGATAGAAAGATCTCTTTAGCAAGCCAAGTGACAGCGTACCCATCTCACTAGAATTCTTTTAGGTTATGGTACACCAATAGCAATTCAGTGATCTGATAAGTTAAGGGAGGAAGGTTTATGCTACAGTTAGTAGAAATAATCAAAACTATGAGTAATAGATTCTAACATCTTCATTTAAGCACATCCCTATCTGTTAACCAATATTTCTATTGTCTTGAAAAGTTATATTTATGCGGAAGACCCCACTAAAAGGTCATGAGAGCCATCAGATGTTATGAACTTCTTTTAATGAGAGCTAAACGATCAAAAGTGAGTTTGACTTACCATATCAATTGATAGACGCATGCAGAAGGCTGATGAATTTGATTTTTTCTTTTTGTCTCAGCAACGCAGTGAGATTCTCCTCTGCAACACTGCCTCTGCTGGCCATGCAATTTAATCTGCAGATGGAAAACGCCACCGTTAGTCCATTATTAGAACTTGAATATTTCCAAACTAAAGAAAAAACTACCAAATAAAATTATTTTCATAAAGCGTTAATTAGTACAATAGAGTATGTAATCTTGTGAAAATTCAAAGTTAACTACAAATTCTATTCTCCATTTTAATTTCAACCTAGCACACTTCTCTCAATCCTATGCCTTATTTGCTACCACTCTCTACACAACTCTAGCACCTATATGAGGAGGTAGATAGAAAGATCTCTTTAGCAAGCCAAGTGACAGCATAGCGTACCCTTCTCACTAGAATTCTTTTAGGTTATGGTACACCAATAGCAATTCAGTGATCTGATAAGTTAAGGGAGGAAGGTTTATGCTACAGTTAGTAGAAATAATCAAAACTATGAGTAACAGATTCTAACATCTTCATTTAAGCACATCCCTATCTGTTAACCAATATTGCTATCGTCTTGAAAAGTTATATTTATGCGGAAGACCCCACTAAAAGGTCATGAGAGCCATCAGATGTTATGAACTTCTTTTAATGAGAGCTAAACGATCAAAAGCGAGTTTGACTTACCATATCAATTGATAGACGCATGCAGAAGGCTGATGAATTAGATTTTTTCTTTTTGTCTCAGCAACGCAGAGAGATTCTCCTCTGCAACACTGCCTCTGCTGGCCATGCAATATAATCTGCAGATGGAAAACTCCACCATTAGTCCATTATTAGAACTTGAATATTCCCAAACTAAAGAAAAAACTACCAAATAAAATTATTTTCATAAAGCGTTAATTAGTACAATAGAGTCTGTAATCTTGTGAAAATTCAAAGTTCACTACAAATTCTATTCTCCATTTTAATTTCAACCTAGCACACTTCTCTCAATCCTATGCCTCATTTGCTACCACTCTCTACACAACTCTAGCACCTATATGAGGAGGTAGATAGAAAGATCTCTTTAGCAAGCCAAGTGACAGCGTACCCATCTCACTAGAATTCTTTTAGGTTATGGTACACCAATAGCAATTCAGTGATCTGATAAGTTAAGGGAGGAAGGTTTATGCTACAGTTAGTAGAAATAATCAAAACTATGAGTAACAGATTCTAACATCTTCATTTAAGCACATCCCTATCTGTTAATCAATATTGCTATTGTCTTGAAAAGTTATATTTATGCAGAAGACCCCACTAAAAGGTCATGAGAGCCATCAGATGTTATGAACTTCTTTTAATGAGAGCTAAACGATCAAAAGCGAGTTTGACTTACCATATCAATTGATAGACGCATGCAGAAGGCTGATGAATTTGATTTTTTCTTTTTGTCTCAGCAACGCAGAGAGATTCTCCTCCGCAGCACTGCCTCTGCTGGCCATGCAATATAATCTGCAGATGGAAAACTCCACCATTAGTCCATTATTAGAACTTGAATATTTCCAAACTAAAGAAAAAACTACCAAATAAAATTATTTTCATAAAGCGTTAATTAGTACAATAGAGTCTGTAATCTTGTGAAAATTCAAAGTTCACTACAAATTCTATTCTCCATTTTAATTTCAACCTAGCACACTTCTCTCAATCCTATGCCTCATTTGCTACCACTCTCTACACAACTCTAGCACCTATATGAGGAGGTAGATAGAATGATCTCTTTAGCAAGCCAAGTGACAGCGTACCCATCTCACTAGAATTCTTTTAGGTTATGGTACACCAATAGCAATTCAGTGATCTGATAAGTTAAGGGAGGAAGGTTTATGCTACAGTTAGTAGAAATAATCAAAACTATGAGTAACAGATTCTAACATCTTCATTTAAGCACATCCCTATCTGTTAACCAATATTGCTATCATCTTGAAAAGTTATATTTATGCGGAAGACCCCACTAAAAGGTCCTGAGAGCCATCAGATGTTATGAACTTCTTTTAATGAGAGCAACAGGATCAAAAGCGAGTTTGACTTACCATATCAATTGATAGAGGCATTCAGAAGGCTGATGAATTTGATTTTTTCTTTTTGTCTCAGCAACGCAGAGAGAGTCTCCTCTGCAACACTTCCTCTGCTGGCCATGCAATTTAAGCTGCAGATGGAAAACGCCACCGTTAGTCCATTATTAGAACTTGAATATTTCCATACTAAAGAAAAAACTACCAAATAAAATTATTTTCATAAAGCGTTAATTAGTACAATAGAGTCTGTAATCTTGTGAAAATTCAAAGTTCACTACAAATTCTATTCTCCATTTTAATTTCAACCTAGCACACTTCTCTCAATCCTATGCCTCATTTGCTACCACTCTCTACACAACTCTAGCACCTATATGAGGAGGTAGATAGAAAGATCTCTTTAGGAAGCCAAGTGACAGCGTACCCATCTCACTAGAATTCTTTTAGGTTATGGTACACCAATAGCAATTCAGTGATCTGATAAGTTATGGGAGGAAGGTTTATGCTACAGTTAGTAGAAATAATCAAAACTATGAGTAACAGATTCTAACATCTTCATTTAAGCACATCCCTATCTGTTAACCAATATTGCTATTGTCTTGAAAAGTTATATTTATGCGGAAGACCCCACTAAAAGGTCATGAGAGCCATCAGATGTTATGAACTTCTTTTAATGAGAGCTAAACGATCAAAAGCGAGTTTGACTTACCATATCAATTGATAGACGCATGCAGAAGGCTGATGAATTTGATTTTTTCTTTTTGTCTCAGCAACGCAGAGAGATTCTCCTCTGCAACACTGCCTCTGCTGGCCATGCAATTCAATCTGCAGATGGAAAACGCCACCGTTAGTCCATTATTAGAACTTGAATATTTCCAAACTAAAGAAAAAACTACCAAATAAAATTATTTTCATAAAGCGTTAATTAGTACAATAGAGTATGTAATCTTGTGAAAATTCAAAGTTAACTACAAATTCTATTCTCCATTTTAATTTCAACCTAGCACACTTCTCTCAATCCTATGCCTTATTTGCTACCACTCTCTACACAACTCTAGCACCTATATGAGGAGGTAGATAGAATGATCTCTTTAGCAAGCCAAGTGACAGCGTACCCATCTCACTAGAATTCTTTTAGGTTATGGTACACCAATAGCAATTCAGTGATCTGATAAGTTAAGGGAGGAAGGTTTATGCTACAGTTAGTAGAAATAATCAAAACTATGAGTAACAGATTCTAACATCTTCATTTAAGCACATCCCTATCTGTTAACCAATATTGCTATTGTCTTGAAAAGTTATATTTATGCGGAAGACCCAACTAAAAGGTCATGAGAGCCATCAGATGTTATGAACTTCTTTTAATGAGAGCTAAACGATCAAAAGCGAGTTTGACTTACCATATCAATTGATAGACGCATGCAGAAGGCTGATGAATTTGATTTTTTCTTTTTGTCTCAGCAACGCAGAGAGATTCTCCTCTGCAACACTGCCTCTGCTGGCCATGCAATTTAATCTGCAGATGGAAAACGCCACCGTTAGTCCATTATTAGAACTTGAATATTTCCAAACTAAAGAAAAAACTACCAAATAAAATTATTTTCATAAAGCGTTAATTAGTACAATAGAGTCTGTAATCTTGTGAAAATTCAAAGTTCACTACAAATTCTATTCTCCATTTTAATTTCAACCTAGCACACTTCTCTCAATCCTATGCCTCATTTGCTACCACTCTCTACACAACTCTAGCACCTATATGAGGAGGTAGATAGAATGATCTCTTTAGCAAGCCAAGTGACAGCGTACCCATCTCACTAGAATTCTTTTAGGTTATGGTACACCAATAGCAATTCAGTGATCTGATAAGTTAAGGGAGGAAGGTTTATGCTACAGTTAGTAGAAATAATCAAAACTATGAGTAACAGATTCTAACATCTTCATTTAAGCACATCCCTATCTGTTAACCAATATTGCTATCATCTTGAAAAGTTATATTTATGCGGAAGACCCCACTAAAAGGTCCTGAGAGCCATCAGATGTTATGAACTTCTTTTAATGAGAGCAACAGGATCAAAAGCGAGTTTGACTTACCATATCAATTGATAGAGGCATTCAGAAGGCTGATGAATTTGATTTTTTCTTTTTGTCTCAGCAACGCAGAGAGAGTCTCCTCTGCAACACTTCCTCTGCTGGCCATGCAATTTAATCTGCAGATGGAAAACGCCACCGTTAGTCCATTATTAGAACTTGAATATTTCCATACTAAAGAAAAAACTACCAAATAAAATTATTTTCATAAAGCGTTAATTAGCACAATAGAGTCTGTAATCTTGTGAAAATTCAAAGTTAACTACAAATTCTATTCTCCATTTTAATTTCAACCTAGCACACTTCTCTCAATCCTATGCCTCATTTGCTACCACTCTCTACACAACTCTAGCACCTATATGAGGAGGTAGATAGAAAGATCTCTTTAGGAAGCCAAGTGACAGCGTACCCATCTCACTAGAATTCTTTTAGGTTATGGTACACCAATAGCAATTCAGTGATCTGATAAGTTAAGGGAGGAAGGTTTATGCTACAGTTAGTAGAAATAATCAAAACTATGAGTAACAGATTCTAACATCTTCATTTAAGCACATCCCTATCTGTTAACCAATATTGCTATTGTCTTGAAAAGTTATATTTATGCGGAAGACCCCACTAAAAGGTCATGAGAGCCATCAGATGTTATGAACTTCTTTTAATGAGAGCTAAATGATCAAAAGCGAGTTTGACTTACCATATCAATTGATAGACGCATGCAGAAGGCTGATGAATTTGATTTTTTCTTTTTGTCTCAGCAACGCAGAGAGATTCTCCTCTGCAACACTGCCTCTGCTGGCCATGCAATTCAATCTGCAGATGGAAAACGCCACCGTTAGTCCATTATTAGAACTTGAATATTTCCAAACTAAAGAAAAAACTACCAAATAAAATTATTTTCATAAAGCGTTAATTAGTACAATAGAGTATGTAATCTTGTGAAAATCAAAGTTAACTACAAATTCTATTCTCCATTTTAATTTCAACCTAGCACACTTCTCTCAATCCTATGCCTTATTTGCTACCACTCTCTACACAACTCTAGCACCTATATGAGGAGGTAGATAGAAAGATCTCTTTAGCAAGCCAAGTGACAGCGTAGCGTACCCTTCTCACTAGAATTTTTTTAGGTTATGGTACACCAATAGCAATTCAGTGATCTGATAAGTTAAGGGAGGAAGGTTTATGCTACAGTTAGTAGAAATAATCAAAACTATGAGTAACAGATTCTAACATCTTCATTTAAGCACATCCCTATCTGTTAACCAATATTGCTATCGTCTTGAAAAGTTATATTTATGCGGAAGACGCCACTAAAAGGTCCTGAGAGCCATCAGATGTTATGAACTTCTTTTAATGAGAGCAAAACGATCAAAAGCGAGTTTGACTTACCATATCAATTGATAGACGCATGCAGAAGGCTGATGAATTTGATTTTTTCTTTTTGTCTCAGCAACGCAGAGATATTCTCCTCTGCAACACTGCCTCTGCTGGCCATGCAATATAATCTGCAGATGGAAAACTCCACCATTAGTCCATTATTAGAACTTGAATATTTCCAAACTAAAGAAAAAACTACCAAATAAAATTATTTTCATAAAGCGTTAATTAGTACAATAGAGTCTGTAATCTTGTGAAAATTCAAAGTTCACTACAAATTCTATTCTCCATTTTAATTTCAACCTAGCACACTTCTCTCAATCCTATGCCTCATTTGCTACCACTCTCTACACAACTCTAGCACCTATATGAGGAGGTAGATAGAATGATCTCTTTAGCAAGCCAAGTGACAGCGTACCCATCTCACTAGAATTCTTTTAGGTTATGGTACACCAATAGCAATTCAGTGATCTGATAAGTTAAGGGAGGAAGGTTTATGCTACAGTTAGTAGAAATAATCAAAACTATGAGTAACAGAATCTAACATCTTCATTTAAGCACATCCCTATCTGTTAACCAATATTGCTATTGTCTTGAAAAGTTATATTTATGCGGAAGACCCAACTAAAAGGTCATGAGAGCCATCAGATGTTATGAACTTCTTTTAATGAGAGCTAAACGATCAAAAGCGAGTTTGACTTACCATATCAATTGATAGACGCATGCAGAAGGCTGATGAATTTGATTTTTTCTTTTTGTCTCAGCAACGCAGAGAGATTCTCCTCTGCAACACTGCCTCTGCTGGCCATGCAATTTAATCTGCAGATGGAAAACGCCACCGTTAGTCCATTATTAGAACTTGAATATTTCCAAACTAAAGAAAAAACTACCAAATAAAATTATTTTCATAAAGCGTTAATTAGTACAATAGAGTATGTAATCTTGTGAAAATTCAAAGTTAACTACAAATTCTATTCTCCATTTTAATTTCAACCTAGCACACTTCTCTCAATCCTATGCCTTATTTGCTACCACTCTCTACACAACTTTAGCACCTATATGAGGAGGTAGATATAAAGATCTCTTTAGCAAGCCAAGTGACAGCGTAGCGTACCCTTCTCACTAGAATTCTTTTAGGTTATGGTACACCAATAGCAATTCAGTGATCTGATAAGTTAAGGGAGGAAGGTTTATGCTACAGTTAGTAGAAATAATCAAAACTATGAGTAACAGATTCTAACATCTTCATTTAAGCACATCCCTATCTGTTAACCAATATTGCTATCGTCTTGAAAAGTTATATTTATGCGGAAGACGCCACTAAAAGGTCCTGAGAGCCATCAGATGTTATGAACTTCTTTTAATGAGAGCAAAACGATCAAAAGCGAGTTTGACTTACCATATCAATTGATAGACGCATGCAGAAGGCTGATGAATTTGATTTTTTCTTTTTGTCTCAGCAACGCAGAGATATTCTCCTCTGCAACACTGCCTCTGCTGGCCATGCAATATAATCTGCAGATGGAAAACTCCACCGTTAGTCCATTATTAGAACTTGAACATTTGCAAACTAAAGAAAAAACTACCAAATAAAATTATTTTCATAAAGCGTTAATTAGTACAATAGAGTCTGTAATCTTGTGAAAATTCAAAGTTCACTACAAATTCTATTCTCCATTTTAATTTCAACCTAGCACACTTCTCTCAAACCTATGCCTCATTTGCTACCACTCTCTACACAACTCTAGCACCTATATGAGGAGGTAGATAGAAAGATCTCTTTAGCAAGCCAAGTGACAGCGTACCCATCTCACTAGAATTCTTTTAGGTTATGGTACACCAATAGCAATTCAGTGATCTGATAAGTTAAGGGAGGAAGGTTTATGCTACAGTTAGTAGAAATAATCAAAACTATGAGTAACAGATTCTAACATCTTCATTTAAGCACATCCCTATCTGTTAATCAATATTGCTATTGTCTTGAAAAGTTATATTTATGCAGAAGACCCCACTAAAAGGTCATGGGAGCCATCAGATGTTATAAACTTCTTTTAATGAGAGCTAAACGATCAAAAGCGAGTTTGACTTACCATATCAATTGATAGACGCATGCAGAAGGCTGATGAATTTGATTTTTTCTTTTTGTCTCAGCAACGCAGAGAGATTCTCCTCTGCAGCACTGCCTCTGCTGGCCATGCAATATAATCTGCAGATGGAAAACTCCACCATTAGTCCATTATTAGAACTTGAATATTTCCAAACTAAAGAAAAAACTACCAAATAAAATTATTTTCATAAAGCGTTAATTAGTACAATAGAGTCTGTAATCTTGTGAAAATTCAAAGTTCACTACAAATTCTATTCTCCATTTTAATTTCAACCTAGCACACTTCTCTCAATCCTATGCCTCATTTGCTACCACTCTCTACCCAACTCTAGCACCTATATGAGGAGGTAGATAGAATGATCTCTTTAGCAAGCCAAGTGACAGCGTACCCATCTCACTAGAATTCTTTTAGGTTATGGTACACCAATAGCAATTCAGTGATCTGATAAGTTAAGGGAGGAAGGTTTATGCTACAGTTAGTAGAAATAATCAAAACTATGAGTAACAGATTCTAACATCTTCATTTAAGCACATCCCTATCTGTTAACCAATATTGCTATCATCTTGAAAAGTTATATTTATGCGGAAGACCCCACTAAAAGGTCCTGAGAGCAATCAGATGTTATGAACTTCTTTTAATGAGAGCAACAGGATCAAAAGCGAGTTTGACTTACCATATCAATTGATAGAGGCATTCAGAAGGCTGATGAATTAGATTTTTTCTTTTTGTCTCAGCAACGCAGAGAGATTCTCCTCTGCAACACTTCCTCTGCTGGCCATGCAATTTAATCTGCAGATGGAAAACGCCACTGTTAGTCCATTATTAGAACTTGAATATTTCCATACTAAAGAAAAAACTACCAAATAATATTATTTTCATAAAGCGTTAATTAGTACAATAGAGTCTGTAATCTTGTGAAAATTCAAAGTTAACTACAAATTCTATTCTCCATTTTAATTTCAACCTAGCACACTTCTCTCAATCCTATGCCTCATTTGCTACCACTCTCTACACAACTCTAGCACCTATATGAGGAGGTAGATAGAAAGATCTCTTTAGCAAGCCAAGTGACAGCGTACCCATCTCACTAGAATTCTTTTAGGTTATGGTACACCAATAGCAATTCAGTGATCTGATAAGTTAAGGGAGGAAGGTTTTTGCTACAGTTAGTAGAAATAATCAAAACTATGAGTAACAGATTCTAACATCTTCATTTAAGCACATCCCTATCTGTTAACCAATATTGCTATTGTCTTGAAAAGTTATATTTATGCGGAAGACCCCACTAAAAGGTCATGAGAGCCATCAGATGGTATGAACTTCTTTTAATGAGAGCTAAACGATCAAAAGCGAGTTTGACTTACCATATCAATTGATAGACGCATGCAGAAGGCTGATGAATTTGATTTTTTCTTTTTGTCTCAGCAACGCAGAGAGATTCTCCTCTGCAACACTGCCTCTGCTGGCCATGCAATTTAATCTGCAGATGGAAAACGCCACCGTTAGTCCATTATTAGAACTTGAATATTTCCAAACTAAAGAAAAAACTACCAAATAAAATTATTTTCATAAAGCGTTAATTAGTACAATAGAGTATGTAATCTTGTGAAAATTCAAAGTTAACTACAAATTCTATTCTCCATTTTAATTTCAACCTAGCACACTTCTCTCAATCCTATGCCTTATTTGCTACCACTCTCTACACAACTCTAGCACCTATATGAGGAGGTAGATAGAAAGATCTCTTTAGCAAGCCAAGTGACAGCGTAGCGTACCCTTCTCACTAGAATTCTTTTAGGTTATGGTACACCAATAGCAATTCAGTGATCTGATAAGTTAAGGGAGGAAGGTTTATGCTACAGTTAGTAGAAATAATCAAAACTATGAGTAACAGATTCTAACATCTTCATTTAAGCACATCCCTATCTGTTAACCAATATTGCTATCGTCTTGAAAAGTTATATTTATGCGGAAGACGCCACTAAAAGGTCCTGAGAGCCATCAGATGTTATGAACTTCTTTTAATGAGAGCAAAACGATCAAAAGCGAGTTTGACTTACCATATCAATTGATAGACGCATGCAGAAGGCTGATGAATTTGATTTTTTCTTTTTGTCTCAGCAACGCAGAGATATTCTCCTCTGCAACACTGCCTCTGCTGGCCATGCAATATAATCTGCAGATGGAAAACTCCACCGTTAGTCCATTATTAGAACTTGAATATTTGCAAACTAAAGAAAAAACTACCAAATAAAATTATTTTCATAAAGCGTTAATTAGTACAATAGAGTCTGTAATCTTGTGAAAATTCAAAGTTCACTACAAATTCTATTCTCCATTTTAATTTCAACCTAGCACACTTCTCTCAATCCTATGCCTCATTTGCTACCACTCTCTACACAACTCTAGCACCTATATGAGGAGGTAGATAGAAAGATCTCTTTAGCAAGCCAAGTGACAGCGTACCCATCTCACTAGAATTCTTTTAGGTTATGGTACACCAATAGCAATTCAGTGATCTGATAAGTTAAGGGAGGAAGGTTTATGCTACAGTTAGTAGAAATAATCAAAACTATGAGTAACAGATTCTAACATCTTCATTTAAGCACATCCCTATCTGTTAACCAATATTGCTATCGTCTTGAAAAGTTATATTTATGCGGAAGACCCCACTAAAAGGTGCTGAGAGCCATCAGATGTTATGAACTTCTTTTAATGAGAGCAAAACGATCAAAAGCGAGTTTGACTTACCATATCAATTGATAGACGCATGCAGAAGGCTGATGAATTTGATTTTTTCTTTTTGTCTCAGCAACGCAGAGAGATTCTCCTCTGCAACACTGCCTCTGCTGACCATAAAATATAATCTGCAGATGGAAAACTCCACCGTTAGTCCATTATTAGAACTTGAATATTTCCAAACTAAAGAAAAAACTACCAAATAAAATTATTTTCATATAGCGTTAATTAGTACAATAGAGTCTGTAATCTTGTGAAAATTCAAAGTTCACTACAAATTCTATTCTCCATTTTAATTTCAACCTAGCACACTTCTCTCAATCCTATGCCTCATTTGCTACCACTCTCTACACAACTCTAGCACCTATATGAGGAGGTAGATAGAAAGATCTCTTTAGCAAGCCAAGTGACAGCGTACCCATCTCACTAGAATTCTTTTAGGTTATGGTACACCAATAGCAATTCAGTGATCTGATAAGTTAAGGGAGGAAGGTTTATGCTACAGTTAGTAGAAATAATCAAAACTATGAGTAATAGATTCTAACATCTTCATTTAAGCACATCCCTAGCTGTTAACCAATATTGCTATCGTCTTGAAAAGTTATATTTATGCGGAAGACCCCACTAAAAGGTCATGAGAGCCATCAGATGTTATGAACTTCTTTTAATGAGAGCTAAACGATCAAAAGCGAGTTTGACTTACCATATCAATTGATAGACGCATGCAGAAGGCTGATGAATTTGATTTTTTCTTTTTGTCTCAGCAACGCAGAGAGATTCTCCTCTGCAACACTGCCTCTGCTGGCCATGCAATTTAATCTGCAGATGGAAAACGCCACCGTTAGTCCATTATTAGAACTTGAATATTTCCAAACTAAAGAAAAAACTACCAAATAAAATTATTTTCATAAAGCGTTAATTAGTACAATAGAGTATGTAATCTTGTGAAAATTCAAAGTTAACTACAAATTCTATTCTCCATTTTAATTTCAACCTAGCACACTTCTCTCAATCCTATGCCTTATTTGCTACCACTCTCTACACAACTCTAGCACCTATATGAGGAGGTAGATAGAAAGATCTCTTTAGCAAGCCAAGTGACAGCGTACCCATCTCACTAGAATTCTTTTAGGTTATGGTACACCAATAGCAATTCAGTGATCTGATAAGTTAAGGGAGGAAGGTTTATGCTACAGTTAGTAGAAATAATCAAAACTATGAGTAACAGATTCTAACATCTTCATTTAAGCACATCCCTATCTGTTAACCAATATTGCTATCGTCTTGAAAAGTTATATTTATGCGGAAGACCCCACTAAAAGGTGCTGAGAGCCATCAGATGTTATGAACTTCTTTTAATGAGAGCAAAACGATCAAAAGCGAGTTTGACTTACCATATCAATTGATAGACGCATGCAGAAGGCTGATGAATTTGATTTTTTCTTTTTGTCTCAGCAACGCAGAGAGATTCTCCTCTGCAACACTGCCTCTGCTGACCATGAAATATAATCTGCAGATGGAAAACTCCACCGTTAGTCCATTATTAGAACTTGAATATTTCCAAACTAAAGAAAAAACTACCAAATAAAATTATTTTCATATAGCGTTAATTAGTACAATAGAGTCTGTAATCTTGTGAAAATTCAAAGTTCACTACAAATTCTATTCTCCATTTTAATTTCAACCTAGCACACTTCTCTCAATCCTATGCCTCATTTGCTACCACTCTCTACACAACTCTAGCACCTATATGAGGAGGTAGATAGAAAGATCTCTTTAGCAAGCCAAGTGACAGCGTACCCATCTCACTAGAATTCTTTTAGGTTATGGTACACCAATAGCAATTCAGTGATCTGATAAGTTAAGGGAGGAAGGTTTATGCTACAGTTAGTAGAAATAATCAAAACTATGAGTAATAGATTCTAACATCTTCATTTAAGCACATCCCTATCTGTTAACCAATATTGCTATCGTCTTGAAAAGTTATATTTATGCGGAAGACCCCACTAAAAGGTCATGAGAGCCATCAGATGTTATGAACTTCTTTTAATGAGAGCTAAACGATCAAAAGCGAGTTTGACTTACCATATCAATTGATAGACGCATGCAGAAGGCTGATGAATGTGATTTTTTCTTTTTGTCTCAGCAACGCAGAGAGATTCTCCTCTGCAACACTGCCTCTGCTGGCCATGCAATTTAATCTGCAGATGGAAAACGCCACCGTTAGTCCATTATTAGAACTTGAATATTTCCAAACTAAAGAAAAAACTACCAAATAAAATTATTTTCATAAAGCGTTAATTAGTACAATAGAGTATGTAATCTTGTGAAAATTCAAAGTTAACTACAAATTCTATTCTCCATTTTAATTTCAACCTAGCACACTTCTCTCAATCCTATGCCTTATTTGCTACCACTCTCTACACAACTCTAGCACCTATATGAGGAGGTAGATAGAAAGATTTCTTTAGCAAGCCAAGTGACAGCATAGCGTACCCTTCTCACTAGAATTCTTTTAGGTTATGGTACACCAATAGCAATTCAGTGATCTGATAAGTTAAGGGAGGAAGGTTTATGCTACAGTTAGTAGAAATAATCAAAACTATGAGTAACAGATTCTAACATCTTCATTTAAGCACATCCCTATCTGTTAACCAATATTGCTATCGTCTTGAAAAGTTATATTTATGCGGGAGTCGCCACTAAAAGCTCCTGAGAGCCATCAGATGTTATGAACTTCTATTAATGAGAGCAAAACGATCAAAAACCAGTTTGACTTACCATATCAATTGATAGAGGCATGCAGAAGGCTGATGAATTAGATTTTTTCTTTTTGTCTCAGCAACGCAGAGAGATTCTCCTCTGCAACACTGCCTCTGCTGGCCATGCAATATAATCTGCAGATGGAAAACTCCACCATTAGTCCATTATTAGAACTTGAATATTCCCAAACTAAAGAAAAAACTACCAAATAAAATTATTTTCATAAAGCGTTAATTAGTACAATAGAGTCTGTAATCTTGTGAAAATTCAAAGTTCACTACAAATTCTATTCTCCATTTTAATTTCAACCTAGCACACTTCTCTCAATCCTATGCCTCATTTGCTACCACTCTCTACACAACTCTAGCACCTATATGAGGAGGTAGATAGAAAGATCTCTTTAGCAAGCCAAGTGACAGCGTACCCATCTCACTAGAATTATTTTAGGTTATGGTACACCAATAGCAATTCAGTGATCTGATAAGTTAAGGGAGGAAGGTTTATGCTACAGTTAGTAGAAATAATCAAAACTATGAGTAACAGATTCTAACATCTTCATTTAAGCACATCCCTATCTGTTAATCAATATTGCTATTGTCTTGAAAAGTTATATTTATGCAGAAGACCCCACTAAAAGGTCATGAGAGCCATCAGATGTTATGAACTTCTTTTAATGAGAGCTAAACGATCAAAAGCGAGTTTGACTTACCATATCAATTGATAGACGCATGCAGAAGGCTGATGAATTTGATTTTTTCTTTTTGTCTCAGCAACGCAGAGAGATTCTCCTCTGCAACACTGCCTCTGCTGGCCATGCAATATAATCTGCAGATGGAAAACTCCACCATTAGTCCATTATTAGAACGTTAATATTTCCAAACTAAAGAAAAAACTACCAAATAAAATTATTTTCATAAAGCGTTAATTAGTACAATAGAGTCTGTAATCTTGTGAAAATTCAAAGTTCACTACAAATTCAATTCTCCATTTTAATTTCAACCTAGCACACTTCTCTCAATCCTATGCCTCATTTGCTACCACTCTCTACACAACTCTAGCACCTATATGAGGAGGTAGATAGAAAGATCTCTTTAGCAAGCCAAGTGACAGCGTACCTATCTCACTAGAATTCTTTTAAGTTATGGTACACCAATAGCAATTCAGTGATCTGATAAGTTAAGGGAGGAAGGTTTATGCTACAGTTAGTAGAAATAATCAAAACTATGAGTAACAGATTCTAACATCTTCATTTAAGCACATCCCTATCTGTTAACCAATATTGCTATCGTCTTGAAAAGTTATATTTATGCGGGAGTCGCCACTAAAAGGTCCTGAGAGCCATCAGATGTTATGAACTTCTATTAATGAGAGCAAAACGATCAAAAACCAGTTTGACTTACCATATCAATTGATAGAGGCATGCAGAAGGCTGATGAATTAGATTTTTTCTTTTTGTCTCAGCAACGCAGAGAGATTCTCCTCTGCAACACTGCCTCTGCTGGCCATGCAATATAATCTGCAGATGGAAAACTCCACCATTAGTCCATTATTAGAACTTGAATATTCCCAAACTAAAGAAAAAACTACCAAATAAAATTATTTTCATAAAGCGTTAATTAGTACAATAGAGTCTGTAATCTTGTGAAAATTCAAAGTTCACTACAAATTCTATTCTCCATTTTAATTTCAACCTAGCACACTTCTCTCAATCCTATGCCTCATTTGCTACCACTCTCTACACAACTCTAGCACCTATATGAGGAGGTAGATAGAAAGATCTCTTTAGCAAGCCAAGTGACAGCGTACCCATCTCACTAGAATTATTTTAGGTTATGGTACACCAATAGCAATTCAGTGATCTGATAAGTTAAGGGAGGAAGGTTTATGCTACAGTTAGTAGAAATAATCAAAACTATGAGTAACAGATTCTAACATCTTCATTTAAGCACATCCCTATCTGTTAATCAATATTGCTATTGTCTTGAAAAGTTATATTTTTGCAGAAGACCCCACTAAAAGGTCATGAGAGCCATCAGATGTTATGAACTTCTTTTAATGAGAGCTAAACGATCAAAAGCGAGTTTGACTTACCATATCAATTGATAGACGCATGCAGAAGGCTGATGAATTTGATTTTTTCTTTTTGTCTCAGCAACGCAGAGAGATTCTCCTCTGCAACACTGCCTCTGCTGGCCATGCAATATAATCTGCAGATGGAAAACTCCACCATTAGTCCATTATTAGAACGTTAATATTTCCAAACTAAAGAAAAAACTACCAAATAAAATTATTTTCATAAAGCGTTAATTAGTACAATAGAGTCTGTAATCTTGTGAAAATTCAAAGTTCACTACAAATTCAATTCTCCATTTTAATTTCAACCTAGCACACTTCTCTCAATCCTATGCCTCATTTGCTACCACTCTCTACACAACTCTAGCACCTATATGAGGAGGTAGATAGAAAGATCTCTTTAGCAAGCCAAGTGACAGCGTACCCATCTCACTAGAATTCTTTTAAGTTATGGTACACCAATAGCAATTCAGTGATCTGATAAGTTAAGGGAGGAAGGTTTATGCTACAGTTAGTAGAAATAATCAAAACTATGAGTAACAGATTCTAACATCTTCATTTAAGCACATCCCTATCTGTTAACCAATATTGCTATCGTCTTGAAAAGTTATATTTATGCGGAAGACCCCACTAAAAGGTGCTGAGAGCCATCAGATGTTATGAACTTCTTTTAATGAGAGCAAAACGATCAAAAGCGAGTTTGACTTACCATATCAATTGATAGACGCATGCAGAAGGCTGATGAATTTGATTTTTTCTTTTTGTCTCAGCAACGCAGAGAGATTCTCCTCTGCAACACTGCCTCTGCTGACCATGAAATATAATCTGCAGATGGAAAACTCCACCGTTAGTCCATTATTAGAACTTTAATATTTCCAAACTAAAGAAAAAACTACCAAATAAAATTATTTTCATATAGCGTTAATTAGTACAATAGAGTCTGTAATCTTGTGAAAATTCAAAGTTCACTACAAATTCTATTCTCCATTTTAATTTCAACCTAGCACACTTCTCTCAATCCTGTGCCTCATTTGCTACCACTCTCTACACAACTCTAGCACCTATATGAGGAGGTAGATAGAAAGATCTCTTTAGCAAGCCAAGTGACAGCGTACCCATCTCACTAGAATTCTTTTAGGTTATGGTACACCAATAGCAATTCAGTGATCTGATAAGTTAAGGGAGGAAGGTTTATGCTACAGTTAGTAGAAATAATCAAAACTATGAGTAATAGATTCTAACATCTTCATTTAAGCACATCCCTATCTGTTAACCAATATTGCTATCGTCTTGAAAAGTTATATTTATGCGGAAGACCCCACTAAAAGGTCATGAGAGCCATCAGATGTTATGAACTTCTTTTAATGTGAGCTAAACGATCAAAAGCGAGTTTGACTTACCATATCAATTGATAGACGCATGCAGAAGGCTGATGAATTTGATTTTTTCTTTTTGTCTCAGCAACGCAGAGAGATTCTCCTCTGCAACACTGCCTCTGCTGGCCATGCAATTTAATCTGCAGATGGAAAACGCCACCGTTAGTCCATTATTAGAACTTGAATATTTCCAAACTAAAGAAAAAACTACCAAATAAAATTATTTTCATAAAGCGTTAATTAGTACAATAGAGTATGTAATCTTGTGAAAATTCAAAGTTAACTACAAATTCTATTCTCCATTTTAATTTCAACCTAGCACACTTCTCTCAATCCTATGCCTTATTTGCTACCACTCTCTACACAACTCTAGCACCTATATGAGGAGGTAGATAGAAAGATTTCTTTAGCAAGCCAAGTGACAGCATAGCGTACCCTTCTCACTAGAATTCTTTTAGGTTATGGTACACCATTAGCAATTCAGTGATCTGATAAGTTAAGGGAGGAAGGTTTATGCTACAGTTAGTAGAAATAATCAAAACTATGAGTAACAGATTCTAACATCTTCATTTAAGCACATCCCTATCTGTTAACCAATATTGCTATCGTCTTGAAAAGTTATATTTATGCGGGAGTCGCCACTAAAAGGTCCTGAGAGCCATCAGATGTTATGAACTTCTATTAATGAGAGCAAAACGATCAAAAACCAGTTTGACTTACCATATCAATTGATAGAGGCATGCAGAAGGCTGATGAATTAGATTTTTTCTTTTTGTCTCAGCAACGCAGAGAGATTCTCCTCTGCAACACTGCCTCTGCTGGCCATGCAATATAATCTGCAGATGGAAAACTCCACCATTAGTCCATTATTAGAACTTGAATATTCCCAAACTAAAGAAAAAACTACCAAATAAAATTATTTTCATAAAGCGTTAATTAGTACAATAGAGTCTGTAATCTTGTGAAAATTCAAAGTTCACTACAAATTCTATTCTCCATTTTAATTTCAACCTAGCACACTTCTCTCAATCCTATGCCTCATTTGCTACCACTCTCTACACAACTCTAGCACCTATATGAGGAGGTAGATAGAAAGATCTCTTTAGCAAGCCAAGTGACAGCGTACCCATCTCACTAGAATTATTTTAGGTTATGGTACACCAATAGCAATTCAGTGATCTGATAAGTTAAGGGAGGAAGGTTTATGCTACAGTTAGTAGAAATAATCAAAACTATGAGTAACAGATTCTAACATCTTCATTTAAGCACATCCCTATCTGTTAATCAATATTGCTATTGTCTTGAAAAGTTATATTTATGCAGAAGACCCCACTAAAAGGTCATGAGAGCCATCAGATGTTATGAACTTCTTTTAATGAGAGCTAAACGATCAAAAGCGAGTTTGACTTACCATATCAATTGATAGACGCATGCAGAAGGCTGATGAATTTGATTTTTTCTTTTTGTCTCAGCAACGCAGAGAGATTCTCCTCTGCAACACTGCCTCTGCTGGCCATGCAATATTATCTGCAGATGGAAAACTCCACCATTAGTCCATTATTAGAACTTGAATATTTCCAAACTAAAGAAAAAAATACCAAATAAAATTATTTTCATAAAGCGTTAATTAGTACAATAGAGTCTGTAATCTTGTGAAAATTCAAAGTTCACTACAAATTCTATTCTCCATTTTAATTTCAACCTAGCACACTTCTCTCAATCCTATGCCTCATTTGCTACCACTCTCTACACAACTCTAGCACCTATATGAGGAGGTAGATAGAATGATCTCTTTAGCAAGCCAAGTGACAGCGTACCCATCTCACTAGAATTCTTTAAGGTTATGGTACACCAATAGCAATTCAGTGATCTGATAAGTTAAGGGAGGAAGGTTTATGCTACAGTTAGTAGAAATAATCAAAACTATGAGTAACCGATTCTAACATCTTCATTTAAGCACATCCCTATCTGTTAACCAATATTGCTATCATCTTGAAAAGTTATATTTATGCGGAAGACCCCACTAAAAGGTCCTGAGAGCCATCAGATGTTATGAACTTCTTTTAATGAGAGCAACAGGATCAAAAGCGCGTTTGACTTACCATATCAATTGATAGAGGCATTCAGAAGGCTGATGAATTTGATTTTTTCTTTTTGTCTCAGCAACGCAGAGAGATTCTCCTCTGCAACACTTCCTCTGCTGGCCATGCAATTTAATCTGCAGATGGAAAACGCCACCGTTAGTCCATTATTAGAACTTGAATATTTCCATACTAAAGAAAAAACTACCAAATAAAATTATTTTCATAAAGCGTTAATTAGTACAATAGAGTCTGTAATCTTGTGAAAATTCAAAGTTAACTACAAATTCTATTCTCCATTTTAATTTCAACCTAGCACACTTCTCTCAATCCTATGACTCATTTGCTACCACTCTCTACACAACTCTAGCACCTATATGAGGAGGTAGATAGAAAGATCTCTTTAGCAAGCCAAGTGACAGCGTACCCATCTCACTAGAATTCTTTTAGTTTATGGTACACCAATAGCAATTCAGTGATCTGATAAGTTAAGGGAGGAAGGTTTATGCTACAGTTAGTAGAAATAATCAAAACTATGAGTAATAGATTCTAACATCTTCATTTAACACATCCCTATCTGTTAACCAATATTGCTATCGTCTTGAAAAGTTATATTTATGCGGAAGACCCCACTAAAAGGTCATGAGAGCCATCAGATGTTATGAACTTCTTTTAATGAGAGCTAAACGATCAAAAGCGAGTTTGACTTACCATATCAATTGATAGACGCATGCAGAAGGCTGATGAATTTGATTTTTTCTTTTTGTCTCAGCAACGCAGAGAGATTCTCCTCTGCAACACTGCCTCTGCTGGCCATGCAATTTAATCTGCAGATGGAAAACGCCACCGTTAGTCCATTATTAGAACTTGAATATTTCCAAACTAAAGAAAAAACTACCAAATAAAATTATTTTCATAAAGCGTTAATTAGTACAATAGAGTATGTAATCTTGTGAAAATTCAAAGTTAACTACAAATTCTATTCTCCATTTTAATTTCAACCTAGCACACTTCTCTCAATCCTATGCCTTATTTGCTACCACTCTCTACACAACTCTAGCACCTATATGAGGAGGTAGATAGAAAGATTTCTTTAGCAAGCCAAGTGACAGCATAGCGTACCCTTCTCACTAGAATTCTTTTAGGTTATGGTACACCAATAGCAATTCAGTGATCTGATAAGTTAAGGGAGGAAGGTTTATGCTACAGTTAGTAGAAATAATCAAAACTATGAGTAACAGATTCTAACATCTTCATTTAAGCACATCCCTATCTGTTAACCAATATTGCTATCGTCTTGAAAAGTTATATTTATGCGGGAGTCGCCACTAAAAGGTCCTGAGAGCCATCAGATGTTATGAACTTCTATTAATGAGAGCAAAACGATCAAAAACCAGTTTGACTTACCATATCAATTGATAGAGGCATGCAGAAGGCTGATGAATTAGATTTTTTCTTTTTGTCTCAGCAACGCAGAGAGATTCTCCTCTGCAACACTGCCTCTGCTGGCCATGCAATATAATCTGCAGATGGAAAACTCCACCATTAGTCCATTATTAGAACTTGAATATTCCCAAACTAAAGAAAAAACTACCAAATAAAATTATTTTCATAAAGCGTTAATTAGTACAATAGAGTCTGTAATCTTGTGAAAATTCAAAGTTCACTACAAATTCTATTCTCCATTTTAATTTCAACCTAGCACACTTCTCTCAATCCTATGCCTCATTTGCTACCACTCTCTACACAACTCTAGCACCTATATGAGGAGGTAGATAGAATGATCTCTTTAGCAAGCCAAGTGACAGCGTACCCATCTCACTAGAATTCTTTAAGGTTATGGTACACCAATAGCAATTCAGTGATCTGATAAGTTAAGGGAGGAAGGTTTATGCTACAGTTAGTAGAAATAATCAAAACTATGAGTAACCGATTCTAACATCTTCATTTAAGCACATCCCTATCTGTTAACCAATATTGCTATCATCTTGAAAAGTTATATTTATGCGGAAGACCCCACTAAAAGGTCCTGAGAGCCATCAGATGTTATGAACTTCTTTTAATGAGAGCAACAGGATCAAAAGCGCGTTTGACTTACCATATCAATTGATAGAGGCATTCAGAAGGCTGATGAATTTGATTTTTTCTTTTTGTCTCAGCAACGCAGAGCGATTCTCCTCTGCAACACTTCCTCTGCTGGCCATGCAATTTAATCTGCAGATGGAAAACGCCACCGTTAGTCCATTATTAGAACTTGAATATTTCCATACTAAAGAAAAAACTACCAAATAAAATTATTTTCATAAAGCGTTAATTAGTACAATAGAGTCTGTAATCTTGTGAAAATTCAAAGTTAACTACAAATTCTATTCTCCATTTTAATTTCAACCTAGCACACTTCTCTCAATCCTATGACTCATTTGCTACCACTCTCTACACAACTCTAGCACCTATATGAGGAGGTAGATAGAAAGATCTCTTTAGCAAGCCAAGTGACAGCGTACCCATCTCACTAGAATTCTTTTAGTTTATGGTACACCAATAGCAATTCAGTGATCTGATAAGTTAAGGGAGGAAGGTTTATGCTACAGTTAGTAGAAATAATCAAAACTATGAGTAATAGATTCTAACATCTTCATTTAACACATCCCTATCTGTTAACCAATATTGCTATCGTCTTGAAAAGTTATATTTATGCGGAAGACCCCACTAAAAGGTCATGAGAGCCATCAGATGTTATGAACTTCTTTTAATGAGAGCTAAACGATCAAAAGCGAGTTTGACTTACCATATCAATTGATAGACGCATGCAGAAGGCTGATGAATTTGATTTTTTCTTTTTGTCTCAGCAACGCAGAGAGATTCTCCTCTGCAACACTGCCTCTGCTGGCCATGCAATTTAATCTGCAGATGGAAAACGCCACCGTTAGTCCATTATTAGAACTTGAATATTTCCAAACTAAAGAAAAAACTACCAAATAAAATTATTTTCATAAAGCGTTAATTAGTACAATAGAGTATGTAATCTTGTGAAAATTCAAAGTTAACTACAAATTCTATTCTCCATTTTAATTTCAACCTAGCACACTTCTCTCAATCCTATGCCTTATTTGCTACCACTCTCTACACAACTCTAGCACCTATATGAGGAGGTAGATAGAAAGATTTCTTTAGCAAGCCAAGTGACAGCATAGCGTACCCTTCTCACTAGAATTCTTTTAGGTTATGGTACACCAATAGCAATTCAGTGATCTGATAAGTTAAGGGAGGAAGGTTTATGCTACAGTTAGTAGAAATAATCAAAACTATGAGTAACAGATTCTAACATCTTCATTTAAGCACATCCCTATCTGTTAACCAATATTGCTATCGTCTTGAAAAGTTATATTTATGCGGGAGTCGCCACTAAAAGGTCCTGAGAGCCATCAGATGTTATGAACTTCTATTAATGAGAGCAAAACGATCAAAAACCAGTTTGACTTACCATATCAATTGATAGAGGCATGCAGAAGGCTGATGAATTAGATTTTTTCTTTTTGTCTCAGCAACGCAGAGAGATTCTCCTCTGCAACACTGCCTCTGCTGGCCATGCAATATAATCTGCAGATGGAAAACTCCACCATTAGTCCATTATTAGAACTTGAATATTCCCAAACTAAAGAAAAAACTACCAAATAAAATTATTTTCATAAAGCGTTAATTAGTACAATAGAGTCTGTAATCTTGTGAAAATTCAAAGTTCACTACAAATTCTATTCTCCATTTTAATTTCAACCTAGCACACTTCTCTCAATCCTATGCCTCATTTGCTACCACTCTCTACACAACTCTAGCACCTATATGAGGAGGTAGATAGAAAGATCTCTTTAGCAAGCCAAGTGACAGCGTACCCATCTCACTAGAATTATTTTAGGTTATGGTACACCAATAGCAATTCAGTGATCTGATAAGTTAAGGGAGGAAGGTTTATGCTACAGTTAGTAGAAATAATCAAAACTATGAGTAACAGATTCTAACATCTTCATTTAAGCACATCCCTATCTGTTAATCAATATTGCTATTGTCTTGAAAAGTTATATTTATGCAGAAGACCCCACTAAAAGGTCATGAGAGCCATCAGATGTTATGAACTTCTTTTAATGAGAGCTAAACGATCAAAAGCGAGTTTGACTTACCATATCAATTGATAGACGCATGCAGAAGGCTGATGAATTTGATTTTTTCTTTTTGTCTCAGCAACGCAGAGAGATTCTCCTCTGCAACACTGCCTCTGCTGGCCATGCAATATTATCTGCAGATGGAAAACTCCACCATTAGTCCATTATTAGAACTTGAATATTTCCAAACTAAAGAAAAAAATACCAAATAAAATTATTTTCATAAAGCGTTAATTAGTACAATAGAGTCTGTAATCTTGTGAAAATTCAAAGTTCACTACAAATTCTATTCTCCATTTTAATTTCAACCTAGCACACTTCTCTCAATCCTATGCCTCATTTGCTACCACTCTCTACACAACTCTAGCACCTATATGAGGAGGTAGATAGAATGATCTCTTTAGCAAGCCAAGTGACAGCGTACCCATCTCACTAGAATTCTTTTAGGTTATGGTACACCAATAGCAATTCAGTGATCTGATAAGTTAAGGGAGGAAGGTTTATGCTACAGTTAGTAGAAATAATCAAAACTATGAGTAACCGATTCTAACATCTTCATTTAAGCACATCCCTATCTGTTAACCAATATTGCTATCATCTTGAAAAGTTATATTTATGCGGAAGACCCCACTAAAAGGTCCTGAGAGCCATCAGATGTTATGAACTTCTTTTAATGAGAGCAACAGGATCAAAAGCGCGTTTGACTTACCATATCAATTGATAGAGGCATTCAGAAGGCTGATGAATTTGATTTTTTCTTTTTGTCTCAGCAACGCAGAGAGATTCTCCTCTGCAACACTTCCTCTGCTGGCCATGCAATTTAATCTGCAGATGGAAAACGCCACCGTTAGTCCATTATTAGAACTTGAATATTTCCATACTAAAGAAAAAACTACCAAATAAAATTATTTTCATAAAGCGTTAATTAGTACAATAGAGTCTGTAATCTTGTGAAAATTCAAAGTTAACTACAAATTCTATTCTCCATTTTAATTTCAACCTAGCACACTTCTCTCAATCCTATGACTCATTTGCTACCACTCTCTACACAACTCTAGCACCTATATGAGGAGGTAGATAGAAAGATCTCTTTAGCAAGCCAAGTGACAGCGTAGCGTACCCTTCTCACTAGAATTCTTTTAGGTTATGGTACACCAATAGCAATTCAGTGATCTGATAAGTTAAGGGAGGAAGGTTTATGCTACAGTTAGTAGAAATAATCAAAACTATGAGTAACAGATTCTAACATCTTCATTTAAGCACATCCCTATCTGTTAACCAATATTGCTATCGTCTTGAAAAGTTATATTTATGCGGAAGACGCCACTAAAAGGTCCTGAGAGCCATCAGATGTTATGAACTTCTTTTAATGAGAGCAAAACGATCAAAAGCGAGTTTGACTTACCATATCAATTGATAGACGCATGCAGAAGGCTGATGAATTTGATTTTTTCTTTTTGTCTCAGCAACGCAGAGAGATTCTCCTCTGCAACACTGCCTCTGCTGGCCATGCAATATAATCTGCAGATGGAAAACTCCACCATTAGTCCATTATTAGAACTTGAAAATTTCCAAACTAAAGAAAAAACTACCAAATAAAATTATTTTCATAAAGCGTTAATTAGTACAATAGAGTCTGTAATCTTGTGAAAATTCAAAGTTCACTACAAATTCTATTCTCCATTTTAATTTCAACCTAGCACACTTCTCTCAATCCTATGCCTCATTTGGTACCGCTCTCTACACAACTCTAGCACCTATATGAGGAGGTAGATAGAAAGATCTCTTTAGCAAGCCAAGTGACAGCGTACCCATCTCACTAGAATTATTTTAGGTTATGGTACACCAATAGCAATTCAGTGATCTGATAAGTTAAGGGAGGAAGGTTTATGCTACAGTTAGTAGAAATAATCAAAACTATGAGTAACAGATTCTAACATCTTCATTTAAGCACATCCCTATCTGTTAATCAATATTGCTATTGTCTTGAAAAGTTATATTTATGCAGAAGACCCCACTAAAAGGTCATGAGAGCCATCAGATGTTATGAACTTCTTTTAATGAGAGCTAAACGATCAAAAGCGAGTTTGACTTACCATATCAATTGATAGACGCATGCAGAAGGCTGATGAATTTGATTTTTTCTTTTTGTCTCAGCAACGCAGAGAGATTCTCCTCTGCAACACTGCCTCTGCTGGCCATGCAATATAATCTGCAGATGGAAAACGCCACCGTTAGTCCATTATTAGAACTTGAATATTTCCAAACTAAAGAAAAAACTACCAAATAAAATTAGTTTCATAAAGCGTTAATTAGTACAATAGAGTCTGTAGTCTTGTGAAAATTCAAAGTTCACTACAAATTCTATTCTCCATTTTAATTTCAACCTAGCACACTTTTCTCAATCCTATGCCTCATTTGCTACCACTCTCTACACAACTCTAGCACCTATAAGAGGAGGTAGATAGAAAGATCTCTTTAGCAAGCCAAGTGACAGCGTACCCATCTCACTAGAATTCTTTTAGGTTATGGTACACCAATAGCAATTCAGTGATCTGATAAGTTAAATGAGGAAGGTTTATGCTACAGTTAGTAGAAATAATCAAAACTATGACTAACAGATTCTAACATCTTCAATTAAGCACATCCCTATCTGTTAACCAATATTGCTATTGTCTTGAAAAGTTATATTTATGCGGAAGACCCCACTAAAAGGTCCTGAGAGCCATCAGATGTTATGAACTTCTTTTAATGAGAGCAACAGGATCAAAAGCGAGTTTGACTTACCATATCAATTGATAGAGGCATTCAGAAGGCTGATGAATTTGATTTTTTCTTTTTGTCTCAGCAACGCAGAGAGATTCTCCTCTGCAACACTGCCTCTGCTGGCCATGCAATTTAATCTGCAGATGGAAAACGCCACCGTTAGTCCATTATTAGAACTTGAATATTTCCATACTAAAGAAAAAACTACCAAATAAAATTATTTTCATAAAGCGTTAATTAGTACAATAGAGTCTGTAATCTTGTGAAAATTCAAAGTTAACTACAAATTCTATTCTCCATTTTAATTTCAACCTAGCACACTTCTCTCACTCCTATGACTCATTTGCTACCACTCTCTACACAACTCTAGCACCTATATGAGGAGGTAGATAGAAAGATCTCTTTAGCAAGCCAAGTGACAGCGTAGCGTACCCTTCTCACTAGAATTCTTTTAGGTTATGGTACACCAATAGCAATTCAGTGATCTGATAAGTTAAGGGAGGAAGGTTTATGCTACAGTTAGTAGAAATAATCAAAACTATGAGTAACAGATTCTAACATCTTCATTTAAGCACATCCCTATCTGTTAACCAATATTGCTATCGTCTTGAAAAGTTATATTTATGCGGAAGACGCCACTAAAAGGTCCTGAGAGCCATCAGATGTTATGAACTTCTTTTAATGAGAGCAAAACGATCAAAAGCGAGTTTGACTTACCATATCAATTGATAGATGCATGCAGAAGGCTGATGAATTTGATTTTTTCTTTTTGTCTCAGCAACGCAGAGATATTCTCCTCTGCAACACTGCCTCTGCTGGCCATGCAATATAATCTGCAGATGGAAAACTCCACCGTTAGTCCATTATTAGAACTTGAATATTTGCAAACTAAAGAAAAAACTACCAAATAAAATTATTTTCATAAAGCGTTAATTAGTACAATAGAGTCTGTAATCTTGTGAAAATTCAAAGTTCACTACAAATTCTATTCTCCATTTTAATTTCAACCTAGCACACTTCTCTCAATCCTATGCCTCATTTGCTACCACTCTCTACACAACTTTAGCACCTATATGAGGAGGTAGATAGAAAGATCTCTTTAGCAAGCCAAGTGACAGCGTACCCATCTCACTAGAATTCTTTTAAGTTATGGTACACCAATAGCAATTCAGTGATCTGATAAGTTAAGGGAGGAAGGTTTATGCTACAGTTAGTAGAAATAATCAAAACTATGAGTAACAGATTCTAACATCTTCATTTAAGCACATCCCTATCTGTTAACCAATATTGCTATCGTCTTGAAAAGTTATATTTATGCGGAAGACCCCACTAAAAGGTGCTGAGAGCCATCAGATGTTATGAACTTCTTTTAATGAGAGCTAAACGATCAAAAGCGAGTTTGACTTACCATATCAATTGATAGACGCATGCAGAAGGCTGATGAATTTGATTTTTTCTTTTTGTCTCAGCAACGCAGAGAGATTCTCCTCTGCAACACTGCCTCTGCTGGCCATGCAATATAATCTGCAGATGGAAAACTCCACCATTAGTCCATTATTAGAACGTTAATATTTCCAAACTAAAGAAAAAACTACCAAATAAAATTATTTTCATAAAGCGTTAATTAGTACAATAGAGTCTGTAATCTTGTGAAAATTCAAAGTTCACTACAAATTCAATTCTCCATTTTAATTTCAACCTAGCACACTTCTCTCAATCCTATGCCTCATTTGCTACCACTCTCTACACAACTCTAGCACCTATATGAGGAGGTAGATAGAAAGATCTCTTTAGCAAGCCAAGTGACAGCGTACCCATCTCACTAGAATTCTTTTAAGTTATGGTACACCAATAGCAATTCAGTGATCTGATAAGTTAAGGGAGGAAGGTTTATGCTACAGTTAGTAGAAATAATCAAAACTATGAGTAACAGATTCTAACATCTTCATTTAAGCACATCCCTATCTGTTAACCAATATTGCTATCGTCTTGAAAAGTTATATTTATGCGGAAGACCCCACTAAAAGGTGCTGAGAGCCATCAGATGTTATGAACTTCTTTTAATGAGAGCAAAACGATCAAAAGCGAGTTTGACTTACCATATCAATTGATAGACGCATGCAGAAGGCTGATGAATTTGATTTTTTCTTTTTGTCTCAGCAACGCAGAGAGATTCTCCTCTGCAACACTGCCTCTGCTGACCATGAAATATAATCTGCAGATGGAAAACTCCACCGTTAGTCCATTATTAGAACTTTAATATTTCCAAACTAAAGAAAAAACTACCAAATAAAATTATTTTCATATAGCGTTAATTAGTACAATAGAGTCTGTAATCTTGTGAAAATTCAAAGTTCACTACAAATTCTATTCTCCATTTTAATTTCAACCTAGCACACTTCTCTCAATCCTGTGCCTCATTTGCTACCACTCTCTACACAACTCTAGCACCTATATGAGGAGGTAGATAGAAAGATCTCTTTAGCAAGCCAAGTGACAGCGTACCCATCTCACTAGAATTCTTTTAGGTTATGGTACACCAATAGCAATTCAGTGATCTGATAAGTTAAGGGAGGAAGGTTTATGCTACAGTTAGTAGAAATAATCAAAACTATGAGTAATAGATTCTAACATCTTCATTTAAGCACATCCCTATCTGTTAACCAATATTGCTATCGTCTTGAAAAGTTATATTTATGCGGAAGACCCCACTAAAAGGTCATGAGAGCCATCAGATGTTATGAACTTCTTTTAATGAGAGCTAAACGATCAAAAGCGAGTTTGACTTACCATATCAATTGATAGACGCATGCAGAAGGCTGATGAATTTGATTTTTTCTTTTTGTCTCAGCAACGCAGAGAGATTCTCCTCTGCAACACTGCCTCTGCTGGCCATGCAATTTAATCTGCAGATGGAAAACGCCACCGTTAGTCCATTATTAGAACTTGAATATTTCCAAACTAAAGAAAAAACTACCAAATAAAATTATTTTCATAAAGCGTTAATTAGTACAATAGAGTATGTAATCTTGTGAAAATTCAAAGTTAACTACAAATTCTATTCTCCATTTTAATTTCAACCTAGCACACTTCTCTCAATCCTATGCCTTATTTGCTACCACTCTCTACACAACTCTAGCACCTATATGAGGAGGTAGATAGAAAGATCTCTTTAGCAAGCCAAGTGACAGCGTACCCATCTCACTAGAATTCTTTTAGGTTATGGTACACCAATAGCAATTCAGTGATCTGATAAGTTAAGGGAGGAAGGTTTATGCTACAGTTAGTAGAAATAATCAAAACTATGAGTAACAGATTCTAACATCTTCATTTAAGCACATCCCTATCTGTTAACCAATATTGCTATCATCTTGAAAAGTTATATTTATGCGGAAGACCCCACTAAAAGGTGCTGAGAGCCATCAGATGTTATGAACTTCTTTTAATGAGAGCAAAACGATCAAAAGCGAGTTTGACTTACCATATCAATTGATAGACGCATGCAGAAGGCTGATGAATTTGATTTTTTCTTTTTGTCTCAGCAACGCAGAGAGATTCTCCTCTGCAACACTGCCTCTGCTGACCATGAAATATAATCTGCAGATGGAAAACTCCACCGTTAGTCCATTATTAGAACTTGAATATTTCCAAACTAAAGAAAAAACTACCAAATAAAATTATTTTCATATAGCGTTAATTAGTACAATAGAGTCTGTAATCTTGTGAAAATTCAAAGTTCACTACAAATTCTATTCTCCATTTTAATTTCAACCTAGCACACTTCTCTCAATCCTATGCCTCATTTGCTACTACTCTCTACACAACTCTAGCACCTATATGAGGAGGTAGATAGAAAGATCTCTTTAGCAAGCCAAGTGACAGCGTACCCATCTCACTAGAATTCTTTTAGGTTATGGTACACCAATAGCAATTCAGTGATCTGATAAGTTAAGGGAGGAAGGTTTATGCTACAGTTAGTAGAAATAATCAAAACTATGAGTAATAGATTCTAACATCTTCATTTAAGCACATCCCTATCTGTTAACCAATATTGCTATCGTCTTGAAAAGTTATATTTATGCGGAAGACCCCACTAAAAGGTCATGAGAGCCATCAGATGTTATGAACTTCTTTTAATGTGAGCTAAACGATCAAAAGCGAGTTTGACTTACCATATCAATTGATAGACGCATGCAGAAGGCTGATGAATTTGATTTTTTCTTTTTGTCTCAGCAACGCAGAGAGATTCTCCTCTGCAACACTGCCTCTGCTGGCCATGCAATTTAATCTGCAGATGGAAAACGCCACCGTTAGTCCATTATTAGAACTTGAATATTTCCAAACTAAAGAAAAAACTACCAAATAAAATTATTTTCATAAAGCGTTAATTAGTACAATAGAGTATGTAATCTTGTGAAAATTCAAAGTTAACTACAAATTCTATTCTCCATTTTAATTTCAACCTAGCACACTTCTCTCAATCCTATGCCTTATTTGCTACCACTCTCTACACAACTCTAGCACCTATATGAGGAGGTAGATAGAAAGATTTCTTTAGCAAGCCAAGTGACAGCATAGCGTACCCTTCTCACTAGAATTCTTTTAGGTTATGGTACACCATTAGCAATTCAGTGATCTGATAAGTTAAGGGAGGAAGGTTTATGCTACAGTTAGTAGAAATAATCAAAACTATGAGTAACAGATTCTAACATCTTCATTTAAGCACATCCCTATCTGTTAACCAATATTGCTATCGTCTTGAAAAGTTATATTTATGCGGGAGTCGCCACTAAAAGGTCCTGAGAGCCATCAGATGTTATGAACTTCTATTAATGAGAGCAAAACGATCAAAAACCAGTTTGACTTACCATATCAATTGATAGAGGCATGCAGAAGGCTGATGAATTAGATTTTTTCTTTTTGTCTCAGCAACGCAGAGAGATTCTCCTCTGCAACACTGCCTCTGCTGGCCATGCAATATAATCTGCAGATGGAAAACTCCACCATTAGTCCATTATTAGAACTTGAATATTCCCAAACTAAAGAAAAAACTACCAAATAAAATTATTTTCATAAAGCGTTAATTAGTACAATAGAGTCTGTAATCTTGTGAAAATTCAAAGTTCACTACAAATTCTATTCTCCATTTTAATTTCAACCTAGCACACTTCTCTCAATCCTATGCCTCATTTGCTACCACTCTCTACACAACTCTAGCACCTATATGAGGAGGTAGATAGAAAGATCTCTTTAGCAAGCCAAGTGACAGCGTACCCATCTCACTAGAATTATTTTAGGTTATGGTACACCAATAGCAATTCAGTGATCTGATAAGTTAAGGGAGGAAGGTTTATGCTACAGTTAGTAGAAATAATCAAAACTATGAGTAACAGATTCTAACATCTTCATTTAAGCACATCCCTATCTGTTAATCAATATTGCTATTGTCTTGAAAAGTTATATTTATGCAGAAGACCCCACTAAAAGGTCATGAGAGCCATCAGATGTTATGAACTTCTTTTAATGAGAGCTAAACGATCAAAAGCGAGTTTGACTTACCATATCAATTGATAGACGCATGCAGAAGGCTGATGAATTTGATTTTTTCTTTTTGTCTCAGCAACGCAGAGAGATTCTCCTCTGCAACACTGCCTCTGCTGGCCATGCAATATTATCTGCAGATGGAAAACTCCACCATTAGTCCATTATTAGAACTTGAATATTTCCAAACTAAAGAAAAAAATACCAAATAAAATTATTTTCATAAAGCGTTAATTAGTACAATAGAGTCTGTAATCTTGTGAAAATTCAAAGTTCACTACAAATTCTATTCTCCATTTTAATTTCAACCTAGCACACTTCTCTCAATCCTATGCCTCATTTGCTACCACTCTCTACACAACTCTAGCACCTATATGAGGAGGTAGATAGAATGATCTCTTTAGCAAGCCAAGTGACAGCGTACCCATCTCACTAGAATTCTTTAAGGTTATGGTACACCAATAGCAATTCAGTGATCTGATAAGTTAAGGGAGGAAGGTTTATGCTACAGTTAGTAGAAATAATCAAAACTATGAGTAACCGATTCTAACATCTTCATTTAAGCACATCCCTATCTGTTAACCAATATTGCTATCATCTTGAAAAGTTATATTTATGCGGAAGACCCCACTAAAAGGTCCTGAGAGCCATCAGATGTTATGAACTTCTTTTAATGAGAGCAACAGGATCAAAAGCGCGTTTGACTTACCATATCAATTGATAGAGGCATTCAGAAGGCTGATGAATTTGATTTTTTCTTTTTGTCTCAGCAACGCAGAGAGATTCTCCTCTGCAACACTTCCTCTGCTGGCCATGCAATTTAATCTGCAGATGGAAAACGCCACCGTTAGTCCATTATTAGAACTTGAATATTTCCATACTAAAGAAAAAACTACCAAATAAAATTATTTTCATAAAGCGTTAATTAGTACAATAGAGTCTGTAATCTTGTGAAAATTCAAAGTTAACTACAAATTCTATTCTCCATTTTAATTTCAACCTAGCACACTTCTCTCAATCCTATGACTCATTTGCTACCACTCTCTACACAACTCTAGCACCTATATGAGGAGGTAGATAGAAAGATCTCTTTAGCAAGCCAAGTGACAGCGTACCCATCTCACTAGAATTCTTTTAGTTTATGGTACACCAATAGCAATTCAGTGATCTGATAAGTTAAGGGAGGAAGGTTTATGCTACAGTTAGTAGAAATAATCAAAACTATGAGTAATAGATTCTAACATCTTCATTTAACACATCCCTATCTGTTAACCAATATTGCTATCGTCTTGAAAAGTTATATTTATGCGGAAGACCCCACTAAAAGGTCATGAGAGCCATCAGATGTTATGAACTTCTTTTAATGAGAGCTAAACGATCAAAAGCGAGTTTGACTTACCATATCAATTGATAGACGCATGCAGAAGGCTGATGAATTTGATTTTTTCTTTTTGTCTCAGCAACGCAGAGAGATTCTCCTCTGCAACACTGCCTCTGCTGGCCATGCAATTTAATCTGCAGATGGAAAACGCCACCGTTAGTCCATTATTAGAACTTGAATATTTCCAAACTAAAGAAAAAACTACCAAATAAAATTATTTTCATAAAGCGTTAATTAGTACAATAGAGTATGTAATCTTGTGAAAATTCAAAGTTAACTACAAATTCTATTCTCCATTTTAATTTCAACCTAGCACACTTCTCTCAATCCTATGCCTTATTTGCTACCACTCTCTACACAACTCTAGCACCTATATGAGGAGGTAGATAGAAAGATTTCTTTAGCAAGCCAAGTGACAGCATAGCGTACCCTTCTCACTAGAATTCTTTTAGGTTATGGTACACCAATAGCAATTCAGTGATCTGATAAGTTAAGGGAGGAAGGTTTATGCTACAGTTAGTAGAAATAATCAAAACTATGAGTAACAGATTCTAACATCTTCATTTAAGCACATCCCTATCTGTTAACCAATATTGCTATCGTCTTGAAAAGTTATATTTATGCGGGAGTCGCCACTAAAAGGTCCTGAGAGCCATCAGATGTTATGAACTTCTATTAATGAGAGCAAAACGATCAAAAACCAGTTTGACTTACCATATCAATTGATAGAGGCATGCAGAAGGCTGATGAATTAGATTTTTTCTTTTTGTCTCAGCAACGCAGAGAGATTCTCCTCTGCAACACTGCCTCTGCTGGCCATGCAATATAATCTGCAGATGGAAAACTCCACCATTAGTCCATTATTAGAACTTGAATATTCCCAAACTAAAGAAAAAACTACCAAATAAAATTATTTTCATAAAGCGTTAATTAGTACAATAGAGTCTGTAATCTTGTGAAAATTCAAAGTTCACTACAAATTCTATTCTCCATTTTAATTTCAACCTAGCACACTTCTCTCAATCCTATGCCTCATTTGCTACCACTCTCTACACAACTCTAGCACCTATATGAGGAGGTAGATAGAAAGATCTCTTTAGCAAGCCAAGTGACAGCGTACCCATCTCACTAGAATTATTTTAGGTTATGGTACACCAATAGCAATTCAGTGATCTGATAAGTTAAGGGAGGAAGGTTTATGCTACAGTTAGTAGAAATAATCAAAACTATGAGTAACAGATTCTAACATCTTCATTTAAGCACATCCCTATCTGTTAATCAATATTGCTATTGTCTTGAAAAGTTATATTTATGCAGAAGACCCCACTAAAAGGTCATGAGAGCCATCAGATGTTATGAACTTCTTTTAATGAGAGCTAAACGATCAAAAGCGAGTTTGACTTACCATATCAATTGATAGACGCATGCAGAAGGCTGATGAATTTGATTTTTTCTTTTTGTCTCAGCAACGCAGAGAGATTCTCCTCTGCAACACTGCCTCTGCTGGCCATGCAATATTATCTGCAGATGGAAAACTCCACCATTAGTCCATTATTAGAACTTGAATATTTCCAAACTAAAGAAAAAAATACCAAATAAAATTATTTTCATAAAGCGTTAATTAGTACAATAGAGTCTGTAATCTTGTGAAAATTCAAAGTTCACTACAAATTCTATTCTCCATTTTAATTTCAACCTAGCACACTTCTCTCAATCCTATGCCTCATTTGCTACCACTCTCTACACAACTCTAGCACCTATATGAGGAGGTAGATAGAATGATCTCTTTAGCAAGCCAAGTGACAGCGTACCCATCTCACTAGAATTCTTTTAGGTTATGGTACACCAATAGCAATTCAGTGATCTGATAAGTTAAGGGAGGAAGGTTTATGCTACAGTTAGTAGAAATAATCAAAACTATGAGTAACCGATTCTAACATCTTCATTTAAGCACATCCCTATCTGTTAACCAATATTGCTATCATCTTGAAAAGTTATATTTATGCGGAAGACCCCACTAAAAGGTCCTGAGAGCCATCAGATGTTATGAACTTCTTTTAATGAGAGCAACAGGATCAAAAGCGCGTTTGACTTACCATATCAATTGATAGAGGCATTCAGAAGGCTGATGAATTTGATTTTTTCTTTTTGTCTCAGCAACGCAGAGAGATTCTCCTCTGCAACACTTCCTCTGCTGGCCATGCAATTTAATCTGCAGATGGAAAACGCCACCGTTAGTCCATTATTAGAACTTGAATATTTCCATACTAAAGAAAAAACTACCAAATAAAATTATTTTCATAAAGCGTTAATTAGTACAATAGAGTCTGTAATCTTGTGAAAATTCAAAGTTAACTACAAATTCTATTCTCCATTTTAATTTCAACCTAGCACACTTCTCTCAATCCTATGACTCATTTGCTACCACTCTCTACACAACTCTAGCACCTATATGAGGAGGTAGATAGAAAGATCTCTTTAGCAAGCCAAGTGACAGCGTAGCGTACCCTTCTCACTAGAATTCTTTTAGGTTATGGTACACCAATAGCAATTCAGTGATCTGATAAGTTAAGGGAGGAAGGTTTATGCTACAGTTAGTAGAAATAATCAAAACTATGAGTAACAGATTCTAACATCTTCATTTAAGCACATCCCTATCTGTTAACCAATATTGCTATCGTCTTGAAAAGTTATATTTATGCGGAAGACGCCACTAAAAGGTCCTGAGAGCCATCAGATGTTATGAACTTCTTTTAATGAGAGCAAAACGATCAAAAGCGAGTTTGACTTACCATATCAATTGATAGACGCATGCAGAAGGCTGATGAATTTGATTTTTTCTTTTTGTCTCAGCAACGCAGAGAGATTCTCCTCTGCAACACTGCCTCTGCTGGCCATGCAATATAATCTGCAGATGGAAAACTCCACCATTAGTCCATTATTAGAACTTGAAAATTTCCAAACTAAAGAAAAAACTACCAAATAAAATTATTTTCATAAAGCGTTAATTAGTACAATAGAGTCTGTAATCTTGTGAAAATTCAAAGTTCACTACAAATTCTATTCTCCATTTTAATTTCAACCTAGCACACTTCTCTCAATCCTATGCCTCATTTGGTACCGCTCTCTACACAACTCTAGCACCTATATGAGGAGGTAGATAGAAAGATCTCTTTAGCAAGCCAAGTGACAGCGTACCCATCTCACTAGAATTATTTTAGGTTATGGTACACCAATAGCAATTCAGTGATCTGATAAGTTAAGGGAGGAAGGTTTATGCTACAGTTAGTAGAAATAATCAAAACTATGAGTAACAGATTCTAACATCTTCATTTAAGCACATCCCTATCTGTTAATCAATATTGCTATTGTCTTGAAAAGTTATATTTATGCAGAAGACCCCACTAAAAGGTCATGAGAGCCATCAGATGTTATGAACTTCTTTTAATGAGAGCTAAACGATCAAAAGCGAGTTTGACTTACCATATCAATTGATAGACGCATGCAGAAGGCTGATGAATTTGATTTTTTCTTTTTGTCTCAGCAACGCAGAGAGATTCTCCTCTGCAACACTGCCTCTGCTGGCCATGCAATATAATCTGCAGATGGAAAACGCCACCGTTAGTCCATTATTAGAACTTGAATATTTCCAAACTAAAGAAAAAACTACCAAATAAAATTAGTTTCATAAAGCGTTAATTAGTACAATAGAGTCTGTAGTCTTGTGAAAATTCAAAGTTCACTACAAATTCTATTCTCCATTTTAATTTCAACCTAGCACACTTTTCTCAATCCTATGCCTCATTTGCTACCACTCTCTACACAACTCTAGCACCTATAAGAGGAGGTAGATAGAAAGATCTCTTTAGCAAGCCAAGTGACAGCGTACCCATCTCACTAGAATTCTTTTAGGTTATGGTACACCAATAGCAATTCAGTGATCTGATAAGTTAAATGAGGAAGGTTTATGCTACAGTTAGTAGAAATAATCAAAACTATGACTAACAGATTCTAACATCTTCAATTAAGCACATCCCTATCTGTTAACCAATATTGCTATTGTCTTGAAAAGTTATATTTATGCGGAAGACCCCACTAAAAGGTCCTGAGAGCCATCAGATGTTATGAACTTCTTTTAATGAGAGCAACAGGATCAAAAGCGAGTTTGACTTACCATATCAATTGATAGAGGCATTCAGAAGGCTGATGAATTTGATTTTTTCTTTTTGTCTCAGCAACGCAGAGAGATTCTCCTCTGCAACACTGCCTCTGCTGGCCATGCAATTTAATCTGCAGATGGAAAACGCCACCGTTAGTCCATTATTAGAACTTGAATATTTCCATACTAAAGAAAAAACTACCAAATAAAATTATTTTCATAAAGCGTTAATTAGTACAATAGAGTCTGTAATCTTGTGAAAATTCAAAGTTAACTACAAATTCTATTCTCCATTTTAATTTCAACCTAGCACACTTCTCTCACTCCTATGACTCATTTGCTACCACTCTCTACACAACTCTAGCACCTATATGAGGAGGTAGATAGAAAGATCTCTTTAGCAAGCCAAGTGACAGCGTAGCGTACCCTTCTCACTAGAATTCTTTTAGGTTATGGTACACCAATAGCAATTCAGTGATCTGATAAGTTAAGGGAGGAAGGTTTATGCTACAGTTAGTAGAAATAATCAAAACTATGAGTAACAGATTCTAACATCTTCATTTAAGCACATCCCTATCTGTTAACCAATATTGCTATCGTCTTGAAAAGTTATATTTATGCGGAAGACGCCACTAAAAGGTCCTGAGAGCCATCAGATGTTATGAACTTCTTTTAATGAGAGCAAAACGATCAAAAGCGAGTTTGACTTACCATATCAATTGATAGATGCATGCAGAAGGCTGATGAATTTGATTTTTTCTTTTTGTCTCAGCAACGCAGAGATATTCTCCTCTGCAACACTGCCTCTGCTGGCCATGCAATATAATCTGCAGATGGAAAACTCCACCGTTAGTCCATTATTAGAACTTGAATATTTGCAAACTAAAGAAAAAACTACCAAATAAAATTATTTTCATAAAGCGTTAATTAGTACAATAGAGTCTGTAATCTTGTGAAAATTCAAAGTTCACTACAAATTCTATTCTCCATTTTAATTTCAACCTAGCACACTTCTCTCAATCCTATGCCTCATTTGCTACCACTCTCTACACAACTTTAGCACCTATATGAGGAGGTAGATAGAAAGATCTCTTTAGCAAGCCAAGTGACAGCGTACCCATCTCACTAGAATTCTTTTAAGTTATGGTACACCAATAGCAATTCAGTGATCTGATAAGTTAAGGGAGGAAGGTTTATGCTACAGTTAGTAGAAATAATCAAAACTATGAGTAACAGATTCTAACATCTTCATTTAAGCACATCCCTATCTGTTAACCAATATTGCTATCGTCTTGAAAAGTTATATTTATGCGGAAGACCCCACTAAAAGGTGCTGAGAGCCATCAGATGTTATGAACTTCTTTTAATGAGAGCAAAACGATCAAAAGCGAGTTTGACTTACCATATCAATTGATAGACGCATGCAGAAGGCTGATGAATTTGATTTTTTCTTTTTGTCTCAGCAACGCAGAGAGATTCTCCTCTGCAACACTGCCTCTGCTGACCATGAAATATAATCTGCAGATGGAAAACTCCACCGTTAGTCCATTATTAGAACTTGAATATTTCCAAACTAAAGAAAAAACTACCAAATAAAATTATTTTCATATAGCGTTAATTAATACAATAGAGTCTGTAATCTTGTGAAAATTCAAAGTTCACTACAAATTCTATTCTCCATTTTAATTTCAACCTAGCACACTTCTCTCAATCCTATGCCTCATTTGCTACCACTCTCTACACAACTCTAGCACCTATATGAGGAGGTAGATAGAAAGATCTCTTTAGCAAGCCAAGTGACAGCGTACCCATCTCACTAGAATTCTTTTAGGTTATGGTACACCAATAGCAATTCAGTGATCTGATAAGTTAAGGGAGGAAGGTTTATGCTACAGTTAGTAGAAATAATCAAAACTATGAGTAACAGATTCTAACATCTTCATTTAAGCACATCCCTATCTGTTAACCAATATTGCTATCGTCTTGAAAAGTTATATTTATGCGGAAGACCCCACTAAAAGGTCATGAGAGCCATCAGATGTTATGAACTTCTTTTAATGAGAGCTAAACGATCAAAAGCGAGTTTGACTTACCATATCAATTGATAGACGCATGCAGAAGGCTGATGAATTTGATTTTTTCTTTTTGTCTCAGCAACGCAGAGAGATTCTCCTCTGCAACACTGCCTCTGCTGGCCATGCAATATAATCTGCAGATGGAAAACGCCACCGTTAGTCCATTATTAGAACTTGAATATTTCCAAACTAAAGAAAAAACTACCAAATAAAATTAGTTTCATAAAGCGTTAATTAGTACAATAGAGTCTGTAGTCTTGTGAAAATTCAAAGTTCACTACAAATTCTATTCTCCATTTTAATTTCAACCTAGCACACTTTTCTCAATCCTATGCCTCATTTGCTACCACTCTCTACACAACTCTAGCACCTATAAGAGGAGGTAGATAGAAAGATCTCTTTAGCAAGCCAAGTGACAGCGTACCCATCTCACTAGAATTCTTTTAGGTTATGGTACACCAATAGCAATTCAGTGATCTGATAAGTTAAATGAGGAAGGTTTATGCTACAGTTAGTAGAAATAATCAAAACTATGACTAACAGATTCTAACATCTTCAATTAAGCACATCCCTATCTGTTAACCAATATTGCTATTGTCTTGAAAAGTTATATTTATGCCGAAGACCCCACTAAAAGGTCCTGAGAGCCATCAGATGTTATGAACTTCTTTTAATGAGAGCAACAGGATCAAAAGCGAGTTTGACTTACCATATCAATTGATAGAGGCATTCAGAAGGCTGATGAATTTGATTTTTTCTTTTTGTCTCAGCAACACAGAGAGATTCTCCTCTGCAACACTGCCTCTGCTGGCCATGCAATTTAATCTGCAGATGGAAAACGCCACCGTTAGTCCATTATTAGAACTTGACTATTTCCATACTAAAGAAAAAACTACCAAATAAAATTATTTTCATAAAGCGTTAATTAGTACAATAGAGTCTGTAATCTTGTGAAAATTCAAAGTTAACTACAAATTCTATTCTCCATTTTAATTTCAACCTAGCACACTTCTCTCACTCCTATGACTCATTTGCTACCACTCTCTACACAACTCTAGCACCTATATGAGGAGGTAGATAGAAAGATCTCTTTAGCAAGCCAAGTGACAGCGTAGCGTACCCTTCTCACTAGAATTCTTTTAGGTTATGGTACACCAATAGCAATTCAGTGATCTGATAAGTTAAGGGAGGAAGGTTTATGCTACAGTTAGTAGAAATAATCAAAACTATGAGTAACAGATTCTAACATCTTCATTTAAGCACATCCCTATCTGTTAACCAATATTGCTATCGTCTTGAAAAGTTATATTTATGCGGAAGACGCCACTAAAAGGTCCTGAGAGCCATCAGATGTTATGAACTTCTTTTAATGAGAGCAAAACGATCAAAAGCGAGTTTGACTTACCATATCAATTGATAGACGCATGCAGAAGGCTGATGAATTTGATTTTTTCTTTTTGTCTCAGCAACGCAGAGATATTCTCCTCTGCAACACTGCCTCTGCTGGCCATGCAATATAATCTGCAGATGGAAAACTCCACCGTTAGTCCATTATTAGAACTTGAATATTTGCAAACTAAAGAAAAAACTACCAAATAAAATTATTTTCATAAAGCGTTAATTAGTACAATAGAGTCTGTAATCTTGTGAAAATTCAAAGTTCACTACAAATTCTATTCTCCATTTTAATTTCAACCTAGCACACTTCTCTCAATCCTATGCCTCATTTGCTACCACTCTCTACACAACTTTAGCACCTATATGAGGAGGTAGATAGAAAGATCTCTTTAGCAAGCCAAGTGACAGCGTACCCATCTCACTAGAATTCTTTTAAGTTATGGTACACCAATAGCAATTCAGTGATCTGATAAGTTAAGGGAGGAAGGTTTATGCTACAGTTAGTAGAAATAATCAAAACTATGAGTAACAGATTCTAACATCTTCATTTAAGCACATCCCTATCTGTTAACCAATATTGCTATCGTCTTGAAAAGTTATATTTATGCGGAAGACCCCACTAAAAGGTGCTGAGAGCCATCAGATGTTATGAACTTCTTTTAATGAGAGCAAAACGATCAAAAGCGAGTTTGACTTACCATATCAATTGATAGACGCATGCAGAAGGCTGATGAATTTGATTTTTTCTTTTTGTCTCAGCAACGCAGAGAGATTCTCCTCTGCAACACTGCCTCTGCTGACCATGAAATATAATCTGCAGATGGAAAACTCCACCGTTAGTCCATTATTAGAACTTGAATATTTCCAAACTAAAGAAAAAACTACCAAATAAAATTATTTTCATATAGCGTTAATTAATACAATAGAGTCTGTAATCTTGTGAAAATTCAAAGTTCACTACAAATTCTATTCTCCATTTTAATTTCAACCTAGCACACTTCTCTCAATCCTATGCCTCATTTGCTACCACTCTCTACACAACTCTAGCACCTATATGAGGAGGTAGATAGAAAGATCTCTTTAGCAAGCCAAGTGACAGCGTACCCATCTCACTAGAATTCTTTTAGGTTATGGTACACCAATAGCAATTCAGTGATCTGATAAGTTAAGGGAGGAAGGTTTATGCTACAGTTAGTAGAAATAATCAAAACTATGAGTAACAGATTCTAACATCTTCATTTAAGCACATCCCTATCTGTTAACCAATATTGCTATCGTCTTGAAAAGTTATATTTATGCGGAAGACCCCACTAAAAGGTCATGAGAGCCATCAGATGTTATGAACTTCTTTTAATGAGAGCTAAACGATCAAAAGCGAGTTTGACTTACCATATCAATTGATAGACGCATGCAGAAGGCTGATGAATTTGATTTTTTCTTTTTGTCTCAGCAACGCAGAGAGATTCTCCTCTGCAACACTGCCTCTGCTGGCCATGCAATATAATCTGCAGATGGAAAACGCCACCGTTAGTCCATTATTAGAACTTGAATATTTCCAAACTAAAGAAAAAACTACCAAATAAAATTAGTTTCATAAAGCGTTAATTAGTACAATAGAGTCTGTAGTCTTGTGAAAATTCAAAGTTCACTACAAATTCTATTCTCCATTTTAATTTCAACCTAGCACACTTTTCTCAATCCTATGCCTCATTTGCTACCACTCTCTACACAACTCTAGCACCTATAAGAGGAGGTAGATAGAAAGATCTCTTTAGCAAGCCAAGTGACAGCGTACCCATCTCACTAGAATTCTTTTAGGTTATGGTACACCAATAGCAATTCAGTGATCTGATAAGTTAAATGAGGAAGGTTTATGCTACAGTTAGTAGAAATAATCAAAACTATGACTAACAGATTCTAACATCTTCAATTAAGCACATCCCTATCTGTTAACCAATATTGCTATTGTCTTGAAAAGTTATATTTATGCCGAAGACCCCACTAAAAGGTCCTGAGAGCCATCAGATGTTATGAACTTCTTTTAATGAGAGCAACAGGATCAAAAGCGAGTTTGACTTACCATATCAATTGATAGAGGCATTCAGAAGGCTGATGAATTTGATTTTTTCTTTTTGTCTCAGCAACACAGAGAGATTCTCCTCTGCAACACTGCCTCTGCTGGCCATGCAATTTAATCTGCAGATGGAAAACGCCACCGTTAGTCCATTATTAGAACTTGACTATTTCCATACTAAAGAAAAAACTACCAAATAAAATTATTTTCATAAAGCGTTAATTAGTACAATAGAGTCTGTAATCTTGTGAAAATTCAAAGTTAACTACAAATTCTATTCTCCATTTTAATTTCAACCTAGCACACTTCTCTCACTCCTATGACTCATTTGCTACCACTCTCTACACAACTCTAGCACCTATATGAGGAGGTAGATAGAAAGATCTCTTTAGCAAGCCAAGTGACAGCGTAGCGTACCCTTCTCACTAGAATTCTTTTAGGTTATGGTACACCAATAGCAATTCAGTGATCTGATAAGTTAAGGGAGGAAGGTTTATGCTACAGTTAGTAGAAATAATCAAAACTATGAGTAACAGATTCTAACATCTTCATTTAAGCACATCCCTATCTGTTAACCAATATTGCTATCGTCTTGAAAAGTTATATTTATGCGGAAGACGCCACTAAAAGGTCCTGAGAGCCATCAGATGTTATGAACTTCTTTTAATGAGAGCAAAACGATCAAAAGCGAGTTTGACTTACCATATCAATTGATAGACGCATGCAGAAGGCTGATGAATTTGATTTTTTCTTTTTGTCTCAGCAACGCAGAGATATTCTCCTCTGCAACACTGCCTCTGCTGGCCATGCAATATAATCTGCAGATGGAAAACTCCACCGTTAGTCCATTATTAGAACTTGAATATTTGCAAACTAAAGAAAAAACTACCAAATAAAATTATTTTCATAAAGCGTTAATTAGTACAATAGAGTCTGTAATCTTGTGAAAATTCAAAGTTCACTACAAATTCTATTCTCCATTTTAATTTCAACCTAGCACACTTCTCTCAATCCTATGCCTCATTTGCTACCACTCTCTACACAACTCTAGCACCTATATGAGGAGGTAGATAGAAAGATCTCTTTAGCAAGCCAAGTGACAGCGTACCCATCTCACTAGAATTCTTTTAAGTTATGGTACACCAATAGCAATTCAGTGATCTGATAAGTTAAGGGAGGAAGGTTTATGCTACAGTTAGTAGAAATAATCAAAACTATGAGTAACAGATTCTAACATCTTCATTTAAGCACATCCCTATCTGTTAACCAATATTGCTATCGTCTTGAAAAGTTATATTTATGCGGAAGACCCCACTAAAAGGTGCTGAGAGCCATCAGATGTTATGAACTTCTTTTAATGAGAGCAAAACGATCAAAAGCGAGTTTGACTTACCATATCAATTGATAGACGCATGCAGAAGGCTGATGAATTTGATTTTTTCTTTTTGTCTCAGCAACGCAGAGAGATTCTCCTCTGCAACACTGCCTCTGCTGACCATGAAATATAATCTGCAGATGGAAAACTCCACCGTTAGTCCATTATTAGAACTTGAATATTTCCAAACTAAAGAAAAAACTACCAAATAAAATTATTTTCATATAGCGTTAATTAGTACAATAGAGTCTGTAATCTTGTGAAAATTCAAAGTTCACTACAAATTCTATTCTCCATTTTAATTTCAACCTAGCACACTTCTCTCAATCCTATGCCTCATTTGCTACCACTCTCTACACAACTCTAGCACCTATATGAGGAGGTAGATAGAAAGATCTCTTTAGCAAGCCAAGTGACAGCGTACCCATCTCACTAGAATTCTTTTAGGTTATGGTACACCAATAGCAATTCAGTGATCTGATAAGTTAAGGGAGGAAGGTTTATGCTACAGTTAGTAGAAATAATCAAAACTATGAGTAATAGATTCTAACATCTTCATTTAAGCACATCCCTATCTGTTAACCAATATTGCTATCGTCTTGAAAAGTTATATTTATGCGGAAGACCCCACTAAAAGGTCATGAGAGCCATCAGATGTTATGAACTTCTTTTAATGAGAGCTAAACGATCAAAAGCGAGTTTGACTTACCATATCAATTGATAGACGCATGCAGAAGGCTGATGAATTTGATTTTTTCTTTTTGTCTCAGCAACGCAGAGAGATTCTCCTCTGCAACACTGCCTCTGCTGGCCATGCAATTTAATCTGCAGATGGAAAACGCCACCGTTAGTCCATTATTAGAACTTGAATATTTCCAAACTAAAGAAAAAACTACCAAATAAAATTATTTTCATAAAGCGTTAATTAGTACAATAGAGTATGTAATCTTGTGAAAATTCAAAGTTAACTACAAATTCTATTCTCCATTTTAATTTCAACCTAGCACACTTCTCTCAATCCTATGCCTTATTTGCTACCACTCTCTACACAACTCTAGCACCTATATGAGGAGGTAGATAGAAAGATTTCTTTAGCAAGCCAAGTGACAGCATAGCGTACCCTTCTCACTAGAATTCTTTTAGGTTATGGTACACCAATAGCAATTCAGTGATCTGATAAGTTAAGGGAGGAAGGTTTATGCTACAGTTAGTAGAAATAATCAAAACTATGAGTAACAGATTCTAACATCTTCATTTAAGCACATCCCTATCTGTTAATCAATATTGCTATTGTCTTGAAAAGTTATATTTATGCAGAAGACCCCACTAAAAGGTCATGAGAGCCATCAGATGTTATGAACTTCTTTTAATGAGAGCTAAACGATCAAAAGCGAGTTTGACTTACCATATCAATTGATAGACGCATGCAGAAGGCTGATGAATTTGATTTTTTCTTTTTGTCTCAGCAACGCAGAGAAATTCTCCTCTGCAACACTGCCTCTGCTGGCCATGCAATATAATCTGCAGATGGAAAACTCCACCATTAGTCCATTATTAGAACTTGAATATTTCCAAACTAAAGAAAAAAATACCAAATAAAATTATTTTCATAAAGCGTTAATTAGTACAATAGAGTCTGTAATCTTGTGAAAATTCAAAGTTCACTACAAATTCTATTCTCCATTTTAATTTCAACCTAGCACACTTCTCTCAATCCTATGCCTCATTTGCTACCACTCTCTACACAACTCTAGCACCTATATGAGGAGGTAGATAGAATGATCTCTTTAGCAAGCCAAGTGACAGCGTACCCATCTCACTAGAATTCTTTTAGGTTATGGTACACCAATAGCAATTCAGTGATCTGATAAGTTAAGGGAGGAAGGTTTATGCTACAGTTAGTAGAAATAATCAAAACTATGAGTAACAGATTCTAACATCTTCATTTAAGCACATCCCTATCTGTTAACCAATATTGCTATCATCTTGAAAAGTTATATTTATGCGGAAGACCCCACTAAAAGGTCCTGAGAGCCATCAGATGTTATGAACTTCTTTTAATGAGAGCAACAGGATCAAAAGCGCGTTTGACTTACCATATCAATTGATAGAGGCATTCAGAAGGCTGATGAATTTGATTTTTTCTTTTTGTCTCAGCAACGCAGAGAGATTCTCCTCTGCAACACTTCCTCTGCTGGCCATGCAATTTAATCTGCAGATGGAAAACGCCACCGTTAGTCCATTATTAGAACTTGAATATTTCCATACTAAAGAAAAAACTACCAAATAAAATTATTTTCATAAAGCGTTAATTAGTACAATAGAGTCTGTAATCTTGTGAAAATTCAAAGTTAACTACAAATTCTATTCTCCATTTTAATTTCAACCTAGCACACTTCTCTCAATCCTATGACTCATTTGCTACCACTCTCTACACAACTCTAGCACGTATATGAGGAGGTAGATAGAAAGATCTCTTTAGCAAGCCAAGTGACAGCGTAGCGTACCCTTCTCACTAGAATTCTTTTAGGTTATGGTACACCAATAGCAATTCAGTGATCTGATAAGTTAAGGGAGGAAGGTTTATGCTACAGTTAGTAGAAATAATCAAACCTATGAGTAACAGATTCTAACATCTTCATTTAAGCACATCCCTATCTGTTAACCAATATTGCTATCGTCTTGAAAAGTTATATTTATGCGGAAGACGCCACTAAAAGGTCCTGAGAGCCATCAGATGTTATGAACTTCTTTTAATGAGAGCAAAACGATCAAAAGCGAGTTTGACTTACCATATCAATTGATAGACGCATGCAGAAGGCTGATGAATTTGATTTTTTCTTTTTGTCTCAGCAACGCAGAGATATTCTCCTCTGCAACACTGCCTCTGCTGGCCATGCAATATAATCTGCAGATGGAAAACGCCACCGTTAGTCCATTATTAGAACTTGAATATTTCCAAACTAAAGAAAAAACTACCAAATAAAATTATTTTCATAAAGCGTTAATTAGTAGAATAGAGTATGTAATCTTGTGAAAATTCAAAGTTAACTACAAATTCTATTCTCCATTTTAATTTCAACCTAGCACACTTCTCTCAATCCTATGCCTTATTTGCTACCACTCTCTACACAACTCTAGCACCTATATGAGGAGGTAGATAGAAAGATTTCTTTAGCAAGCCAAGTGACAGCATAGCGTACCCTTCTCACTAGAATTCTTTTAGGTTATGGTACACCAATAGCAATTCAGTGATCTGATAAGTTAAGGGAGGAAGGTTTATGCTACAGTTAGTAGAAATAATCAAAACTATGAGTAACAGATTCTAACATCTTCATTTAAGCACATCCCTATCTGTTAACCAATATTGCTATCGTCTTGAAAAGTTATATTTATGCGGGAGTCGCCACTAAAAGGTCCTGAGAGCCATCAGATGTTATGAACTTCTATTAATGAGAGCAAAACGATCAAAAACCAGTTTGACTTACCATATCAATTGATAGAGGCATGCAGAAGGCTGATGAATTAGATTTTTTCTTTTTGTCTCAGCAACGCAGAGAGATTCTCCTCTGCAACACTGCCTCTGCTGGCCATGCAATATAATCTGCAGATGGAAAACTCCACCATTAGTCCATTATTAGAACTTGAATATTCCCAAACTAAAGAAAAAACTACCAAATAAAATTATTTTCATAAAGCGTTAATTAGTACAATAGAGTCTGTAATCTTGTGAAAATTCAAAGTTCACTACAAATTCTATTCTCCATTTTAATTTCAACCTAGCCCACTTCTTTCAATCCTATGCCTCATTTGCTACCACTCTCTACACAACTCTAGCACCTATATGAGGAGGTAGATAGAAAGATCTCTTTAGCAAGCCAAGTGACAGCGTACCCATCTCACTAGAATTATTTTAGGTTATGGTACACCAATAGCAATTCAGTGATCTGATAAGTTAAGGGAGGAAGGTTTATGCTACAGTTAGTAGAAATAATCAAAACTATGAGTAACAGATTCTAACATCTTCATTTAAGCACATCCCTATCTGTTAATCAATATTGCTATTGTCTTGAAAAGTTATATTTATGCAGAAGACCCCACTAAAAGGTCATGAGAGCCATCAGATGTTATGAACTTCTTTTAATGAGAGCTAAACGATCAAAAGCGAGTTTGACTTACCATATCAATTGATAGACGCATGCAGAAGGCTGATGAATTTGATTTTTTCTTTTTGTCTCAGCAACGCAGAGAAATTCTCCTCTGCAACACTGCCTCTGCTGGCCATGCAATATAATCTGCAGATGGAAAACTCCACCATTAGTCCATTATTAGAACTTGAATATTTCCAAACTAAAGAAAAAAATACCAAATAAAATTATTTTCATAAAGCGTTAATTAGTACAATAGAGTCTGTAATCTTGTGAAAATTCAAAGTTCACTACAAATTCTATTCTCCATTTTAATTTCAACCTAGCACACTTCTCTCAATCCTATGCCTCATTTGCTACCACTCTCTACACAACTCTAGCACCTATATCAGGAGGTAGATAGAATGATCTCTTTAGCAAGCCAAGTGACAGCGTACCCATCTCACTAGAATTCTTTTAGGTTATGGTACACCAATAGCAATTCAGTGATCTGATAAGTTAAGGGAGGAAGGTTTATGCTACAGTTAGTAGAAATAATCAAAACTATGAGTAACAGATTCTAACATCTTCATTTAAGCACATCCCTATCTGTTAACCAATATTGCTATCATCTTGAAAAGTTATATTTATGCGGAAGACCCCACTAAAAGGTCCTGAGAGCCATCAGATGTTATGAACTTCTTTTAATGAGAGCAACAGGATCAAAAGCGCTTTTGACTTACCATATCAATTGATAGAGGCATTCAGAAGGCTGATGAATTTGATTTTTTCTTTTTGTCTCAGCAACGCACAGAGATTCTCCTCTGCAACACTTCCTCTGCTGGCCATGCAATTTAATCTGCAGATGGAAAACGCCACCGTTAGTCCATTATTAGAACTTGAATATTTCCATACTAAAGAAAAAACTACCAAATAAAATTATTTTCATAAAGCGTTAATTAGTACAATAAAGTCTGTAATCTTGTGAAAATTCAAAGTTAACTACAAATTCTATTCTCCATTTTAATTTCAACCTAGCACACTTCTCTCAATCCTATGCCTTATTTGCTACCACTCTCTACACAACTCTAGCACCTATATGAGGAGGTAGATAGAAAGATTTCTTTAGCAAGCCAAGTGACAGCATAGCGTACCCTTCTCACTAGAATTCTTTTAGGTTATGGTACACCAATAGCAATTCAGTGATCTGATAAGTTAAGGGAGGAAGGTTTATGCTACAGTTAGTAGAAATAATCAAAACTATGAGTAACAGATTCTAACATCTTCATTTAAGCACATCCCTATCTGTTAACCAATATTGCTATCGTCTTGAAAAGTTATATTTATGCGGGAGTCGCCACTAAAAGGTCCTGAGAGCCATCAGATGTTATGAACTTCTATTAATGAGAGCAAAACGATCAAAAACCAGTTTGACTTACCATATCAATTGATAGAGGCATGCAGAAGGCTGATGAATTAGATTTTTTCTTTTTGTCTCAGCAACGCAGAGACATTCTCCTCTGCAACACTGCCTCTGCTGGCCATGCAATATAATCTGCAGATGGAAAACTCCACCATTAGTCCATTATTAGAACTTGAATATTCCCAAACTAAAGAAAAAACTACCAAATAAAATTATTTTCATAAAGCGTTAATTAGTACAATAGAGTCTGTAATCTTGTGAAAATTCAAAGTTCACTACAAATTCTATTCTCCATTTTAATTTCAACCTAGCACACTTCTCTCAATCCTATGCCTCATTTGCTACCACTCTCTACACAACTCTAGCACCTATATGAGGAGGTAGATAGAAAGATCTCTTTAGCAAGCCAAGTGACAGCGTACCCATCTCACTAGAATTATTTTAGGTTATGGTACACCAATAGCAATTCAGTGATCTGATAAGTTAAGGGAGGAAGGTTTATGCTACAGTTAGTAGAAATAATCAAAACTATGAGTAACAGATTCTAACATCTTCATTTAAGCACATCCCTATCTGTTAATCAATATTGCTATTGTCTTGAAAAGTTATATTTATGCAGAAGACCCCACTAAAAGGTCATGAGAGCCATCAGATGTTATGAACTTCTTTTAATGAGAGCTAAACGATCAAAAGCGAGTTTGACTTACCATATCAATTGATAGACTCATGCAGAAGGCTGATGAATTTGATTTTTTCTTTTTGTCTCAGCAACGCAGAGAGATTCTCCTCTGCAACACTGCCTCTGCTGGCCATGCAATATAATCTGCAGATGGAAAACTCCACCATTAGTCCATTATTAGAACTTGAATATTTCCAAACTAAAGAAAAAACTACCAAATAAAATTATTTTCATAAAGCGTTAATTAGTACAATAGAGTCTGTAATCTTGTGAAAATTCAAAGTTCACTACAAATTCTATTCTCCATTTTAATTTCAACCTAGCACACTTCTCTCAATCCTATGCCTCATTTGGTACCGCTCTCTACACAACTCTAGCACCTATATGAGGAGGTAGATAGAAAGATCTCTTTAGCAAGCCAAGTGACAGCGTACCCATCTCACTAGAATTATTTTAGGTTATGGTACACCAATAGCAATTCAGTGATCTGATAAGTTGAGGGAGGAAGGTTTATGCTACAGTTAGTAGAAATAATCAAAACTATGAGTAACAGATTCTAACATCTTCATTTAAGCACATCCCTATCTGTTAATCAATATTGCTATTGTCTTGAAAAGTTATATTTATGCAGAAGACCCCACTAAAAGGTCATGAGAGCCATCAGATGTTATGAACTTCTTTTAATGAGAGCTAAACGATCAAAAGCGAGTTTGACTTACCATATCAATTGATAGACGCATGCAGAAGGCTGATGAATTTGATTTTTTCTTTTTGTCTCAGCAACGCAGAGAGATTCTCCTCTGCAACACTGCCTCTGCTGGCCATGCAATATAATCTGCAGATGGAAAACGCCACCGTTAGTCCATTATTAGAACTTGAATATTTCCAAACTAAAGAAAAAACTACCAAATAAAATTAGTTTCATAAAGCGTTAATTAGTACAATAGAGTCTGTAGTCTTGTGAAAATTCAAAGTTCACTACAAATTCTATTCTCCATTTTAATTTCAACCTAGCACACTTTTCTAAATCCTATGCCTCATTTGCTACCACTCTCTACACAACTCTAGCACCTATAAGAGGAGGTAGATAGAAAGATCTCTTTAGCAAGCCAAGTGACAGCGTACCCATCTCACTTGAATTCTTTTAGGTTATGGTACACCAATAGCAATTCAGTGATCTGATAAGTTAAATGAGGAAGGTTTATGCTACAGTTAGTAGAAATAATCAAAACTATGACTAACAGATTCTAACATCTTCAATTAAGCACATCCCTATCTGTTAACCAATATTGCTATTGTCTTGAAAAGTTATATTTATGCGGAAGACCCCACTAAAAGGTCCTGAGAGCCATCAGATGTTATGAACCTCTTTTAATGAGAGCAACAGGATCAAAAGCGAGTTTGACTTACCATATCAATTGATAGAGGCATTCAGAAGGCTGATGAATTTGATTTTTTCTTTTTGTCTCAGCAACGCAGAGAGATTCTCCTCTGCAACACTGCCTCTGCTGGCCATGCAATTTAATCTGCAGATGGAAAACGCCACCGTTAGTCCATTATTAGAACTTGAATATTTCCATACTAAAGAAAAAACTACCAAATAAAATTATTTTCATAAAGCGTTAATTAGTACAATAGAGTCTGTAATCTTGTGAAAATTCAAAGTTAACTACAAATTCTATTCTCCATTTTAATTTCAACCTAGCACACTTCTCTCACTCCTATGACTCATTTGCTACCACTCTCTACACAACTCTAGCACCTATATGAGGAGGTAGATAGAAAGATCTCTTTAGCAAGCCAAGTGACAGCGTAGCGTACCCTTCTCACTAGAATTCTTTTAGGTTATGGTACACCAATAGCAATTCAGTGATCTGATAAGTTAAGGGAGGAAGGTTTATGCTACAGTTAGTAGAAATAATCAAAACTATGAGTAACAGATTCTAACATCTTCATTTAAGCACATCCCTATCTGTTAACCAATATTGCTATCGTCTTGAAAAGTTATATTTATGCGGAAGACGCCACTAAAAGGTCCTGAGAGCCATCAGATGTTATGAACTTCTTTTAATGAGAGCAAAACGATCAAAAGCGAGTTTGACTTACCATATCAATTGATAGACGCATGCAGAAGGCTGATGAATTTGATTTTTTCTTTTTGTCTCAGCAACGCAGAGATATTCTCCTCTGCAACACTGCCTCTGCTGGCCATGCAATATAATCTGCAGATGGAAAACTCCACCGTTAGTCCATTATTAGAACTTGAATATTTGCAAACTAAAGAAAAAACTACCAAATAAAATTATTTTCATAAAGCGTTAATTAGTACAATAGAGTCTGTAATCTTGTGAAAATTCAAAGTTCACTACAAATTCTATTCTCCATTTTAATTTCAACCTAGCACACTTCTCTCAATCCTATGCCTCATTTGCTACCACTCTCTACACAACTTTAGCACCTATATGAGGAGGTAGATAGAAAGATCTCTTTAGCAAGCCAAGTGACAGCGTACCCATCTCACTAGAATTCTTTTAAGTTATGGTACACCAATAGCAATTCAGTGATATGATAAGTTAAGGGAGGAAGGTTTATGCTACAGTTAGTAGAAATAATCAAAACTATGAGTAACAGATTCTAACATCTTCATTTAAGCACATCCCTATCTGTTAACCAATATTGCTATCGTCTTGAAAAGTTATATTTATGCGGAAGACCCCACTAAAAGGTGCTGAGAGCCATCAGATGTTATGAACTTCTTTTAATGAGAGCAAAACGATCAAAAGCGAGTTTGACTTACCATATCAATTGATAGACGCATGCAGAAGGCTGATGAATTTGATTTTTTCTTTTTGTCTCAGCAACGCAGAGAGATTCTCCTCTGCAACACTGCCTCTGCTGACCATGAAATATAATCTGCAGATGGAAAACTCCACCGTTAGTCCATTATTAGAACTTGAATATTTCCAAACTAAAGAAAAAACTACCAAATAAAATTATTTTCATATAGCGTTAATTAATACAATAGAGTCTGTAATCTTGTGAAAATTCAAAGTTCACTACAAATTCTATTCTCCATTTTAATTTCAACCTAGCACACTTCTCTCAATCCTATGCCTCATTTGCTACCACTCTCTACACAACTCTAGCACCTATATGAGGAGGTAGATAGAAAGATCTCTTTAGCAAGCCAAGTGACAGTGTACCCATCTCACTAGAATTCTTTTAGGTTATGGTACACCAATAGCAATTCAGTGATCTGATAAGTTAAGGGAGGAAGGTTTATGCTACAGTTAGTAGAAATAATCAAAACTATGAGTAACAGATTCTAACATCTTCATTTAAGCACATCCCTATCTGTTAACCAATATTGCTATCGTCTTGAAAAGTTATATTTATGCGGAAGACCCCACTAAAAGGTCATGAGAGCCATCAGATGTTATGAACTTCTTTTAATGAGAGCTAAACGATCAAAAGCGAGTTTGACTTACCATATCAATTGATAGACGCATGCAGAAGGCTGATGAATTTGATTTTTTCTTTTTGTCTCAGCAACGCAGAGAGATTCTCCTCTGCAACACTGCCTCTGCTGGCCATGCAATATAATCTGCAGATGGAAAACGCCACCGTTAGTCCATTATTAGAACTTGAATATTTCAAAACTAAAGAAAAAACTACCAAATAAAATTAGTTTCATAAAGCGTTAATTAGTACAATAGAGTCTGTAGTCTTGTGAAAATTCAAAGTTCACTACAAATTCTATTCTCCATTTTAATTTCAACCTAGCACACTTTTCTCAATCCTATGCCTCATTTGCTACCACTCTCTACACAACTCTAGCACCTATAAGAGGAGGTAGATAGAAAGATCTCTTTAGCAAGCCAAGTGACAGCGTACCCATCTCACTAGAATTCTTTTAGGTTATGGTACACCAATAGCAATTCAGTGATCTGATAAGTTAAATGAGGAAGGTTTATGCTACAGTTAGTAGAAATAATCAAAACTATGACTAACAGATTCTAACATCTTCAATTAAGCACATCCCTATCTGTTAACCAATATTGCTATTGTCTTGAAAAGTTATATTTATGTCGAAGACCCCACTAAAAGGTCCTGAGAGCCATCAGATGTTATGAACTTCTTTTAATGAGAGCAACAGGATCAAAAGCGAGTTTGACTTACCATATCAATTGATAGAGGCATTCAGAAGGCTGATGAATTTGATTTTTTCTTTTTGTCTCAGCAACGCAGAGAGATTCTCCTCTGCAACACTGCCTCTGCTGGCCATGCAATTTAATCTGCAGATGGAAAACGCCACCGTTAGTCCATTATTAGAACTTGAATATTTCCATACTAAAGAAAAAACTACCAAATAAAATTATTTTCATAAAGCGTTAATTAGTACAATAGAGTCTGTAATCTTGTGAAAATTCAAAGTTAACTACAAATTCTATTCTCCATTTTAATTTCAACCTAGCACACTTCTCTCACTCCTATGACTCATTTGCTACCACTCTCTACACAACTCTAGCACCTATATGAGGAGGTAGATAGAAAGATCTCTTTAGCAAGCCAAGTGACAGCGTAGCGTACCCTTCTCACTAGAATTCTTTTAGGTTATGGTACACCAATAGCAATTCAGTGATCTGATAAGTTAAGGGAGGAAGGTTTATGCTACAGTTAGTAGAAATAATCAAAACTATGAGTAACAGATTCTAACATCTTCATTTAAGCACATCCCTATCTGTTAACCAATATTGCTATCGTCTTGAAAAGTTATATTTATGCGGAAGACGCCACTAAAAGGTCCTGAGAGCCATCAGATGTTATGAACTTCTTTTAATGAGAGCAAAACGATCAAAAGCGAGTTTGACTTACCATATCAATTGATAGACGCATGCAGAAGGCTGATGAATTTGATTTTTTCTTTTTGTCTCAGCAACGCAGAGATATTCTCCTCTGCAACACTGCCTCTGCTGGCCATGCAATATAATCTGCAGATGGAAAACTCCACCGTTAGTCCATTATTAGAACTTGAATATTTGCAAACTAAAGAAAAAACTACCAAATAAAATTATTTTCATAAAGCGTTAATTAGTACAATAGAGTCTGTAATCTTGTGAAAATTCAAAGTTCACTACAAATTCTATTCTCCATTTTAATTTCAACCTAGCACACTTCTCTCAATCCTATGCCTCATTTGCTACCACTCTCTACACAACTCTAGCACCTATATGAGGAGGTAGATAGAAAGATCTCTTTAGCAAGCCAAGTGACAGCGTACCCATCTCACTAGAATTCTTTTAAGTTATGGTACACCAATAGCAATTCAGTGATCTGATAAGTTAAGGGAGGAAGGTTTATGCTACAGTTAGTAGAAATAATCAAAACTATGAGTAACAGATTCTAACATCTTCATTTAAGCACATCCCTATCTGTTAACCAATATTGCTATCGTCTTGAAAAGTTATATTTATGCGGAAGACCCCACTAAAAGGTGCTGAGAGCCATCAGATGTTATGAACTTCTTTTAATGAGAGCAAAACGATCAAAAGCGAGTTTGACTTACCATATCAATTGATAGACGCATGCAGAAGGCTGATGAATTTGATTTTTTCTTTTTGTCTCAGCAACGCAGAGAGATTCTCCTCTGCAACACTGCCTCTGCTGACCATGAAATATAATCTGCAGATGGAAAACTCCACCGTTAGTCCATTATTAGAACTTGAATATTTCCAAACTAAAGAAAAAACTACCAAATAAAATTATTTTCATATAGCGTTAATTAGTACAATAGAGTCTGTAATCTTGTGAAAATTCAAAGTTCACTACAAATTCTATTCTCCATTTTAATTTCAACCTAGCACACTTCTCTCAATCCTATGCCTCATTTGCTACCACTCTCTACACAACTCTAGCACCTATATGAGGAGGTAGATAGAAAGATCTCTTTAGCAAGCCAAGTGACAGCGTACCCATCTCACTAGAATTCTTTTAAGTTATGGTACACCAATAGCAATTCAGTGATCTGATAAGTTAAGGGAGGAAGGTTTATGCTACAGTTAGTAGAAATAATCAAAACTATGAGTAACAGATTCTAACATCTTCATTTAAGCACATCCCTATCTGTTAACCAATATTGCTATCGTCTTGAAAAGTTATATTTATGCGGAAGACCCCACTAAAAGGTGCTGAGAGCCATCAGATGTTATGAACTTCTTTTAATGAGAGCAAAACGATCAAAAGCGAGTTTGACTTACCATATCAATTGATAGACGCATGCAGAAGGCTGATGAATTTGATTTTTTCTTTTTGTCTCAGCAACGCAGAGAGATTCTCCTCTGCAACACTGCCTCTGCTGACCATGAAATATAATCTGCAGATGGAAAACTCCACCGTTAGTCCATTATTAGAACTTGAATATTTCCAAACTAAAGAAAAAACTACCAAATAAAATTATTTTCATATAGCGTTAATTAGTACAATAGAGTCTGTAATCTTGTGAAAATTCAAAGTTCACTACAAATTCTATTCTCCATTTTAATTTCAACCTAGCACACTTCTCTCAATCCTATGCCTCATTTGCTACCACTCTCTACACAACTCTAGCACCTATATGAGGAGGTAGATAGAAAGATCTCTTTAGCAAGCCAAGTGACAGCGTAGCGTACCCTTCTCACTAGAATTCTTTTAGGTTATGGTACACCAATAGCAATTCAGTGATCTGATAAGTTAAGGGAGGAAGGTTTATGCTACAGTTAGTAGAAATAATCAAAACTATGAGTAACAGATTCTAACATCTTCATTTAAGCACATCCCTATCTGTTAACCAATATTGCTATCGTCTTGAAAAGTTATATTTATGCGGAAGACGCCACTAAAAGGTCCTGAGAGCCATCAGATGTTATGAACTTCTTTTAATGAGAGCAAAACGATCAAAAGCGAGTTTGACTTACCATATCAATTGATAGACGCATGCAGAAGGCTGATGAATTTGATTTTTTCTTTTTGTCTCAGCAACGCAGAGATATTCTCCTCTGCAACACTGCCTCTGCTGGCCATGCAATATAATCTGCAGATGGAAAACTCCACCGTTAGTCCATTATTAGAACTTGAATATTTGCAAACTAAAGAAAAAACTACCAAATAAAATTATTTTCATAAAGCGTTAATTAGTACAATAGAGTCTGTAATCTTGTGAAAATTCAAAGTTCACTACAAATTCTATTCTCCATTTTAATTTCAACCTAGCACACTTCTCTCAATCCTATGCCTCATTTGGTACCGCTCTCTACACAACTCTAGCACCTATATGAGGAGGTAGATAGAAAGATCTCTTTAGCAAGCCAAGTGACAGCGTACCCATCTCACTAGAATTATTTTAGGTTATGGTACACCAATAGCAATTCAGTGATCTGATAAGTTAAGGGAGGAAGGTTTATGCTACAGTTAGTAGAAATAATCAAAACTATGAGTAACAGATTCTAACATCTTCATTTAAGCACATCCCTATCTGTTAATCAATATTGCTATTGTCTTGAAAAGTTATATTTATGCAGAAGACCCCACTAAAAGGTCATGAGAGCCATCAGATGTTATGAACTTCTTTTAATGAGAGCTAAACGATCAAAAGCGAGTTTGACTTACCATATCAATTGATAGACGCATGCAGAAGGCTGATGAATTTGATTTTTTCTTTTTGTCTCAGCAACGCAGAGAGATTCTCCTCTGCAACACTGCCTCTGCTGGCCATGCAATATAATCTGCAGATGGAAAACGCCACCGTTAGTCCATTATTAGGACTTGAATATTTCCAAACTAAAGAAAAAACTACCAAATAAAATTAGTTTCATAAAGCGTTAATTAGTACAATAGAGTCTGTAGTCTTGTGAAAATTCAAAGTTCACTACAAATTCTATTCTCCATTTTAATTTCAACCTAGCACACTTTTCTAAATCCTATGCCTCATTTGCTACCACTCTCTACACAACTCTAGCACCTATAAGAGGAGGTAGATAGAAAGATCTCTTTAGCAAGCCAAGTGACAGCGTACCCATCTCACTAGAATTCTTTTAGGTTATGGTACACCAATAGCAATTCAGTGATCTGATAAGTTAAATGAGGAAGGTTTATGCTACAGTTAGTAGAAATAATCAAAACTATGACTAACAGATTCTAACATCTTCAATTAAGCACATCCCTATCTGTTAACCAATATTGCTATTGTCTTGAAAAGTTATATTTATGCGGAAGACCCCACTAAAAGGTCCTGAGAGCCATCAGATGTTATGAACCTCTTTTAATGAGAGCAACAGGATCAAAAGCGAGTTTGACTTACCATATCAATTGATAGAGGCATTCAGAAGGCTGATGAATTTGATTTTTTCTTTTTGTCTCAGCAACGCAGAGAGATTCTCCTCTGCAACACTGCCTCTGCTGGCCATGCAATTTAATCTGCAGATGGAAAACGCCACCGTTAGTCCATTATTAGAACTTGAATATTTCCATACTAAAGAAAAAACTACCAAATAAAATTATTTTCATAAAGCGTTAATTAGTACAATAGAGTCTGTAATCTTGTGAAAATTCAAAGTTAACTACAAATTCTATTCTCCATTTTAATTTCAACCTAGCACACTTCTCTCACTCCTATGACTCATTTGCTACCACTCTCTACACAACTCTAGCACCTATATGAGGAGGTAGATAGAAAGATCTCTTTAGCAAGCCAAGTGACAGCGTAGCGTACCCTTCTCACTAGAATTCTTTTAGGTTATGGTACACCAATAGCAATTCAGTGATCTGATAAGTTAAGGGAGGAAGGTTTATGCTACAGTTAGTAGAAATAATCAAAACTATGAGTAACAGATTCTAACATCTTCATTTAAGCACATCCCTATCTGTTAACCAATATTGCTATCGTCTTGAAAAGTTATATTTATGCGGAAGACGCCACTAAAAGGTCCTGAGAGCCATCAGATGTTATGAACTTCTTTTAATGAGAGCAAAACGATCAAAAGCGAGTTTGACTTACCATATCAATTGATAGACGCATGCAGAAGGCTGATGAATTTGATTTTTTCTTTTTGTCTCAGCAACGCAGAGATATTCTCCTCTGCAACACTGCCTCTGCTGGCCATGCAATATAATCTGCAGATGGAAAACTCCACCGTTAGTCCATTATTAGAACTTGAATATTTGCAAACTAAAGAAAAAACTACCAAATAAAATTATTTTCATAAAGCGTTAATTAGTACAATAGAGTCTGTAATCTTGTGAAAATTCAAAGTTCACTACAAATTCTATTCTCCATTTTAATTTCAACCTAGCACACTTCTCTCAATCCTATGCCTCATTTGCTACCACTCTCTACACAACTTTAGCACCTATATGAGGAGGTAGATAGAAAGATCTCTTTAGCAAGCCAAGTGACAGCGTACCCATCTCACTAGAATTCTTTTAAGTTATGGTACACCAATAGCAATTCAGTGATATGATAAGTTAAGGGAGGAAGGTTTATGCTACAGTTAGTAGAAATAATCAAAACTATGAGTAACAGATTCTAACATCTTCATTTAAGCACATCCCTATCTGTTAACCAATATTGCTATTGTCTTGAAAAGTTATATTTATGCGGAAGACCCCACTAAAAGGTGCTGAGAGCCATCAGATGTTATGAACTTCTTTTAATGAGAGCAAAACGATCAAAAGCGAGTTTGACTTACCATATCAATTGATAGACGCATGCAGAAGGCTGATGAATTTGATTTTTTCTTTTTGTCTCAGCAACGCAGAGAGATTCTCCTCTGCAACACTGCCTCTGCTGACCATGAAATATAATCTGCAGATGGAAAACTCCACCGTTAGTCCATTATTAGAACTTGAATATTTCCAAACTAAAGAAAAAACTACCAAATAAAATTATTTTCATATAGCGTTAATTAATACAATAGAGTCTGTAATCTTGTGAAAATTCAAAGTTCACTACAAATTCTATTCTCCATTTTAATTTCAACCTAGCACACTTCTCTCAATCCTATGCCTCATTTGCTACCACTCTCTACACAACTCTAGCACCTATATGAGGAGGTAGATAGAAAGATCTCTTTAGCAAGCCAAGTGACAGCGTACCCATCTCACTAGAATTCTTTTAGGTTATGGTACACCAATAGCAATTCAGTGATCTGATAAGTTAAGGGAGGAAGGTTTATGCTACAGTTAGTAGAAATAATCAAAACTATGAGTAACAGATTCTAACATCTTCATTTAAGCACATCCCTATCTGTTAACCAATATTGCTATCGTCTTGAAAAGTTATATTTATGCGGAAGACCCCACTAAAAGGTCATGAGAGCCATCAGATGTTATGAACTTCTTTTAATGAGAGCTAAACGATCAAAAGCGAGTTTGACTTACCATATCAATTGATAGACGCATGCAGAAGGCTGATGAATTTGATTTTTTCTTTTTGTCTCAGCAACGCAGAGAGATTCTCCTCTGCAACACTGCCTCTGCTGGCCATGCAATATAATCTGCAGATGGAAAACGCCACCGTTAGTCCATTATTAGAACTTGAATATTTCAAAACTAAAGAAAAAACTACCAAATAAAATTAGTTTCATAAAGCGTTAATTAGTACAATAGAGTCTGTAGTCTTGTGAAAATTCAAAGTTCACTACAAATTCTATTCTCCATTTTAATTTCAACCTAGCACACTTTTCTCAATCCTATGCCTCATTTGCTACCACTCTCTACACAACTCTAGCACCTATAAGAGGAGGTAGATAGAAAGATCTCTTTAGCAAGCCAAGTGACAGCGTACCCATCTCACTAGAATTCTTTTAGGATATGGTACACCAATAGCAATTCAGTGATCTGATAAGTTAAATGAGGAAGGTTTATGCTACAGTTAGTAGAAATAATCAAAACTATGACTAACAGATTCTAACATCTTCAATTAAGCACATCCCTATCTGTTAACCAATATTGCTATTGTCTTGAAAAGTTATATTTATGTCGAAGACCCCACTAAAAGGTCCTGAGAGCCATCAGATGTTATGAACTTCTTTTAATGAGAGCAACAGGATCAAAAGCGAGTTTGACTTACCATATCAATTGATAGAGGCATTCAGAAGGCTGATGAATTTGATTTTTTCTTTTTGTCTCAGCAACGCAGAGAGATTCTCCTCTGCAACACTGCCTCTGCTGGCCATGCAATTTAATCTGCAGATGGAAAACGCCACCGTTAGTCCATTATTAGAACTTGAATATTTCCATACTAAAGAAAAAACTACCAAATAAAATTATTTTCATAAAGCGTTAATTAGTACAATAGAGTCTGTAATCTTGTGAAAATTCAAAGTTAACTACAAATTCTATTCTCCATTTTAATTTCAACCTAGCACACTTCTCTCACTCCTATGACTCATTTGCTACCACTCTCTACACAACTCTAGCACCTATATGAGGAGGTAGATAGAAAGATCTCTTTAGCAAGCCAAGTGACAGCGTAGCGTACCCTTCTCACTAGAATTCTTTTAGGTTATGGTTCACCAATAGCAATTCAGTGATCTGATAAGTTAAGGGAGGAAGGTTTATGCTACAGTTAGTAGAAATAATCAAAACTATGAGTAACAGATTCTAACATCTTCATTTAAGCACATCCCTATCTGTTAACCAATATTGCTATCGTCTTGAAAAGTTATATTTATGCGGAAGACGCCACTAAAAGGTCCTGAGAGCCATCAGATGTTATGAACTTCTTTTAATGAGAGCAAAACGATCAAAAGCGAGTTTGACTTACCATATCAATTGATAGACGCATGCAGAAGGCTGATGAATTTGATTTTTTCTTTTTGTCTCAGCAACGCAGAGATATTCTCCTCTGCAACACTGCCTCTGCTGGCCATGCAATATAATCTGCAGATGGAAAACTCCACCGTTAGTCCATTATTAGAACTTGAATATTTGCAAACTAAAGAAAAAACTACCAAATAAAATTATTTTCATAAAGCGTTAATTAGTACAATAGAGTCTGTAATCTTGTGAAAATTCAAAGTTCACTACAAATTCTATTCTCCATTTTAATTTCAACCTAGCACACTTCTCTCAATCCTATGCCTCATTTGCTACCACTCTCTACACAACTCTAGCACCTATATGAGGAGGTAGATAGAAAGATCTCTTTAGCAAGCCAAGTGACAGCGTACCCATCTCACTAGAATTCTTTTAAGTTATGGTACACCAATAGCAATTCAGTGATCTGATAAGTTAAGGGAGGAAGGTTTATGCTACAGTTAGTAGAAATAATCAAAACTATGAGTAACAGATTCTAACATCTTCATTTAAGCACATCCCTATCTGTTAACCAATATTGCTATCGTCTTGAAAAGTTATATTTATGCGGAAGACCCCACTAAAAGGTGCTGAGAGCCATCAGATGTTATGAACTTCTTTTAATGAGAGCAAAACGATCAAAAGCGAGTTTGACTTACCATATCAATTGATAGACGCATGCAGAAGGCTGATGAATTTGATTTTTTCTTTTTGTCTCAGCAACGCAGAGAGATTCTCCTCTGCAACACTGCCTCTGCTGACCATGAAATATAATCTGCAGATGGAAAACTCCACCGTTAGTCCATTATTAGAACTTGAATATTTCCAAACTAAAGAAAAAACTACCAAATAAAATTATTTTCATATAGCGTTAATTAGTACAATAGAGTCTGTAATCTTGTGAAAATTCAAAGTTCACTACAAATTCTATTCTCCATTTTAATTTCAACCTAGCACACTTCTCTCAATCCTATGCCTCATTTGCTACCACTCTCTACACAACTCTAGCACCTATATGAGGAGGTAGATAGAAAGATCTCTTTAGCAAGCCAAGTGACAGCGTACCCATCTCACTAGAATTCTTTTAGGTTATGGTACACCAATAGCAATTCAGTGATCTGATAAGTTAAGGGAGGAAGGTTTATGCTACAGTTAGTAGAAATAATCAAAACTATGAGTAATAGATTCTAACATCTTCATTTAAGCACATCCCTATCTGTTAACCAATATTGCTATCGTCTTGAAAAGTTATATTTATGCGGAAGACCCCACTAAAAGGTCATGAGAGCCATCAGATGTTATGAACTTCTTTTAATGAGAGCTAAACGATCAAAAGCGAGTTTGACTTACCATATCAATTGATAGACGCATGCAGAAGGCTGATGAATTTGATTTTTTCTTTTTGTCTCAGCAACGCAGAGAGATTCTCCTCTGCAACACTGCCTCTGCTGGCCATGCAATTTAATCTGCAGATGGAAAACGCCACCGTTAGTCCATTATTAGAACTTGAATATTTCCAAACTAAAGAAAAAACTACCAAATAAAATTATTTTCATAAAGCGTTAATTAGTACAATAGAGTATGTAATCTTGTGAAAATTCAAAGTTAACTACAAATTCTATTCTCCATTTTAATTTCAACCTAGCACACTTCTCTCAATCCTATGCCTTATTTGCTACCACTCTCTACACAACTCTAGCACCTATATGAGGAGGTAGATAGAAAGATTTCTTTAGCAAGCCAAGTGACAGCATAGCGTACCCTTCTCACTAGAATTCTTTTAGGTTATGGTACACCAATAGCAATTCAGTGATCTGATAAGTTAAGGGAGGAAGGTTTATGCTACAGTTAGTAGAAATAATCAAAACTATGAGTAACAGATTCTAACATCTTCATTTAAGCACATCCCTATCTGTTAACCAATATTGCTATCGTCTTGAAAAGTTATATTTATGCGGGAGTCGCCACTAAAAGGTCCTGAGAGCCATCAGATGTTATGAACTTCTATTAATGAGAGCAAAACGATCAAAAACCAGTTTGACTTACCATATCAATTGATAGAGGCATGCAGAAGGCTGATGAATTAGATTTTTTCTTTTTGTCTCAGCAACGCAGAGAGATTCTCCTCTGCAACACTGCCTCTGCTGGCCATGCAATATAATCTGCAGATGGAAAACTCCACCATTAGTCCATTATTAGAACTTGAATATTCCCAAACTAAAGAAAAAACTACCAAATAAAATTATTTTCATAAAGCGTTAATTAGTACAATAGAGTCTGTAATCTTGTGAAAATTCAAAGTTCACTACAAATTCTATTCTCCATTTTAATTTCAACCTAGCACACTTCTCTCAATCCTATGCCTCATTTGCTACCACTCTCTACACAACTCTAGCACCTATATGAGGAGGTAGATAGAAAGATCTCTTTAGCAAGCCAAGTGACAGCGTACCCATCTCACTAGAATTATTTTAGGTTATGGTACACCAATAGCAATTCAGTGATCTGATAAGTTAAGGGAGGAAGGTTTATGCTACAGTTAGTAGAAATAATCAAAACTATGAGTAACAGATTCTAACATCTTCATTTAAGCACATCCCTATCTGTTAATCAATATTGCTATTGTCTTGAAAAGTTATATTTATGCAGAAGACCCCACTAAAAGGTCATGAGAGCCATCAGATGTTATGAACTTCTTTTAATGAGAGCTAAACGATCAAAAGCGAGTTTGACTTACCATATCAATTGATAGACGCATGCAGAAGGCTGATGAATTTGATTTTTTCTTTTTGTCTCAGCAACGCAGAGAAATTCTCCTCTGCAACACTGCCTCTGCTGGCCATGCAATATAATCTGCAGATGGAAAACTCCACCATTAGTCCATTATTAGAACTTGAATATTTCCAAACTAAAGAAAAAAATACCAAATAAAATTATTTTCATAAAGCGTTAATTAGTACAATAGAGTCTGTAATCTTGTGAAAATTCAAAGTTCACTACAAATTCTATTCTCCATTTTAATTTCAACCTAGCACACTTCTCTCAATCCTATGCCTCATTTGCTACCACTCTCTACACAACTCTAGCACCTATATGAGGAGGTAGATAGAATGATCTCTTTAGCAAGCCAAGTGACAGCGTACCCATCTCACTAGAATTCTTTTAGGTTATGGTACACCAATAGCAATTCAGTGATCTGATAAGTTAAGGGAGGAAGGTTTATGCTACAGTTAGTAGAAATAATCAAAACTATGAGTAACAGATTCTAACATCTTCATTTAAGCACATCCCTATCTGTTAACCAATATTGCTATCATCTTGAAAAGTTATATTTATGCGGAAGACCCCACTAAAAGGTCCTGAGAGCCATCAGATGTTATGAACTTCTTTTAATGAGAGCAACAGGATCAAAAGCGCGTTTGACTTACCATATCAATTGATAGAGGCATTCAGAAGGCTGATGAATTTGATTTTTTCTTTTTGTCTCAGCAACGCAGAGAGATTCTCCTCTGCAACACTTCCTCTGCTGGCCATGCAATTTAATCTGCAGATGGAAAACGCCACCGTTAGTCCATTATTAGAACTTGAATATTTCCATACTAAAGAAAAAACTACCAAATAAAATTATTTTCATAAAGCGTTAATTAGTACAATAGAGTCTGTAATCTTGTGAAAATTCAAAGTTAACTACAAATTCTATTCTCCATTTTAATTTCAACCTAGCACACTTCTCTCAATCCTATGACTCATTTGCTACCACTCTCTACACAACTCTAGCACGTATATGAGGAGGTAGATAGAAAGATCTCTTTAGCAAGCCAAGTGACAGCGTAGCGTACCCTTCTCACTAGAATTCTTTTAGGTTATGGTACACCAATAGCAATTCAGTGATCTGATAAGTTAAGGGAGGAAGGTTTATGCTACAGTTAGTAGAAATAATCAAAACTATGAGTAACAGATTCTAACATCTTCATTTAAGCACATCCCTATCTGTTAACCAATATTGCTATCGTCTTGAAAAGTTATATTTATGCGGAAGACGCCACTAAAAGGTCCTGAGAGCCATCAGATGTTATGAACTTCTTTTAATGAGAGCAAAACGATCAAAAGCGAGTTTGACTTACCATATCAATTGATAGACGCATGCAGAAGGCTGATGAATTTGATTTTTTCTTTTTGTCTCAGCAACGCAGAGATATTCTCCTCTGCAACACTGCCTCTGCTGGCCATGCAATATAATCTGCAGATGGAAAACGCCACCGTTAGTCCATTATTAGAACTTGAATATTTCCAAACTAAAGAAAAAACTACCAAATAAAATTATTTTCATAAAGCGTTAATTAGTACAATAGAGTATGTAATCTTGTGAAAATTCAAAGTTAACTACAAATTCTATTCTCCATTTTAATTTCAACCTAGCACACTTCTCTCAATCCTATGCCTTATTTGCTACCACTCTCTACACAACTCTAGCACCTATATGAGGAGGTAGATAGAAAGATTTCTTTAGCAAGCCAAGTGACAGCATAGCGTACCCTTCTCACTAGAATTCTTTTAGGTTATGGTACACCAATAGCAATTCAGTGATCTGATAAGTTAAGGGAGGAAGGTTTATGCTACAGTTAGTAGAAATAATCAAAACTATGAGTAACAGATTCTAACATCTTCATTTAAGCACATCCCTATCTGTTAACCAATATTGCTATCGTCTTGAAAAGTTATATTTATGCGGGAGTCGCCACTAAAAGGTCCTGAGAGCCATCAGATGTTATGAACTTCTATTAATGAGAGCAAAACGATCAAAAACCAGTTTGACTTACCATATCAATTGATAGAGGCATGCAGAAGGCTGATGAATTAGATTTTTTCTTTTTGTCTCAGCAACGCAGAGAGATTCTCCTCTGCAACACTGCCTCTGCTGGCCATGCAATATAATCTGCAGATGGAAAACTCCACCATTAGTCCATTATTAGAACTTGAATATTCCCAAACTAAAGAAAAAACTACCAAATAAAATTATTTTCATAAAGCGTTAATTAGTACAATAGAGTCTGTAATCTTGTGAAAATGAAAAGTTCACTACAAATTCTATTCTCCATTTTAATTTCAACCTAGCCCACTTCTCTCAATCCTATGCCTCATTTGCTACCACTCTCTACACAACTCTAGCACCTATATGAGGAGGTAGATAGAAAGATCTCTTTAGCAAGCCAAGTGACAGCGTACCCATCTCACTAGAATTATTTTAGGTTATGGTACACCAATAGCAATTCAGTGATCTGATAAGTTAAGGGAGGAAGGTTTATGCTACAGTTAGTAGAAATAATCAAAACTATGAGTAACAGATTCTAACATCTTCATTTAAGCACATCCCTATCTGTTAACCAATATTGCTATCATCTTGAAAAGTTATATTTATGCGGAAGACCCCACTAAAAGGTCCTGAGAGCCATCAGATGTTATGAACTTCTTTTAATGAGAGCAACAGGATCAAAAGCGCTTTTGACTTACCATATCAATTGATAGAGGCATTCAGAAGGCTGATGAATTTGATTTTTTCTTTTTGTCTCAGCAACGCAGAGAGATTCTCCTCTGCAACACTTCCTCTGCTGGCCATGCAATTTAATCTGCAGATGGAAAACGCCACCGTTAGTCCATTATTAGAACTTGAATATTTCCATACTAAAGAAAAAACTACCAAATAAAATTATTTTCATAAAGCGTTAATTAGTACAATAAAGTCTGTAATCTTGTGAAAATTCAAAGTTAACTACAAATTCTATTCTCCATTTTAATTTCAACCTAGCACACTTCTCTCAATCCTATGACTCATTTGCTACCACTCTCTACACAACTCTAGCACGTATATGAGGAGGTAGATAGAAAGATCTCTTTAGCAAGCCAAGTGACAGCGTAGCGTACCCTTCTCACTAGAATTCTTTTAGGTTATGGTACACCAATAGCAATTCAGTGATCTGATAAGTTAAGGGAGGAAGGTTTATGCTACAGTTAGTAGAAATAATCAAAACTATGAGTAACAGATTCTAACATCTTCATTTAAGCACATCCCTATCTGTTAACCAATATTGCTATCGTCTTGAAAAGTTATATTTATGCGGAAGACGCCACTAAAAGGTCCTGAGAGCCATCAGATGTTATGAACTTCTTTTAATGAGAGCAAAACGATCAAAAGCGAGTTTGACTTACCATATCAATTGATAGACGCATGCAGAAGGCTGATGAATTTGATTTTTTCTTTTTGTCTCAGCAACGCAGAGATATTCTCCTCTGCAACACTGCCTCTGCTGGCCATGCAATATAATCTGCAGATGGAAAACGCCACCGTTAGTCCATTATTAGAACTTGAATATTTCCAAACTAAAGAAAAAACTACCAAATAAAATTATTTTCATAAAGCGTTAATTAGTACAATAGAGTATGTAATCTTGTGAAAATTCAAAGTTAACTACAAATTCTATTCTCCATTTTAATTTCAACCTAGCACACTTCTCTCAATCCTATGCCTTATTTGCTACCACTCTCTACACAACTCTAGCACCTATATGAGGAGGTAGATAGAAAGATTTCTTTAGCAAGCCAAGTGACAGCATAGCGTACCCTTCTCACTAGAATTCTTTTAGGTTATGGTACACCAATAGCAATTCAGTGATCTGATAAGTTAAGGGAGGAAGGTTTATGCTACAGTTAGTAGAAATAATCAAAACTATGAGTAACAGATTCTAACATCTTCATTTAAGCACATCCCTATCTGTTAACCAATATTGCTATCGTCTTGAAAAGTTATATTTATGCGGGAGTCGCCACTAAAAGGTCCTGAGAGCCATCAGATGTTATGAACTTCTATTAATGAGAGCAAAACGATCAAAAACCAGTTTGACTTACCATATCAATTGATAGAGGCATGCAGAAGGCTGATGAATTAGATTTTTTCTTTTTGTCTCAGCAACGCAGAGAGATTCTCCTCTGCAACACTGCCTCTGCTGGCCATGCAATATAATCTGCAGATGGAAAACTCCACCATTAGTCCATTATTAGAACTTGAATATTCCCAAACTAAAGAAAAAACTACCAAATAAAATTATTTTCATAAAGCGTTAATTAGTACAATAGAGTCTGTAATCTTGTGAAAATTCAAAGTTCACTACAAATTCTATTCTCCATTTTAATTTCAACCTAGCACACTTCTCTCAATCCTATGCCTCATTTGCTACCACTCTCTACACAACTCTAGCACCTATATGAGGAGGTAGATAGAAAGATCTCTTTAGCAAGCCAAGTGACAGCGTACCCATCTCACTAGAATTATTTTAGGTTATGGTACACCAATAGCAATTCAGTGATCTGATAAGTTAAGGGAGGAAGGTTTATGCTACAGTTAGTAGAAATAATCAAAACTATGAGTAACAGATTCTAACATCTTCATTTAAGCACATCCCTATCTGTTAATCAATATTGCTATTGTCTTGAAAAGTTATATTTATGCAGAAGACCCCACTAAAAGGTCATGAGAGCCATCAGATGTTATGAACTTCTTTTAATGAGAGCTAAACGATCAAAAGCGAGTTTGACTTACCATATCAATTGATAGACGCATGCAGAAGGCTGATGAATTTGATTTTTTCTTTTTGTCTCAGCAACGCAGAGAGATTCTCCTCTGCAACACTGCCTCTGCTGGCCATGCAATATAATCTGCAGATGGAAAACTCCACCATTAGTCTATTATTAGAACTTGAATATTTCCAAACTAAAGAAAAAACTACCAAATAAAATTATTTTCATAAAGCGTTAATTAGTACAATAGAGTCTGTAATCTTGTGAAAATTCAAAGTTCACTACAAATTCTATTCTCCATTTTAATTTCAACCTAGCACACTTCTCTCAATCCTATGCCTCATTTGCTACCACTCTCTACACAACTCTAGCACCTATATGAGGAGGTAGATAGAAAGATCTCTTTAGCAAGCCAAGTGACAGCGTACCCATCTCACTAGAATTCTTTTAGGTTATGGTACACCAATAGCAATTCAGTGATCTGATAAGTTAAGGGAGGAAGGTTTATGCTACAGTTAGTAGAAATTATCAAAACTATGAGTAACAGATTCTAACATCTTCATTTAAGCACATCCCTATCTGTTAACCAATATTGCTATCGTCTTGAAAAGTTATATTTATGCGGAAGACCCCACTAAAAGGTCCTGAGAGCCATCAGATGTTATGAACTTCTTTTAATGAGAGCAACAGGATCAAAAGCGAGTTTGACTTACCATATCAATTGATAGAGGCATTCAGAAGGCTGATGAATTTGATTTTTTCTTTTTGTCTCAGCAACGCAGAGAGATTCTCCTCTGCAACACTGCCTCTGCTGGCCATGCAATTTAATCTGCAGATTGAAAACGCCACCGTTAGTCCATTATTAGAACTTGAATATTTCCAAACTAAAGAAAAAACTACCAAATAAAATTATTTTCATAAAGCGTTAATTAGTACAATAGAGTCTGTAATCTTGTGAAAATTCAAAGTTAACTACAAATTCTATTCTCCATTTTAATTTCAACCTAGCACACTTCTCTCAATCCTATGCCTCATTTGCTACCACTCTCTACACAACTCTAGCACCTATATGAGGAGGTAGATAGAAAGATCTCTTTAGCAAGCCAAGTGACAGCGTAGCCATCTCACTAGAATTCTTTTAGGTTATGGTACACCAATAGCAATTCAGTGATCTGATAAGTTAAGGGAGGAAGGTTTATGCTACAGTTAGTATAAATAATAAAAACTATGAGTAACAGATTCTAACATCTTCATTTAAGCACATCCCTATCTGTTAACCAATATTGCTATCGTCTTGAAAAGTTATATTTATGCGGAAGACCCCACTAAAAGGTGCTGAGAGCCATCAGATGTTATGAACTTCTTTTAATGAGAGCAAAACGATCAAAAGCGAGTTTGACTTACCATATCAATTGATAGACGCATGCAGAAGGCTGATGAATTTGATTTTTTCTTTTTGTCTCATCAACGCAGAGAGATTCTCCTCTGCAACACTGCCTCTGCTGGCCATGCAATATAATCTGCAGATGGAAAACTCCACCGTTAGTCCATTATTAGAACTTGAATATTTCCAAACTAAAGAAAAAACTACCAAATAAAATTATTTTCATAAAGCGTTAATTAGTACAATAGAGTCTGTAATCTTGTGAAAATTCAAAGTTCACTACAAATTCTATTCTCCATTTTAATTTCAACCTAGCACACTTCTCTCAATCCTATGCCTCATTTGCTACCACTCTCTACACAACTCTAGCACCTATATGAGGAGGTAGATAGAAAGATCTCTTTAGCAAGCCAAGTGACAGCGTACCCATCTCACTAGAATTCTTTTAGGTTATGGTACACCAATAGCAATTCAGTGATCTGATAAGTTAAGGGAAGAAGGTTTATGCTACAGTTAGTAGAAATAATCAAAACTATGAATAACAGATTCTAACATCTTCATTTAAGCACATCCCTATCTGTTAACCAATATTGCTATCGTCTTGAAAAGTTAAATTTATGCGGAAGACCCCACTAAAAGGTCATGAGAGCCATCAGATGTTATGAACTTCTTTTAATGAGAGCTAAACGATCAAAAGCGAGTTTGACTTACCATATCAATTGATAGACGCATGCAGAAGGCTGATGAATTTGATTTTTTCTTTTTGTCTCAGCAACGCAGAGAGATTCTCCTCTGCAACACTGCCTCTGCTGGCCATGCAATTTAATCTGCAGATGGAAAACGCCACCGTTAGTCCATTATTAGAACTTGAATATTTCCAAACTAAAGAAAAAACTACCAAATAAAATTATTTTCATAAAGCGTTAATTAGTACAATAGAGTCTGTAATCTTGTGAAAATTCAAAGTTAACTACAAATTCTATTCTCCATTTTAATTTCAACCTAACACACTTCTCTCAATCCTATGCCTCATTTGCTACCACTCTCTACACAACTCTAGCACCTATATGAGGAGGTAGATAGAAAGATCTCTTTAGCAAGCCAAGTGACAGCGTACCCATCTCACTAGAATTTTTTTAGGTTATGGTACACCAATAGCAATTCAGTGATCTGATAAGTTAAGGGAGGAAGGTTTATGCTACAGTTAGTAGAAATAATCAAAACTATGAGTAACAGATTCTAACATCTTCATTTAAGCACATCCCTATCTGTTAACCAATATTGCTATTGTCTTGAAAAGTTATATTTATGCGGAAGACCCCACTAAAAGGTCATGAGAGCCATCAGATGTTATGAACTTCTTTTAATGAGAGCTAAACGATCAAAAGCGAGTTTGACTTACCATATCAATTGATAGACGCATGCAGAAGGCTGATGAATTTGATTTTTTCTTTTTGTCTCAGCAACGCAGAGAGATTCTCCTCTGCAACACTGCCTCTGCTGGCCATGCAATTTAATCTGCAGATGGAAAACGCCACCGTTAGTCCATTATTAGAACTTGAATATTTCCAAACTAAAGAAAAAACTACCAAATAAAATTATTTTCATAAAGCGTTAATTAGTACAATAGAGTATGTAATCTTGTGAAAATTCAAAGTTAACTACAAATTCTATTCTCCATTTTAATTTCAACCTAGCACACTTCTCTCAATCCTATGCCTTATTTGCTACCACTCTCTACACAACTCTAGCACCTATATGAGGAGGTAGATAGAAAGATTTCTTTAGCAAGCCAAGTGACAGCATAGCGTACCCTTCTCACTAGAATTCTTTTAGGTTATGGTACACCAATAGCAATTCAGTGATCTGATAAGTTAAGGGAGGAAGGTTTATGCTACAGTTAGTAGAAATAATCAAAACTATGAGTAACAGATTCTAACATCTTCATTTAAGCACATCCCTATCTGTTAACCAATATTGCTATCGTCTTGAAAAGTTATATTTATGCGGGAGTCGCCACTAAAAGGTCCTGAGAGCCATCAGATGTTATGAACTTCTATTAATGAGAGCAAAACGATCAAAAACCAGTTTGACTTACCATATCAATTGATAGAGGCATGCAGAAGGCTGATGAATTAGATTTTTTCTTTTTGTCTCAGCAACGCAGAGAGATTCTCCTCTGCAACACTGCCTCTGCTGGCCATGCAATATAATCTGCAGATGGAAAACTCCACCATTAGTCCATTATTAGAACTTGAATATTCCCAAACTAAAGAAAAAACTACCAAATAAAATTATTTTCATAAAGCGTTAATTAGTACAATAGAGTCTGTAATCTTGTGAAAATTCAAAGTTCACTACAAATTCTATTCTCCATTTTAATTTCAACCTAGCACACTTCTCTCAATCCTATGCCTCATTTGCTACCACTCTCTACACAACTCTAGCACCTATATGAGGAGGTAGATAGAAAGATCTCTTTAGCAAGCCAAGTGACAGCGTACCCATCTCACTAGAATTATTTTAGGTTATGGTACACCAATAGCAATTCAGTGATCTGATAAGTTAAGGGAGGAAGGTTTATGCTACAGTTAGTAGAAATAATCAAAACTATGAGTAACAGATTCTAACATCTTCATTTAAGCACATCCCTATCTGTTAATCAATATTGCTATTGTCTTGAAAAGTTATATTTATGCAGAAGACCCCACTAAAAGGTCATGAGAGCCATCAGATGTTATGAACTTCTTTTAATGAGAGCTAAACGATCAAAAGCGAGTTTGACTTACCATATCAATTGATAGACGCATGCAGAAGGCTGATGAATTTGATTTTTTCTTTTTGTCTCAGCAACGCAGAGAAATTCTCCTCTGCAACACTGCCTCTGCTGGCCATGCAATATAATCTGCAGATGAAAAACTCCACCATTAGTCCATTATTAGAACTTGAATATTTCCAAACTAAAGAAAAAAATACCAAATAAAATTATTTTCATAAAGCGTTTATTAGTACAATAGAGTCTGTAATCTTGTGAAAATTCAAAGTTCACTACAAATTCTATTCTCCATTTTAATTTCAACCTAGCACACTTCTCTCAATCCTATGCCTCATTTGCTACCACTCTCTACACAACTCTAGCACCTATATGAGGAGGTAGATAGAATGATCTCTTTAGCAAGCCAAGTGACAGCGTACCCATCTCACTAGAATTCTTTTAGGTTATGGTAAACCAATAGCAATTCAGTGATCTGATAAGTTAAGGGAGGAAGGTTTATGCTACAGTTAGTAGAAATAATCAAAACTATGAGTAACAGATTCTAACATCTTCATTTAAGCACATCCCTATCTGTTAACCAATATTGCTATCATCTTGAAAAGTTATATTTATGCGGAAGACCCCACTAAAAGGTCATGAGAGCCATCAGATGTTATGAACTTCTTTTAATGAGAGCTAAACGATCAAAAGCGAGTTTGACTTACCATATCAATTGATAGACGCATGCAGAAGGCTGATGAATTTGATTTTTTCTTTTTGTCTCAGCAACGCAGAGAGATTCTCCTCTGCAACACTGCCTCTGCTGGCCATGCAATATAATCTGCAGATGGAAAACTCCACCATTAGTCTATTATTAGAACTTGAATATTTCCAAACTAAAGAAAAAACTACCAAATAAAATTATTTTCATAAAGCGTTAATTAGTACAATAGAGTCTGTAATCTTGTGAAAATTCAAAGTTCACTACAAATTCTATTCTCCATTTTAATTTCAACCTAGCACACTTCTCTCAATCCTATGCCTCATTTGCTACCACTCTCTACACAACTCTAGCACCTATATGAGGAGGTAGATAGAAAGATCTCTTTAGCAAGCCAAGTGACAGCGTACCCATCTCACTAGAATTCTTTTAGGTTATGGTACACCAATAGCAATTCAGTGATCTGATAAGTTAAGGTAGGAAGGTTTATGCTACAGTTAGTAGAAATTATCAAAACTATGAGTAACAGATTCTAACATCTTCATTTAAGCACATCCCTATCTGTTAACCAATATTGCTATCGTCTTGAAAAGTTATATTTATGCGGAAGACCCCACTAAAAGGTCATGAGAGCCATCAGATGTTATGAACTTCTTTTAATGAGAGCTAAACGATCAAAAGCGAGTTTGACTTACCATATCAATTGATAGACGCATGCAGAAGGCTGATGAATTTGATTTTTTCTTTTTGTCTCAGCAACGCAGAGAGATTCTCCTCTGCAACACTGCCTCTGCTGGCCATGCAATATAATCTGCAGATGGAAAACTCCACCATTAGTCCATTATTAGAACTTGAATATTTCCAAACTAAAGAAAAAACTACCAAATAAAATTATTTTCATAAAGCGTTCATTAGTACAATAGAGTCTGTAATCTTGTGAAAATTCAAAGTTCACTACAAATTCTATTCTCCATTTTAATTTCAACCTAGCACACTTCTCTCAATCCTATGCCTCATTTGCTACCACTCTCTACACAACTCTAGCACCTATATGAGGAGGTAGTTAGAAAGATCTCTTTAGCAAGCCAAGTGACAGCGTACCCATCTCACTATAATTCTTTTAGGTTATGGTACACCAATAGCAATTCAGTGATCTGATAAGTTAAGGGAGGAAGGTTTATGCTACAGTTAGTAGAAATAATCAAAACTATGAGTAACAGATTCTAACACATTCATTTAAGCACATCCCTATCTGTTAACCAATATTGATATGGTCTTGAAAAGTTATATTTATGCGGAAGACCCCACTAAAAGGTCATGAGAGCCATCAGATGTTAAGAACTTCTTTTAATGAGAGCTAAACGATCAAAAGCGAGTTTGACTTACCATATCAATTGATAGACGCATGCAGAAGGCTGATGCATTTGATTTTTTCTTTTTGTCTCAGCAACGCAGAGAGATTCTCCTCTGCAACACTGCCTCTGCTGGCCATACAATATAACCTGCAGATGGAAAACTCCACCGTTAGTCCATTATTAGAACTTGAATATTTCCAAACTAAAGAAAAAACTACCAAATAAAATTAGTTTCATAAAGCGTTAATTAGTACAATAGAGTCTGTAGTCTTGTGAAAATTCAAAGTTCACTACAAATTCTATTCTCCATTTTAATTTCAACCTAGCACACTTTTCTCAATCCTATGCCTCATTTGCTACCATTCTCTACACAACTCTAATACCTATAAGAGGAGGTAGATAGAAAGATCTCTTTAGCAAGCCAAGTGACAGCGTACCCATCTCACTAGAATTCTTTTAGGTTATGGTACACCAATAGCAATTCAGTGATCTGATAAGTTAAATGAGGAAGGTTTATGCTACAGTTAGTAGAAATAATCAAAACTATGAGTAACAGATTCTAACATCTTCAATTAAGCACATCCCTATCTGTTGACCAATATTGCTATCGTCTTGAAAAGTTATATTTATGCGGAAGACCCCACTAAAAGGTCCTGAGAGCCATCAGATGTTATGAACTTCTTTTAATGAGAGCAACAGGATCAAAAGCGAGTTTGACTTACCATATCAATTGATAGAGGCATTCAGAAGGCTGATGAATTTCATTTTTTCTTTTTGTCTCAGCAACGCAGAGAGATTCTCCTCTGCAACACTGCCTCTGCTTGCCATGCAATTTAATCTGCAGATGGAAAACGCCACCGTTAGTCCATTATTAGAACTTGAATATTTCCAAACTAAAGAAAAAACTACCAAATAAAATTATTTTCATAAAGCGTTAATTAGTACAATAGAGTCTGTAATCTTGTGAAAATTCAAAGTTAACTACAAATTCTATTCTCCATTTTAATTTCAACCTAGCACACTTCTCTCAATCCTATGCCTCATTTGCTACCACTCTCTACACAACTCTAGCACCTATATGAGGAGGTAGATAGAAAGATCTCTTTAGCAAGCCAAGTGACAGCGTAGCGTACCCTTCTCACTAGAATTCTTTTAGGTTATGGTACACCAATAGCAATTCAGGGATCTGATAAGTTAAGGGAGGAAGGTTTATGCTACAGTTAGTAGAAATAATCAAAACTATGAGTAACAGATTCTAACATCTTCATTTAAGCACATCCCTATCTGTTAACCAATATTGCTATCGTCTTGAAAAGTTATATTTATGCGGAAGACCCCACTAAAAGGTCCTGAGAGCCATCAGATGTTATGAACTTCTTTTAATGAGAGCAACAGGATCAAAAGCGAGTTTGACTTACCATATCAATTGATAGAGGCATTCAGAAGGCTGATGAATTTGATTTTTTCTTTTTGTCTCAGCAACGCAGAGAGATTCTCCTCTGCAACACTGCCTCTGCTGGCCATGCAATTTAATCTGCAGATTGAAAACGCCACCGTTAGTCCATTATTAGAACTTGAATATTCCCAAACTAAAGAAAAAACTACCAAATAAAATTATTTTCATAAAGCGTTAATTAGTACAATAGAGTCTGTAATCTTATGAAAATTCAAAGTTCACTACAAATTCTATTCTCCATTTTAATTTCAACCTAGCACACTTCTCTCAATCCTATGCCTCATTTGCTACCACTCTCTACACAACTCTAGCACCTATATGAGGAGGTAGATAGAAAGATCTCTTTAGCAAGCAAAGTGACAGCGTACCCATCTCACTAGAATTCTTTTAGGTTATGGTACACCAATAGCAATTCAGTGATCTGATAAGTTAAGGGAGGAAGGTTTATGCTACAGTTAGTAGAAATAATCAAAACTATGAATAACAGATTCTAACATCTTCATTTAAGCACATCCCTATCTGTTAACCAATATTGCTATCGTCTTGAAAAGTTAAATTTATGCGGAAGACCCCACTAAAAGGTCATGAGAGCGATCAGATGTTATGAACTTCTTTTAATGAGAGCTAAACGATCAAAAGCGAGTTTGACTTACCATATCAATTGATAGACGCATGCAGAAGGCTGATGAATTTGATTTTTTCTTTTTGTCTCAGCAACGCAGAGAGATTCTCCTCTGCAACACTGCCTCTGCTGGCCATGCAATTTAATCTGCAGATGGAAAACGCCACCGTTAGTCCATTATTAGAACTTGAATATTTCCAAACTAAAGAAAAAACTACCAAATAAAATTATTTTCATAAAGCGTTAATTAGTACAATAGAGTCTGTAATCTTGTGAAAATTCAAAGTTAACTACAAATTCTATTCTCCATTTTAATTTCAACCTAGCATACTTCTCTCAATCCTATGCCTCATTTGCTACCACTCTCTACACAACTCTAGCACCTATATGAGGAGGTAGATAGAAAGATCTCTTTAGCAAGCCAAGTGACAGTGTAGCGTACCCTTCTCACTAGAATTCTTTTAGGTTATGGTACACCAATAGCAATTCAGTGATCTGATAAGTTAAGGGAGGAAGGTTTATGCTACAGTTAGTAGAAATAATCAAAACTATGAGTAACAGATTCTAACATCTTCATTTAAGCACATCCCTATCTGTTAACCAATATTGCTATCGTCTTGAAAAGTTATATTTATGCGGGAGTCGCCACTAAAAGGTCCTGAGAGCCATCAGATGTTATGAACTTCTATTAATGAGAGCAATACGATCAAAAACCAGTTTGACTTACCATATCAATTGATAGAGGCATGCAGAAGGCTGATGAATTAGATTTTTTCTTTTTGTCTCAGCAACGCAGAGAGATTCTCCTCTGCAACACTGCCTCTGCTGGCCATGCAATATAATCTGCAGATGAAAAACTCCACCATTAGTCCATTATTAGAACTTGAATATTCCCAAACTAAAGAAAAAACTACCAAATAAAATTATTTTCATAAAGCGTTAATTAGTACAATAGAGTCTGTAATCTTGTGAAAATTCAAAGTTCACTACAAATTATATTCTCCATTTTAATTTCAACCTAGCACACTTTTCTCAATCCTATGCCTCATTTGCTACCACTCTCTACACAACTCTAATACCTATAAGAGGAGGTAGATAGAAAGATCTCTTTAGCAAGCCAAGTGACAGCGTACCCATCTCACTAGAATTCTTTTAGGTTATGGTACACCAATAGCAATTCAGTGATCTGATAAGTTAAATGAGGAAGGTTTATGCTACAGTTAGTAGAAATAATCAAAACTATGAGTAACAGATTCTAACATCTTCAATTAAGCACATCCCTATCTGTTGACCAATATTGCTATCGTCTTGAAAAGTTATATTTATGCGGAAGACCCCACTAAAAGGTCCTGAGAGCCATCAGATGTTATGAACTTCTTTTAATGAGAGCAACAGGATCAAAAGCGAGTTTGACTTACCATATCAATTGATAGAGGCATTCAGAAGGCTGATGAATTTCATTTTTTCTTTTTGTCTCAGCAACGCAGAGAGATTCTCCTCTGCAACACTGCCTCTGCTTGCCATGCAATTTAATCTGCAGATGGAAAACGCCACCGTTAGTCCATTATTAGAACTTGAATATTTCCAAACTAAAGAAAAAACTACCAAATAAAATTATTTTCATAAAGCGTTAATTAGTACAATAGAGTCTGTAATCTTGTGAAAATTCAAAGTTAACTACAAATTCTATTCTCCATTTTAATTTCAACCTAGCACACTTCTCTCAATCCTATGCCTCATTTGCTACCACTCTCTACACAACTCTAGCACCTATATGAGGAGGTAGATAGAAAGATCTCTTTAGCAAGCCAAGTGACAGCGTAGCGTACCCTTCTCACTAGAATTCTTTTAGGTTATGGTACACCAATAGCAATTCAGGGATCTGATAAGTTAAGGGAGGAAGGTTTATGCTACAGTTAGTAGAAATAATCAAAACTATGAGTAACAGATTCTAACATCTTCATTTAAGCACATCCCTATCTGTTAACCAATATTGCTATCGTCTTGAAAAGTTATATTTATGCGGAAGACCCCACTAAAAGGTCCTGAGAGCCATCAGATGTTATGAACTTCTTTTAATGAGAGCAACAGGATCAAAAGCGAGTTTGACTTACCATATCAATTGATAGAGGCATTCAGAAGGCTGATGAATTTGATTTTTTCTTTTTGTCTCAGCAACGCAGAGAGATTCTCCTCTGCAACACTGCCTCTGCTGGCCATGCAATTTAATCTGCAGATTGAAAACGCCACCGTTAGTCCATTATTAGAACTTGAATATTCCCAAACTAAAGAAAAAACTACCAAATAAAATTATTTTCATAAAGCGTTAATTAGTACAATAGAGTCTGTAATCTTATGAAAATTCAAAGTTCACTACAAATTCTATTCTCCATTTTAATTTCAACCTAGCACACTTCTCTCAATCCTATGCCTCATTTGCTACCACTCTCTACACAACTCTAGCACCTATATGAGGAGGTAGATAGAAAGATCTCTTTAGCAAGCAAAGTGACAGCGTACCCATCTCACTAGAATTCTTTTAGGTTATGGTACACCAATAGCAATTCAGTGATCTGATAAGTTAAGGGAGGAAGGTTTATGCTACAGTTAGTAGAAATAATCAAAACTATGAATAACAGATTCTAACATCTTCATTTAAGCACATCCCTATCTGTTAACCAATATTGCTATCGTCTTGAAAAGTTAAATTTATGCGGAAGACCCCACTAAAAGGTCATGAGAGCGATCAGATGTTATGAACTTCTTTTAATGAGAGCTAAACGATCAAAAGCGAGTTTGACTTACCATATCAATTGATAGACGCATGCAGAAGGCTGATGAATTTGATTTTTTTTTTTTGTCTCAGCAACGCAGAGAGATTCTCCTCTGCAACACTGCCTCTGCTGGCCATGCAATTTAATCTGCAGATGGAAAACGCCACCGTTAGTCCATTATTAGAACTTGAATATTTTCAAACTAAAGAAAAAACTACCAAATAAAATTATTTTCATAAAGCGTTAATTAGTACAATAGAGTCTGTAATCTTGTGAAAATTCAAAGTTAACTACAAATTCTATTCTCCATTTTAATTTCAACCTAGCATACTTCTCTCAATCCTATGCCTCATTTGCTACCACTCTCTACACAACTCTAGCACCTATATGAGGAGGTAGATAGAAAGATCTCTTTAGCAAGCCAAGTGACAGTGTAGCGTACCCTTCTCACTAGAATTCTTTTAGGTTATGGTACACCAATAGCAATTCAGTGATCTGATAAGTTAAGGGAGGAAGGTTTATGCTACAGTTAGTAGAAATAATCAAAACTATGAGTAACAGATTCTAACATCTTCATTTAAGCACATCCCTATCTGTTAACCAATATTGCTATCGTCTTGAAAAGTTATATTTATGCGGGAGTCGCCACTAAAAGGTCCTGAGAGCCATCAGATGTTATGAACTTCTATTAATGAGAGCAATACGATCAAAAACCAGTTTGACTTACCATATCAATTGATAGAGGCATGCAGAAGGCTGATGAATTAGATTTTTTCTTTTTGTCTCAGCAACGCAGAGAGATTCTCCTCTGCAACACTGCCTCTGCTGGCCATGCAATATAATCTGCAGATGAAAAACTCCACCATTAGTCCATTATTAGAACTTGAATATTCCCAAACTAAAGAAAAAACTACCAAATAAAATTATTTTCATAAAGCGTTAATTAGTACAATAGAGTCTGTAATCTTGTGAAAATTCAAAGTTCACTACAAATTATATTCTCCATTTTAATTTCAACCTAGCACACTTCTCTCAATCCTATGCCTCATTTGCTACCACTCTCTACACAACTCTAGCACCTATATGAGGAGGTAGATAGAAAGATCTCTTTAGCAAGCCAAGTGACAGCGTAGCCATCTCACTAGAATTCTTTTAGGTTATGGTACACCAATAGCAATTCAGTGATCTGATAAGTTAAGGGAGGAAGGTTTATGCTACAGTTAGTAGAAATAATCAAAACTATGAGTAACAGATTCTAACATCTTCATTTAAGCACATCCCTATCTGTTAACCAATATTGCTATCGTCTTGAAAAGTTATATTTATGCGGAAGACCCCACTAAAAGGTGCTGAGAGCCATCAGATGTTATGAACTTCTTTTAATGAGAGCAAAAGGATCAAAAGCGAGTTTTACTTACCATATCAATTGATAGAGGCATGCAGAAGGCTGATGAATTAGATTTTTTCTTTTTGTCTCAGCAACGCAGAGAGATTCTCCTCTGCAACACTGCCTCTGCTGGCCATGCAATATAATCTGCAGATGGAAAACTCCACCATAAGTCCATTATTAGAACTTGAATATTTCCAAACTAAAGAAAAAACTACCAAATAAAATTATTTTCATAAAGCGTTAAGTAGTACAATAGAGTCTGTAATCTTGCGAAAATTCAAAATTAACTACAAATTCTATTCTCCATTTTAATTTCAACCTAGCATACTTCTCTCAATCCTATGCCTCATTTGCTACCACTCTCTACACAACTCTAGCACCTATATGAGGAGGTAGATAGAAAGATCTCTTTAGCAAGCAAAGTGACAGCGTACCCATCTCACTAGAATTCTTTTAGGTTATGGTACACCAATAGCAATTCAGTGATCTGATAAGTTAAGGGAGGAAGGTTTATGCTACAGTTAGTAGAAATAATCAAAACTATGAGTAACTGATTCTAACACATTCATTTAAGCACATCCCTATCTGTTAACCAATATTGATATGGTCTTGAAAAGTTATATTTATGCGGAAGACCCCACTAAAAGGTCATGAGAGCCATCAGATGTTATGAACTTCTATTAATGAGAGCAATACGATCAAAAAACAGTTTGACTTACCATATCAATTGATAGACGCATGCAGAAGGCTGATGCATTTGATTTTTTCTTTTTGTCTCAGCAACGCAGAGAGATTCTCCTCTGCAACACTGCCTCTGCTGGCCATGCAATATAACCTGCAGATGGAAAACTCCACCGTTAGTCCATTATTAGAACTTGAATATTTCCAAACTAAAGAAAAAACTACCAAATAAAATTAGTTTCATAAAGCGTTAATTAGTACAATAGAGTCTGTAGTCTTGTGAAAATTCAAAGTTCACTACAAATTCTAGTCTCCATTTTAATTTCAACCTAGCACACTTTTCTCAATCCTATGCCTCATTTGCTACCACTCTCTACACAACTCTAGCACCTATAAGAGGAGGTAGATAGAAAGATCTCTTTAGCAAGCCAAGTGACAGCGTACCCATCTCACTAGAATTCTTTTAGGTTATGGTACACCAATAGCAATTCAGTGATCTGATAAGTTAAGGGAGGAAGGTTTATGCTACAGTTAGTAGAAATAATCAAAACTATGAGTAACAGATTCTAACATCTTCATTTAAGCACATCCCTATCTGTTAACCAATATTGCTATCGTCTTGAAAAGTTATATTTATGCGGGAGTCGCCACTAAAAGGTCCTGAGAGCCATCAGATGTTATGAACTTCTATTAATGAGAGCAAAACGATCAAAAACCAGTTTGACTTACCATATCAATTGATAGAGGCATGCAGAAGGCTGATGAATTAGATTCTTTCTTTTTGTCTCAGCAACGCAGAGAGATTCTCCTCTGCAACACTGCCTCTGCTGGCCATGCAATATAATCTGCAGATGGAAAACTCCACCATTAGTCCATTATTAGAACTTGAATATTCCCAAACTAAAGAAACAACTACCAAATAAAATGATTTTCATAAAGCGTTAATTAGTACAATAGAGTCTGTAATCTTATGAAAATTCAAAGTTCACTACAAATTCTATTCTCCATTTTAATTTCAACCTAGCACACTTCTCTCAATCCTATTCCTCATTTGCTACCACTCTCTACACAACTCTAGCACCTATATGAGGAGGTAGATAGAAAGATCTCTTTAGCAAGCCAAGTGACAGCGTAGCCATCTCACTAGAATTCTTTTAGGTTATGGTACACCAATAGCAATTCAGTGATCTGATAAGTTAAGGGAGGAAGGTTTATGCTACAGTTAGTAGAAATAATCAAAACTATGAGTAACAGATTCTAACATCTTCATTTAAGCACATCCCTATCTGTTAACCAATATTGCTATCATCTTGAAAAGTTATATTTATGCGGAAGACCCCACTAAAAGGTGCTGAGAGCCATCAGATGTTATGAACTTCTTTTAATGAGAGCAAAACGATCAAAAGCGAGTTTGACTTACCATATCAATTGATAGACGCATGCAGAAGGCTGATTAATTAGATTTTTTCTTTTTGTCTCAGCAACGCAGAGAGATTCTCCTCTGCAACACTGCCTCTGCTGGCCATGCAATATAATCTGCAGATGGAAAACTCCACCATTAGTCCATTATTAGAACTTGAATATTCCCAAACTAAAGAAAAAACTACCAAATAAAATTATTTTCATAAAGCGTTAATTAGTACAATAGAGTCTGTAATCTTGTGAAAATTCAAAGTTCACTACAAATTCTATTCTCCATTTTAATTTCAACCTAGCACACTTCTCTCAATCCTATGCCTCATTTGCTACCACTCTCTACACAACTCTAGCACCTATATGAGGAGGTAGATAGAAAGATCTCTTTAGCAAGCCAAGTGACAGCGTAGCCATCTCACTAGAATTCTTTTAGGTTATGGTACACCAATAGCAATTCAGTGATCTGATAAGTTAAGGGAGGAAGGTTTATGCTACAGTTAGTAGAAATAATCAAAACTATGAGTAACAGATTCTAACATCTTCATTTAAGCACATCCCTATCTGTTAACCAATATTGCTATCGTCTTGAAAAGTTATATTTATGCGGAAGACCCCACTAAAAGGTGCTGAGAGCCATCAGATGTTATGAACTTCTTTTAATGAGAGCAAAACGATCAAAAGCGAGTTTGACTTACCATATCAATTGATAGACGCATGCAGAAGGCTGATGAATTTGATTTTTTCTTTTTGTCTCAGCAACGCAGAGAGATTCTCCTCTGCAACACTGCCTCTGCTGGCCATGCAATATAACCTGCAGATGGAAAACTCCACCATTAGTCCATTATTAGAACTTGAATATTTCCAAACTAAAGAAAAAACTACCAAATAAAATTATTTTCATAAAGCGTTAATTAGTACAATAGAGTCTGTAATCTTGTGAAAATTCAAAGTTCACTACAAATTCTATTCTCCATTTTAATTTCAACCTAGCACACTTCTCTCAATCCTATGCCTCATTTGCTACCACTCTCTACACAACTCTAGCACCTATAAGAGGAGGTAGATAGAAAGATCTCTTTAGCAAGCCAAGTGACAGCGTACCCATCTCACTAGAATTCTTTTAGGTTATGGTACACCAATAGCAATTCAGTGATCTGATAAGTTAAATGAGGAAGGTTTATGCTACAGTTAGTAGAAATAATCAAAACTATGACTAACAGATTCTAACATCTTCAATTAAGCACATCCCTATCTGTTAACCAATATTGCTATCGTCTTGAAAAGTTATATTTATGCGGAAGACCCCACTAAAAGGTCCTGAGAGCCATCAGATGTTATGAACTTCTTTTAATGAGAGCAACAGGATCAAAAACCAGTTTGACTTACCATATCAATTGATAGAGGCATGCAGAAGGCTGATGAATTAGATTCTTTCTTTTTGTCTCAGCAACGCAGAGAGATTCTCCTCTGCAACACTGCCTCTGCTGGCCATGCAATATAATCTGCAGATGGAAAACTCCACCATTAGTCCATTATTAGAACTTGAATATTCCCAAACTAAAGAAAAAACTACCAAATAAAATTATTTTCATAAAGCGTTAATTAGTACAATAGAGTCTGTAATCTTATGAAAATTCAAAGTTCACTACAAATTCTATTCTCCATTTTAATTTCAACCTAGCACACTTCTCTCAATCCTATGCCTCATTTGCTACCACTCTCTACACAACTCTAGCACCTATATGAGAAGGTAGATAGAAAGATCTCTTTAGCAAGCCAAGTGACAGCGTAGCCATCTCACTAGAATTCTTTTAGGTTATGGTACACCAATAGCAATTCAGTGATCTGATAAGTTAAGGGAGGAAGGTTTATGCTACAGTTAGTAGAAATAATCAAAACTATGAGTAACAGATTCTAACATCTTCATTTAAGCACATGCCTATCTGTTAACCAATATTGCTATCGTCTTGAAAAGTTATATTTATGCGGAAGACCCCACTAAAAGGTGCTGAGAGCCATCAGATGTTATGAACTTCTTTTAATGAGAGCAAAACGATCAAAAGCGAGTTTGACTTACCATATCAATTGATAGACGCATGCAGAAGGCTGATTAATTAGATTTTTTCTTTTTGTCTCAGCAACGCAGAGAGATTCTCCTCTGCAACACTGCCTCTGCTGGCCATGCAATATAATCTGCAGATGGAAAACTCCACCATTAGTCCATTATTAGAACTTGAATATTCCCAAACTAAAGAAAAAACTACCAAATAAAATTATTTTCATAAAGCGTTAATTAGTACAATAGAGTCTGTAATCTTGTGAAAATTCAAAGTTCACTACAAATTCTATTCTCCATTTTAATTTCAACCTAGCACACTTCTCTCAATCCTATGCCTCATTTGCTACCACTCTCTACACAACTCTAGCACCTATATGAGGAGGTAGATAGAAAGATCTCTTTAGCAAGCCAAGTGACAGCGTAGCCATCTCACTAGAATTCTTTTAGGTTATGGTACACCAATAGCAATTCAGTGATCTGATAAGTTAAGGGAGGAAGGTTTATGCTACAGTTAGTAGAAATAATCAAAACTATGAGTAACAGATTCTAACATCTTCATTTAAGCACATCCCTATCTGTTAACCAATATTGCTATCGTCTTGAAAAGTTATATTTATGCGGAAGACCCCACTAAAAGGTGCTGAGAGCCATCAGATGTTATGAACTTCTTTTAATGAGAGCAAAACGATCAAAAGCGAGTTTGACTTACCATATCAATTGATAGACGCATGCAGAAGGCTGATGAATTTGATTTTTTCTTTTTGTCTCAGCAACGCAGAGAGATTCTCCTCTGCAACACTGCCTCTGCTGGCCATGCAATATAACCTGCAGATGGAAAACTCCACCATTAGTCCATTATTAGAACTTGAATATTTCCAAACTAAAGAAAAAACTACCAAATAAAATTATTTTCATAAAGCGTTAATTAGTACAATAGAGTCTGTAATCTTGTGAAAATTCAAAGTTCACTACAAATTATATTCTCCATTTTAATTTCAACCTAGCACACTTCTCTCAATCCTATGCCTCATTTGCTACCACTCTCTACACAACTCTAGCACCTATAAGAGGAGGTAGATAGAAAGATCTCTTTAGCAAGCCAAGTGACAGCGTACCCATCTCACTAGAATTCTTTTAGGTTATGGTACACCAATAGCAATTCAGTGATCTGATAAGTTAAATGAGGAAGGTTTATGCTACAGTTAGTAGAAATAATCAAAACTATGACTAACAGATTCTAACATCTTCAATTAAGCACATCCCTATCTGTTAACCAATATTGCTATCGTCTTGAAAAGTTATATTTATGCGGAAGACCCCACTAAAAGGTCCTGAGAGCCATCAGATGTTATGAACTTCTTTTAATGAGAGCAACAGGATCAAAAGCGAGTTTGACTTACCATATCAATTGATAGAGGCATTCAGAAGGCTGATGAATTTGATTTTTTCTTTTTGTCTCAGCAACGCAGAGAGATTCTCCTCTGCAACACTGCCTCTGCTGGCCATGCAATTTAATCTGCAGATGGAAAACTCCACCATTAGTCCATTATTAGAACTTGAATATTTCCAAACTAAAGAAAAAACTACCAAATAAAATTATTTTCATAAAGCGTTAATTAGTACAATAGAGTCTGTAATCTTGTGAAAATTCAAAGTTCACTACAAATTCTATTCTCCATTTTAATTTCAACCTAGCACACTTCTCTCAATCCTATGCCTCATTTGCTACCACTCTCTACACAACTCTAGCACCTATATGAGGAGGTAGATAGAAAGATCTCTTTAGCAAGCAAAGTGACAGCGTACCCATCTCACTAGAATTCTTTTAGGTTATGGTACACCAATAGCAATTCAGTGATCTGATAAGTTAAGGGAGGAAGGTTTATGCTACAGTTAGTAGAAATAATCAAAACTATGAGTAACTGATTCTAACACATTCATTTAAGCACATCCCTATCTGTTAACCAATATTGATATGGTCTTGAAAAGTTATATTTATGCGGAAGACCCCACTAAAAGGTCATGAGAGCCATCAGATGTTATGAACTTCTTTTAATGAGAGCTAAACGATCAAAAGCGAGTTTGACTTACCATATCAATGGATAGACGCATGCAGAAGGCTGATGCATTTGATTTTTTCTTTTTGTCTCAGCAACGCAGAGAGATTCTCCTCTGCAACACTGCCTCTGCTGGCCATGCAATTTAATCTGCAGATGGAAAACGCCACCGTTAGTCCATTATTAGAACTTGAATATTTCCAAACTAAAGAAAAAACTACCAAATAAAATTATTTTCATAAAGCGTTAATTAGTACAATAGAGTCTGTAATCTTGTGAAAATTCAAAGTTCACTACAAATTCTATTCTCCATTTTAATTTCAACCTAGCACACTTCTCTCAATCCTATGCCTCATTTGCTACCACTCTCTACACAACTCTAGCACCTATATGAGGAGGTAGATAGAAAGATCTCTTTAGCAAGCAAAGTGACAGCGTACCCATCTCACTAGAATTCTTTTAGGTTATGGTACACCAATAGCAATTCAGTGATCTGATAAGTTAAGGGAGGAAGGTTTATGCTACAGTTAGTAGAAATAATCAAAACTATGAGTAACTGATTCTAACACATTCATTTAAGCACATCCCTATCTGTTAACCAATATTGATATGGTCTTGAAAAGTTATATTTATGCGGAAGACCCCACTAAAAGATCATGAGAGCCATCAGATGTTATGAACTTCTTTTAATGAGAGCTAAACGATCAAAAGCGAGTTTGACTTACCATATCAATGGATAGACGCATGCAGAAGGCTGATGCATTTGATTTTTTCTTTTTGTCTCAGCAACGCAGAGAGATTCTCCTCTGCAACACTGCCTCTGCTGGCCATGCAATATAACCTGCAGATGGAAAACTCCACCGTTAGTCCATTATTAGAACTTGAATATTTCCAAACTAAAGAAAAAACTACCAAATAAAATTAGTTTCATAAAGCGTTAATTAGTACAATAGAGTCTGTAGTCTTGTGAAAATTCAAAGTTCACTACAAATTCTAGTCTCCATTTTAATTTCAACCTAGCACACTTTTCTCAATCCTATGCCTCATTTGCTACCACTCTCTACACAACTCTAGCACCTATAAGAGGAGGTAGATAGAAAGATCTCTTTAGAAAGCCAAGTGACAGCGTACCCATCTCACTAGAATTCTTTTAGGTTCTGGTACACCAATAGCAATTCAGTGATCTGATAAGTTAAATGAGGAAGGTTTATGCTACAGTTAGTAGAAATAATCAAAACTATGACTAACAGATTCTAACATCTTCAATTAAGCACATCCCTATCTGTTAACCAATATTGCTATCGTCTTGAAAAGTTATATTTATGCGGAAGACCCCACTAAAAGGTCCTGAGAGCCATCAGATGTTATGAACTTCTTTTAATGAGAGCAACAGGATCAAAAGCGAGTTTGACTTACCATATCAATTGATAGAGGCATTCAGAAGGCTGATGAATTTGATTTTTTCTTTTTGTCTCAGCAACGCAGAGAGATTCTCCTCTGCAACACTGCCTCTGCTGGCCATGCAATTTAATCTGCAGATGGAAAACGCCACCGTTAGTCCATTATTAGAACTTGAATATTTCCAAACTAAAGAAAAAACTACCAAATAAAATTATTTTCATAAAGCGTTAATTAGTACAATAGAGTCTGTAATCTTGTGAAAATTCAAAGTTAACTACAAATTCGATTCTCCATTTTAATTTCAACCTAGCACACTTCTCTCAATCCTATGCCTCATTTGCTACCACTCTCTACACAACTCTAGCACCTATATGAGGAGGTAGATAGAAAGATCTCTTTAGCAAGCCAAGTGACAGCGTAGCGTACCCTTCTCACTAGAATTCTTTTAGGTTATGGTACACCAATAGCAATTCAGTGATCTGATAAGTTAAATGAGGAAGGTTTATGCTACAGTTAGTAGAAATAATCAAAACTATGACTAACAGATTCTAACATCTTCAATTAAGCACATCCCTATCTGTTAACCAATATTGCTATCGTCTTGAAAAGTTATATTTATGCGGAAGACCCCACTAAAAGGTCCTGAGAGCCATCAGATGTTATGAACTTCTTTTAATGAGAGCAACAGGATCAAAAGCGAGTTTGACTTACCATATCAATTGATAGAGGCATTCAGAAGGCTGATGAATTTGATTTTTTCTTTTTGTCTCAGCAACGCAGAGAGATTCTCCTCTGCAACACTGCCTCTGCTGGCCATGCAATTTAATCTGCAGATGGAAAACGCCACCGTTAGTCCATTATTAGAACTTGAATATTTCCAAACTAAAGAAAAAACTACCAAATAAAATTATTTTCATAAAGCGTTAATTAGTACAATAGAGTCTGTAATCTTGTGAAAATTCAAAGTTAACTACAAATTCTATTCTCCATTTTAATTTCAACCTAGCACACTTCTCTCAATCCTATGCCTCATTTGCTACCACTCTCTACACAACTCTAGCACCTATATGAGGAGGTAGATAGAAAGATCTCTTTAGCAAGCCAAGTGACAGCGTAGCGTACCCTTCTCACTAGAATTCTTTTAGGTTATGGTACACCAATAGCAATTCAGTGATCTGATAAGTTAAGGGAGGAAGGTTTATGCTACAGTTAGTAGAAATAATCAAAACTATGACTAACAGATTCTAACATCTTCAATTAAGCACATCCCTATCTGTTAACCAATATTGCTATCGTCTTGAAAAGTTATATTTATGCGGAAGACCCCACTAAAAGGTCCTGAGAGCCATCAGATGTTATGAACTTCTTTTAATGAGAGCAACAGGATCAAAAGCGAGTTTGACTTACCATATCAATTGATAGAGGCATTCAGAAGGCTGATGAATTTGATTTTTTCTTTTTGTCTCAGCAACGCAGAGAGATTCTCCTCTGCAACACTGCCTCTGCTGGCCATGCAATTTAATCTGCAGATGGAAAACTCCACCATTAGTCCATTATTAGAACTTGAATATTTCCAAACTAAAGAAAAAACTACCAAATAAAATTATTTTCATAAAGCGTTAATTAGTACAATAGAGTCTGTAATCTTGTGAAAATTCAAAGTTCACTACAAATTCTATTCTCCATTTTAATTTCAACCTAGCACACTTCTCTCAATCCTATGCCTCATTTGCTACCACTCTCTACACAACTCTAGCACCTATATGAGGAGGTAGATAGAAAGATCTCTTTAGCAAGCAAAGTGACAGCGTACCCATCTCACTAGAATTCTTTTAGGTTATGGTACACCAATAGCAATTCAGTGATCTGATAAGTTAAGGGAGGAAGGTTTATGCTACAGTTAGTAGAAATAATCAAAACTATGAGTAACTGATTCTAACACATTCATTTAAGCACATCCCTATCTGTTAACCAATATTGATATGGTCTTGAAAAGTTATATTTATGCGGAAGACCCCACTAAAAGGTCATGAGAGCCATCAGATGTTATACACTTCTTTTAATGAGAGCTAAACGATCAAAAGCGAGTTTGACTTACCATATCAATGGATAGACGCATGCAGAAGGCTGATGCATTTGATTTTTTCTTTTTGTCTCAGCAACGCAGAGAGATTCTCCTCTGCAACACTGCCTCTGCTGGCCATGCAATTTAATCTGCAGATGGAAAACGCCACCGTTAGTCCATTATTAGAACTTGAATATTTCCAAACTAAAGAAAAAACTACCAAATAAAATTATTTTCATAAAGCGTTAATTAGTACAATAGAGTCTGTAATCTTGTGAAAATTCAAAGTTCACTACAAATTCTATTCTCCATTTTAATTTCAACCTAGCACACTTCTCTCAATCCTATGCCTCATTTGCTACCACTCTCTACACAACTCTAGCACCTATATGAGGAGGTAGATAGAAAGATCTCTTTAGCAAGCAAAGTGACAGCGTACCCATCTCACTAGAATTCTTTTAGGTTATGGTACACCAATAGCAATTCAGTGATCTGATAAGTTAAGGGAGGAAGGTTTATGCTACAGTTAGTAGAAATAATCAAAACTATGAGTAACTGATTCTAACACATTCATTTAAGCACATCCCTATCTGTTAACCAATATTGATATGGTCTTGAAAAGTTATATTTATGCGGAAGACCCCACTAAAAGATCATGAGAGCCATCAGATGTTATGAACTTCTTTTAATGAGAGCTAAACGATCAAAAGCGAGTTTGACTTACCATATCAATGGATAGACGCATGCAGAAGGCTGATGCATTTGATTTTTTCTTTTTGTCTCAGCAACGCAGAGAGATTCTCCTCTGCAACACTGCCTCTGCTGGCCATGCAATATAACCTGCAGATGGAAAACTCCACCGTTAGTCCATTATTAGAACTTGAATATTTCCAAACTAAAGAAAAAACTACCAAATAAAATTAGTTTCATAAAGCGTTAATTAGTACAATAGAGTCTGTAGTCTTGTGAAAATTCAAAGTTCACTACAAATTCTAGTCTCCATTTTAATTTCAACCTAGCACACTTTTCTCAATCCTATGCCTCATTTGCTACCACTCTCTACACAACTCTAGCACCTATAAGAGGAGGTAGATAGAAAGATCTCTTTAGCAAGCCAAGTGACAGCGTACCCATCTCACTAGAATTCTTTTAGGTTCTGGTACACCAATAGCAATTCAGTGATCTGATAAGTTAAATGAGGAAGGTTTATGCTACAGTTAGTAGAAATAATCAAAACTATGACTAACAGATTCTAACATCTTCAATTAAGCACATCCCTATCTGTTAACCAATATTGCTATCGTCTTGAAAAGTTATATTTATGCGGAAGACCCCACTAAAAGGTCCTGAGAGCCATCAGATGTTATGAACTTCTTTTAATGAGAGCAACAGGATCAAAAGCGAGTTTGACTTACCATATCAATTGATAGAGGCATTCAGAAGGCTGATGAATTTGATTTTTTCTTTTTGTCTCAGCAACGCAGAGAGATTCTCCTCTGCAACACTGCCTCTGCTGGCCATGCAATTTAATCTGCAGATGGAAAACGCCACCGTTAGTCCATTATTAGAACTTGAATATTTCCAAACTAAAGAAAAAACTACCAAATAAAATTATTTTCATAAAGCGTTAATTAGTACAATAGAGTCTGTAATCTTGTGAAAATTCAAAGTTAACTACAAATTCTATTCTCCATTTTAATTTCAACCTAGCACACTTCTCTCAATCCTATGCCTCATTTGCTACCACTCTCTACACAACTCTAGCACCTATATGAGGAGGTAGATAGAAAGATCTCTTTAGCAAGCCAAGTGACAGCGTAGCGTACCCTTCTCACTAGAATTCTTTTAGGTTATGGTACACCAATAGCAATTCAGTGATCTGATAAGTTAAGGGAGGAAGGTTTATGCTACAGTTAGTAGAAATAATCAAAACTATGACTAAAAGATTCTAACATCTTCAATTAAGCACATCCCTATCTGTTAACCAATATTGCTATCGTCTTGAAAAGTTATATTTATGCGGAAGACCCCACTAAAAGGTCCTGAGAGCCATCAGATGTTATGAACTTCTTTTAATGAGAGCAACAGGATCAAAAGCGAGTTTGACTTACCATATCAATTGATAGAGGCATTCAGAAGGCTGATGAATTTGATTTTTTCTTTTTGTCTCAGCAACGCAGAGAGATTCTCCTCTGCAACACTGCCTCTGCTGGCCATGCAATTTAATCTGCAGATGGAAAACTCCACCATTAGTCCATTATTAGAACTTGAATATTTCCAAACTAAAGAAAAAACTACCAAATAAAATTATTTTCATAAAGCGTTAATTAGTACAATAGAGTCTGTAATCTTGTGAAAATTCAAAGTTCACTACAAATTCTATTCTCCATTTTAATTTCAACCTAGCACACTTCTCTCAATCCTATGCCTCATTTGCTACCACTCTCTACACAACTCTAGCACCTATATGAGGAGGTAGATAGAAAGATCTCTTTAGCAAGCAAAGTGACAGCGTACCCATCTCACTAGAATTCTTTTAGGTTATGGTACACCAATAGCAATTCAGTGATCTGATAAGTTAAGGGAGGAAGGTTTATGCTACAGTTAGTAGAAATAATCAAAACTATGAGTAACTGATTCTAACACATTCATTTAAGCACATCCCTATCTGTTAACCAATATTGATATGGTCTTGAAAAGTTATATTTATGCGGAAGACCCCACTAAAAGGTCATGAGAGCCATCAGATGTTATGAACTTCTTTTAATGAGAGCTAAACGATCAAAAGCGAGTTTGACTTACCATATCAATGGATAGACGCATGCAGAAGGCTGATGCATTTGATTTTTTCTTTTTGTCTCAGCAACGCAGAGAGATTCTCCTCTGCAACACTGCCTCTGCTGGCCATGCAATTTAATCTGCAGATGGAAAACGCCACCGTTAGTCCATTATTAGAACTTGAATATTTCCAAACTAAAGAAAAAACTACCAAATAAAATTATTTTCATAAAGCGTTAATTAGTACAATAGAGTCTGTAATCTTGTGAAAATTCAAAGTTCACTACAAATTCTATTCTCCATTTTAATTTCAACCTAGCACACTTCTCTCAATCCTATGCCTCATTTGCTACCACTCTCTACACAACTCTAGCACCTATATGAGGAGGTAGATAGAAAGATCTCTTTAGCAAGCAAAGTGACAGCGTACCCATCTCACTAGAATTCTTTTAGGTTATGGTACACCAATAGCAATTCAGTGATCTGATAAGTTAAGGGAGGAAGGTTTATGCTACAGTTAGTAGAAATAATCAAAACTATGAGTAACTGATTCTAACACATTCATTTAAGCACATCCCTATCTGTTAACCAATATTGATATGGTCTTGAAAAGTTATATTTATGCGGAAGACCCCACTAAAAGATCATGAGAGCCATCAGATGTTATGAACTTCTTTTAATGAGAGCTAAACGATCAAAAGCGAGTTTGACTTACCATATCAATGGATAGACGCATGCAGAAGGCTGATGCATTTGATTTTTTCTTTTTGTCTCAGCAACGCAGAGAGATTCTCCTCTGCAACACTGCCTCTGCTGGCCATGCAATATAACCTGCAGATGGAAAACTCCACCGTTAGTCCATTATTAGAACTTGAATATTTCCAAACTAAAGAAAAAACTACCAAATAAAATTAGTTTCATAAAGCGTTAATTAGTACAATAGAGTCTGTAGTCTTGTGAAAATTCAAAGTTCACTACAAATTCTAGTCTCCATTTTAATTTCAACCTAGCACACTTTTCTCAATCCTATGCCTCATTTGCTACCACTCTCTACACAACTCTAGCACCTATAAGAGGAGGTAGATAGAAAGATCTCTTTAGCAAGCCAAGTGACAGCGTACCCATCTCACTAGAATTCTTTTAGGTTCTGGTACACCAATAGCAATTCAGTGATCTGATAAGTTAAATGAGGAAGGTTTATGCTACAGTTAGTAGAAATAATCAAAACTATGACTAACAGATTCTAACATCTTCAATTAAGCACATCCCTATCTGTTAACCAATATTGCTATCGTCTTGAAAAGTTATATTTATGCGGAAGACCCCACTAAAAGGTCCTGAGAGCCATCAGATGTTATGAACTTCTTTTAATGAGAGCAACAGGATCAAAAGCGAGTTTGACTTACCATATCAATTGATAGAGGCATTCAGAAGGCTGATGAATTTGATTTTTTCTTTTTGTCTCAGCAACGCAGAGAGATTCTCCTCTGCAACACTGCCTCTGCTGGCCATGCAATTTAATCTGCAGATGGAAAACGCCACCGTTAGTCCATTATTAGAACTTGAATATTTCCAAACTAAAGAAAAAACTACCAAATAAAATTATTTTCATAAAGCGTTAATTAGTACAATAGAGTCTGTAATCTTGTGAAAATTCAAAGTTAACTACAAATTCTATTCTCCATTTTAATTTCAACCTAGCACACTTCTCTCAATCCTATGCCTCATTTGCTACCACTCTCTACACAACTCTAGCACCTATATGAGGAGGTAGATAGAAAGATCTCTTTAGCAAGCCAAGTGACAGCGTAGCGTACCCTTCTCACTAGAATTCTTTTAGGTTATGGTACACCAATAGCAATTCAGTGATCTGATAAGTTAAGGGAGGAAGGTTTATGCTACAGTTAGTAGAAATAATCAAAACTATGAGTAACAGATTCTAACATCTTCATTTAAGCACATCCCTATCTGTTAACCAATATTGCTATCGTCTTGAAAAGTTATATTTATGCGGGAGTCGCCACTAAAAGGTCCTGAGAGCCATCAGATGTTATGAACTTCTATTAATGAGAGCAAAACGATCAAAAACCAGTTTGACTTACCATATCAATTGATAGAGGCATGCAGAAGGCTGATGAATTAGATTCTTTCTTTTTGTCTCAGCAACGCAGAGAGATTCTCCTCTGCAACACTGCCTCTGCTGGCCATGCAATATAATCTGCAGATGGAAAACTCCACCATTAGTCCATTATTAGAACTTGAATATTCCCAAACTAAAGAAAAAACTACCAAATAAAATTATTTTCATAAAGCGTTAATTAGTACAATAGAGTCTGTAATCTTATGAAAATTCAAAGTTCACTACAAATTTTATTCTCCATTTTAATTTCAACCTAGCACACTTCTCTCAATCCTATGCCTCATTTGCTACCACTCTCTACACAACTCTAGCACCTATATGAGGAGGTAGATAGAAAGATCTCTTTAGCAAGCCAAGTGACAGCGTAGCCATCTCACTAGAATTCTTTTAGGTTATGGTACACCAATAGCAATTCAGTGATCTGATAAGTTAAGGGAGGAAGGTTTATGCTACAGTTAGTAGAAATAATCAAAACTATGAGTAACAGATTCTAACATCTTCATTTAAGCACATCCCTATCTGTTAACCAATATTGATATCGTCTTGAAAAGTTATATTTATGCGGAAGACCCCACTAAAAGGTGCTGAGAGCCATCAGATGTTATGAACTTCTTTTAATGAGAGCAAAACGATCAAAAGCGAGTTTGACTTACCATATCAATTGATAGACGCATGCAGAAGGCTGATTAATTAGATTTTTTCTTTTTGTCTCAGCAACGCAGAGAGATTCTCCTCTGCAACACTGCCTCTGCTGGCCATGCAATATAATCTGCAGATGGAAAACTCCACCATTAACCATTATTAGAACTTGAATATTCCCAAACTAAAGAAAAAACTACCAAATAAAATTATTTTCATAAAGCGTTAATTAGTACAATAGAGTCTGTAATCTTGTGAAAATTCAAAGTTCACTACAAATTCTATTCTCCATTTTAATTTCAACCTAGCACACTTCTCTCAATCCTATGCCTCATTTGCTACCACTCTCTACACAACTCTAGCACCTATAAGAGGAGGTAGATAGAAAGATCTCTTTAGCAAGCCAAGTGACAGCGTACCCATCTCACTAGAATTCTTTTAGGTTATGGTACACCAATAGCAATTCAGTGATCTGATAAGTTAAATGAGGAAGGTTTATGCTACAGTTAGTAGAAATAATCAAAACTATGACTAACAGATTCTAACATCTTCAATTAAGCACATCCCTATCTGTTAACCAATATTGCTATCGTCTTGAAAAGTTATATTTATGCGGAAGACCCCACTAAAAGGTCCTGAGAGCCATCAGATGTTATGAACTTCTTTTAATGAGAGCAACAGGATCAAAAGCGAGTTTGACTTACCATATCAATTGATAGAGGCATTCAGAAGGCTGATGAATTTGATTTTTTCTTTTTGTCTCAGCAACGCAGAGAGATTCTCCTCTGCAACACTGCCTCTGCTGGCCATGCAATTTAATCTGCAGATGGAAAACTCCACCATTAGTCCATTATTAGAACTTGAATATTTCCAAACTAAAGAAAAAACTACCAAATAAAATTATTTTCATAAAGCGTTAATTAGTACAATAGAGTCTGTAATCTTGTGAAAATTCAAAGTTCACTACAAATTCTATTGTCCATTTTAATTTCAACCTAGCACACTTCTCTCAATCCTATGCCTCATTTGCTACCACTCTCTACACAACTCTAGCACCTATAAGAGGAGGTAGATAGAAAGATCTCTTTAGCAAGCCAAGTGACAGCGTAGCGTACCCTTCTCACTAGAATTCTTTTAGGTTATGGTACACCAATAGCAATTCAGTGATCTGATAAGTTAAGGGAGGAAGGTTTATGCTACAGTTAGTAGAAATATTCAAAACTATGAGTAACAGATTTTAACATCTTCATTTAAGCACATCCCTATCTGTTAACCAATATTGCTATCGTCTTGAAAAGTTATATTTATGCGGAAGACCCCACTAAAAGGTCCTGAGAGCCATCAGATGTTATGAACTTCTTTTAATGAGAGCAACAGGATCAAAAGCGAGTTTGACTTACCATATCAATTGATAGAGGCATTCAGAAGGCTGATGAATTTGATTTTTTCTTTTTGTCTCAGCAACGCAGAGAGATTCTCCTCTGCAACACTGCCTCTGCTGGCCATGCAATTTAATCTGCAGATGGAAAACTCCACCATTAGTCCATTATTAGAACTTGAATATTTCCAAACTAAAGAAAAAACTACCAAATAAAATTATTTTCATAAAGCGTTAATTAGTACAATAGAGTCTGTAATCTTGTGAAAATTCAAAGTTCACTACAAATTCTATTCTCCATTTTAATTTCAACCTAGCACACTTCTCTCAATCCTATGCCTCATTTGCTACCACTCTCTACACAACTCTAGCACCTATATGAGGAGGTAGATAGAAAGATCTCTTTAGCAAGCAAAGTGACAGCGTACCCATCTCACTAGAATTCTTTTAGGTTATGGTACACCAATAGCAATTCAGTGATCTGATAAGTTAAGGGAGGAAGGTTTATGCTACAGTTAGTAGAAATAATCAAAACTATGAGTAACTGATTCTAACACATTCATTTAAGCACATCCCTATCTGTTAACCAATATTGATATGGTCTTGAAAAGTTATATTTATGCGGAAGACCCCACTAAAAGGTCATGAGAGCCATCAGATGTTATGAACTTCTATTAATGAGAGCAATACGATCAAAAAACAGTTTGACTTACCATATCAATTGATAGACGCATGCAGAAGGCTGATGCATTTGATTTTTTCTTTTTGTCTCAGCAACGCAGAGAGATTCTCCTCTGCAACACTGCCTCTGCTGGCCATGCAATATAACCTGCAGATGGAAAACTCCACCGTTAGTCCATTATTAGAACTTGAATATTTCCAAACTAAAGAAAAAACTACCAAATAAAATTAGTTTCATAAAGCGTTAATTAGTACAATAGAGTCTGTAGTCTTGTGAAAATTCAAAGTTCACTACAAATTCTAGTCTCCATTTTAATTTCAACCTAGCACACTTTTCTCAATCCTATGCCTCATTTGCTACCACTCTCTACACAACTCTAGCACCTATAAGAGGAGGTAGATAGAAAGATCTCTTTAGCAAGCCAAGTGACAGCGTACCCATCTCACTAGAATTCTTTTAGGTTATGGTACACCAATAGCAATTCAGTGATCTGATAAGTTAAGGGAGGAAGGTTTATGCTACAGTTAGTAGAAATACTCAAAACTATGAGTAACAGATTCTAACATCTTCATTTAAGCACATCCCTATCTGTTAACCAATATTGCTATCGTCTTGAAAAGTTATATTTATGCGGGAGTCGCCACTAAAAGGTCCTGAGAGCCATCAGATGTTATGAACTTCTATTAATGAGAGCAAAACGATCAAAAACCAGTTTGACTTACCATATCAATTGATAGAGGCATGCAGAAGGCTGATGAATTAGATTCTTTCTTTTTGTCTCAGCAACGCAGAGAGATTCTCCTCTGCAACACTGCCTCTGCTGGCCATCCAATATAATCTGCAGATGGAAAACTCCACCATTAGTCCATTATTAGAACTTGAATATTCCCAAACTAAAGAAAAAACTACCAAATAAAATTATTTTCATAAAGCGTTAATTAGTACAATAGAGTCTGTAATCTTATGAAAATTCAAAGTTCACTACAAATTCTATTCTCCATTTTAATTTCAACCTAGCACACTTCTCTCAATCCTATGCCTCATTTGCTACCACTCTCTACACAACTCTAGCACCTATATGAGGAGGTAGATAGAAAGATCTCTTTAGCAAGCCAAGTGACAGCGTAGCCATCTCACTAGAATTCTTTTAGGTTATGGTACACCAATAGCAATTCAATGATCTGATAAGTTAAGGGAGGAAGGTTTATGCTACAGTTAGTAGAAATAATCAAAACTATGAGTAACAGATTCTAACATCTTCATTTAAGCACATCCCTATCTGTTAACCAATATTGCTATCGTCTTGAAAAGTTATATTTATGCGGAAGACCCCACTAAAAGGTGCTGAGAGCCATCAGATGTTATGAACTTCTTTTAATGAGAGCAAAACGATCAAAAGCGAGTTTGACTTACCATATCAATTGATAGACGCATGCAGAAGGCTGATGAATTTGATTTTTTCTTTTTGTCTCAGCAACGCAGAGAGATTCTCCTCTGCAACACTGCCTCTGCTGGCCATGCAATATAATCTGCAGATGGAAAACTCCACCATTAGTCCATTATTAGAACTTGAATATTTCCAAACTAAAGAAAAAACTACCAAATAAAATTATTTTCATAAAGCGTTAATTAGTACAATAGAGTCTGTAATCTTGTGAAAATTCAAAGTTCACTACAAATTCTATTCTCCATTTTAATTTCAACCTAGCACACTTCTCTCAATCCTATGCCTCATTTGCTACCACTCTCTACACAACTCTAGCACCTATATGAGGAGGTAGATAGAAAGATCTCTTTAGCAAGCAAAGTGACAGCGTACCCATCTCACTAGAATTCTTTTAGGTTATGGTACACCAATAGCAATTCAGTGATCTGATAAGTTAAGGGAGGAAGGTTTATGCTACAGTTAGTAGAAATAATCAAAACTATGAGTAACTGATTCTAACACATTCATTTAAGCACATCCCTGTCTGTTAACCAATATTGCTATCGTCTTGAAAAGTTATATTTATGCGGGAGTCGCCACTAAAAGGTCCTGAGAGCCATCAGATGTTATGAACTTCTATTAATGAGAGCAAAACGATCAAAAACCAGTTTGACTTACCATATCAATTGATAGAGGCATGCAGAAGGCTGATGAATTAGATTCTTTCTTTTTGTCTCAGCAACGCAGAGAGATTCTCCTCTGCAACACTGCCTCTGCTGGCCATGCAATATAATCTGCAGATGGAAAACTCCACCATTAGTCCATTATTAGAACTTGAATATTCCCAAACTAAAGAAAAAACTACCAAATAAAATTATTTTCATAAAGCGTTAATTAGTACAATAGAGTCTGTAATCTTATGAAAATTCAAAGTTCACTACAAATTCTATTCTCCATTTTAATTTCAACCTAGCACACTTCTCTCAATCCTATGCCTCATTTGCTACCACTCTCTACACAACTCTAGCACCTATATGAGGAGGTAGATAGAAAGATCTCTTTAGCAAGCCAAGTGACAGCGTAGCCATCTCACTAGAATTCTTTTAGGTTATGGTACACCAATAGCAATTCAGTGATCTGATAAGTTAAGGGAGGAAGGTTTATGCTACAGTTAGTAGAAATAATCAAAACTATGAGTAACAGATTCTAACATCTTCATTTAAGCACATCCCTATCTGTTAACCAATATTGATATCGTCTTGAAAAGTTATATTTATGCGGAAGACCCCACTAAAAGGTGCTGAGAGCCATCAGATGTTATGAACTTCTTTTAATGAGAGCAAAACGATCAAAAGCGAGTTTGACTTACCATATCAATTGATAGACGCATGCAGAAGGCTGATTAATTAGATTTTTTCTTTTTGTCTCAGCAACGCAGAGAGATTCTCCTCTGCAACACTGCCTCTGCTGGCCATGCAATATAATCTGCAGATGGAAAACTCCACCATTAACCATTATTAGAACTTGAATATTCCCAAACTAAAGAAAAAACTACCAAATAAAATTATTTTCATAAAGCGTTAATTAGTACAATAGAGTCTGTAATCTTGTGAAAATTCAAAGTTCACTACAAATTCTATTCTCCATTTTAATTTCAACCTAGCACACTTCTCTCAATCCTATGCCTCATTTGCTACCACTCTCTACACAACTCTAGCACCTATAAGAGGAGGTAGATAGAAAGATCTCTTCAGCAAGCCAAGTGACAGCGTACCCATCTCACTAGAATTCTTTTAGGTTATGGTACACCAATAGCAATTCAGTGATCTGATAAGTTAAATGAGGAAGGTTTATGCTACAGTTAGTAGAAATAATCAAAACTATGACTAACAGATTCTAACATCTTCAATTAAGCACATCCCTATCTGTTAACCAATATTGCTATCGTCTTGAAAAGTTATATTTATGCGGAAGACCCCACTAAAAGGTCCTGAGAGCCATCAGATGTTATGAACTTCTTTTAATGAGAGCAACAGGATCAAAAGCGAGTTTGACTTACCATATCAATTGATAGAGGCATTCAGAAGGCTGATGAATTTGATTTTTTCTTTTTGTCTCAGCAACGCAGAGAGATTCTCCTCTGCAACACTGCCTCTGCTGGCCATGCAATTTAATCTGCAGATGGAAAACTCCACCATTAGTCCATTATTAGAACTTGAATATTTCCAAACTAAAGAAAAAACTACCAAATAAAATTATTTTCATAAAGCGTTAATTAGTACAATAGAGTCTGTAATCTTGTGAAAATTCAAAGTTCACTACAAATTCTATTGTCCATTTTAATTTCAACCTAGCACACTTCTCTCAATCGTATGCCTCATTTGCTACCACTCTCTACACAACTCTAGCACCTATAAGAGGAGGTAGATAGAAAGATCTCTTTAGCAAGCCAAGTGACAGCGTAGCGTACCCTTCTCACTAGAATTCTTTTAGGTTATGGTACACCAATAGCAATTCAGTGATCTGATAAGTTAAGGGAGGAAGGTTTATGCTACAGTTTGTAGAAATATTCAAAACTATGAGTAACAGATTTTAACATCTTCATTTAAGCACATCCCTATCTGTTAACCAATATTGCTATCGTCTTGAAAAGTTATATTTATGCGGAAGACCCCACTAAAAGGTCCTGAGAGCCATCAGATGTTATGAACTTCTTTTAATGAGAGCAACAGGATCAAAAGCGAGTTTGACTTACCATATCAATTGATAGAGGCATTCAGAAGGCTGATGAATATGATTTTTTCTTTTTGTCTCAGCAACGCAGAGAGATTCTCCTCTGCAACAATGCCTCTGCTGGCCATGCAATTTAATCTGCAGATGGAAAACTCCACCATTAGTCCATTATTAGAACTTGAATATTTCCAAACTAAAGAAAAAACTACCAAATAAAATTATTTTCATAAAGCGTTAATTAGTACAATAGAGTCTGTAATCTTGTGAAAATTCAAAGTTCACTACAAATTCTATTCTCCATTTTAATTTCAACCTAGCACACTTCTCTCAATCCTATGCCTCATTTGCTACCACTCTCTACACAACTCTAGCACCTATATGAGGAGGTAGATAGAAAGATCTCTTTAGCAAGCAAAGTGACAGCGTACCCATCTCACTAGAATTCTTTTAGGTTATGGTACACCAATAGCAATTCAGGGATCTGATAAGTTAAGGGAGGAAGGTTTATGCTACAGTTAGTAGAAATAATCAAAACTATGAATAACAGATTCTAACATCTTCATTTAAGCACATCCCTATCTGTTAACCAATATTGCTATCGTCTTGAAAAGTTAAATTTATGCGGAAGACCCCACTAAAAGGTCATGAGAGCCATCAGATGTTATGAACTTCTTTTAATGAGAGCTAAACGATCAAAAGCGAGTTTGACTTACCATATCAATTGATAGACGCATGCAGAAGGCTGATGAATTTGATTTTTTCTTTTTGTCTCAGCAACGCAGAGAGATTCTCCTCTGCAACACTGCCTCTGCTGGCCATGCAATTTAATCTGCAGATGGAAAACGCCACCGTTAGTCCATTATTAGAACTTGAATATTTCCAAACTAAAGAAAAAACTACGAAATAAAATTATTTTCATAAAGCGTTAATTAGTACAATAGAGTCTGTAATCTTGTGAAAATTCAAAGTTAACTACAAATTCTATTCTCCATTTTAATTTCAACCTAGCATACTTCTCTCAATCCTATGCCTCATTTGCTACCACTCTCTACACAACTCTAGCACCTATATGATGAGGTAGATAGAAAGATCTCTTTAGCAAGCCAAGTGACAGTGTAGCGTACCCTTCTCACTAGAATTCTTTTAGGTTATGGTACACCAATAGCAATTCAGTGATCTGATAAGTTAAGGGAGGAAGGTTTATGCTACAGTTAGTAGAAATAATCAAAACTATGAGTAACAGATTCTAACATCTTCATTTAAGCACATCCCTATCTGTTAACCAATATTGCTATCGTCTTGAAAAGTTATATTTATGCGGGAGTCGCCACTAAAAGGTCCTGAGAGCCATCAGATGTTATGAACTTCTATTAATGAGAGCAATACGATCAAAAACCAGTTTGACTTACCATATCAATTGATAGAGGCATGCAGAAGGCTGATGAATTAGATTTTTTCTTTTTGTCTCAGCAACGCAGAGAGATTCTCCTCTGCAACACTGCCTCTGCTGGCCATGCAATAGAATCTGCAGATGAAAAACTCCACCATTAGTCCATTATTAGAACTTGAATATTCCCAAACTAAAGAAAAAACTACCAAATAAAATTATTTTCAAAAAGCGTTAATTAGTACAATAGAGTCTGTAATCTTGTGAAAATTCAAAGTTCACTACAAATTATATTCTCCATTTTAATTTCAACCTAGCACACTTCTCTCAATCCTATGCCTCATTTGCTACCACTCTCTACACAACTCTAGCACCTATATGAGGAGGTAGATAGAAAGATCTCTTTAGCAAGCCAAGTGACAGCGTAGCCATCTCACTAGAATTCTTTTAGGTTATGGTACACCAATAGCAATTCAGTGATCTGATAAGTTAAGGGAGGAAGGTTTATGCTACAGTTAGTAGAAATAATCAAAACTATGAGTAACAGATTCTAACATCTTCATTTAAGCACATCCCTATCTGTTAACCAATATTGCTATCGTCTTGAAAAGTTATATTTATGCGGAAGACCCCACTAAAAGGTGCTGAGAGCCATCAGATGTTATGAACTTCTTTTAATGAGAGCAAAAGGATCAAAAGCGAGTTTTACTTACCATATCAATTGATAGAGGCATGCAGAAGGCTGATGAATTAGATTTTTTCTTTTTGTCTCAGCAACGCAGAGAGATTCTCCTCTGCAACACTGCCTCTGCTGGCCATGCAATATAATCTGCAGATGGAAAACTCCACCATTAGTCCATTATTAGAACTTGAATATTTCCAAACTAAAGAAAAAACTACCAAATAAAATTATTTTCATAAAGCGTTAATTAGTACAATAGAGTCTGTAATCTTGTGAAAATTCAAAATTAACTACAAATTCTATTCTCCATTTTAATTTCAACCTAGCATACTTCTCTCAATCCTATGCCTCATTTGCTACCACTCTCTACACAACTCTAGCACCTATATGAGGAGGTAGATAGAAAGATCTCTTTAGCAAGCCAAGTGACAGCGTAGCGTACCCTTCTCACTAGAATTCTTTTAGGTTATGGTACACCAATAGCAATTCAGTGATCTGATAAGTTAAGGGAGGAAGGTTTATGCTACAGTTAGTAGAAATAATCAAAACTATGAGTAACAGATTCTAACATCTTCATTTAAGCACATCCCTATCTGTTAACCAATATTGCTATCGTCTTGAAAAGTTATATTTATGCGGGAGTCGCCACTAAAAGGTCCTGAGAGCCATCAGATGTTATGAACTTCTATTAATGAGAGCAATACGATCAAAAACCAGTTTGACTTACCATATCAATTGATAGAGGCATGCAGAAGGCTGATGAATTAGATTTTTTCTTTTTGTCTCAGCAACGCAGAGAGATTCTCCTCTGCAACACTGCCTCTGCTGGCCATGCAATTTAATCTGCAGATGGAAAACTCCACCATTAGTCCATTATTAGAACTTGAATATTTCCAAACTAAAGAAAAAACTACCAAATAAAATTATTTTCATAAAGCGTTAATTAGTACAATAGAGTCTGTAATCTTGTGAAAATTCAAAGTTCACTACAAATTCTATTCTCCATTTTAATTTCAACCTAGCACACTTCTCTCAATCCTATGCCTCATTTGCTACCACTCTCTACACAACTCTAGCACCTATATGAGGAGGTAGATAGAAAGATCTCTTTAGCAAGCAAAGTGACAGCGTACCCATCTCACTAGAATTCTTTTAGGTTATGGTACACCAATAGCAATTCAGTGATCTGATAAGTTAAGGGAGGAAGGTTTATGCTACAGTTAGTAGAAATAATCAAAACTATGAGTAACAGATTCTAACATCTTCATTTAAGCACATCCCTATCTGTTAACCAATATTGCTATCGTCTTGAAAAGTTATATTTATGCGGAAGACCCCACTAAAAGGTCATGAGAGCCATCAGATGTTATGAACTTCTTTTAATGAGAGCAAAACGATCAAAAGCGAGTTTGACTTACCATATCAATTGATAGACGCATGCAGAAGGCTGATTAATTAGATTTTTTCTTTTTGTCTCAGCAACGCAGAGAGATTCTCCTCTGCAACACTGCCTCTGCTGGCCATGCAATATAATCTGCAGATGGAAAACTCCACCATTAGTCCATTATTAGAACTTGAATATTCCCAAACTAAAGAAAAAACTACCAAATAAAATTATTTTCATAAAGCGTTAATTAGTACAATAGAGTCTGTAATCTTGTGAAAATTCAAAGTTCACTACAAATTCTATTCTCCATTTTAATTTCAACCTAGCACACTTCTCTCAATCCTATGCCTCATTTGCTACCACTCTCTACACAACTCTAGCACCTATAAGAGGAGGTAGATAGAAAGATCTCTTTAGCAAGCCAAGTGACAGCGTACCCATCTCACTAGTATTCTTTTAGGTTATGGTACACCAATAGCAATTCAGTGATCTGATAAGTTAAATGAGGAAGGTTTATGCTACAGTTAGTAGAAATAATCAAAACTATGACTAACAGATTCTAACATCTTCAATTAAGCACATCCCTATCTGTTAACCAATATTGCTATCGTCTTGAAAAGTTATATTTATGCGGAAGACCCCACTAAAAGGTCCTGAGAGCCATCAGATGTTATGAACTTCTTTTAATGAGAGCAACAGGATCAAAAGCGAGTTTGACTTACCATATCAATTGATAGAGGCATTCAGAAGGCTGATGAATTTGATTTTTTCTTTTTGTCTCAGCAACGCAGAGAGATTCTCCTCTGCAACACTGCCTCTGCTGGCCATGCAATTTAATCTGCAGATGGAAAACTCCACCATTAGTCCATTATTAGAACTTGAATATTTCCAAACTAAAGAAAAAACTACCAAATAAAATTATTTTCATAAAGCGTTAATTAGTACAATAGAGTCTGTAATCTTGTGAAAATTCAAAGTTCACTACAAATTCTATTCTCCATTTTAATTTCAACCTAGCACACTTCTCTCAATCCTATGCCTCATTTGCTACCACTCTCTACACAACTCTAGCACCTATAAGAGGAGGTAGATAGAAAGATCTCTTTAGCAAGCCAAGTGACAGCGTACCCATCTCACTAGAATTCTTTTAGGTTATGGTACACCAATAGCAATTCAGTGATCTGATAAGTTAAATGAGGAAGGTTTATGCTACAGTTAGTAGAAATAATCAAAACTATGACTAACAGATTCTAACATCTTCAATTAAGCACATCCCTATCTGTTAACCAATATTGCTATCGTCTTGAAAAGTTATATTTATGCGGAAGACCCCACTAAAAGGTCCTGAGAGCCATCAGATGTTATGAACTTCTTTTAATGAGAGCAACAGGATCAAAAGCGAGTTTGACTTACCATATCAATTGATAGAGGCATTCAGAAGGCTGATGAATTTGATTTTTTCTTTTTGTCTCAGCAACGCAGAGAGATTCTCCTCTGCAACACTGCCTCTGCTGGCCATGCAATTTAATCTGCAGATGGAAAACTCCACCATTAGTCCATTATTAGAACTTGAATATTTCCAAACTAAAGAAAAAACTACCAAATAAAATGATTTTCATAAAGCGTTAATTAGTACAATAGAGTCTGTAATCTTGTGAAAATTCAAAGTTCACTACAAATTCTATTCTCCATTTTAATTTCAACCTAGCACACTTCTCTCAATCCTATGCCTCATTTGCTACCACTCTCTACACAACTCTAGCACCTATATGAGGAGGTAGATAGAAAGATCTCTTTAGCAAGCAAAGTGACAGCGTACCCATCTCACTAGAATTCTTTTAGGTTATGGTACACCAATAGCAATTCAGTGATCTGATAAGTTAAGGGAGGAAGGTTTATGCTACAGTTAGTAGAAATAATCAAAACTATGAGTAACTGATTCTAACACATTCATTTAAGCACATCCCTATCTGTTAACCAATATTGATATGGTCTTGAAAAGTTATATTTATGCGGAAGACCCCACTAAAAGGTCATGAGAGCCATCAGATGTTATGAACTTCTTTTAATGAGAGCTAAACGATCAAAAGCGAGTTTGACTTACCATATCAATGGATAGACGCATGCAGAAGGCTGATGCATTTGATTTTTTCTTTTTGTCTCAGCAACGCAGAGAGATTCTCCTCTGCAACACTGCCTCTGCTGGCCATGCAATATAACCTGCAGATGGAAAACTCCACCGTTAGTCCATTATTAGAACTTGAATGTTTCCAAACTAAAGAAAAAACTACCAAATAAAATTAGTTTCATAAAGCGTTAATTAGTACAATAGAGTCTGTAGTCTTGTGAAAATTCAAAGTTCACTACAAATTCTAGTCTCCATTTTAATTTCAACCTAGCACACTTTTCTCAATCCTATGCCTCATTTGCTACCACTCTCTACACAACTCTAGCACCTATAAGAGGAGGTAGATAGAAAGATCTCTTTAGCAAGCCAAGTGACAGCGTACCCATCTCACTAGAATTCTTTTAGGTTCTGGTACACCAATAGCAATTCAGTAATCTGATAAGTTAAATGAGGAAGGTTTATGCTACAGTTAGTAGAAATAATCAAAACTATGACTAACAGATTCTAACATCTTCAATTAAGCACATCCCTATCTGTTAACCAATATTGCTATCGTCTTGAAAAGTTATATTTATGCGGAAGACCCCACTAAAAGGTCCTGAGAGCCATCAGATGTTATGAACTTCTTTTAATGAGAGCAACAGGATCAAAAGCGAGTTTGACTTACCATATCAATTGATAGAGGCATTCAGAAGGCTGATGAATTTGATTTTTTCTTTTTGTCTCAGCAACGCAGAGAGATTCTCCTCTGCAACACTGCCTCTGCTGGCCATGCAATTTAATCTGCAGATGGAAAACGCCACCGTTAGTCCATTATTAGAACTTGAATATTTCCAAACTAAAGAAAAAACTACCAAATAAAATTATTTTCATAAAGCGTTAATTAGTACAATAGAGTCTGTAATCTTGTGAAAATTCAAAGTTAACTACAAATTCTATTCTCCATTTTAATTTCAACCTAGCACACTTCTCTCAATCCTATGCCTCATTTGCTACCACTCTCTACACAACTCTAGCACCTATATGAGGAGGTAGATAGAAAGATCTCTTTAGCAAGCCAAGTGACAGCGTAGCGTACCCTTCTCACTAGAATTCTTTTAGGTTATGGTACACCAATAGCAATTCAGTGATCTGATAAGTTAAGGGAGGAAGGTTTATGCTACAGTTAGTAGAAATAATCAAAACTATGAGTAACAGATTCTAACATCTTCATTTAAGCACATCCCTATCTGTTAACCAATATTGCTATCGTCTTGAAAAGTTATATTTATGCGGGAGTCGCCACTAAAAGGTCCTGAGAGCCATCAGATGTTATGAACTTCTATTAATGAGAGCAAAACGATCAAAAACCAGTTTGACTTACCATATCAATTGATAGAGGCATGCAGAAGGCTGATGAATTAGATTCTTTCTTTTTGTCTCAGCAACGCAGAGAGATTCTCCTCTGCAACACTGCCTCTGCTGGCCATGCAATATAATCTGCAGATGGAAAACTCCACCATTAGTCCATTATTAGAACTTGAATATCTCCAAACTAAAGAAAAAACTCCCAAATAAAATTATTTTCATAAAGCGTTAATTAGTACAATAGAGTCTGTAATCTTGTGAAAATTCAAAGTTCACTACAAATTCTATTCTCCATTTTAATTTCAACCTAGCACACTTCTCTCAATCCTATGCCTCATTTGCTACCACTCTCTACACAACTCTAGCACCTATATGAGGAGGTAGATAGAAAGATCTCTTTAGCAAGCAAAGTGACAGCGTACCCATCTCACTAGAATTCTTTTAGGTTATGGTACACCAATAGCAATTCAGTGATCTGATAAGTTAAGGGAGGAAGGTTTATGCTACAGTTAGTAGAAATAATCAAAACTATGAGTAACTGATTCTAACACATTCATTTAAGCACATCCCTATCTGTTAACCAATATTGATATGGTCTTGAAAAGTTATATTTATGCGGAAGACCCCACTAAAAGGTCATGAGAGCCATCAGATGTTATGAACTTCTTTTAATGAGAGCTAAACGATCAAAAGCGAGTTTGACTTACCATATCAATGGATAGACGCATGCAGAAGGCTGATGCATTTGATTTTTTCTTTTTGTCTCAGCAACGCAGAGAGATTCTCCTCTGCAACACTGCCTCTGCTGGCCATGCAATATAACCTGCAGATGTAAAACTCCACCGTTAGTCCATTATTAGAACTTGAATATTTCCAAACTAAAGAAAAAACTACCAAATAAAATTAGTTTCATAAAGCGTTAATTAGTACAATAGAGTCTGTAGTCTTGTGAAAATTCAAAGTTCACTACAAATTCTAGTCTCCATTTTAATTTCAACCTAGCACACTTTTCTCAATCCTATGCCTCATTTGCTACCACTCTCTACACAACTCTAGCACCTATAAGAGGAGGTAGATAGAAAGATCTCTTTAGCAAGCCAAGTGACAGCGTACCCATCTCACTAGAATTCTTTTAGGTTCTGGTACACCAATAGCAATTCAGTAATCTGATAAGTTAAATGAGGAAGGTTTATGCTACAGTTAGTAGAAATAATCAAAACTATGACTAACAGATTCTAACATCTTCAATTAAGCACATCCCTATCTGTTAACCAATATTGCTATCGTCTTGAAAAGTTATATTTATGCGGAAGACCCCACTAAAAGGTCCTGAGAGCCATCAGATGTTATGAACTTCTTTTAATGAGAGCAACAGGATCAAAAGCGAGTTTGACTTACCATATCAATTGATAGAGGCATTCAGAAGGCTGATGAATTTGATTTTTTCTTTTTGTCTCAGCAACGCAGAGAGATTCTCCTCTGCAACACTGCCTCTGCTGGCCATGCAATTTAATCTGCAGATGGAAAACGCCACCGTTAGTCCATTATTAGAACTTGAATATTTCCAAACTAAAGAAAAAACTACCAAATAAAATTATTTTCATAAAGCGTTAATTAGTACAATAGAGTCTGTAATCTTGTGAAAATTCAAAGTTAACTACAAATTCTATTCTCCATTTTAATTTCAACCTAGCACACTTCTCTCAATCCTATGCCTCATTTGCTACCACTCTCTACACAACTCTAGCACCTATATGAGGAGGTAGATAGAAAGATCTCTTTAGCAAGCCAAGTGACAGCGTAGCGTACCCTTCTCACTAGAATTCTTTTAGGTTATGGTACACCAATAGCAATTCAGTGATCTGATAAGTTAAGGGAGGAAGGTTTATGCTACAGTTAGTAGAAATAATCAAAACTATGAGTAACAGATTCTAACATCTTCATTTAAGCACATCCCTATCTGTTAACCAATATTGCTATCGTCTTGAAAAGTTATATTTATGCGGGAGTCGCCACTAAAAGGTCCTGAGAGCCATCAGATGTTATGAACTTCTATTAATGAGAGCAAAACGATCAAAAACCAGTTTGACTTACCATATCAATTGATAGAGGCATGCAGAAGGCTGATGAATTAGATTCTTTCTTTTTGTCTCAGCAACGCAGAGAGATTCTCCTCTGCAACACTGCCTCTGCTGGCCATGCAATATAATCTGCAGATGGAAAACTCCACCATTAGTCCATTATTAGAACTTGAATATCTCCAAACTAAAGAAAAAACTCCCAAATAAAATTATTTTCATAAAGCGTTAATTAGTACAATAGAGTCTGTAATCTTGTGAAAATTCAAAGTTCACTACAAATTCTATTCTCCATTTTAATTTCAACCTAGCACACTTCTCTCAATCCTATGCCTCATTTGCTACCACTCTCTACACAACTCTAGCACCTATATGAGGAGGTAGATAGAAAGATCTCTTTAGCAAGCAAAGTGACAGCGTACCCATCTCACTAGAATTCTTTTAGGTTATGGTACACCAATAGCAATTCAGTGATCTGATAAGTTAAGGGAGGAAGGTTTATGCTACAGTTAGTAGAAATAATCAAAACTATGAGTAACTGATTCTAACACATTCATTTAAGCACATCCCTATCTGTTAACCAATATTGATATGGTCTTGAAAAGTTATATTTATGCGGAAGACCCCACTAAAAGGTCATGAGAGCCATCAGATGTTATGAACTTCTTTTAATGAGAGCTAAACGATCAAAAGCGAGTTTGACTTACCATATCAATGGATAGACGCATGCAGAAGGCTGATGCATTTGATTTTTTCTTTTTGTCTCAGCAACGCAGAGAGATTCTCCTCTGCAACACTGCCTCTGCTGGCCATGCAATATAACCTGCAGATGGAAAACTCCACCGTTAGTCCATTATTAGAACTTGAATATTTCCAAACTAAAGAAAAAACTACCAAATAAAATTAGTTTCATAAAGCGTTAATTAGTACAATAGAGTCTGTAGTCTTGTGAAAATTCAAAGTTCACTACAAATTCTAGTCTCCATTTTAATTTCAACCTAGCACACTTTTCTCAATCCTATGCCTCATTTGCTACCACTCTCTACACAACTCTAGCACCTATAAGAGGAGGTTGATAGAAAGATCTCTTTAGCAAGCCAAGTGACAGCGTACCCATCTCACTAGAATTCTTTTAGGTTCTGGTACACCAATAGCAATTCAGTGATCTGATCAGTTAAATGAGGAAGGTTTATGCTACAGTTAGTAGAAATAATCAAAACTATGACTAACAGATTCTAACATCTTCAATTAAGCACATCCCTATCTGTTAACCAATATTGCTATCGTCTTGAAAAGTTATATTTATGCGGAAGACCCCACTAAAAGGTCCTGAGAGCCATCAGATGTTATGAACTTCTTTTAATGAGAGCAACAGGATCAAAAGCGAGTTTGACTTACCATATCAATTGATAGAGGCATTCAGAAGGCTGATGAATTTGATTTTTTCTTTTTGTCTCAGCAACGCAGAGAGATTCTCCTCTGCAACACTGCCTCTGCTGGCCATGCAATTTAATCTGCAGATGGAAAACGCCACCGTTAGTCCATTATTAGAACTTGAATATTTCCAAACTAAAGAAAAAACTACCAAATAAAATTATTTTCATAAAGCGTTAATTAGTACAATAGAGTCTGTAATCTTGTGAAAATTCAAAGTTAACTACAAATTCTATTCTCCATTTTAATTTCAACCTAGCACACTTCTCTCAATCCTATGCCTCATTTGCTACCACTCTCTACACAACTCTAGCACCTATATGAGGAGGTAGATAGAAAGATCTCTTTAGCAAGCCAAGTGACAGCGTAGCGTACCCTTCTCACTAGAATTCTTTTAGGTTATGGTACACCAATAGCAATTCAGTGATCTGATAAGTTAAGGGAGGAAGGTTTATGCTACAGTTAGTAGAAATAATCAAAACTATGAGTAACAGATTCTAACATCTTCATTTAAGCACATCCCTATCTGTTAACCAATATTGCTATCATCTTGAAAAGTTATATTTATGCGGGAGTCGCCACTAAAAGGTCCTGAGAGCCATCAGATGTTATGAACTTCTATTAATGAGAGCAAAACGATCAAAAACCAGTTTGACTTACCATATCAATTGATAGAGGCATGCAGAAGGCTTATGAATTAGATTCTTTCTTTTTGTCTCAGCAACGCAGAGAGATTCTCCTCTGCAACACTGCCTCTGCTGGCCATGCAATATAATCTGCAGATGGAAAACTCCACCATTAGTCCATTATTAGAACTTGAATATTCCCAAACTAAAGAAAAAACTACCAAATAAAATTATTTTCATAAAGCGTTAATTAGTACAATAGAGTCTGTAATCTTATAAAAATTCAAAGTTCACTACAAATTCTATTCTCCATTTTAATTTCAACCTAGCACACTTCTCTCAATCCTATGCCTCATTTGCTACCACTCTCTACACAACTCTAGCACCTATATGAGGAGGTAGATAGAAAGATCTCTTTAGCAAGCCAAGTGACAGCGTAGCCATCTCACTAGAATTCTTTTAGGTTATGGTACACCAATAGCAATTCAGTGATCTGATAAGTTAAGGGAGGAAGGTTTATGCTACAGTTAGTAGAAATAATCAAAACTATGAGTAACAGATTCTAACATCTTCATTTAAGCACATCCCTATCTGTTAACCAATATTGCTATCGTCTTGAAAAGTTATATTTATGCGGAAGACCCCACTAAAAGGTGCTGAGAGCCATCAGATGTTATGAACTTCTTTTAATGAGAGCAAAACGATCAAAAGCGAGTTTGACTTACCATATCAATTGATAGACGCATGCAGAAGGCTGATTAATTAGATTTTTTCTTTTTGTCTCAGCAACGCAGAGAGATTCTCCTCTGCAACACTGCCTCTGCTGGCCATGCAATATAATCTGCAGATGGAAAACTCCACCATTAGTCCATTATTAGAACTTGAATATTCCCAAACTAAAGAAAAAACTACCAAATAAAATTATTTTCATAAAGCGTTAATTAGTACAATAGAGTCTGTAATCTTGTGAAAATTCAAAGTTCACTACAAATTCTATTCTCCATTTTAATTTCAACCTAGCACACTTCTCTCAATCCTATGCCTCATTTGCTACCACTCTCTACACAACTCTAGCACCTATAAGAGGAGGTAGATAGAAAGATCTCTTTAGCAAGCCAAGTGACAGCGTACCCATCTCACTAGAATTCTTTTAGGTTATGGTACACCAATAGCAATTCAGTGATCTGATAAGTTAAATGAGGAAGGTTTATGCTACAGTTATAGAAATAATCAAAACTATGACTAACAGATTCTAACATCTTCAATTAAGCACATCCCTATCTGTTAACCAATATTGCTATCGTCTTGAAAAGTTATATTTATGCGGAAGACCCCACTAAAAGGTGCTGAGAGCCATCAGATGTTATGAACTTCTTTTAATGAGAGCAAAAGGATCAAAAGCGAGTTTGACTTACCATATCAATTGATAGAGGCATGCAGAAGGCTGATGAATTTGATTTTTTCTTTTTGTCTCAGCAACGCAGAGAGATTCTCCTCTGCAACACTGCCTCTGCTGGCCATGCAATATAATCTGCAGATGGAAAACTCCACCATTAGTCCATTATTAGAACTTGAATATTTCCAAACTAAAGAAAAAACTACCAAACAAAATTATTTTCATAAAGCGTTAATTAGTACAATAGAGTCTGTAATCTTGTGAAAATTCAAAGTTCACTACAAATTCTATTCTCCATTTTAATTTCAACCTAGCACACTTCTCTCAATCCTATGCCTCATTTGCTACCACTCTCTACACAACTCTAGCACCTATATGAGGAGGTAGATAGAAAGATCTCTTTAGCAAGCCAAGTGACAGCGTACCCATCTCACTAGAATTCTTTTAGGTTATGGTACACCAATAGCAATTCAGTGATCTGATAAGTTAAGGGAGGAAGGTTTATGCTACAGTTAGTAGAAATAATCAAAACTATGAATAACAGATTCTAACATCTTCATTTAAGCACATCCCTATCTGTTAACCAACATTGCTATCGTCTTGAAAAGTTATATTTATGCGGAAGACCCCACTAAAAGGTCATGAGAGCCATCAGATGTTATGAACTTCTTTTAATGAGAGCTAAACGATCAAAAGCGAGTTTGACTTACCATATCAATTGATAGACGCATGCAGAAGGCTGATGAATTTGATTTTTTCTTTTTGTCTCAGCAACGCAGAGAGATTCTCCTCTGCAACACTGCCTCTGCTGGCCATGCAATTTAATCTGCAGATGGAAAACGCCACCGTTAGTCCATTATTAGAACTTGAATATTTCCAAACTAAAGAAAAAACTACCAAATAAAATTATTTTCATAAAGCGTTAATTAGTACAATAGAGTCTGTAATCTTGTGAAAATTCAAAGTTAACTACAAATTCTATTCTCCATTTTAATTTCAACCTAGCACACTTCTCTCAATCCTATGCCTCATTTGCTACCACTCTCTACACAACTATAGCACCTATATGAGGAGGTAGATAGAAAGATCTCTTTAGCAAGCCAAGTGACAGCGTACCCATCTCACTAGAATTCTTTTAGGTTATGGTACACCAATAGCAATTCAGTGATCTGATAAGTTAAGGGAGGAAGGTTTATGCTACAGTTAGTAGAAATAATCAAAAATATGAATAACAGATTCTAACATCTTCATTTAAGCACATCCCTATCTGTTAACCAATATTGCTATCGTCTTGAAAAGTTATATTTATGCGGAAGACCCCACTAAAAGGTCATGAGAGCCATCAGATGTTATGAACTTCTTTTAATGAGAGCTAAACGATCAAAAGCGAGTTTGACTTACCATATCAATTGATAGACGCATGCAGAAGGCTGATGAATTTGATTTTTTCTTTTTGTCTCAGCAACGCAGAGAGATTCTCCTCTGCAACACTGCCTCTGCTGGCCATGCAATTTAATCTGCAGATGGAAAACGCCACCGTTAGTCCATTATTAGAACTTGAATATTTCCAAACTAAAGAAAAAACTACCAAATAAAATTATTTTCATAAAGCGTTAATTAGTACAATAGAGTCTGTAATCTTGTGAAAATTCAAAGTTAACTACAAATTCTATTCTCCATTTTAATTTCAACCTAGCATACTTCTCTCAATCCTATGCCTCATTTGCTACCACTCTCTACACAACTCTAGCACCTATATGAGGAGGTAGATAGAAAGATCTCTTTAGCAAGCCAAGTGACAGCGTACCCATCTCACTAGAATTCTTTTAGGTTATGGTACACCAATAGCAATTCAGTGATCTGATAAGTTAAGGGAGGAAGGTTTATGCTACAGTTAGTAGAAATATTCAAAACTATGAATAACAGATTCTAACATCTTCATTTAAGCACATCCCTATCTGTTAACCAATATTGCTATCGTCTTGAAAAGTTATATTTATGCGGAAGACCCCACTAAAAGGTCATGAGAGCCATCAGATGTTATGAACTTCTTTTAATGAGAGCTAAACGATCAAAAGCGAGTTTGACTTACCATATCAATTGATAGACGCATGCAGAAGGCTGATGAATTTGATTTTTTCTTTTTGTCTCAGCAACGCAGAGAGATTCTCCTCTGCAACACTGCCTCTGCTGGCCATGCAATTTAATCTGCAGATGGAAAACGCCACCGTTAGTCCATTATTAGAACTTGAATATTTCCAAACTAAAGAAAAAACTACCAAATAAAATTATTTTCATAAAGCGTTAATTAATACAATAGAGTCTGTAATCTTGTGAAAATTCAAAGTTAACTACAAATTCTATTCTCCATTTTAATTTCAACCTAGCATACTTCTCTCAATCCTATGCCTCATTTGCTACCACTCTCTACACAACTCTAGCACCTATATGAGGAGGTAGATAGAAAGATCTCTTTAGCAAGCCAAGTGACAGTGTAGCGTACCCTTCTCACTAGAATTCTTTTAGGTTATGGTACACCAATAGCAATTCAGTGATCTGATAAGTTAAGGGAGGAAGGTTTATGCTACAGTTAGTAGAAATAATCAAAACTATGAGTAACAGATTCTAACATCTTCATTTAAGCACATCCCTATCTGTTAACCAATATTGCTATCGTCTTGAAAAGTTATATTTATGCGGGAGTAGCCACTAAAAGGTCCTGAGAGCCATCAGATGTTATGAACTTCTATTAATGAGAGCAATACGATCAAAAACCAGTTTGACTTACCATATCAATTGATAGAGGCATGCAGAAGGCTGATGAATTAGATTTTTTCTTTTTGTCTCAGCAACGCAGAGAGATTCTCCTCTGCAACACTGCCTCTGCTGGCCATGCAATATAATCTGCAGATGAAAAACTCCACCATTAGTCCATTATTAGAACTTGAATATTCCCAAACTAAAGAAAAAACTACCAAATAAAATTATTTTCATAAAGCGTTAATTAGTACAATAGAGTCTGTAATCTTGTGAAAATTCAAAGTTCACTACAAATTATATTCTCCATTTTAATTTCAACCTAGCACACTTCTCTCAATCCTATGCCTCATTTGCTACCACTCTCTACACAACTCTAGCACCTATATGAGGAGGTAGATAGAAAGATCTCTTTAGCAAGCCAAGTGACAGCGTAGCCATCTCACTAGAATTCTTTTAGGTTATGGTACACCAATAGCAATTCAGTGATCTGATAAGTTAAGGGAGGAAGGTTTATGCTACAGTTAGTAGAAATAGTCAAAACTATGAGTAACAGATTCTAACATCTTCATGTAAGCACATCCCTATCTGTTAACCAATATTGCTATCGTCTTGAAAAGTTATATTTATGCGGAAGACCCCACTAAAAGGTCATGAGAGCCATCAGATTTTATGAACTTCTTTTAATGAGAGCTAAACGATCAAAAGCGAGTTTTACTTACCATATCAATTGATAGAGGCATGCAGAAGGCTGATGAATTAGATTTTTTCTTTTTGTCTCAGCAACGCAGAGAGATTCTCCTCTGCAACACTGCCTCTGCTGGCCATGCAATATAATCTGCAGATGGAAAACTCCACCATTAGTCCATTATTAGAACTTGAATATTTCCAAACTAAAGAAAAAACTACCAAATAAAATTATTTTCATAAAGCGTTAATTAGTACAATAGAGTCTGTAATCTTGTGAAAATTCAAAGTTAACTACAAATTCTATTCTCCATTTTAATTTCAACCTAGCATACTTCTCTCAATCCTATGCCTCATTTGCTACCACTCTCTACACAACTCTAGCACCTATATGAGGAGGTAGATAGAAAGATCTCTTTAGCAAGCCAAGTGACAGCGTACCCATCTCAGTAGAATTCTTTTAGGTTATGGTACACCAATAGCAATTCAGTGATCTGATAAGTTAAGGGAGGAAGGTTTATGCTACAGTTAGTAGAAATAATCAAAAATATGAATAACAGATTCTAACATCTTCATTTAAGCACATCCCTATCTGTTAACCAATACTGCTATCGTCTTGAAAAGTTATATTTATGCAGAAGACCCCACTAAAAGGTCATGAGAGCCATCAGATGTTATGAACTTCTTTTAATGAGAGCTAAACGATCAAAAGCGAGTTTGACTTACCATATCAATTGATAGACGCATGCAGAAGGCTGATGAATTTGATTTTTTCTTTTTGTCTCAGCAACGCAGAGAGATTCTCCTCTGCAACACTGCCTCTGCTGGCCATGCAATTTAATCTGCAGATGGAAAACGCCACCGTTAGTCCATTATTAGAACTTGAATATTTCCAAACTAAAGAAAAAACTACCAAATAAAATTATTTTCATAAAGCGTTAATTAGTACAATAGAGTCTGTAATCTTGTGAAAATTCAAAGTTAACTACAAATTCTATTCTCCATTTTAATTTCAACCTAGCACACTTCTCTCAATCCTATGCCTCATTTGCTACCACTCTCTACACAACTCTAGCACCTATATGAGGAGGTAGATAGAAAGATCTCTTTAGCAAGCCAAGTGACAGCGTAGCCATCTCACTAGAATTCTTTTAGGTTATGGTACACCAATAGCAATTCAGTGATCTGATAAGTTAAGGGAGGAAGGTTTATGCTACAGTTAGTAGAAATAATCAAAACTATGAATAACAGATTCTAACATCTTCATTTAAGCACATCCCTATCTGTTAACCAATATTGCTATCGTCTTGAAAAGTTATATTTATGCGGAAGACCCCACTAAAAGGTCATGAGAGCCATCAGATGTTATGAACTTCTTTTAATGAGAGCTAAACGATCAAAAGCGAGTTTGACTTACCATATCAATTGATAGACGCATGCAGAAGGCTGATGAATTTGATTTTTTCTTTTTGTCTCAGCAACGCAGAGAGATTCTCCTCTGCAACACTGCCTCTGCTGGCCATGCAATTTAATCTGCAGATGGAAAACGCCACCGTTAGTCCATTATTAGAACTTGAATATTTCCAAACTAAAGAAAAAACTACCAAATAAAATTATTTTCATAAAGCGTTAATTAATACAATAGAGTCTGTAATCTTGTGAAAATTCAAAGTTAACTACAAATTCTATTCTCCATTTTAATTTCAACCTAGCATACTTCTCTCAATCCTATGCCTCATTTGCTACCACTCTCTACACAACTCTAGCACCTATATGAGGAGGTAGATAGAAAGATCTCTTTAGCAAGCCAAGTGACAGTGTAGCGTACCCTTCTCACTAGAATTCTTTTAGGTTATGGTACACCAATAGCAATTCAGTGATCTGATAAGTTAAGGGAGGAAGGTTTATGCTACAGTTAGTAGAAATAATCAAAACTATGAGTAACAGATTCTAACATCTTCATTTAAGCACATCCCTATCTGTTAACCAATATTGCTATCGTCTTGAAAAGTTATATTTATGCGGGAGTCGCCACTAAAAGGTCCTGAGAGCCATCAGATGTTATGAACTTCTATTAATGAGAGCAATACGATCAAAAACCAGTTTGACTTACCATATCAATTGATAGAGGCATGCAGAAGGCTGATGAATTTGATTTTTTCTTTTTGTCTCAGCAACGCAGAGAGATTCTCCTCTGCAACACTGCCTCTGCTGGCCATGCAATTTAATCTGCAGATGGAAAACGCCACCGTAAGTCCATTATTAGAACTTGAATATTTCCAAACTAAAGAAAAAACTACCAAATAAAATTATTTTCATAAAGCGTTAATTAATACAATAGAGTCTGTAATCTTGTGAAAATTCAAAGTTAACTACAAATTCTATTCTCCATTTTAATTTCAACCTAGCATACTTCTCTCAATCCTATGCCTCATTTGCTACCACTCTCTACACAACTCTAGCACCTATATGAGGAGGTAGATAGAAAGATCTCTTTAGCAAGCCAAGTGACAGTGTAGCGTACCCTTCTCACTAGAATTCTTTTAGGTTATGGTACACCAATAGCAATTCAGTGATCTGATAAGTTAAGGGAGGAAGGTTTATGCTACAGTTAGTAGAAATAATCAAAACTATGAGTAACAGATTCTAACATCTTCATTTAAGCACATCCCTATCTGTTAACCAATATTGCTATCGTCTTGAAAAGTTATATTTATGCGGGAGTAGCCACTAAAAGGTCCTGAGAGCCATCAGATGTTATGAACTTCTATTAATGAGAGCAATACGATCAAAAACCAGTTTGACTTACCATATCAATTGATAGAGGCATGCAGAAGGCTGATGAATTAGATTTTTTCTTTTTGTCTCAGCAACGCAGAGAGATTCTCCTCTGCAACACTGCCTCTGCTGGCCATGCAATATAATCTGCAGATGAAAAACTCCACCATTAGTCCATTATTAGAACTTGAATATTCCCAAACTAAAGAAAAAACTACCAAATAAAATTATTTTCATAAAGCGTTAATTAGTACAATAGAGTCTGTAATCTTGTGAAAATTCAAAGTTCACTACAAATTATATTCTCCATTTTAATTTCAACCTAGCACACTTCTCTCAATCCTATGCCTCATTTGCTACCACTCTCTACACAACTCTAGCACCTATATGAGGAGGTAGATAGAAAGATCTCTTTAGCAAGCCAAGTGACAGCGTAGCCATCTCACTAGAATTCTTTTAGGTTATGGTACACCAATAGCAATTCAGTGATCTGATAAGTTAAGGGAGGAAGGTTTATGCTACAGTTAGTAGAAATAGTCAAAACTATGAGTAACAGATTCTAACATCTTCATGTAAGCACATCCCTATCTGTTAACCAATATTGCTATCGTCTTGAAAAGTTATATTTATGCGGAAGACCCCACTAAAAGGTCATGAGAGCCATCAGATTTTATGAACTTCTTTTAATGAGAGCTAAACGATCAAAAGCGAGTTTTACTTACCATATCAATTGATAGAGGCATGCAGAAGGCTGATGAATTAGATTTTTTCTTTTTGTCTCAGCAACGCAGAGAGATTCTCCTCTGCAACACTGCCTCTGCTGGCCATGCAATATAATCTGCAGATGGAAAACTCCACCATTAGTCCATTATTAGAACTTGAATATTTCCAAACTAAAGAAAAAACTACCAAATAAAATTATTTTCATAAAGCGTTAATTAGTACAATAGAGTCTGTAATCTTGTGAAAATTCAAAGTTAACTACAAATTCTATTCTCCATTTTAATTTCAACCTAGCATACTTCTCTCAATCCTATGCCTCATTTGCTACCACTCTCTACACAACTCTAGCACCTATATGAGGAGGTAGATAGAAAGATCTCTTTAGCAAGCCAAGTGACAGCGTACCCATCTCAGTAGAATTCTTTTAGGTTATGGTACACCAATAGCAATTCAGTGATCTGATAAGTTAAGGGAGGAAGGTTTATGCTACAGTTAGTAGAAATAATCAAAAATATGAATAACAGATTCTAACATCTTCATTTAAGCACATCCCTATCTGTTAACCAATATTGCTATCGTCTTGAAAAGTTATATTTATGCGGAAGACCCCACTAAAAGGTCATGAGAGCCATCAGATGTTATGAACTTCTTTTAATGAGAGCTAAACGATCAAAAGCGAGTTTGACTTACCATATCAATTGATAGACGCATGCAGAAGGCTGATGAATTTGATTTTTTCTTTTTGTCTCAGCAACGCAGAGAGATTCTCCTCTGCAACACTGCCTCTGCTGGCCATGCAATTTAATCTGCAGATGGAAAACGCCACCGTTAGTCCATTATTAGAACTTGAATATTTCCAAACTAAAGAAAAAACTAACAAATAAAATTATTTTCATAAAGCGTTAATTAGTACAATAGAGTCTGTAATCTTGTGAAAATTCAAAGTTAACTACAAATTCTATTCTCCATTTTAATTTCAACCTAGCATACTTCTCTCAATCCTATGCCTCATTTGCTACCACTCTCTACACAACTCTAGCACCTATATGAGGAGGTAGATAGAAAGATCTCTTTAGCAAGCCAAGTGACAGCGTAGCCATCTCACTAGAATTCTTTTAGGTTATGGTACACCAATAGCAATTCAGTGATCTGATAAGTTAAGGGAGGAAGGTTTATGCTACAGTTAGTATAAATAATAAAAACTATGAGTAACAGATTCTAACATCTTCATTTAAGCACATCCCTATCTGTTAACCAATATTGCTATCGTCTTGAAAAGTTATATTTATGCGGAAGACCCCACTAAAAGGTGCTGAGAGCCATCAGATGTTATGAACTTCTTTTAATGAGAGCTAAACGATCAAAAGCGAGTTTTACTTACCATATCAATTGATAGAGGCATGCAGAAGGCTGATGAATTAGATTTTTTCTTTTTGTCTCAGCAACGCAGAGAGATTCTCCTCTGCAACACTGCCTCTGCTGGCCATGCAATATAATCTGCAGATGGAAAACTCCACCATTAGTCCATTATTAGAACTTGAATATTTCCAAACTAAAGAAAAAACTACCAAATAAAATTATTTTCATAAAGCGTTAATTAGTACAATAGAGTCTGTAATCTTGTGAAAATTCAAAGTTAACTACAAATTCTATTCTCCATTTTAATTTCAACCTAGCATACTTCTCTCAATCCTATGCCTCATTTGCTACCACTCTCTACACAACTCTAGCACCTATATGAGGAGGTAGATAGAAAGATCTCTTTAGCAAGCCAAGTGACAGCGTACCCATCTCACTAGAATTCTTTTAGGTTATGGTACACCAATAGCAATTCAGTGATCTGATAAGTTAAGGGAGGAAGGTTTATGCTACAGTTAGTAGAAATAATCAAAAATATGAATAACAGATTCTAACATCTTCATTTAAGCACATCCCTATCTGTTAACCAATATTGCTATCGTCTTGAAAAGTTATATTTATGCGGAAGACCCCACTAAAAGGTCATGAGAGCCATCAGATGTTATGAACTTCTTTTAATGAGAGCTAAACGATCAAAAGCGAGTTTGACTTACCATATCAATTGATAGACGCATGCAGAAGGCTGATGAATTTGATTTTTTCTTTTTGTCTCAGCAACGCAGAGAGATTCTCCTCTGCAACACTGCCTCTGCTGGCCATGCAATTTAATCTGCAGATGGAAAACGCCACGGTTAGTCCATTATTAGAACTTGAATATTTCCAAACTAAAGAAAAAACTACCAAATAAAATTATTTTCATAAAGCGTTAATTAGTACAATAGAGTCTGTAATCTTGTGAAAATTCAAAGTTAACTACAAATTCTATTCTCCATTTTAATTTCAACCTAGCATACTTCTCTCAATCCTATGCCTCATTTGCTACCACTCTCTACACAACTCTAGCACCTATATGAGGAGGTAGATAGAAAGATCTCTTTAGCAAGCCAAGTGACAGCGTAGCCATCTCACTAGAATTCTTTTAGGTTATGGTACACCAATAGCAATTCAGTGATCTGATAAGTTAAGGGAGGAAGGTTTATGCTACAGTTAGTATAAATAATAAAAACTATGAGTAACAGATTCTAACATCTTCATTTAAGCACATCCCTATCTGTTAACCAATATTGCTATCGTCTTGAAAAGTTATATTTATGCGGAAGACCCCACTAAAAGGTGCTGAGAGCCATCAGATGTTATGAACTTTTTTAATGAGAGCAAAACGATCAAAAGCGAGTTTGACTTACCATATCAATTGATAGACGCATGCAGAAGGCTGATGAATTTGATTTTTTCTTTTTGTCTCATCAACGCAGAGAGATTCTCCTCTGCAACACTGCCTCTGCTGGCCATGCAATATAATCTGCAGATGGAAAACTCCACCGTTAGTCCATTATTAGAACTTGAATATTTCCAAACTAAAGAAAAAACTACCAAATAAAATTATTTTCATAAAGCGTTAATTAGTACAATAGAGTCTGTAATCTTGTGAAAATTCAAAGTTCACTACAAATTCTATTCTCCATTTTAATTTCAACCTAGCACACTTCTCTCAATCCTATGCCTCATTTGCTACCACTCTCTATACAACTCTAGCACCTATATGAGGAGGTAGATAGAAAGATCTCTTTAGCAAGCCAAGTGACAGCGTACCCATCTCACTAGAATTCTTTTAGGTTATGGTACACCAATAGCAATTCAGTGATCTGATAAGTTAAGGGAGGAAGGTTTATGCTACAGTTAGTAGAAATAATCAAAACTATGAATAACAGATTCTAACATCTTCATTTAAGCACATCCCTCTCTGTTAACCAATATTGCTATCGTCTTGAAAAGTTATATTTATGCGGAAGACCCCACTAAAAGGTCATGAGAGCCATCAGATGTTATGAACTTCTTTTAATGAGAGCTAAACGATCAAAAGCGAGTTTGACTTACCATATCAATTGATAGACGCATGCAGAAGGCTGATGAATTTGATTTTTTCTTTTTGTCTCAGCAACGCAGAGAGATTCTCCTCTGCAACACTGCCTCTGCTGGCCATGCAATTTAATCTGCAGATGGAAAACGCCACCGTTAGTCCATTATTAGAACTTGAATATTTCCAAACTAAAGAAAAAACTACCAAATAAAATTATTTTCATAAAGCGTTAATTAATACAATAGAGTCTGTAATCTTGTGAAAATTCAAAGTTAACTACAAATTCTATTCTCCATTTTAATTTCAACCTAGCATACTTCTCTCAATCCTATGCCTCATTTGCTACCACTCTCTACACAACTCTAGCACCTATATGAGGAGGTAGATAGAAAGATCTCTTTAGCAAGCCAAGTGACAGTGTAGCGTACCCTTCTCACTAGAATTCTTTTAGGTTATGGTACACCAATAGCAATTCAGTGATCTGATAAGTTAAGGGAGGAAGGTTTATGCTACAGTTAGTAGAAATAATCAAAACTATGAGTAACAGATTCTAACATCTTCATTTAAGCACATCCCTATCTGTTAACCAATATTGCTATCGTCTTGAAAAGTTATATTTATGCGGGAGTCGCCACTAAAAGGTCCTGAGAGCCATTGTTAGAAATGGGATTTCTGGTTGGCTGAGGCTTGCGCCAAAGCCAGGCAGAAACCACCACTCTAGTCAGGGCAAGGACGTTACACGCCAAAGATAACCCCTGCTCACCCCCTTGGTAGCTTGGCACGAGCAGACAGGCTTATCCCTGAGGCGATGTGTAAAGCGTTTGCGCGCGCACCCAGCAACAACACCCAAGGCCCACCACAAAGGAAACTCCACACAAGGTATTCTATAAAAATAGCCTTTGTATTATACACAACACATTAGATACAAACGCACACTCTACAATGTGCCAACAGGCACGGGCAGAATTTACAAGGGATTATATGTACAGGGGACAGGGCCACATGGACCGCTGTCCGGAATTAGCACTCTTAGAACATAGCACTTGGAACATAGGAATAATACTGTAGTACAAAATAGCAAATGTAGCACACAACCAGTGACTACTGGTATCAGGTAAGTACCACCTACGCAACCCTAACCACCTTAGGAAAAATACTGCGCAGGGAATCAGGACCTCACTAGCACCACCTGTACTAGGAGAAAAACAACCACCTAAGTATCACAATACCTGTAGGGGTCTAAGCACATAAACACATGATGCATAACATTCAGAGGTGTAAAGCAAGGCACATGACGCATAAAAATACATTCAGCGGTGCAGGTTAGGAACAATAGCGCAAAACTCACATTAGCCACCCTCTGTGGCAGTCCCTGGGCCAACTGGCCTAGTAGGGGCAAGGACGCCCTTTGTCTCAAAGTCAGGGCAAGATTGCGCAGGCTGCGCAAGCCCCCAGCGTGGAGGGGCACAACCTAAACGTAGCAGCTGCCCACTAAGTGCTGGGCAGCTGGGAAAGGAGCATGGGCACCACTGTGCTTTTTAAGACAAATATGGCATGCCTTGGAGCCTCCCTGGGCTCTGCCAAAAAGAATGCCCCCAAGTGTTGGAGTCCTGCGCAGGGACTCGAGAAATGATGCCCCCAGACGTTGGAGTCCCCTCTGGGACTCAGAATCACCAACGAAATGCCCCCGAATAACGTGGGAGCCTCGTGGGCTCTGAAAACACCTGGGCACCGCGTTAGAGCCTCCCGGGGCTCGGTGAACACTTAGTCCCCCTTCGTTGGAGTCCTTCTCATGGACTCAAAAAGAATAATGCCCCCAGAGCCTCGCAGGCTCTACAACAAGAATGCGCCCCTTCGTTGGAGCCTGTACTCGGGGCTCTGTACACCACTGCCACGCGTTGGAGCCTCGGTGGGCCCTAGGACGCCTCTGGGGCAACGTTGGAGCGGCCCGCTGCCTTCCGGGGCCGCTCTTCCCATTCCAGAAATACCCCCTCTTGGAGCGGCCCACAACTGCGGCGCCGCTGTGGGGGACAGGGGGGCAGAGGCGGGAACCACGCAGAGTCCCGTTAGAGCGCACTGGCGCTCAGAGCAACAATGCAGGTAACACCCACTACCCCGGCCTGCCCTCTTCACTCACCGGCGGTAAGGTCTGCTCTTGGCCCTCCGGCGAGCGCTTCCCTCGCGGCGGGGGCTGGGGGCGGACCTAGCACTTCCGTCTCTCTCCTGGGTCGCGCTGCGTCAGCCCGGCCGGACTCAGCTTCGTCCAGGAGGCCTCGCCTCCGTTGGTTGCAGTCCAGTGCGGGGTGGGCTCCCGCCTGGACTCCACCTCCGGCTCACTTCTCCGGGCTGCACCGGGGCACGGGGTGGGCTCCCGTTGGCTTCCGGGTCAAGTCCCGCCCACGTCCTGCAAGGGCTGCCTGACTTCCGGCTGAAGCCCGGCCGCGGCGGTGGTTTCGGAAATAAAAGGGGTAGGCTCCCTCGCGCTACGAAATACACGGTGGGGTGGGCACCCGCCGTGAAATTAAGACCAATAAGCGGGGTGGGCACCCGCCAACGACCACGGCAATGTCCCTGGCAGGGTGGGCACCTGCCAGGGGACTCTAAGATCAGCGAAGATGGGGCAAACGCCGGGTGGGCACCGGCTGTTAGAAATAAAGCGCTCCTGAGCGCTAAAGGAAAATAAAAGCGCTTCCAAGCGCCTAGGGACACAGATAGAGCATTCCCAGCGCTCCTGCCCAAAAAGCACCACAAAGTCCAACAAAGTTCTTCCCTGCATGCAGCAGGGCAGGGGTGGGGGCAAGGCTGGACCCAGAGCCAGCTCACTGGGCCTCCAGGCAGGGAGGTAGTCCAGGTGGCGGTCCTCTGGTCCAGCAGCAGCAGCAGCCCCCCCCTCAGGTAAGATCCTGGCAGAGAACAGTTTCTGTGGGGACACAGCCCCATTTTTATACAGGCAAACCCTTTGTTCTGGGTTCAGGGTGAGGGGGAAAACCAGTCGCAGCTGGTTGGGGAGCACCCTTGATGTGCTCAGCCCCTCATTCTATTCACTGGAAGGGCTAGGGTCGTCAGTCGCACCACAGGGGGCGGGGCCAGCATTGTGTTTGGAAAACCCTGTCCTATTCAGGACCCAGGTGGACTCCTCCCACCCATCTAGCTGCTGATCTCCCCATTCACCACTGGGTGACTCATCCTGACACTGGGGAATCCCTAGCCCGTCACATGACACGACCAGCCAATCACGCGACAGACACACTGCACACAGAAGTGCCCACTTCTAGAAGTGGCACTTCCACACTAGGTACATGCACGCCGCACACATCATCGCGCAGCATTCACTCCCACGAGTCCGCACATACCAAACTCGGGCCTGCACACCCCACGCATCAGGAACTACTAGGGACACATACATTCCCCATGCATTCCTATGGGAGGGCAGGCCTATCTCACCACATGCACTCAGAGCACGCACGCACTTTACCCTGGGACACAGGGAAAGTGCGCAGAGACCAAACAATCACCATACCAAGTCACCAATAAAAAGCCAAAAAGTCCAGGGGTGAACCTGCCAGAAGGGCCAAGTCCAACACAACCCCCTTCCAGCCAAAACGCAGGGCAGACCAATCACCACCGTGATGGACTTCCCTGCTTGGGGCGATAGAACACGGACGCGGGCCCGCAACTGCATGGACACCCTCCGGTTCTACGCCACGGTGAACCCATGGAATTATTTTTAACACCACTGTCCGGACCAACTGGGCTACCCCACTGGTACTCCCAAGCTGTCCGCGGCCAAGACCAGGCCCTAGGCCACCCAGGTGCCACTGGTCTTTGCCCAACCACAGAGTGGGGGGTAGTAACCCCTGGCACATAGCGGCCATTCTCCACTCTTCCTCTCTGAACGACAGGACTAGACTGCCACTGGTTCTCCAGCCTAGGGTCTACACCCTCAGGCGGACCAGGAGTCTCAGGGAAGGCTCTCCTCCCCCTACCTCTTCTCCTAGGGTTCCTCCTCCTCTGGCGAGGGGTACACCTAGAACGCCATCCCAACCCAGGGTTTAACCCCTCAGGTTGTACCGGGGGCAGAGGTGGGCTCTCCCACCCTCTGCACCCCCTTCCAGAACCCTGCTCCCTACCAACTGGGGCGGTACCTCTGGAAGAAGAACTGGTCGGGACGCTGATTACAGACGTCCCACCCGTCAGGTCAGGCTGATCCTGAACCTGGCCTCCCAACCTCCGGCCTAGAACCTTTGGTGGAATAATTGCCTGGCACTCCAGGACTTCTGGGGATTTCCACTCCATCCCCCTGAGGCTATCAAAGGACACATACGTCAAGCGACTGTCTGTCTGGCGCTGATCTCCCGTCCCCTGTCCACCTGACAGTGCGCGGAGATCCCCCAGAACAGAAGTGGTGCCACCCTGGTCACTACACGGGATCCTAGCCCAACTGGGTAGTCCCTGACCCACAGGCTCTTCCACTGGGAAACTCATCCCCCAATCACTCCTCACACTGGACTCCTGTACCCTCCCTACCGGAGCGGTACTGCCAGACTCTAGAACCACAGGAGCCCTGGTTACAGGTGCTCCAGGTCCTCTACTCACCAGGAGATCTCCCTCAAATGGGCTAACAGGACAGCCTAGGTCCCCAACTTGGTGTTCCCTCATGGAACCATCCAAGTCCTGAGGCAGGGTTTCGTACGTCCGGGGACCCTCGGTCACCCTCTCACTCCTGCTCCACTGAGCCAGGCAGTGAGCCCCTACACCCTCCTCGCTATCCTGGGACCTAGCTGGGCTACACTGAGCCTCTTCCACCACGCTGGGCTGGAAGATACCTGACCCACTACTTTTGGAGTCACTCCCTAATGACTCTAGAGAACCTCTAGCCCTTTCCCAGTGCTCTGCTTCCTCTGCAAGCTCCCAAGGACAAAAAGAGTCGTACCTCTGCAGGTGTTGGCGCAACCCTGGAGAACAACTACTGAGCATCTGCTCTTTGATAATCATTTTGATCACTGCCTTCAAATCCTCTTCCGGGTTAACCATCAGCCATTCCACCAGTGCATCCTGACAGTCATCCACAAACTCCTCCCAAGACTGGTGAGACAGCTTCCTACTGCCCCTGAATTTCAACCTTAACTCCTCCTCCTGGGAAACAGGTACCAGACTGGGGGAACTGGGACTGGGATTTCCTACACTGGAATCTATCTGGCTGCTACCACTGGACTCAACCCTCCCTGGGGAGCCCAGAAAATTAAAACTGCGCGCAGGGGATAGTCTACCCTCCAGAGCTACTTTGCCTCTGGTGGAGGCCCTCTCAGCCTCCTCTACCCTCTCCCGCGCCAAGACCCACTCAGTCTCTCGCTGTTGCTTCCTGGCCTCCAGCTGCGCCATAGCCTGAGCATGCTCTAACCTGAGCTTCTCTAACGCCAGCTGGTGCTCCCTTTCTTTCCTCCTATCTTCCCACTCCTCTGGGGACAGGGAAAGGAATGAGGCGCTGCCTCCTACGCTGGACCCAGCAAGGGACTCCCTACCTATGGGGTCTTCACTCTCTACTGGCGTCCAGGTATTGTCATCCTCTACCTCCTCTTCTGACTCTTCAGGGCTCCCCACAGACCCACCACCCTCCAGGTGTGAGGCCCGGGCCCTTTCCATACTGTGCTCAAGATCCCATGGACCCTTTTGCCATAGGACCATGTGGTCCTGAAGTTCGTACAGGGTGTCGGACTCTCCCTCTGTACAGTACCTTTCTAACTCCAGCCTCTGGCGCAAAGCTAGCTCATAGGGATCACAAGCAGGCTCCATTCTGGCGGACGTTATGGTAAAAATTATACCGGGAACCTAGGGGTCTGAGTTTCACACAGGAGCACACAATTCACAAAAAGATTCAGCAAGCTCTCTATCCCAGAGAACTCACACTCACTTGCCTAGTGCCACACACCATTCATCCACACACACAACCCTCCCCTCGGACTGGTAAGGCAGTTTCTACCACCCCTGATTCCTCAACCTGACCACCACGTGACTCAGGTACCAACTCTGGGCGCAGGGCGGGGGACAAATGTACAGGACACTATTACGCTGCCACCACTGGATCCCACCCTCTGGTGAATCCAGAAACACAATGCACTAAGGGGGATGATCTACCCTCCCGAGCTAGGGACACCTAACTCACAGTGCACAAAAACACATTTCCAAAGAAATGACAAGTTAAAAACAAACTTTAAAACAATAATCCCTATACCATGTGATTTATCTAAATGCAGAGTTTTGTAGTGTGGCCAGTTGCTGCTGCGGTACAGCGCAAACGCAAGTCCAAATCCCACCGCTGCCACCAATGTTAGAAATGGGATTTCTGGTTGGCTGAGGCTTGCGCCAAAGCCAGGCAGAAACCACCACTCTAGTCAGGGCAAGGACGTTACACGCCAAAGATAACCCCTGCTCACCCCCTTGGTAGCTTGGCACGAGCAGACAGGCTTATCCCTGAGGCGATGTGTAAAGCGTTTGCGCGCGCACCCAGCAACAACACCCAAGGCCCACCACAAAGGAAACTCCACACAAGGTATTCTATAAAAATAGCCTTTGTATTATACACAACACATTAGATACAAACGCACACTCTACAATGTGCCAACAGGCACGGGCAGAATTTACAAGGGATTATATGTACAGGGGACAGGGCCACATGGACCGCTGTCCGGAATTAGCACTCTTAGAACATAGCACTTGGAACATAGGAATAATACTGTAGTACAAAATAGCAAATGTAGCACACAACCAGTGACTACTGGTATCAGGTAAGTACCACCTACGCAACCCTAACCACCTTAGGAAAAATACTGCGCAGGGAATCAGGACCTCACTAGCACCACCTGTACTAGGAGAAAAACAACCACCTAAGTATCACAATACCTGTAGGGGTCTAAGCACATAAACACATGATGCATAACATTCAGAGGTGTAAAGCAAGGCACATGATGCATAAAAATACATTCAGCGGTGCAGGTTAGGAACAATAGCGCAAAACTCACATTAGCCACCCTCTGTGGCAGTCCCTGGGCCAACTGGCCTAGTAGGGGCAAGGACGCCCTTTGTCTCAAAGTCAGGGCAAGATTGCGCAGGCTGCGCAAGCCCCCAGCGTGGAGGGGCACAACCTAAACGTAGCAGCTGCCCACTAAGTGCTGGGCAGCTGGGAAAGGAGCATGGGCACCACTGTGCTTTTTAAGACAAATATGGCATGCCTTGGAGCCTCCCTGGGCTCTGCCAAAAAGAATGCCCCCAAGTGTTGGAGTCCTGCGCAGGGACTCGAGAAATGATGCCCCCAGACGTTGGAGTCCCCTCTGGGACTCAGAATCACCAACGAAATGCCCCCGAATAACGTGGGAGCCTCGTGGGCTCTGAAAACACCTGGGCACCGCGTTAGAGCCTCCCGGGGCTCGGTGAACACTTAGTCCCCCTTCGTTGGAGTCCTTCTCATGGACTCAAAAAGAATAATGCCCCCAGAGCCTCGCAGGCTCTACAACAAGAATGCGCCCCTTCGTTGGAGCCTGTACTCGGGGCTCTGTACACCACTGCCACGCGTTGGAGCCTCGGTGGGCCCTAGGACGCCTCTGGGGCAACGTTGGAGCGGCCCGCTGCCTTCCGGGTCCGCTCTTCCCATTCCAGAAATACCCCCTCTTGGAGCGGCCCACAACTGCGGCGCCGCTGTGGGGGACAGGGGGGCAGAGGCGGGAACCACGCGGAGTCCCGTTAGAGCGCACTGGCGCTCAGAGCAACAATGCAGGTAACACCCACTACCCCGGCCTGCCCTCTTCACTCACCGGCGGTAAGGTCTGCTCTTGGCCCTCCGGCGAGCGCTTCCCTCGCGGCGGGGGCTGGGGGCGGACCTAGCACTTCCGTCTCTCTCCTGGGTCGCGCTGCGTCAGCCCGGCCGGACTCAGCTTCGTCCAGGAGGCCTCGCCTCCGTTGGTTGCAGTCCAGTGCGGGGTGGGCTCCCGCCTGGACTCCACCTCCGGCTCACTTCTCCGGGCTGCACCGGGGCACGGGGTGGGCTCCCGTTGGCTTCCGGGTCAAGTCCCGCCCACGTCCTGCAAGGGCTGCCTGACTTCCGGCTGAAGCCCGGCCGCGGCGGTGGTTTCGGAAATAAAAGGGGTAGGCTCCCTCGCGCTACGAAATACACGGTGGGGTGGGCACCCGCCGTGAAATTAAGACCAATAAGCGGGGTGGGCACCCGCCAACGACCACGGCAATGTCCCTGGCAGGGTGGGCACCTGCCAGGGGACTCTAAGATCAGCGAAGATGGGGCAAACGCCGGGTGGGCACCGGCTGTTAGAAATAAAGCGCTCCTGAGCGCTAAAGGAAAATAAAAGCGCTTCCAAGCGCCTAGGGACACAGATAGAGCATTCCCAGCGCTCCTGCCCAAAAAGCACCACAAAGTCCAACAAAGTTCTTCCCTGCATGCAGCAGGGCAGGGGTGGGGGCAAGGCTGGACCCAGAGCCAGCTCACTGGGCCTCCAGGCAGGGAGGTAGTCCAGGTGGCGGTCCTCTGGTCCAGCAGCAGCAGCAGCCCCCCCCTCAGGTAAGATCCTGGCAGAGAACAGTTTCTGTGGGGACACAGCCCCATTTTTATACAGGCAAACCCTTTGTTCTGGGTTCAGGGTGAGGGGGAAAACCAGTCGCAGCTGGTTGGGGAGCACCCTTGATGTGCTCAGCCCCTCATTCTATTCACTGGAAGGGCTAGGGTCGTCAGTCGCACCACAGGGGGCGGGGCCAGCATTGTGTTTGGAAAACCCTGTCCTATTCAGGACCCAGGTGGACTCCTCCCACCCATCTAGCTGCTGATCTCCCCATTCACCACTGGGTGACTCATCCTGACACTGGGGAATCCCTAGCCCGTCACATGACACGACCAGCCAATCACGCGACAGACACACTGCACACAGAAGTGCCCACTTCTAGAAGTGGCACTTCCACACTAGGTACATGCACGCCGCACACATCATCGCGCAGCATTCACTCCCACGAGTCCGCACATACCAAACTCGGGCCTGCACACCCCACGCATCAGGAACTACTAGGGACACATACATTCCCCATGCATTCCTATGGGAGGGCAGGCCTATCTCACCACATGCACTCAGAGCACGCACGCACTTTACCCTGGGACACAGGGAAAGTGCGCAGAGACCAAACAATCACCATACCAAGTCACCAATAAAAAGCCAAAAAGTCCAGGGGTGAACCTGCCAGAAGGGCCAAGTCCAACAGCCATCAGATGTTATGAACTTCTATTAATGAGAGCAATACGATCAAAAACCAGTTTGACTTACCATATCAATTGATAGAGGCATGCAGAAGGCTGATGAATTAGATTTTTTCTTTTTGTCTCAGCAACGCAGAGAGATTCTCCTCTGCAACACTGCCTCTGCTGGCCATGCAATATAATCTGCAGATGAAAAACTCCACCATTAGTCCATTATTAGAACTTGAATATTCCCAAACTAAAGAAAAAACTACCAAATAAAATTATTTTCATAAAGCGTTAATTAGTACAATAGAGTCTGTAATCTTGTGAAAATTCAAAGTTCACTACAAATTATATTCTCCATTTTAATTTCAACCTAGCACACTTCTCTCAATCCTATGCCTCATTTGCTACCACTCTCTACACAACTCTAGCACCTATATGAGGAGGTAGATAGAAAGATCTCTTTAGCAAGCCAAGTGACAGCGTAGCCATCTCACTAGAATTCTTTTAGGTTATGGTACACCAATAGCAATTCAGTGATCTGATAAGTTAAGGGAGGAAGGTTTATGCTACAGTTAGTAGAAATAATCAAAACTATGAGTAACAGATTCTAACATCTTCATGTAAGCACATCCCTATCTGTTAACCAATATTGCTATCGTCTTGAAAAGTTATATTTATGCGGAAGACCCCACTAAAAGGTGCTGAGAGCCATCAGATGTTATGAACTTCTTTTAATGAGAGCAAAAGGATCAAAAGCGAGTTTGACTTACCATATCAATTGATAGAGGCATGCAGAAGGCTGATGAATTTGATTTTTTCTTTTTGTCTCATCAACGCAGAGAGATTCTCCTCTGCAACACTGCCTATGCTGGCCATGCAATATAATCTGCAGATGGAAAACTCCACCGTTAGTCCATTATTAGAACTTGAATATTTCCAAACTAAAGAAAAAACTACCAAACAAAATTATTTTCATAAAGCGTTAATTAGTACAATAGAGTCTGTAATCTTGTGAAAATTCAAAGTTCACTACAAATTCTATTCTCCATTTTAATTTCAACCTAGCACACTTCTCTCAATCCTATGCCTCATTTGCTACCACTCTCTACACAACTCTAGCACCTATATGAGGAGGTAGATAGAAAGATCTCTTTAGCAAGCCAAGTGACAGCGTACCCATCTCACTAGAATTCTTTTAGGTTATGGTACACCAATAGCAATTCAGTGATCTGATAAGTTAAGGGAGGAAGGTTTATGCTACAGTTAGTAGAAATAATCAAAACTATGAATAACAGATTCTAACATCTTCATTTAAGCACATCCCTATCTGTTAACCAATATTGCTATCGTCTTGAAAAGTTATATTTATGCGGAAGACCCCACTAAAAGGTCATGAGAGCCATCAGATGTTATGAACTTCTTTTAATGAGAGCTAAACGATCAAAAGCGAGTTTGACTTACCATATCAATTGATAGACGCATGCAGAAGGCTGATGAATTTGATTTTTTCTTTTTGTCTCAGCAACGCAGAGAGATTCTCCTCTGCAACACTGCCTCTGCTGGCCATGCAATTTAATCTGCAGATGGAAAACGCCACCGTTAGTCCATTATTAGAACTTGAATATTTCCAAACTAAAGAAAAAACTACCAAATAAAATTATTTTCATAAAGCGTTAATTAGTACAATAGAGTCTGTAATCTTGTGAAAATTCAAAGTTAACTACAAATTCTATTCTCCATTTTAATTTCAACCTAGCACACTTCTCTCAATCCTATGCCTCATTTGCTACCACTCTCTACACAACTCTAGCACCTATATGAGGAGGTAGATAGAAAGATCTCTTTAGCAAGCCAAGTGACAGCGTAGCGTACCCTTCTCACTAGAATTCTTTTAGGTTATGGTACACCAATAGCAATTCAGTGATCTGATAAGTTAAGGGAGGAAGGTTTATGCTACAGTTAGTAGAAATAATCAAAACTATGAGTAACAGATTCTAACATCTTCATTTAAGCACATCCCTATCTGTTAACCAATATTGCTATCGTCTTGAAAAGTTATATTTATGCGGAAGACGCCACTAAAAGGTCCTGAGAGCCATCAGATGTTATGAACTTCTTTTAATGAGAGCAAAACGATCAAAAGCGAGTTTGACTTACCATATCAATTGATAGAGGCATGCAGAAGGCTGATGAATTAGATTTTTTGTTTTTGTCTCAGCAACGCAGAGAGATTCTCCTCTGCAACACTGCCTCTGCTGGCCATGCAATATAATCTGCAGATGGAGAACTCCACCATTAGTCCATTATTAGAACTTGAATATTCCCAAACTAAAGAAAAAACTACCAAATAAAATTATTTTCATAAAGCGTTAATTAGTACAATAGAGTCTGTAATCTTGTGAAAATTCAAAGTTCACTACAAATTCTATTCTCCATTTTAATTTCAACCTAGCACACTTCTCTCAATCCTATGCCTCATTTGCTACCACTCTCTACACAACTCTAGCACCTATATGAGGAGGTAGATAGAAAGATCTCTTTAGCAAGCCAAGTGACAGCGTACCCATCTCACTAGAATTCTTTTAGGTTATGGTACACCAATAGCAATTCAGTGATCTGATAAGTTAAGGGAGGAAGGTTTATGCTACAGTTAGTAGAAATAATCAAAAATATGAATAACAGATTCTAACATCTTCATTTAAGCACATCCCTATCTGTTAACCTATATTGCTATCGTCTTGAAAAGTTATATTTATGCGGAAGACCCCACTAAAAGGTCATGAGAGCCATCAGATGTTATGAACTTCTTTTAATGAGAGCTAAACGATCAAAAGCGAGTTTGACTTACCATATCAATTGATAGACGCATGCAGAAGGCTGATGAATTTGATTTTTTCTTTTTGTCTCAGCAACGCAGAGAGATTCTCCTCTGCAACACTGCCTCTGCTGGCCATGCAATTTAATCTGCAGATGGAAAACGCCACCGTTAGTCCATTATTAGAACTTGAATATTTCCAAACTAAAGAAAAAACTACCAAATAAAATTATTTTCATAAAGCGTTAATTAGTACAATAGAGTCTGTAATCTTGTGAAAATTCAAAGTTAACTACAAATTCTATTCTCCATTTTAATTTCAACCTAGCATACTTCTCTCAATCCTATGCCTCATTTGCTACCACTCTCTACACAACTCTAGCACCTATATGAGGAGGTAGATAGAAAGATCTCTTTAGCAAGCCAAGTGACAGCGTAGCGTACCCTTCTCACTAGAATTCTTTTAGGTTATGGTACACCAATAGCAATTCAGTGATCTGATAAGTTAAGGGAGGAAGATTTATGCTACAGTTAGTAGAAATAATCAAAACTATGAGTAACAGATTCTAACATCTTCATTTAAGCACATCCCTATCTGTTAACCAATATTGCTATCGTCTTGAAAAGTTATATTTATGCGGGAGTCGCCACTAAAAGGTCCTGAGAGCCATCAGATGTTATGAACTTCTATTAATGAGAGCAATACGATCAAAAACCAGTTTGACTTACCATATCAATTGATAGAGGCATGCAGAAGGCTGATGAATTAGATTTTTTCTTTTTGTCTCAGCAACGCAGAGAGATTCTCCTCTGCAACACTGCCTCTGCTGGCCATGCAATATAATCTGCAGATGAAAAACTCCACCATTAGTCCATTATTAGAACTTGAATATTCCCAAACTAAAGAAAAAACTACCAAATAAAATTATTTTCATAAAGCGTTAATTAGTACAATAGAGTCTGTAATCTTGTGAAAATTCAAAGTTCACTACAAATTCTATTCTCCATTTTAATTTCAACCTAGCACACTTCTCTCAATCCTATGCCTCATTTGCTACCACTCTCTACACAACTCTAGCACCTATATGAGGAGGTAGATAGAAAGATCTCTTTAGCAAGCCAAGTGACAGCGTACCCATCTCACTAGAATTCTTTTAGGTTATGGTACACCAATAGCAATTCAGTGATCTGATAAGTTAAGGGAGGAAGGTTTATGCTACAGTTAGTAGAAATAATCAAAACTATGAATAACAGATTCTAACATCTTCATTTAAGCACATCCCTATCTGTTAACCAATATTGCTATCGTCTTGAAAAGTTATATTTATGCGGAAGACCCCACTGAAAGGTCATGAGAGCCATCAGATGTTATGAACTTCTTTTAATGAGAGCTAAACGATCAAAAGCGAGTTTGACTTACCATATCAATTGATAGACGCATGCAGAAGGCTGATGAATTTGATTTTTTCTTTTTGTCTCAGCAACGCAGAGAGATTCTCCTCTGCAACACTGCCTCTGCTGGCCATGCAATTTAATCTGCAGATGGAAAACGCCACCGTTAGTCCATTATTAGAACTTGAATATTTACAAACTAAAGAAAAAACTACCAAATAAAATTATTTTCATAAAGCGTTAATTAGTACAATAGAGTCTGTAATCTTATGAAAATTCAAAGTTAACTACAAATTCTATTCTCCATTTTAATTTCAACCTAGCATACTTCTCTCAATCCTATGCCTCATTTGCTACCACTCTCTACACAACTCTAGCACCTATATGAGGAGGTAGATAGAAAGATCTCTTTAGCAAGCCAAGTGACAGCGTAGTGTACCCTTCTCACTAGAATTCTTTTAGGTTATGGTACACTAATAGCAATTCAGTGATCTGATAAGTTAAGGGAGGAAGGTTTATGCTACAGTTAGTAGAAATAATCAAAACTATGAGTAACAGATTCTAACATCTTCATTTAAGCACATCCCTATCTGTTAACCAATATTGCTATCGTCTTGAAAAGTTATATTTATGCGGAAGACGCCACTAAAAGGTCCTGAGAGCCATCAGATGTTATGAACTTCTTTTAATGAGAGCAAAACGATTAAAAGGCGAGTTTGACTTACCATATCAATTGATAGACGCATGCAGAAGGCTGATGAATTTGATTTTTTCTTTTTGTCTCAGCAACGCAGAGATATTCTCCTCTGCAACACTGCCTCTGCTGGCCATGCAATATAATCTGCAGATGGAAAACTCCACCGTTAGTCCATTATTAGAACTTGAATATTTCCAAACTAAAGAAAAAACTACCAAATAAAATTATTTTCATAAAGCGTTAATTAGTACAATAGAGTCTGTAATCTTGTGAAAATTCAAAGTTCACTACAAATTCTATTCTCCATTTTAATTTCAACCTAGCACACTTCTCTCAATCCTATGCCTCATTTGCTACCACTCTCTACACAACTCTAGCACCTATATGAGGAGGTAGATAGAAAGATCTCTTTAGCAAGCCAAGTGACAGCGTACCCATCTCACTAGAATTCTTTTAGGTTATGGTACACCAATAGCAATTCAGTGATCTGATAAGTTAAGGGAGAAAGGTTTATGCTACAGTTAGTAGAAATAATCAAAACTATGAGTAACAGATTCTAACATCTTCATTTAAGCACATCCCTATCTGTTAACCAATATTGCTATTGTCTTGAAAAGTTATATTTATGGGGAAGACCCCACTAAAAGGTCATGAGAGCCATCAGATGTTATGAACTTCTTTTAATGAGAGCTAAACGATCAAAAGCGAGTTTGACTTACCATATCAATTGATAGACGCATGCAGAAGGCTGATGAATTTGATTTTTTCTTTTTGTCTCAGCAACGCAGAGAGATTCTCCTCTGCAACACTGCCTCTGCTGGCCATGCAATATAATCTGCAGATGGAAAACTCCACCATTAGTCCATTATTAGAACTTGAATATTTCCAAACTAAAGAAAAAACTACCAAATAAAATTATTTTCATAAAGCGTTAATTAGTACAATAGAGTCTGTAATCTTGTGAAAATTCAAAGTTCACTACAAATTCTATTCTCCATTTTAATTTCAACCTAGCACACTTCTCTCAATCCTATGCCTCATTTGCTACCACTCTCTACACAACTCTAGCACCTATATGAGGAGGTAGATAGAAAGATCTCTTTAGCAAGCCAATTGACAGCGTACCCATCTCACTAGAATTCTTTTAGGTTATGGTACACCAATAGCAATTCAGTGATCTGATAAGTTAAGGGAGGAAGGTTTATGCTACAGTTAGTAGAAATAATCAAAACTATGAGTAACAGATTCTAACATCTTCATTTAAGCACATCCCTATCTGTTAACCAATATTGCTATCGTCTTGAAAAGTTATATTTATGCGGAAGACCCCACTAAAAGGTCATGAGAGCCATCAGATGTTATGAACTTCTTTTAATGAGAGCTAAACGATCAAATGCGAGTTTGACTTACCATATCAATTGATAGACGCATGCAGAAGGCTGATGAATTAGATTTTTTCTTTTTGTCTCAGCAACGCAGAGAGATTCTCCTCTGCAACACTGCCTCTGCTGGCCATGCAATATAATCTGCAGATGGAAAACTCCACCATTAGTCCATTATTAGAACTTGAATATTTCCAAACTAAAGAAAAAACTACCAAATAAAATTATTTTCATAAAGCGTTAATTAGTACAATAGAGTCTGTAATCTTGTGAAAATTCAAAGTTCACTACAAATTCTATTCTCCATTTTAATTTCAACCTAGCACACTTCTCTCAATCCTATGCCTCATTTGCTACCACTCTCTACACAACTCTAGCACCTATATGAGGAGGTAGATAGAAAGATCTCTTTAGCAAGCCAAGTGACAGCGTACCCATCTCACTAGAATTCTTTTAGGTTATGGTACACCAATAGCAATTCAGTGATCTGATAAGTTAAGGGAGGAAGGTTTATGCTACAGTTAGTAGAAATAATCAAAACTATGAGTAACAGATTCTAACATCTTCATTTAAGCACATCCCTATCTGTTAACCAATATTGCTATCGTCTTGAAAAGTTATATTTATGCGGGAGTCGCCACTAGAAGGTCCTGAGAGCCATCAGATGTTATGAACTTCTATTAATCAGAGCAAAACGATCAAAAACCAGTTTGACTTACCATATCAATTGATAGAGGCATGCAGAAGGCTGATGAATTAGATTTTTTCTTTTTGTCTCAGCAACGCAGAGAGATTCTCCTCTGCAACACTGCCTCTGCTGGCCATGCAATATAATCTGCAGATGGAAAACTCCACCATTAGTCCATTATTAGAACTTGAATATTCCCAAACTAAAGAAAAAACTACCAAATAAAATTATTTTCATAAAGCGTTAATTAGTACAATAGAGTCTGTAGTCTTGTGAAAATTCAAAGTTCACTACAAATTCTATTCTCCATTTTAATTTTAACCTAGCACACTTTTCTCAATCCTATGCCTCATTTGCTACCACTCTCTACACAACTCTAGCACCTATAAGAGGAGGTAGATAGAAAGATCTCTTTAGCAAGCCAAGTGATAGCGTACCCATCTCACTAGAATTATTTTAGGTTATGGTACACCAATAGCAATTCAGTGATCTGATAAGTTAAATGAGGAAGGTTTATGCTACAGTTAGTAGAAATAATCAAATCTATGAGTAACAGATTCTAACATCTTCAATTAAGCACATCCCTATCTGTTAACCAATACTGCTATCGTCTTGAAAAGTTATATTTATGCGGAAGACCCCACTAAAAGGTCCTGAGAGCCATCAGATGTTATGAACTTCTTTTAATGAGAGCAACAGGATCAAAAGCGAGTTTGACTTACCATATCAATTGATAGAGGCATTCAGAAGGCTGATGAATTTGATTTTTTCTTTTTGTCTCAGCAACGCAGAGAGATTCTCCTCTGCAACACTGCCTCTGCTGGCCATGCAATTTAATCTGCAGATGGAAAACGCCACCGTTAGTCCATTATTAGAACTTGAATATTTCCATACTAAAGAAAAAACTACCAAATAAAATTATTTTCATAAAGCGTTAATTAGTACAATAGAGTCTGTAATCTTGTGAAAATTCAAAGTTAACTACAAATTCTATTCTCCATTTTAATTTCAACCTAGCACACTTCTCTCAATCCTATGACTCATTTGCTACCACTCTCTACACAACTCTAGCACCTATATGAGGAGGTAGATAGAAAGATCTCTTTAGCAAGCCAAGTGACAGCGTAGCGTACCCTTCTCACTAGAATTCTTTTAGGTTATGGTACACCAATAGCAATTCAGTGATCTGATAAGTTAAGGGAGGAAGGTTTATGCTACAGTTAATAGAAATAATCAAAACTATGAGTAACAGATTCTAACATCTTCATTTAAGCACATCCCTATCTGTTAACCAATATTGCTATCATCTTGAAAAGTTATATTTATGCGGAAGACGCCACTAAAAGGTCCTGAGAGCCATCAGATGTTATAAACTTCTTTTAATGAGAGCAAAAAGATAAAAAGGCGAGTTTGACTTACCATATCAATTGATAGACGCATGCAGAAGGCTGATGAATTTGATTTTTTCTTTTTGTCTCAGCCACGCAGAGATATTCTCCTCTGCAACACTGCCTCTGCTGGCCATGCAATATAATCTGCAGATGGAAAACTCCACCGTTAGTCCATTATTAGAACTTGAATATTTCCAAACTAAAGAAAAAACTACCAAATAAAATGATTTTCATAAAGCGTTAATTAGTACAATAGAGTCTGTAATCTTGTGAAAATTCAAAGTTCACTACAAATTATATTCTCCATTTTAATTTCAACCTAGCACACTTCTCTCAATCCTATGCCTCATTTGCTACCACTCTCTACACAACTCTAGCACCTATATGAGGAGGTAAATAGAAAGATCTCTTTAGCAAGCCAAGTGACAGCGTACCCATCTCACTAGAATTCTTTTAGGTTATGTTACACCAATAGCAATTCAGTGATCTGATAAGTTAAGGGAGGAAGGTTTATGCTACAGTTAGTAGAAATAATCAAAACTATGAGTAACAGATTCTAACATCTTCATTTAAGCACATCCCTATCTGTTAACCAATATTGCTATTGTCTTGAAAAGTTATATTTATGCGGAAGACCCCACTAAAAGTTCATGAGAGCCATCAGATGTTATGAACTTCTTTTAATGAGAGCTAAACGATCAAAAGCGAGTTTGACTTACCATATCAATTGATAGACGCATGCAGAAGGCTGATGAATTTGATTTTTTCTTTTTGTCTCAGCAACGCAGAGAGATTCTCCTCTGCAACACTGCCTCTGCTGGCCATGCAATATAATCTGCAGATGGAAAACTCCACCATTAGTCCATTATTAGAACTTGAATATTTCCAAACTAAAGAAAAAACTACCAAATAAAATTATTTTCATAAAGCGTTAATTAGTACAATAGAGTCTGTAATCTTGTGAAAATTCAAAGTTCACTACAAATTCTATTCTCCATTTTAATTTCAACCTAGCACACTTCTCTCAATCCTATGCCTCATTTGCTACCACTCTCTACACAACTCTAGCACCTATATGAGGAGGTAGATAGAAAGATCTCTTTAGCAAGCCAATTGACAGCGTACCCATCTCACTAGAATTCTTTTAGGTTATGGTACACCAATAGCAATTCAGTGATCTGATAAGTTAAGGGAGGAAGGTTTATGCTACAGTTAGTAGAAATAATCAAAACTATGAGTAACAGATTCTAACATCTTCATTTAAGCACATCCCTATCTGTTAACCAATATTGCTATCGTCTTGAAAAGTTATATTTATGCGGAAGACCCCACTAAAAGGTCATGAGAGCCATCAGATGTTATGAACTTCTTTTAATGAGAGCTAAACGATCAAATGCGAGTTTGACTTACCATATCAATTGATAGACGCATGCAGAAGGCTGATGAATTAGATTTTTTCTTTTTGTCTCAGCAACGCAGAGAGATTCTCCTCTGCAACACTGCCTCTGCTGGCTATGCAATATAATCTGCAGATGGAAAACTCCACCATTAGTCCATTATTAGAACTTGAATATTTCCAAACTAAAGAAAAAACTACCAAATAAAATTATTTTCATAAAGCGTTAATTAGTACAATTGAGTCTGTAATCTTGTGAAAATTCAAAGTTCACTACAAATTCTATTCTCCATTTTAATTTCAACCTAGCACACTTCTCTCAATCCTATGCCTCATTTGCTACCACTCTCTACACAACTCTAGCACCTATATGAGGAGGTAGATAGAAAGATCTCTTTAGCAAGCCAAGTGACAGCGTACCCATCTCACTAGAATTCTTTTAGGTTATGGTACACCAATAGCAATTCAGTGATCTGATAAGTTAAGGGAGGAAGGTTTATGCTACAGTTAGTAGAAATAATCAAAACTATGAGTAACAGATTCTAACATCTTCATTTAAGCACATCCCTATCTGTTAACCAATATTGCTATCGTCTTGAAAAGTTATATTTATGCGGGAGTCGCCACTAGAAGGTCCTGAGAGCCATCAGATGTTATGAACTTCTATTAATCAGAGCAAAACGATCAAAAACCAGTTTGACTTACCATATCAATTGATAGAGGCATGCAGAAGGCTGATGAATTAGATTTTTTCTTTTTGTCTCAGCAACGCAGAGAGATTCTCCTCTGCAACACTGCCTCTGCTGGCCATGCAATATAATCTGCAGATGGAAAACTCCACCATTAGTCCATTATTAGAACTTGAATATTCCCAAACTAAAGAAAAAACTACCAAATAAAATTATTTTCATAAAGCGTTAATTAGTACAATAGAGTCTGTAGTCTTGTGAAAATTCAAAGTTCACTACAAATTCTATTCTCCATTTTAATTTTAACCTAGCACACTTTTCTCAATCCTATGCCTCATTTGCTACCACTCTCTACACAACTCTAGCACCTATAAGAGGAGGTAGATAGAAAGATCTCTTTAGCAAGCCAAGTGACAGCGTACCCATCTTACTAGAATTATTTTAGGTTATGGTACACCAATAGCAATTCAGTGATCTGATAAGTTAAATGAGGAAGGTTTATGCTACAGTTAGTAGAAATAATCAAATCTATGAGTAACAGATTCTAACATCTTCAATTAAGCACATCCCTATCTGTTAACCAATACTGCTATCGTCTTGAAAAGTTATATTTATGCGGAAGACCCCACTAAAAGGTCCTGAGAGCCATCAGATGTTATGAATTTCTTTTAATGAGAGCAACAGGATCAAAAGCGAGTTTGACTTACCATATCAATTGATAGAGGCATTCAGAAGGCTGATGAATTTGATTTTTTCTTTTTGTCTCAGCAACGCAGAGAGATTCTCCTCTGCAACACTGCCTCTGCTGGCCATGCAATTTAATCTGCAGATGGAAAACGCCACCGTTAGTCCATTATTAGAACTTGAATATTTCCATACTAAAGAAAAAACTACCAAATAAAATTATTTTCATAAAGCGTTAATTAGTACAATAGAGTCTGTAATCTTGTGAAAATTCAAAGTTCACTACAAATTCTATTCTCCATTTTAATTTTAACCTAGCACACTTTTCTCAATCCTATGCCTCATTTGCTACCACTCTCTACACAACTCTAGCACCTATAAGAGGAGGTAGATAGAAAGATCTCTTTAGCAAGCCAAGTGACAGCGTACCCATCTCACTAGAATTATTTTAGGTTATGGTACACCAATAGCAATTCAGTGATCTGATAAGTTAAATGAGGAAGGTTTATGCTACAGTTAGTAGAAATAATCAAATCTATGAGTAACAGATTCTAACATCTTCAATTAAGCACATCCCTATCTGTTAACCAATACTGCTATCGTCTTGAAAAGTTATATTTATGCGGAAGACCCCACTAAAAGGTCCTGAGAGCCATCAGATGTTATGAACTTCTTTTAATGAGAGCAACAGGATCAAAAGCGAGTTTGACTTACCATATCAATTGATAGAGGCATTCAGAAGGCTGATGAATTTGATTTTTTCTTTTTGTCTCAGCAACGCAGAGAGATTCTCCTCTGCAACACTGCCTCTGCTGGCCATGCAATTTAATCTGCAGATGGAAAACTCCACCATTAGTCCATTATTAGAACTTGAATATTTCCAAACTAAAGAAAAAACTACCAAATAAAATTATTTTCATAAAGCGTTAATTAGTACAATAGAGTCTGTAATCTTGTGAAAATTCAAAGTTCACTACAAATTCTATTCTCCATTTTAATTTCAACCTAGCACACTTCTCTCAATCCTATGCCTCATTTGCTACCACTCTCTACACAACTCTAGCACCTATATGAGGAGGTAGATAGAAAGATCACTTTAGCAAGCCAAGTGACAGCGTACCCATCTCACTAGAATTCTTTTAGGTTATGGTACACCAATAGCAATTCAGTGATCTGATAAGTTAAGGGAGGAAGGTTTATGCTACAGTTAGTAGAAATAATCAAAACTATGAGTAACAGATTCTAACATCTTCATTTAAGCACATCCCTATCTGTTAACCAATATTGCTATCATCTTGAAAAGTTATATTTATGCGGAAGACCACACTAAAAGGTCTTGAGAGCCATCAGATGTTATGAACTTCTTTTAATGAGAGCTAAACGATCAAAAGCGAGTTTGACTTACCATATCAATTGATAGACGCATGCAGAAGGCTGATGAATTTGATTTTTTCTTTTTGTCTCAGCAACGCAGAGAGATTCTCCTCTGCAACACTGCCTCTGCTGGCCATGCAATATAATCTGCAGATGGAAAACTCCACCATTATTCCATTATTAGAACTTGAATATTTCCAAACTAAAGAAAAAACTACCAAATAAAATTTGTTAAATGAGGAAGGTTTATGCTACAGTTAGTAGAAATAATCAAAACTATGAGTAACAGATTCTTACATCTTCATTTAAGCACATCCCTATCTGTTAACCAATATTGCTATTGTCTTGAAAAGTTATATTTATGCGGAAGACCCCACTAAAAGGTCATGAGAGCCATCAGATGTTATGAACTTCTTTTAATGAGAGCTAAACGATCAAAAGCGAGTTTGACTTACCATATCAATTGATAGACGCATGCAGAAGGCTGATGAATTTGATTTTTTCTTTTTGTCTCAGCAACGCAGAGAGATTCTCCTCTGCAGCACTGCCTCTGCTGGCCATGCAATATAATCTGCAGATGGAAAACTCCACCATTAGTCCATTATTAGAACTTGAATATTTCCAAACTAAAGAAAAAACTACCAAATAAAATTATTTTCATAAAGCGTTAATTAGTACAATAGAGTCTGTAATCTTGTGAAAATTCAAAGTTCACTACAAATTCTATTCTCCATTTTAATTTCAACCTAGCACACTTCTCTCAATCCTATGCCTCATTTGCTACCACTCTCTACACAACTCTAGCACCTATATGAGGAGGTAGATAGAAAGATCTCTTTAGCAAGCCAATTGACAGCGTACCCATCTCACTAGAATTCTTTTAGGTTATGGTACACCAATAGCAATTCAGTGATCTGATAAGTTAAGGGAGGAAGGTTTATGCTACAGTTAGTAGAAATAATCAAAACTATGAGTAACAGATTCTAACATCTTCATTTAAGCACATCCCTATCTGTTAACCAATATTGCTATCGTCTTGAAAAGTTATATTTATGCGGAAGACCACACTAAAAGGTCTTGAGAGCCATCAGATGTTATGAACTTCTTTTAATGAGAGCAACAGGATCAAAAGCGAGTTTGACTTACCATATCAATTGATAGACGCATGCAGAAGGCTGATGAATTAGATTTTTTCTTTTTGTCTCAGCAACGCAGAGAGATTCTCCTCTGCAACACTGCCTCTGCTGGCCATGCAATTTAATCTGCAGATGGAAAACTCCACCATTAGTCCATTATTAGAACTTGAATATTTCCAAACTAAAGAAAAAACTACCAAATAAAATTATTTTCATAAAGCGTTAATTAGTACAATTGAGTCTGTAATCTTGTGAAAATTCAAAGTTCACTACAAATTCTATTCTCCATTTTAATTTCAACCTAGCACACTTCTCTCAATCCTATGCCTCATTTGCTACCACTCTCTACACAACTCTAGCACCTATATGAGGAGGTAGATAGAAAGATCTCTTTAGCAAGCCAAGTGACAGCGTACCCATCTCACTAGAATTCTTTTAGGTTATGGTACACCAATAGCAATTCAGTGATCTGATAAGTTAAGGGAGGAAGGTTTATGCTACAGTTAGTAGAAATAATCAAAACTATGAGTAACAGATTCTTACATCTTCATTTAAGCACATCCCTATCTGTTAACCAATATTGCTATTTTCTTGAAAAGTTATATTTATGCAGAAGACCCCACTAAAAGGTCATGAGAGCCATCAGATGTTATGAACTTCTTTTAATGAGAGCTAAACGATCAAAAGCGAGTTTGACTTACCATATCAATTGATAGACGCATGCAGAAGGCTGATGAATTTGATTTTTTCTTTTTGTCTCAGCAACGCAGAGAGATTCTCCTCTGCAACACTGCCTCTGCTGGCCATGCAATATAATCTGCAGATGGAAAACTCCACCATTAGTCCATTATTAGAACTTGAATATTTCCAAACTAAAGAAAAAACTACCAAATAAAATTATTTTCATAAAGCGTTAATTAGTACAATAGAGTCTGTAATCTTGTGAAAATTCAAAGTTCACTACAAATTCTATTCTCCATTTTAATTTCAACCTAGCACACTTCTCTCAATCCTATGCCTCATTTGCTACCACTCTAAACACAACTCTAGCACCTATATGAGGAGGTAGATAGAAAGATCTCTTTAGCAAGCCAAGTGACAGCGTACCCATCTCACTAGAATTCTTTTAGGTTATGGTACACCAATAGCAATTCAGTGATCTGATAAGTTAGTGAGGAAGGTTTATGCTACAGTTAGTAGAAATAATCAAAACTATGAGTAACAGATTCTAACATCTTCATTTAAGCACATCCCTATCTGTTAACCAATATTGCTATCGTCTTGAAAAGTTATATTTATGCGGAAGACCCCACTAAAAGGTCATGAGAGCCATCAGATGTTATGAACTTCTTTTAATGAGAGCAACAGGATCAAAAGCGAGTTTGACTTACCATATCAATTGATAGAGGCATTCAGAGGGCTGATGAATTTGATTTTTTCTTTTTGTCTCAGCAACGCAGAGAGATTCTCCTCTGCAACACTGCCTCTGCTGGCCATGCAATTTAATCTGCAGATGGAAAACGCCACCGTTAGTCCATTATTAGAACTTGAATATTTCCAAACTAAAGAAAAAACTACCAAATAAAATTATTTTCAAAAAGCGTTAATTAGTACAATAGAGTCTGTAATCTTGTGAAAATTCAAAGTTCACTACAAATTCTATTCTCCATTTTAATTTCAACCTAGCACACTTCTCTCAATCCTATGCCTCATTTGCTACCACTCTCAACACAACTCTCGCACCTATATGAGGAGGTAGATAGAAAGATCTCTTTAGCAAGCCAAGTGACAGCGTACCCATCTCACTAGAATTCTTTTAGGTTATGGTACACCAATAGCAATTCAGTGATCAGATAAGTTAAGGGAGGATGGTTTATGCTACAGTTAGTAGAAATAATCAAAACTATGAGTAACAGATTCTAACATCTTCATTTAAGCACATCCCTATCTGTTAACCAATATTGATATGGTCTTGAAAAGTTATATTTATGTGGAAGACCCCACTAAAAGGTCATGAGAGCCATCAGATGTTATGAACTTCTTTTAATGAGAGCTAAACGATCAAAAGCGAGTTTGACTTACCAAATCAATTGATAGACGCATGCAGAAGGCTGATGCATTTGATTCTTTCTTTTTGTCTCAGCAACGCAGAGAGATTCTCCTCTGCAACACTGCCTCTGCTGGCCATGCAATATAACCTGCAGATGGAAAACTCCACCGTTAGTCCATTATTAGAACTTGAATATTTCCAAACTAAAGAAAAAACTACCAAATAAAATTAGTTTCATAAAGCGTTAATTAGTACAATAGAGTCTGTAGTCTTGTAAATATTCAAAGTTCACTACAAATTCTATTCTCCATTTTAATTTCAACCTAGCACACTTTTCTCAATCCTATGCCTCATTTGCTACCACTCTCTACACAACTCTAGCACCTATAAGAGGAGGTAGATAGAAAGATCTCTTTAGCAAGCCTAGTGACAGCGTACCCATCTCACTAGAATTCTTTTAGGTTATGGTACACCAATAGCAATTCAGTGATCTGATAAGTTAAATGAGGAAGGTTTATGCTACAGTTAGTAGAAATAATCAAAACTATGAGTAACAGATTCTAACATCTTCAATTAAGCACATCCCTATCTGTTAACCAATATTGCTATCGTCTTGAAAAGTTATATTTATGCGGAAGACGCCACTAAAAGGTCCTGAGAGCCATCAGATGTGATGAACTTCTTTTAATGAGAGCAACAGGATCAAAAGCGAGTTTGACTTACCATATCAATTGATAGAGGCATTCAGAGGGCTGATGAATTTGATTTTTTCTTTTTGTCTCAGCAACGCAGAGAGATTCTCCTCTGCAACACTGCCTCTGCTGGCCATGCAATTTAATCTGCAGATGTAAAACGCCACCGTTAGTCCATTATTAGAACTTGAATATTTCCAAACTAAAGAAAAAACTACCAAATAAAATTATTTTCATAAAGCGTTAATTAGTACAATAGAGTCTGTAATCTTGTGAAAATTCAAAGTTCACTACAAATTCTATTCTCCATTTTAATTTCAACCTAGCACACTTCTCTCAATCCTATGCCTCATTTGCTACCACTCTCAACACAACTCTCGCACCTATATGAGGAGGTAGATAGAAAGATCTCTTTAGCAAGCCAAGTGACAGCGTACCCATCTCACTAGAATTCTTTTAGGTTATGGTACACCAATAGCAATTCAGTGATCTGATAAGTTAAGGGAGGAAGGTTTATGCTACAGTTAGTAGAAATAATCAAAACTATGAGTAACAGATTCTAACATCTTCATTTAAGCACATCCCTATCTGTTAACCAATATTGCTATTGTCTTGAAAAGTTATATTTATGCGGAAGACCCCACTAAAAGGTCATGAGAGCCATCAGATGTTATGAACTTCTTTTAATGAGAGCTAAACGATCAACAGCGAGTTTGACTTACCATATCAATTGATAGACGCATGCAGAAGGCTGATGAATTTGATTTTTTCTTTTTGTCTCAGCAACGCAGAGAGATTCTCCTCTGCAACACTGCCTCTGCTGGCCATGCAATATAATCTGCAGATGGAAAACTCCACCATTAGTCCATTATTAGAACTTGAATATTTCCAAACTAAAGAAAAAACTACCAAATAAAATTATTTTCATAAAGCGTTAATTAGTACAATAGAGTCTGTAATCTTGTGAAAATTCAAAGTTCACTACAAATTCTATTCTCCATTTTAATTTCAACCTAGCACACTTCTCTCAATCCTATGCCTCATTTGCTACCACTCTCTACACAACTCTAGCACCTATATGAGGAGGTAGATAGAAAGATCTCTTTAGCAAGCCAAGTGACAGCGTACCCATCTCACTAGAATTCTTTTAGGTTATGGTACAGCAATAGCAATTCAGTGATCTGATAAGTTAAGGGAGGAAGGTTTATGCTACAGTTAGTAGAAATAATCAAAACTATGAGTAACAGATTCTAACATCTTCATTTAAGCACATCCCGATCTGTTAACCAATATTGCTATCGTCTTGAAAAGTTATATTTATGCGGAAGACCCCACTAAAATGTCATGAGAGCCATCAGATGTTATGAACTTCTTTTAATGAGAGCTAAACGATCAAAAGCGAGTTTGACTTACCATATCAATTGATAGACGCATGCAGAAGGCTGATGAATTTGATTTTTTCTTTTTGTCTCAGCAACGCAGAGAGATTCTCCTCTGCAACACTGCCTCTGCTGGCCATGCAATATAATCTGCAGATGGAAAACTCCACCATTAGTCCATTATTAGAACTTGAAAATTTCCAAACTAAAGAAAAAACTACCAAATAAAATTATTTTCATAAAGCGTTAATTAGTACAATAGAGTCTGTAATCTTGTGAAAATTCAAAGTTCACTACAAATTCTATTCTCCATTTTAATTTCAACCTAGCACACTTCTCTCAATCCTATGCCTCATTTGCTACCACTCTCTACACAACTCTAGCACCTATATGAGGAGGTAGATAGAAAGATCTCTTTAGCAAGCCAAGTGACAGCGTACCCATCTCACTAGAATTCTTTTAGGTTATGGTACACCAATAGCAATTCAGTGATCTGATAAGTTAAGGGAGGAAGGTTTATGCTACAGTTTTTAGAAATAATCAAAACTATGAGTAACAGATTCTAACATCTTCAATTAAGCACATCCCTATCTGTTAACCAATATTGCTATTGTCTTGAAAAGTTATATTTATGCGGAAGACCCCACTAAAAGGTCCTGAGAGCCATCAGATGTTATGAACTTCTTTTAATGAGAGCAACAGGATCAAAAGCGAGTTTGACTTACCATATCAATTGATAGAGGCATTCAGAAGGCTGATGAATTTGATTTTTTCTTTTTGTCTCAGCAACGCAGAGAGATTCTCCTCTGCAACACTGCCTCTGCTGGCCATGCAATTTAATCTGCAGATGGAAAACGCCACCGTTAGTCCATTATTAGAACTTGAATATTTACAAACTAAAGAAAAAACTACCAAATAAAATTATTTTCATAAAGCGTTAATTAGTACAATAGAGTCTGTAATCTTGTGAAAATTCAAAGTTCACTACAAATTCTATTCTCCATTTTAATTTCAACCTAGCACACTTCTCTCAATCCTATGCCTCATTTGCTACCACTCTCAACACAACTCTAGCACCTATATGAGGAGGTAGATAGAAAGATCTCTTTAGCAAGCCAAGTGACAGCGTACCCATCTCACTAGAATTCTTTTAGGTTATGGTACACCAATAGCAATTCAGTGATCTGATAAGTTAAGGGAGTAAGGTTTATGCTACAGTTAGTAGAAATAATCAAAACTATGAGTAACAGATTCTAACATCTTCATTTAAGCACATGCCGATCTGTTAACCAATATTGCTATCGTCTTGAAAAGTTATATTTATGCGGAAGACCCCACTAAAAGGTCATGAGAGCCATCAGATGTTATGAACTTCTTTTAATGAGAGCTAAACGATCAAAAGCGAGTTTGACTTACCATATCAATTGATAGACGCATGCAGAAGGCTGATGAATTTGATTTTTTCTTTTTGTCTCAGCAACGCAGAGAGATTCTCCTCTGCAACACTGCCTCTGCTGGCCATGCAATATAATCTGCAGATGGAAAACTCCACCATTAGTCCATTATTAGAACTTGAAAATTTCCAAACTAAAGAAAAAACTACCAAATAAAATTATTTTCATAAAGCGTTAATTAGTACAATAGAGTCTGTAATCTTGTGAAAATTCAAAGTTCACTACAAATTCTATTCTCCATTTTAATTTCAACCTAGCACACTTCTCTCAATCCTATGCCTCATTTGCTACCACTATCTACACAACTCTAGCACCTATATGAGGAGGTAGATAGAAAGATCTCTTTAGCAAGCCAAGTGACAGCGTACCCATCTCACTAGAATTCTTTTAGGTTATGGTACACCAATAGCAATTCAGTGATCTGATAAGTTAAGGGAGGAAGGTTTATGCTACAGTTTTTAGAAATAATCAAAACTATGAGTAACAGATTCTAACATCTTCAATTAAGCACATCCCTATCTGTTAACCAATATTGCTATCGTCTTGAAAAGTTATATTTATGCGGAAGACCCCACTAAAAGGTCCTGAGAGCCATCAGATGTTCTGAACTTCTTTTAATGAGAGCAACAGGATCAAAAGCGAGTTTGACTTACCATATCAATTGATAGAGGCATTCAGAAGGCTGATGAATTTGATTTTTTCTTTTTGTCTCAGCAACGCAGAGAGATTCTCCTCTGCAACACTGCCTCTGCTGGCCATGCAATTTAATCTGCAGATGGAAAACGCCACCGTTAGTCCATTATTAGAACTTGAATATTTCCAAACTAAAGAAAAAACTACCAAATAAAATTATTTTCAAAAAGCGTTAATTAGTACAATAGAGTCTGTAATCTTGTGAAAATTCAAAGTTCACTACAAATTCTATTCTCCATTTTAATTTCAACCTAGCACACTTCTCTCAATCCTATGCCTCATTTGCTACCACTCTCAACACAACTCTAGCACCTATATGAGGAGGTAGATAGAAAGATCTCTTTAGCAAGCCAAGTGACAGCGTACCCATCTCACTAGAATTCTTTTAGGTTATGGTACACCAATAGCAATTCAGTGATCTGATAAGTTAAGGGAGGAAGGTTTATGCTACAGTTAGTAGAAATAATCAAAACTATGAGTAACAGATTCTAACATCTTCATTTAAGCACATCCCTATCTGTTAACCAATATTGCTATCGTCTTGAAAAGTTATATTTATGCGGAAGACCCCACTAAAAGGTCATCAGAGCCATCAGATGTTATGAACTTCTTTTAATGAGAGCTAAACGATCAAAAGCGAGTTTGACTTACCATATCAATTGATAGACGCATGCAGAAGGCTGATGAATTTGATTTTTTCTTTTTGTCTCAGCAACGCAGAGAGATTCTCCTCTGCAACACTGCCTCTGCTGGCCATGCAATATAATCTGCAGATGGAAAACTCCACCATTAGTCCATTATTAGAACTTGAATATTTCCAAACTAAAGAAAAAACTACCAAATAAAATTATTTTCATAAAGCGTTAATTAGTACAATAGAGTCTGTAATCTTGTGAAAATTCAAAGTTCACTACAAATTCTATTCTCCATTTTAATTTCAACCTAGCACACTTCTCTCAATCCTATGCCTCATTTGCTACCACTCTCTACACAACTCTAGCACCTATATGAGGAGGTAGATAGAAAGATCTCTTTAGCAAGCCAAGTGACAGCGTACCCATCTCACTAGAATTCTTTTAGGTTATGGTACACCAATAGCAATTCCGTGATCTGATAAGTTAAGGGAGGAAGGTTTATGCTACAGTTAGTAGAAATAATCAAAACTATGAGTAACAGATTTTAACACATTCATTTAAGCACATCCCTATCTGTTAACCAATATTGATATGGTCTTGAAAAGTTATATTTATGCGGAAGACCCCACTAAAAGGTCATGAGAGCCATCAGATGTTATGAACTTCTTTTAATGAGAGCTAAACGATCAAAAGCGAGTTTGACTTACCATATCAATTGATAGACGCATGCAGAAGGCTGATGCATTTGATTTTTTCTTTTTGTCTCAGCAACGCAGAGAGATTCTCCTCTGCAACACTGCCTCTGCTGGCCATGCAATATAACCTGCAGATGGAAAACTCCACCGTTAGTCCATTATTAGAACTTGAATATTTCCAAACTAAAGAAAAAACTACCAAATAAAATTAGTTTCATAAAGCGTTAATTAGTACAATAGAGTCTGTAGTCTTGTGAATATTCAAAGTTCACTACAAATTCTATTCTCCATTTTAATTTCAACCTAGCACACTTTTCTCAATCCTATGCCTCATTTGCTACCACTCTCTACACAACTCTAGCACCTATAAGAGGAGGTAGATAGAAAGATCTCTTTAGCAAGCCAAGTGACAGCGTACCCATCTCACTAGAATTCTTTTAGGTTATGGTACACCAATAGCAATTCAGTGATCTGATAAGTTAAATGAGGAAGGTTTATGCTACAGTTAGTAGAAATAATCAAAACTATGAGTAACAGATTCTAACATCTTCAATTAAGCACATCCCTATCTGTTAACCAATATTGCTATCGTCTTGAAAAGTTATATTTATGGGGAAGACCCCACTAAAAGGTCCTGAGAGCCATCAGATGTTATGAACTTCTTTTAACGAGAGCAACAGGATCAAAAGCGAGTTTGACTTACCATATCAATTGATAGAGGCATTCAGAAGGCTGATGAATTTGATTTTTTCTTTTTGTCTCAGCAACGCAGAGAGATTCTCCTCTGCAACACTGCCTCTGCTGGCCATGCAATTTAATCTGCAGATGGAAAACACCACCGTTAGTCCATTATTAGAACTTGAATATTTCCAAACTAAAGAAAAAACTACCAAATAAAATTATTTTCATAAAGCGTTAATTAGTACAATAGAGTCTGTAATCTTGTGAAAATTCAAAGTTCACTACAAATTCTATTCTCCATTTTAATTTCAACCTAGCACACTTCTCTCAATCCTATGCCTCATTTGCTACCACTCTCAACACAACTCTCGCACCTAAATGAGGAGGTAGATAGAAAGATCTCTTTAGCAAGCCAAGTGACAGCGTACCCATCTCACTAGAATTCTTTTAGGTTATGGTACACCAATAGCAATTCAGTCATCTGATAAGTTAAGGGAGGAAGGTTTATGCTACAGTTAGTAGAAATAATCAAAACTATGAGTAACAGATTCTAACATCTTCATTTAAGCACATCCCGATCTGTTAACCAATATTGCTATCGTCTTGAAAAGTTATATTTATGCGGAAGACCCCACTAAAAGGTCATGAGAGCCATCAGATGTTATGAACTTCTTTTAATGAGAGCTAAACGATCAAAAGCGAGTTTGACTTACCATATCAATTGATAGACGCATGCAGAAGGCTGATGCATTTGATTTTTTCTTTTTGTCTCAGCAACGCAGAGAGATTCTCCTCTGCAACACTGCCTCTGCTGGCCATGCAATATAACCTGCAGATGGAAAACTCCACCGTTAGTCCATTATTAGAACTTGAATATTTCCAAACTAAAGAAAAAACTACCAAATAAAATTAGTTTCATAAAGCGTTAATTAGTACAATAGAGTCTGTAGTCTTGTGAATATTCAAAGTTCACTACAAATTCTATTCTCCATTTTAATTTCAACCTAGCACACTTTTCTCAATCCTATGCCTCATTTGCTACCACTCTCTACACAACTCTAGCACCTATAAGAGGAGGTAGATAGAAAGATCTCTTTAGCAAGCCAAGTGACAGCGTACCCATCTCACTAGAATTCTTTTAGGTTATGGTACACCAATAGCAATTCAGTGATCTGATAAGTTAAATGAGGAAGGTTTATGCTACAGTTAGTAGAAATAATCAAAACTATGAGTAACAGATTCTAACATCTTCAATTAAGCACATCCCTATCTGTTAACCAATATTGCTATTGTCTTGAAAAGTTATATTTATGGGGAAGACCCAACTAAAAGGTCCTGAGAGCCATCAGATGTTATGAACTTCTTTTAATGAGAGCAACAGGATCAAAAGCGAGTTTGACTTACCATATCAATTGATAGAGGCATTCAGAAGGCTGATGAATTTGATTTTTTCTTTTTGTCTCAGCAACGCAGAGAGATTCTCCTCTGCAACACTGCCTCTGCTGGCCATGCAATTTAATCTGCAGATGGAAAACGCCACCGTTAGTCCATTATTAGAACTTGAATATTTCCAAACTAAAGAAAAAACTACCAAATAAAATTATTTTCATAAAGCGTTAATTAGTACAATAGAGTCTGTAATCTTGTGAAAATTCAAAGTTCACTACAAATTCTATTCTCCATTTTAATTTCAACCTAGCACACTTCTCTCAATCCTATGCCTCATTTCCTACCACTCTCAACACAACTCTCGCACCTAAATGAGGAGGTAGATAGAAAGATCTCTTTAGCAAGCCAAGTGACAGCGTACCCATCTCACTATAATTCTTTTAGGTTATGGTACACCAATAGCAATTCAGTGATCTGATAAGTTAAGGGAGTAAGGTTTATGCTACAGTTAGTAGAAATAATCAAAACTATGAGTAACAGATTCTAACATCTTCATTTAAGCACATGCCGATCTGTTAACCAATATTGCTATCGTCTTGAAAAGTTATATTTATGCGGAAGACCCCACTAAAAGGTCATGAGAGCCATCAGATGTTATGAACTTCTTTTAATGAGAGCAACAGGATCAAAAGCGAGTTTGACTTACCATATCAATTGATAGACGCATGCAGAAGGCTGATGAATTTGATTTTTTCTTTTTGTCTCAGCAACGCAGAGAGATTCTCCTCTGCAACACTGCCTCTGCTGGCCATGCAATATAATCTGCAGATGGAAAACTCCACCATTAGTCCATTATTAGAACTTGAAAATTTCCAAACTAAAGAAAAAACTACCAAATAAAATTATTTTCATAAAGCGTTAATTAGTACAATAGAGTCTGTAATCTTGTGAAAATTCAAAGTTCACTACAAATTCTATTCTCCATTTTAATTTCAACCTAGCACACTTCTCTCAATCCTATGCCTCATTTGCTACCACTATCTACACAACTCTAGCACCTATATGAGGAGGTAGATAGAAAGATCTCTTTAGCAAGCCAAGTGACAGCGTACCCATCTCACTAGAATTCTTTTAGGTTATGGTACACCAATAGCAATTCAGTGATCTGATAAGTTAAGGGAGGAAGGTTTATGCTACAGTTAGTAGAAATAATCAAAACTATGAGTAACAGATTCTAACATCTTCATTTAAGCACATCCCTATCTGTTAACCAATATTGCTATCGTCTTGAAAAGTTATATTTATGCGGAAGACCCCACTAAAAGGTCATGAGAGCCATCAGATGTTATGAACTTCTTTTAATGAGAGCTAAACGATCAAAAGCGAGTTTGACTTACCATATCAATTGATAGACGCATGCAGAAGGCTGATGAATTTGATTTTTTCTTTTTGTCTCAGCAACGCAGAGAGATTCTCCTCTGCAACACTGCCTCTGCTGGCCATGCAATATAATCTGCAGATGGAAAACTCCACCATTAGTCCATTATTAGAACTTGAATATTTCCAAACTAAAGAAAAAACTACCAAATAAAATTATTTTCATAAAGCGTTAATTAGTACAATAGAGTCTGTAATCTTGTGAAAATTCAAAGTTCACTACAAATTCTATTCTCCATTTTAATTTCAACCTAGCACACTTCTCTCAATCCTATGCCTCATTTGCTACCACTCTCTACACAACTCTAGCACCTATATGAGGAGGTAGATAGAAAGATCTCTTTAGCAAGCCAAGTGACAGCGTACCCATCTCACTAGAATTCTTTTAGGTTATGGTACACCAATAGCAATTCCGTGATCTGATAAGTTAAGGGAGGAAGGTTTATGCTACAGTTAGTAGAAATAATCAAAACTATGAGTAACAGATTTTAACACATTCATTTAAGCACATCCCTATCTGTTAACCAATATTGATATGGTCTTGAAAAGTTATATTTATGCGGAAGACCCCACTAAAAGGTCATGAGAGCCATCAGATGTTATGAACTTCTTTTAATGAGAGCTAAACGATCAAAAGCGAGTTTGACTTACCATATCAATTGATAGACGCATGCAGAAGGCTGATGCATTTGATTTTTTCTTTTTGTCTCAGCAACGCAGAGAGATTCTCCTCTGCAACACTGCCTCTGCTGGCCATGCAATATAACCTGCAGATGGAAAACTCCACCGTTAGTCCATTATTAGAACTTGAATATTTCCAAACTAAAGAAAAAACTACCAAATAAAATTAGTTTCATAAAGCGTTAATTAGTACAATAGAGTCTGTAGTCTTGTGAATATTCAAAGTTCACTACAAATTCTATTCTCCATTTTAATTTCAACCTAGCACACTTTTCTCAATCCTATGCCTCATTTGCTACCACTCTCTACACAACTCTAGCACCTATAAGAGGAGGTAGATAGAAAGATCTCTTTAGCAAGCCAAGTGACAGCGTACCCATCTCACTAGAATTCTTTTAGGTTATGGTACACCAATAGCAATTCAGTGATCTGATAAGTTAAATGAGGAAGGTTTATGCTACAGTTAGTAGAAATAATCAAAACTATGAGTAACAGATTCTAACATCTTCAATTAAGCACATCCCTATCTGTTAACCAATATTGCTATCGTCTTGAAAAGTTATATTTATGGGGAAGACCCCACTAAAAGGTCCTGAGAGCCATCAGATGTTATGAACTTCTTTTAATGAGAGCAACAGGATCAAAAGCGAGTTTGACTTACCATATCAATTGATAGAGGCATTCAGAAGGCTGATGAATTTGATTTTTTCTTTTTGTCTCAGCAACGCAGAGAGATTCTCCTCTGCAACACTGCCTCTGCTGGCCATGCAATTTAATCTGCAGATGGAAAACGCCACCGTTAGTCCATTATTAGAACTTGAATATTTCCAAACTAAAGAAAAAACTACCAAATAAAATTATTTTCATAAAGCGTTAATTAGTACAATAGAGTCTGTAATCTTGTGAAAATTCAAAGTTCACTACAAATTCTATTCTCCATTTTAATTTCAACCTAGCACACTTCTCTCAATCCTATGCCTCATTTGCTACCACTCTCAACACAACTCTCGCACCTAAATGAGGAGGTAGATAGAAAGATCTCTTTAGCAAGCCAAGTGACAGCGTACCCATCTCACTAGAATTCTTTTAGGTTATGGTACACCAATAGCAATTCAGTGATCTGATAAGTTAAATGAGGAAGGTTTATGCTACAGTTAGTAGAAATAATCAAAACTATGAGTAACAGATTCTAACATCTTCAATTAAGCACATCCCTATCTGTTAACCAATATTGCTATCGTCTTGAAAAGTTATATTTATGGGGAAGACCCCACTAAAAGGTCCTGAGAGCCATCAGATGTTATGAACTTCTTTTAATGAGAGCAACAGGATCAAAAGCGAGTTTGACTTACCATATCAATTGATAGAGGCATTCAGAAGGCTGATGAATTTGATTTTTTCTTTTTGTCTCAGCAACGCAGAGAGATTCTCCTCTGCAACACTGCCTCTGCTGGCCATGCAATTTAATCTGCAGATGGAAAACGCCACCGTTAGTCCATTATTAGAACTTGAATATTTCCATACTAAAGAAAAAACTACCAAATAAAATTATTTTCATAAAGCGTTAATTAGTACAATAGAGTCTGTAATCTTGTGAAAATTCAAAGTTAACTACAAATTCTATTCTCCATTTTAATTTCAACCTAGCACACTTCTCTCAATCCTATGACTCATTTGCTACCACTCTCTACACAACTCTAGCACCTATATGAGGAGGTAGATAGAAAGATCTCTTTAGCAAGCCAAGTGACAGCGTAGCGTACCCTTCTCACTAGAATTCTTTTAGGTTATGGTACACCAATAGCAATTCAGTGATCTGATAAGTTAAGGGAGGAAGGTTTATGCTACAGTTAATAGAAATAATCAAAACTATGAGTAACAGATTCTAACATCTTCATTTAAGCACATCCCTATCTGTTAACCAATATTGCTATCATCTTGAAAAGTTATATTTATGCGGAAGACGCCACTAAAAGGTCCTGAGAGCCATCAGATGTTATGAACTTCTTTTAATGAGAGCAAAAAGATAAAAAGGCGAGTTTGACTTACCATATCAATTGATAGACACATGCAGAAGGCTGATGAATTTGATTTTTTCTTTTTGTCTCAGCAACGCAGAGATATTCTCCTCTGCAACACTGCCTCTGCTGGCCATGCAATATAATCTGCAGATGGAAAACTCCACCGTTAGTCCATTATTAGAACTTGAATATTTCCAAACTAAAGAAAAAACTACCAAATAAAATTATTTTCATAAAGCGTTAATTAGTACAATAGAGTCTGTAATCTTGTGAAAATTCAAAGTTCACTACAAATTCTATTCTCCATTTTAATTTCAACCTAGCACACTTCTCTCAATCCTATGCCTCATTTGCTACCACTCTCTACACAACTCTAGCACCTATATGAGGAGGTAGATAGAAAGATCTCTTTAGCAAGCCAAGTGACAGCGTACCCATCTCACTAGAATTCTTTTAGGTTATGTTACACCAATAGCAATTCAGTGATCTGATAAGTTAAGGGAGGAAGGTTTATGCTACAGTTAGTAGAAATAATCAAAACTATGAGTAACAGATTCTAACATCTTCATTTAAGCATATCCCTATCTGTTAACCAATATTGCTATTGTCTTGAAAAGTTATATTTATGCGGAAGACCCCACTAAAAGGTCATGAGAGCCATCAGATGTTATGAACTTCTTTTAATGAGAGCTAAACAATCAAAAGCGAGTTTGACTTACCATATCAATTGATAGACGCATGCAGAAGGCTGATGAATTTGATTTTTTCTTTTTGTCTCAGCAACGCAGAGAGATTCTCCTCTGCAACACTGCCTCTGCTGGCCATGCAATATAATCTGCAGATGGAAAACTCCACCATTAGTCCATTATTAGAACTTGAATATTTCCAAACTAAAGAAAAAACTACCAAATAAAATTATTTTCATAAAGCGTTAATTAGTACAATAGAGTCTGTAATCTTGTGAAAATTCAAAGTTCACTACAAATTCTATTCTCCATTTTAATTTCAACCTAGCACACTTCTCTCAATCCTATGCCTCATTTGCTACCACTCTCTACACAACTCTAGCACCTATAAGAGGAGGTAGATAGAAAGATCTCTTTAGCAAGCCAAGTGACAGCGTACCCATCTCACTAGAATTCTTATAGGTTATGGTACACCAATAGCAATTCAGTGATCTGATAAGTTAAATGAGGAAGGTTTATGCTACAGTTAGTAGAAATATTCAAAACTATGAGTAACAGATTCTAACATCTTCAATTAAGCACATCCCTATCTGTTAACCAATACTGCTATCGTCTTGAAAAGTTATATTTATGCGGAAGACCCCACTAAAAGGTCCTGAGAGCCATCAGATGTTATGAACTTCTTTTAATGAGAGCAACAGGATCAAAAGCGAGTTTGACTTACCATATCAATTGATAGAGGCATTCAGAAGGCTGATGAATTAGATTTTTTCTTTTTGTCTCAGCAACGCAGAGAGATTCTCCTCTGCAACACTGCCTCTGCTGGCCATGCAATTTAATCTGCAGATGGAAAACGCCACCGTTAGTCTATTATTGGAACTTGAATATTTCCATACTAAAGAAAAAACTACCAAATAAAATTATTTTCATAAAGCGTTAATTAGTACAATAGAGTCTGTAATCTTGTGAAAATTCAAAGTTAACTACAAATTCTATTCTCCATTTTAATTTCAACCTAGCACACTTCTCTCAATCCTATGACTCATTTGCTACCACTCTCTACACAACTCTAGCACCTACATGAGGAGGTAGATAGAAAGATCTCTTTAGCAAGCCAAGTGACAGCGTACCCATCTCACTAGAATTCTTTTAGGTTATGGTACACCAATAGCAATTCAGTGATCTGATAAGTTAAGGGAGGAAGGTTTATGCTACAGTTAGTAGAAATAATCAAAACTATGAGTAACAGATTCTAACACATTCATTTAAGCACATCCCTATCTGTTAACCAATATTGATATGGTCTTGAAAAGTTATATTTATGCGGAAGACCCCACTAAAAGGTCATGAGAGCCATCAGATGTTATGAACTTCTTTTAATGAGAGCTAAACGATCAAAAGCGAGTTTGACTTACCATATCAATTGATAGACGCATGCAGAAGGCTGATGCATTTGATTTTTTCTTTTTGTCTCAGCAACGCAGAGAGATTCTCCTCTGCAACACTGCCTCTGCTGGCCATGCAATATAACCTGCAGATGGAAAACTCCACCGTTAGTCCATTATTAGAACTTGAATATTTCCAAACTAAAGAAAAAACTACCAAATAAAATTAGTTTCATAAAGCGTTAATTAGTACAATAGAGTCTGTAGTCTTGTGAATATTCAAAGTTCACTACAAATTCTGTTCTCCATTTTAATTTCAACCTAGCACACTTTTCTCAATCCTATGCCTCATTTGCTGCCACTCTCTACACAACTCTAGCACCTATAAGAGGAGGTAGATAGAAAGATCTCTTTAGCAAGCCAAGTGACAGCGTACCCATCTCACTAGAATTCTTTTAGGTTATGGTACACCAATAGCAATTCAGTGATCTGATAAGTTAAATGAGGAAGGTTTATGCTACAGTTAGTAGAAATAATCAAAACTATGAGTAACAGATTCTAACATCTTCAATTAAGCACATCCCTATCTGTTAACCAATATTGCTATCGTCTTGAAAAGTTATATTTATGGGGAAGACCCCACTAAAAGGTCCTGAGAGCCATCAGATGTTATGAACTTCTTTTAATGAGAGCAACAGGATCAAAAGCGAGTTTGACTTACCATATCAATTGATAGACGCATGCAGAAGGCTGAATCATTTGATTTTTTCTTTTTGTCTCAGCAACGCAGAGAGATTCTCCTCTGCAACACTGCCTCTGCTGGCCATGCAATATAACCTGCAGATGGAAAACTCCACCGTTAGTCCATTATTAGAACTTGAATATTTCCAAACTAAAGAAAAAACTACCTAATAAAATTAGTTTCATAAAGCGTTAATTAGTACAACAGAGTCTGTAGTCTTGTGAAAATTCAAAGTTCACTACAAATTCTATTCTCCAATTTAATTTCAACCTAGCACACTTTTCTCAATCCTATGCCTCATTTGCTACCACTCTCTACACAACTCTAGCACCTATAAGAGGAGGTAGATAGAAAGATCTCTTTAGCAAGCCAAGTGACAGCGTACCCATCTCACTAGAATTCTTTTAGGTTATGGTACACCAATAGCAATTCAGTGATCTGATAAGTTAAATGAGGAAGGTTTATGCTACAGTTAGTAGAAATAATCAAAACTATGAGTAACAGATTCTAACATCTTCAATTAAGCACATTGCTATCGTCTTGAAAAGTTATATTTATGGGAAAGACCCCACTAAAAGGTCCTGAGAGCCATCAGATGTTATGAACTTCTTTTAATGAGAGCAACAGGATCAAAAGCGAGTTTGACTTACCATATCAATTGATAGAGGCATTCAGAAGGCTGATGAATTTGATTTTTTCTTTTTGTCTCAGCAACGCAGAGAGATTCTCCTCTGCAACACTGCCTCTGCTGGCCATGCAATTTAATCTGCAGATGGAAAACGCCACCGTTAGTCCATTATTAGAACTTGAATATTTCCATACTAAAGAAAAAACTACCAAATAAAATTATTTTCATAAAGCGTTAATTAGTACAATAGAGTCTGTAATCTTGTGAAAATTCAAAGTTAACTACAAATTCTATTCTCCATTTTAATTTCAACCTAGCACACTTCTCTCAATCCTATGACTCATTTGCTACCACTCTCTACACAACTCTAGCACCTATATGAGGAGGTAGATAGAAAGATCTCTTTAGCAAGCCAAGTGACAGCGTAGCGTACCCTTCTCACTAGAATTCTTTTAGGTTATGGTACACCAATAGCAATTCAGTGATCTGATAAGTTAAGGGAGGAAGGTTTATGCTACAGTTAATAGAAATAATCAAAACTATGAGTAACAGATTCTAACATCTTCATTTAAGCACATCCCTATCTGTTAAGCAATATTGCTATCATTTTGAAAAGTTATATTTATGCGGAAGACGCCACTAAAAGGTCCTGAGAGCCATCAGATGTTATGAACTTCTTTTAATGAGAGCAAAAAGATAAAAAGGCGAGTTTGACTTACCATATCAATTGATAGACGCATGCAGAAGGCTGATGAATTTGATTTTTTCTTTTTGTCTCAGCAACGCAGAGATATTCTCCTCTGCAACACTGCCTCTGCTGGCCATGCAATATAATCTGCAGATGGAAAACGCCACCGTTAGTCCATTATTAGAACTTGAATATTTCCAAACTAAAGAAAAAACTACCAAATAAAATTATTTTCATAAAGCGTTAATTAGTACAATAGAGTCTGTAATCTTGTGAAAATTCAAAGTTCACTACAAATTCTATTCTCCATTTTAATTTCAACCTAGCACACTTCTCTCAATCCTATGCCTCATTTGCTACCACTCTCTACACAACTCTAGCACCTATATGAGGAGGTAGATAGAAAGATCTCTTTAGCAAGCCAAGTGACAGCGTACCCATCTCACTAGAATTCTTTTAGGTTATGTTACACCAATAGCAATTCAGTGATCTGATAAGTTAAGGGAGGAAGGTTTATGCTACAGTTAGTAGAAATAATCAAAACTATGAGTAACAGATTCTAACATCTTCATTTAAGCATATCCCTATCTGTTAACCAATATTGCTATTGTCTTGAAAAGTTATATTTATGCGGAAGACCCCACTAAAAGGTCATGAGAGCCATCAGATGTTATGAACTTCTTTTAATGAGAGCTAAACAATCAAAAGCGAGTTTGACTTACCATATCAATTGATAGACGCATGCAGAAGGCTGATGAATTTGATTTTTTCTTTTTGTCTCAGCAACGCAGAGAGATTCTCCTCTGCAACACTGCCTCTGCTGGCCATGCAATATAATCTGCAGATGGAAAACTCCACCATTAGTCCATTATTAGAACTTGAATATTTCCAAACTAAAGAAAAAACTACCAAATAAAATTATTTTCATAAAGCGTTAATTAGTACAATAGAGTCTGTAATCTTGTGAAAATTCAAAGTTCACTACAAATTCTATTCTCCATTTTAATTTCAACCTAGCACACTTCTCTCAATCCTATGCCTCATTTGCTACCACTCTCTACACAACTCTAGCACCTATAAGAGGAGGTAGATAGAAAGATCTCTTTAGCAAGCCAAGTGACAGCGTACCCATCTCACTAGAATTCTTATAGGTTATGGTACACCAATAGCAATTCAGTGATCTGATAAGTTAAATGAGGAAGGTTTATGCTACAGTTAGTAGAAATATTCAAAACTATGAGTAACAGATTCTAACATCTTCAATTAAGCACATCCCTATCTGTTAACCAATACTGCTATCGTCTTGAAAAGTTATATTTATGCGGAAGACCCCACTAAAAGGTCCTGAGAGCCATCAGATGTTATGAACTTCTTTTAATGAGAGCAACAGGATCAAAAGCGAGTTTGACTTACCATATCAATTGATAGAGGCATTCAGAAGGCTGATGAATTAGATTTTTTCTTTTTGTCTCAGCAACGCAGAGAGATTCTCCTCTGCAACACTGCCTCTGCTGGCCATGCAATTTAATCTGCAGATGGAAAACGCCACCGTTAGTCTATTATTGGAACTTGAATATTTCCATACTAAAGAAAAAACTACCAAATAAAATTATTTTCATAAAGCGTTAATTAGTACAATAGAGTCTGTAATCTTGTGAAAATTCAAAGTTAACTACAAATTCTATTCTCCATTTTAATTTCAACCTAGCACACTTCTCTCAATCCTATGACTCATTTGCTACCACTCTCTACACAACTCTAGCACCTACATGAGGAGGTAGATAGAAAGATCTCTTTAGCAAGCCAAGTGACAGCGTACCCATCTCACTAGAATTCTTTTAGGTTATGGTACACCAATAGCAATTCAGTGATCTGATAAGTTAAGGGAGGAAGGTTTATGCTACAGTTAGTAGAAATAATCAAAACTATGAGTAACAGATTCTAACACATTCATTTAAGCACATCCCTATCTGTTAACCAATATTGATATGGTCTTGAAAAGTTATATTTATGCGGAAGACCCCACTAAAAGGTCATGAGAGCCATCAGATGTTATGAACTTCTTTTAATGAGAGCTAAACGATCAAAAGCGAGTTTGACTTACCATATCAATTGATAGACGCATGCAGAAGGCTGATGCATTTGATTTTTTCTTTTTGTCTCAGCAACGCAGAGAGATTCTCCTCTGCAACACTGCCTCTGCTGGCCATGCAATATAACCTGCAGATGGAAAACTCCACCGTTAGTCCATTATTAGAACTTGAATATTTCCAAACTAAAGAAAAAACTACCAAATAAAATTAGTTTCATAAAGCGTTAATTAGTACAATAGAGTCTGTAGTCTTGTGAATATTCAAAGTTCACTACAAATTCTGTTCTCCATTTTAATTTCAACCTAGCACACTTTTCTCAATCCTATGCCTCATTTGCTGCCACTCTCTACACAACTCTAGCACCTATAAGAGGAGGTAGATAGAAAGATCTCTTTAGCAAGCCAAGTGACAGCGTACCCATCTCACTAGAATTCTTTTAGGTTATGGTACACCAATAGCAATTCAGTGATCTGATAAGTTAAATGAGGAAGGTTTATGCTACAGTTAGTAGAAATAATCAAAACTATGAGTAACAGATTCTAACATCTTCAATTAAGCACATCCCTATCTGTTAACCAATATTGCTATCGTCTTGAAAAGTTATATTTATGGGGAAGACCCCACTAAAAGGTCCTGAGAGCCATCAGATGTTATGAACTTCTTTTAATGAGAGCAACAGGATCAAAAGCGAGTTTGACTTACCATATCAATTGATAGACGCATGCAGAAGGCTGAATCATTTGATTTTTTCTTTTTGTCTCAGCAACGCAGAGAGATTCTCCTCTGCAACACTGCCTCTGCTGGCCATGCAATATAACCTGCAGATGGAAAACTCCACCGTTAGTCCATTATTAGAACTTGAATATTTCCAAACTAAAGAAAAAACTACCTAATAAAATTAGTTTCATAAAGCGTTAATTAGTACAACAGAGTCTGTAGTCTTGTGAAAATTCAAAGTTCACTACAAATTCTATTCTCCAATTTAATTTCAACCTAGCACACTTTTCTCAATCCTATGCCTCATTTGCTACCACTCTCTACACAACTCTAGCACCTATAAGAGGAGGTAGATAGAAAGATCTCTTTAGCAAGCCAAGTGACAGCGTACCCATCTCACTAGAATTCTTTTAGGTTATGGTACACCAATAGCAATTCAGTGATCTGATAAGTTAAATGAGGAAGGTTTATGCTACAGTTAGTAGAAATAATCAAAACTATGAGTAACAGATTCTAACATCTTCAATTAAGCACATTGCTATCGTCTTGAAAAGTTATATTTATGGGAAAGACCCCACTAAAAGGTCCTGAGAGCCATCAGATGTTATGAACTTCTTTTAATGAGAGCAACAGGATCAAAAGCGAGTTTGACTTACCATATCAATTGATAGAGGCATTCAGAAGGCTGATGAATTTGATTTTTTCTTTTTGTCTCAGCAACGCAGAGAGATTCTCCTCTGCAACACTGCCTCTGCTGGCCATGCAATTTAATCTGCAGATGGAAAACGCCACCGTTAGTCCATTATTAGAACTTGAATATTTCCATACTAAAGAAAAAACTACCAAATAAAATTATTTTCATAAAGCGTTAATTAGTACAATAGAGTCTGTAATCTTGTGAAAATTCAAAGTTAACTACAAATTCTATTCTCCATTTTAATTTCAACCTAGCACACTTCTCTCAATCCTATGACTCATTTGCTACCACTCTCTACACAACTCTAGCACCTATATGAGGAGGTAGATAGAAAGATCTCTTTAGCAAGCCAAGTGACAGCGTAGCGTACCCTTCTCACTAGAATTCTTTTAGGTTATGGTACACCAATAGCAATTCAGTGATCTGATAAGTTAAGGGAGGAAGGTTTATGCTACAGTTAATAGAAATAATCAAAACTATGAGTAACAGATTCTAACATCTTCATTTAAGCACATCCCTATCTGTTAAGCAATATTGCTATCATTTTGAAAAGTTATATTTATGCGGAAGACGCCACTAAAAGGTCCTGAGAGCCATCAGATGTTATGAACTTCTTTTAATGAGAGCAAAAAGATAAAAAGGCGAGTTTGACTTACCATATCAATTGATAGACGCATGCAGAAGGCTGATGAATTTGATTTTTTCTTTTTGTCTCAGCAACGCAGAGATATTCTCCTCTGCAACACTGCCTCTGCTGGCCATGCAATATAATCTGCAGATGGAAAACTCCACCGTTAGTCCATTATTAGAACTTGAATATTTCCAAACTAAAGAAAAAACTACCAAATAAAATTATTTTCATAAAGCGGTAATTAGTACAATAGAGTCTGTGATCTTGTGAAAATTCAAAGTTCACTACAAATTCTATTCTCCATTTTAATTTCAACCTAGCACACTTCTCTCAATCCTATGCCTCATTTGCTACCACTCTCTACACAACTCTAGCACCTATATGAGGAGGTAGATAGAAAGATCTCTTTAGCAAGCCAAGTGACAGCGTACCCATCTCACTAGAATTCTTTTAGGTTATGTTACACCAATAGCAATTCAGTGATCTGATAAGTTAAGGGAGGAATGTTTATGCTACAGTTAGTAGAAATAATCAAAACTATGAGTAACAGATTCTAACATCTTCATTTAAGCACATCCCTATCTGTTAACCAATATTGCTATTGTTTTGAAAAGTAATATTTATGCGGAAGACCCCACTAAAAGGTCATGAGAGCCATCAGATGTTATGAACTTCTTTTAATGAGAGCTAAACGATCAAAAGCGAGTTTGACTTACCATATCAATTGATAGACGCATGCAGAAGGCTGATGAATTTGATTTTTTCTTTTTGTCTCAGCAACGCAGAGAGATTCTCCTCTGCAACACTGCCTCTGCTGGCCATGCAATATAATCTGCAGATGGAAAACTCCACCATTAGTCCATTATTAGAACTTGAATATTTCCAAACTAAAGAAAAAACTACCAAATAAAATTATTTTCATAAAGCGTTAATTAGTACAATAGAGTCTGTAATCTTGTGAAAATTCAAAGTTCACTACAAATTCTATTCTCCATTTTAATTTCAACCTAGCACACTTCTCTCAATCCTATGCCTCATTTGCTACCACTCTCTACACAACTCTAGCACCTATAAGAGGAGGTAGATAGAAAGATCTCTTTAGCAAGCCAAGTGACAGCGTACCCATCTCACTAGAATTCTTTTAGGTTATGGTACACCAATAGCAATTCAGTGATCTGATAAGTTAAATGAGGAAGGTTTATGCTACAGTTAGTAGAAATAATCAAAACTTTGAGTAACAGATTCTAACATCTTCAATTAAGCACATCCCTATCTGTTAACCAATACTGCTATCGTCTTGAAAAGTTATATTTATGCGGAAGACCCCACTAAAAGGTCCTGAGAGCCATCAGATGTTATGAACTTCTTTTAATGAGAGCAACAGGATCAAAAGCGAGTTTGACTTACCATATCAATTGATAGAGGCATTCAGAAGGCTGATGAATTAGATTTTTTCTTTTTGTCTCAGCAACGCAGAGAGATTCTCCTCTGCAACACTGCCTCTGCTGGCCATGCAATTTAATCTGCAGATGGAAAACGCCACCGTTAGTCCATTATTAGAACTTGAATATTTCCATACTAAAGAAAAAACTACCAAATAAAATTATTTTCATAAAGCGTTAATTAGTACAATAGAGTCTGTAATCTTGTGAAAATTCAAAGTTAACTACAAATTCTATTCTCCATTTTAATTTCAACCTAGCACACTTCTCTCAATCCTATGACTCATTTGCTACCACTCTCTACACAACTCTAGCACCTATATGAGGAGGTAGATAGAAAGATCTCTTTAGCAAGCCAAGTGACAGCGTAGCGTACCCTTCTCACTAGAATTCTTTTAGGTTATGGTACACCAATAGCAATTCAGTGATCTGATAAGTTAAGGGAGGAAGGTTTATGCTACAGTTAATAGAAATAATCAAAACTATGAGTAACAGATTCTAACATCTTCATTTAAGCACATCCCTATCTGTTAACCAATATTGCTATCATCTTGAAAAGTTATATTTATGCGGAAGACGCCACTAAAAGGTCCTGAGAGCCATCAGATGTTATGAACTTCTTTTAATGAGAGCAAAAAGATAAAAAGGCGAGTTTGACTTACCATATCAATTGATAGACGCATGCAGAAGGCTGATGAATTTGATTTTTTCTTTTTGTCTCAGCAACGCAGAGATATTCTCCTCTGCAACACTGCCTCTGCTGGCCATGCAATATAATCTGCAGATGGAAAACTCCACCGTTAGTCCATTATTAGAACTTGAATATTTCCAAACTAAAGAAAAAACTACCAAATAAAATTATTTTCATAAAGCGTTAATTAGTACAATAGAGTCTGTAATCTTGTGAAAATTCAAAGTTCACTACAAATTCTATTCTCCATTTTAATTTCAACCTAGCACACTTCTCTCAATCCTATGCCTCATTTGCTACCACTCTCTACACAACTCTAGCACCTATATGAGGAGGTAGATAGAAAGATCTCTTTAGCAAGCCAAGTGACAGCGTACCCATCTCACTAGAATTCTTTTAGGTTATGTTACACCAATAGCAATTCAGTGATCTGATAAGTTAAGGGAGGAAGGTTTATGCTACAGTTAGTAGAAATAATCAAAACTATGAGTAACAGATTCTAACATCTTCATTTAAGAATATCCCTATCTGTTAACCAATATTGCTATTGTCTTGAAAAGTTATATTTATGCGGAAGACCCCACTAAAAGGTCATGAGAGCCATCAGATGTTATGAACTTCTTTTAATGAGAGCTAAACAATCAAAAGCGAGTTTGACTTACCATATCAATTGATAGACGCATGCAGAAGGCTGATGAATTTGATTTTTTCTTTTTGTCTCAGCAACGCAGAGAGATTCTCCTCTGCAACACTGCCTCTGCTGGCCATGCAATATAATCTGCAGATGGAAAACTCCACCATTAGTCCATTATTAGAACTTGAATATTTCCAAACTAAAGAAAAAAATACCAAATAAAATTATTTTCATAAAGCGTTAATTAGTACAATAGAGTCTGTAATCTTGTGAAAATTCAAAGTTCACTACAAATTCTATTCTCCATTTTAATTTCAACCTAGCACACTTCTCTCAATCCTATGCCTCATTTGCTACCACTCTCTACACAACTCTAGCACCTATAAGAGGAGGTAGATAGAAAGATCTCTTTAGCAAGCCAAGTGACAGCGTACCCATCTCACTAGAATTCTTTTAGGTTTTGGTACACCAATAGCAATTCAGTGATCTGATAAGTTAAATGAGGAAGGTTTATGCTACAGTTAGTAGAAATATTCAAAACTATGAGTAACAGATTCTAACATCTTCAATTAAGCACATCCCTATCTGTTAACCAATACTGCTATCGTCTTGAAAAGTTATATTTATGCGGAAGACCCCACTAAAAGGTCCTGAGAGCCATCAGATGTTATGAACTTCTTTTAATGAGAGCAACAGGATCAAAAGCGAGTTTGACTTACCATATCAATTGATAGAGGCATTCAGAAGGCTGATGAATTAGATTTTTTCTTTTTGTCTCAGCAACGCAGAGAGATTCTCCTCTGCAACACTGCCTCTGCTGGCCATGCAATTTAATCTGCAGATGGAAAACGCCACCGTTAGTCCATTATTGGAACTTGAATATTTCCATACTAAAGAAAAAACTACCAAATAAAATTATTTTCATAAAGCGTTAATTAGTACAATAGAGTCTGTAGTCTTGTGAATATTCAAAGTTCACTACAAATTCTGTTCTCCATTTTAATTTCAACCTAGCACACTTTTCTCAATCCTATGCCTCATTTGCTACCACTCTCTACACAACTCTAGCACCTATAAGAGGAGGTAGATAGAAAGATCTCTTTAGCAAGCCAAGTGACAGCGTACCCATCTCACTAGAATTCTTTTAGGTTATGGTACACCAATAGCAATTCAGTGATCTGATAAGTTAAATGAGGAAGGTTTATGCTACAGTTAGTAGAAATAATCAAAACTATGAGTAACAGATTCTAACATCTTCAATTAAGCACATCCCTATCTGTTAACCAATATTGCTATTGTCTTGAAAAGTTATATTTATGGGGAAGACCCCACTAAGAGGTCCTGAGAGCCATCAGATGTTATGAACTTCTTTTAATGAGAGCAACAGGATCAAAAGCGAGTTTGACTTACCATATCAATTGATAGAGGCATTCAGAAGGCTGATGAAGTTGATTTTTTCTTTTTGTCTCAGCAACGCAGAGAGATTCTCCTCTGCAACACTGCCTCTGCTGGCCATGCAATTTAATCTGCAGATGGAAAACGCCACCGTTAGTCCATTATTAGAACTTGAATATTTCCAAACTAAAGAAAAAACTACCAAATAAAATTATTTTCATAAAGCGTTAATTAGTACAATAGAGTCTGTAATCTTGTGAAAATTCAAAGTTCACTACAAATTCTATTCTCCATTTTAATTTCAACCTAGCACACTTCTCTCAATCCTATGCCTCATTTGCTACCACTCTCAACACAACTCTCGCACCTAAATGAGGAGGTAGATAGAAAGATCTCTTTAGCAAGCCAAGTGACAGCGTACCCATCATACTAGAATTCTTTTAGGTTATGGTACACCAATAGCAATTCAGTGATCTGATAAGTTAAGGGAGGAAGGTTTATGCTACAGTTAGTAGAAATAATCAAACCTATGAGTAACAGATTCTTACATCTTCATTTAAGCACATCCCTATCTGTTAACCAATATTGCTATTGTCTTGAAAAGTTATATTTATGCGGAAGACCCCACTAAAAGGTCATGAGAGCCATCAGATGTTATGAACTTCTTTTAATGAGAGCTAAACGATCAAAAGCGAGTTTGACTTACCATATCAATTGATAGACGCATGCAGAAGGCTGATGAATTTGATTTTTTCTTTTTGTCTCAGCAACGCAGAGAGATTCTCCTCTGCAACACTGCCTCTGCTGGCCATGCAATATAATCTGCAGATGGAAAACTCCACCATTAGTCCATTATTAGAACTTGAATATTTCCAAACTAAAGAAAAAACTACCAAATAAAATTATTTTCATAAAGCGTTAATTAGTACAATAGAGTCTGTAATCTTGTGAAAATTCAAAGTTCACTACAAATTCTATTCTCCATTTTAATTTCAACCTAGCACACTTCTCTCAATCCTATGCCTCATTTGCTACCACTCTCTACACAACTCTAGCACCTATATGAGGAGGTAGATAGAAAGATCTCTTTAGCAAGCCAAGTGACAGCGTACCCATCTCACTAGAATTCTTTTAGGTTATGGTACACCAATAGCAATTCAGTGATCTGATAAGTTAAGGGAGGAAGGTTTATGCTACAGTTAGTAGAAATAATCAAAACTATGAGTAACAGATTCTAACATCTTCATTTAAGCACATCCCTATCTGTTAACCAATATTGCTATCGTCTTGAAAAGTTATATTTATGCGGAAGACCCCACTAAAAGGTCCTGAGAGCCATCAGAAGTTATGAACTTCTTTTAATGAGAGCAACAGGATCAAAAGCGAGTTTGACTTACCATATCAATTGATAGACGCATGCAGAAGGCTGATGCATTTGATTTTTTCTTTTTGTCTCAGCAACGCAGAGAGATTCTCCTCTGCAACACTGCCTCTGCTGGCCATGCAATATAACCTGCAGATGGAAAACTCCACCGTTAGTCCATTATTAGAACTTGAATATTTCCAAACTAAAGAAAAAACTACCTAATAAAATTAGTTTCATAAAGCGTTAATTAGTACAACAGAGTCTGTAGTCTTGTGAAAATTCAAAGTTCACTACAAATTCTATTCTCCAATTTAATTTCAACCTAGCACACTTTTCTCAATCCTATGCCTCATTTGCTACCACTCTCTACACAACTCTAGCACCTATAAGAGGAGGTAGATAGAAAGATCTCTTTAGCAAGCCAAGTGACAGCGTACCCATCTCACTAGAATTCTTTTAGGTTATGGTACACCAATATCAATTCAGTGATCTGATAAGTTAAATGAGGAAGGTTTATGCTACAGTTAGTAGAAATAATCAAAACTATGAGTAACAGATTCTAACATCTTCAATTAAGCACATCCCTATCTGTTAACCAATATTGCTATCGTCTTGAAAAGTTATATTTATGCGGAAGACCCCACTAAAAGGTCCTGAGAGCCATCAGATGTTATGAACTTCTTTTAATGAGAGCTAAACGATCAAAAGCGAGTTTGACTTACCATATCAATTGATAGACGCATGCAGAAGGCTGATGAATTTGATTTTTTCTTTTTGTCTCAGCAACGCAGAGAGATTCTCCTCTGCAACACTGCCTCTGCTGGCCATGCAATATAATCTGCAGATGGAAAACTCCACCATTAGTCCATTATTAGAACGTTAATATTTCCAAACTAAAGAAAAAACTACCAAATAAAATTATTTTCATAAAGCGTTAATTAGTACAATAGAGTCTGTAATCTTGTGAAAATTCAAAGTTAACTACAAATTCTATTCTCCATTTTAATTTCAACCTAGCACACTTCTCTAAATCCTATGCCTCATTTGCTACCACTCTCTACACAACTCTAGCACCTATATGAGGAGCTAGATAGAAAGATCTCTTTAGCAAGCCAAGTGACAGCGTAGCGTACCCTTCTCACTAGAATTCTTTTAGGTTATGGTACACCAATAGCAATTCAGGGATCTGATAAGTTAAGGGAGGAAGGTTTATGCTACAGTTAGTAGAAATGATCAAAACTATGAGTAACAGATTCTAACATCTTCATTTAAGCACATCCCTATCTGTTAACCAATATTGATATGGTCTTGAAAAGTTATATTTATGCGGAAGACCCCACTAAAAGGTCCTGAGAGCCATCAGATGTTATGAACTTCTTTTAATGAGAGCAAAACGATCAAAAGCGAGTTTGACTTACCATATCAATTGATAGAGGCATGCAGAAGGCTGATGAATTAGATTTTTTCTTTTTGTCTCAGCAACGCAGAGAGATTCTCCTCTGCAACACTGCCTCTGCTGGCCATGCAATATAATCTGCAGATGGAAAACTCCACCATTAGTCCATTATTAGAACTTGAATATTTCCAAACTAAAGAAAAAACTACCAAATAAAATTATTTTCATAAAGCGTTAATTAGTACAATAGAGTCTGTAATCTTGTAAAAATTCAAAGTTCACTACAAATTCTATTCTCCATTTTAATTTCAACCTAGCACACTTCTCTCAATCCTATGCCTCATTTGCTACCACTCTCTACACAACTCTAGCACCTATGTGAGGAGGTAGATAGAAAGATCTCTTTAGCAAGCCAAGTGACAGCGTACCCATCTCACTAGAATTCTTTTAGGTTATGGTACACCAATAGCAATTCAGTGATCTGATAAGTTAAGGGAGGAAGGTTTATGCTACAGTTAGTAGAAATAATCAAAACTATGAGTAACAGATTCTAACACATTCATTTAAGCACATCCCTATCTGTTAACCAATATTGATATGGTCTTGAAAAGTTATATTTATGCGGAAGACCCCACTAAAAGGTCATGAGAGCCATCAGATGTTATGAACTTCTTTTAATGAGAGCTAAACGATCAAAAGCGAGTTTGACTTACCATATCAATTGATAGACGCATGCAGAAGGCTGATGCATTTGATTTTTTCTTTTTGTCTCAGCAACGCAGAGAGATTCTCCTCTGCAACACTGCCTCTGCTGGCCATGCAATATAACCTGCAGATGGAAAACTCCACCGTTAGTCCATTATTAGAACTTGAATATTTCCAAACTAAAGAAAAAACTACCAAATAAAATTAGTTTCATAAAGCGTTAATTAGTACAATAGAGTCTGTAGTCTTGTGAAAATTCAAAGTTCACTACAAATTCTATTCTCCATTTTAATTTCAACCTAGCACACTTTTCTCAATCCTATGCCTCATTTGCTACCACTCTCTACACAACTCTAGCACCTATAAGAGGAGGTAGATAGAAAGATCTCTTTAGCAAGCCAAGTGACAGCGTACCCATCTCACTAGAATTCTTTTAGGTTATGGTACACCAATATCAATTCAGTGATCTGATAAGTTAAATGAGGAAGGTTTATGCTACAGTTAGTAGAAATAATCAAAACTATGAGTAACAGATTCTAACATCTTCAATTAAGCACATCCCTATCTGTTAACCAATATTACTATCGTCTTGAAAAGTTATATTTATGCGGAAGACCCCACTAAAAGGTCCTGAGAGCCATCAGATGTTATGAACTTCTTTTAATGAGAGCAACAGGATCAAAAGCGAGTTTGACTTACCATATCAATTGATAGAGGCATTCAGAAGGCTGATGAATTTGATTTTTTCTTTTTGTCTCAGCAACGCAGAGAGATTCTCCTCTGCAACACTGCCTCTGCTGGCCATGCAATTTAATCTGCAGATGGAAAACGCCACCGTTAGTCCATTATTAGAACTTGAATATTTCCAAACTAAAGAAAAAACTACCAAATAAAATTATTTTCATAAAGCGTTAATTAGTACAATAGAGTCTGTAATCTTGTGAAAATTCAAAGTTAACTACAAATTCTATTCTCCATTTTAATTTTAACCTAGCACACTTCTCTAAATCCTATGCCTCATTTGCTACCACTCTCTACACAACTCTAGCACCTATATGAGGAGCTAGATAGAAAGATCTCTTTAGCAAGCCAAGTGACAGCGTAGCGTACCCTTCTCACTAGAATTCTTTTAGGTTATGGTACACCAATAGCAATTCAGGGATCTGATAAGTTAAGGGAGGAAGGTTTATGCTACAGTTAGTAGAAATGATCAAAACTATGAGTAACAGATTCTAACATCTTCATTTAAGCACATCCCTATCTGTTAACCAATATTGATATGGTCTTGAAAAGTTATATTTATGCGGAAGACCCCGCTAAAAGGTCCTGAGAGCCATCAGATGTTATGAACTTCTTTTAATGAGAGCAAAACGATCAAAAGCGAGTTTGACTTACCATATCAATTGATAGAGGCATGCAGAAGGCTGATGAATTAGATTTTTTCTTTTTGTCTCAGCAACGCAGAGAGATTCTCCTCTGCAACACTGCCTCTGCTGGCCATGCAATATAATCTGCAGATGGAAAACTCCACCATTAGTCCATTATTAGAACTTGAATATTTCCAAACTAAAGAAAAAACTACCAAATAAAATTATTTTCATAAAGCGTTAATTAGTACAATAGAGTCTGTAATCTTGTAAAAATTCAAAGTTCACTACAAATTCTATTCTCCATTTTAATTTCAACCTAGCACACTTCTCTCAATCCTATGCCTCATTTGCTACCACTCTCTACACAACTCTAGCACCTATATGAGGAGGTAGATAGAAAGATCTCTTTAGCAAGCCAAGTGACAGCGTACCCATCTCACTAGAATTCTTTTAGGTTATGGTACAGCAATAGCAATTCAGTGATCTGATAAGTTAAGGGAGGAAGGTTTATGCTACAGTTAGTAGAAATAATCAAAACTATGAGTAACAGATTCTAACATCTTCATTTAAGCACATCCCTATCTGTTAACCAATATTGCTATCGTCTTGAAAAGTTATATTTATGCGGAAGACCCCACTAAAAGGTGCTGAGAGCCATCAGATGTTATGAACTTCTTTTAATGAGAGCAAAACGATCAAAAGCGAGTTTGACTTACCATGACAATTGATAGACGCATGCAGAAGGCTGATGATTTTGATCTTTTCTTTTTGTCTCAGCAACGCAGAGAGATTCTCCTCTGCAACACTGCCTCTGCTGGCCATGCAATTTATTCTGCAGATGGAAAACGCCACCGTTAGTCCATTATTAGAACTTGAATATTTCCAAACTAAAGAAAAAACTACCAAATAAAATTATTTTCATAAAGCGTTAATTAGTACAATAGAGTCTGTAATCTTGTGAAAATTCAAAGTTAACTACAAATTCTATTCTCCATTTTAATTTCAACCTAGCACACTTCTCTCAATCATATGCCTCATTTGCTACCACTCTCTACACAACTCTAGCACCTATATGAGGAGGTAGATAGAAAGATCTCTTTAGCAAGCCAAGTGACAGCGTAGCGTACCCTTCTCACTAGAATTCTTTTAGGTTATGGTACACCAAAAGCAATTCAGTGATCTGATAAGTTAAGGGAGGAAGGTTTATGCTACAGTTAGTAGAAATAATCAAAACTATGAGTAACAGATTCTAACATCTTCATTTAAGCACATCCCTATCTGTTAACCAATATTGCTATCGTCTTGAAAAGTTATATTTATGCGGGAGTCGCCACTAAAAGGTCCTGAGAGCCATCAGATGTTATGAACTTCTATTAATGAGAGCAAAACGATCAAAAACCAGTTTGACTTACCATATCAATTGATAGAGGCATGCAGAAGGCTGATGAATTAGATTTTTTCTTTTTGTCTCAGCAACGCAGAGAGATTCTCCTCTGCAACACTGCCTCTGCTGGCCATGCAATATAATCTGCAGATGGAAAACTCCACCATTAGTCCATTATTATAACTTGAATATTCCCAAACTAAAGAAAAAACTACCAAATAAAATTATTTTCATAAAGCGTTAATTAGTACAATAGAGTCTGAAATCTTGTGAAAATTCAAAGTTCACTACAAATTCTATTCTCCATTTTAATTTCAACCTAGCACACTTCTCTCAATCCTATGCCTCATTTGCTACCACTCTCTACACAACTCTAGCACCTATATGAGGAGGTAGATAGAAAGATCTCTTTAGCAAGCCAAGTGACAGCGTAGCCATCTCACTAGAATTCTTTTAGGTTATGGTACACCAATAGCAATTCAGTGATCTGATAAGTTAAGGGAGGAAGGTTTATGCTACAGTTAGTAGAAATAATCAAAACTATGAGTAACAGATTCTAACATCTTCATTTAAGCACATCCCTATCTGTTAACCAATATTGCTATCGTCTTGAAAAGTTATATTTACGCGGAAGACCCCACTAAAAGGTGCTGAGAGCCATCAGATGTTATGAACTTCTTTTAATGAGAGCAAAACGATCAAAAGCGAGTTTGACTTACCATATCAATTGATAGACGCATGCAGAAGGCTCATGAATTTGATTTTTTCTTTTTGTCTCAGCAACGCAGAGAGATTCTCCTCTGCAACACTGCCTCTGCTGGCCATGCAATATAATCTGCAGATGGAAAACTCCACCGTTAGTCCATTATTAGAACTTGAATATTTACAAACTAAAGAAAAAAGTACCAAATAAAATTATTGTCATAAAGCGTTAATTAGTACAATAGTCTGTAATCTTGTGAAAATTCAAAGTTCACTACAAATTCTATTCTCCATTTTAATTTCAACCTAGCACACTTCTCTCAATCCTATGCCTCATTTGCTACCACTCTCTACACAACTCTAGCACCTATATGAGGAGGTAGATAGAAAGATCTCTTTAGCAAGCCAAGTGACAGCGTACCCATCTCACTAGAATTCTTTTAGGTTATGGTACAGCAATAGCAATTCAGTGATCTGATAAGTTAAGGGAGGAAGGTTTATGCTACAGTTAGTAGAAATAATCAAAACTATGAGTAACAGATTCTAACATCTTCATTTAAGCACATCCCTATCTGTTAACCAATATTGCTATCGTCTTGAAAAGTTATATTTATGCGGAAGACCCCACTAAAAGGTCATGAGAGCCATCAGATGTTATGAACTTCTTTTAATGAGAGCTAAACGATCAAAAGTGAGTTTGACTTACCATATCAATTGATAGACGCATGCAGAAGGCTGATGAATTTGATTTTTTCTTTTTGTCTCAGCAACGCAGAGAGATTCTCCTCTGCAACACTGCCTCTGCTGGCCATGCAATTTAATCTGCAGATGGAAAACGCCACCGTTAGTCCATTATTAGAACTTGAATATTTCCAAACTAAAGAAAAAACTACCAAATAGAATTATTTTCATAAAGCGTTAATTAGTACAATAGAGTCTGTAATCTTGTGAAAATTCAAAGTTCACTACAAATTCTATTCTCCATTTTAATTTCAACATAGCACACTTCTCTCAATCCTATGCCTCATTTGCTACCACTCTCTACACAACTCTAGCACCTATATGAGGAGGTAGATAGAAAGATCTCTTTAGCAAGCCAATGACAGCGTACCCATCTCACTAGAATTCTTTTAGGTTATGGTACACCAATAGCAATTCAGTGATCTGATAAGTTAAGGGAGGAAGGTTTATGCTACAGTTAGTAGAAATAATCAAAACTATGAGTAACAGATTCTAACATCTTCATTTAAGCACATCCCTATCTGTTAACCAATATTGCTATTGTCTTGAAAAGTTATATTTATGCGGAAGACCCCACTAAAAGGTCATGAGAGCCATCAGATGTTATGAACTTCTTTTAATGAGAGCTAAGCGATCAAAAGCGAGTTTGACTTACCATATCAATTGATAGACGCATGCAGAAGGCTGATGAATTTGATTTTTTCTTTTTGTCTCAGCAACGCAGAGAGATTCTCCTCTGCAACACTGCCTCTGCTGGCCATGCAATATAATCTGCAGATGGAAAACTCCACCATTAGTCCATTATTAGAACTTGAATAATTCCAAAGTAAAGAAAAAACTACCAAATAAAATTATTTTCATAAAGTGTTAATTAGTACAATAGAGTCTGTAATCTTGTGAAAATTCAAAGTTCACTACAAATTCTATTCTCCATTTTAATTTCAACCTAGCACACTTCTCTCAATCCTATGCCTCATTTGCTACCACTCTCTACACAACTCTAGCACCTATATGAGGAGGTAGATAGAAAGATCTCTTTAGCAAGCCAAGTGACAGCGTACCCATCTCACTAGAATTCTTTTAGGTTATGGTACACCAATAGCAATTCAATGATCTGATAAGTTAAGGGAGGAAGGTTTATGCTACAGTTAGTAGAAATAATCAAAACTATGAGTAACAGATTCTAACATCTTCATTTAAGCACATCCCTATCTGTTAACCAATATTGCTATCGTCTTGAAAAGTTATATTTATGCGGAAGACCCCACTAAAAGGTCATGAGAGCCATCAGATGTTATGAACTTCTTTTAATGAGAGCTAAACGATCAAAAGCGAGTTTGACTTACCACATCAATTGATAGACGCATGCAGAAGGCTGATGAATTTGATTTTTTCTTTTTGTCTCAGCAACGCAGAGAGATTCTCCTCTGCAACACTGCCTCTGCTGGCCATGCAATATAATCTGCAGATGGAAAACTCCACCATTAGTCCATTATTAGAACTTGAATATTTCCAAACTAAAGAAAAAACTACCAAATAAAATTATTTTCATAAAGCGTTAATTAGTACAATAGAGTCTGTAATCTTGTGAAAATTCAAAGTTAACTACAAATTCTATTCTCCATTTTAATTTCAACCTAGCACACTTCTCTAAATCCTATGCCTCATTTGCTACCACTCTCTACACAACTCTAGCACCTATATGAGGAGCTAGATAGAAAGATCTCTTTAGCAAGCCAAGTGACAGCGTAGCGTACCCTTCTCACTAGAATTCTTTTAGGTTATGGTACACCAATAGCAATTCAGGGATCTGATAAGTTAAGGGAGGAAGGTTTATGCTACAGTTGGTAGAAATGATCAAAACTATGAGTAACAGATTCTAACATCTTCATTTAAGCACATCCCTATCTGTTAACCAATATTGATATGGTCTTGAAAAGTTATATTTATGCGGAAGACCCCGCTAAAAGGTCCTGAGAGCCATCAGATGTTATGAACTTCTTTTAATGAGAGCAAAACGATCAAAAGCGAGTTTGACTTACCATATCAATTGATAGAGGCATGCAGAAGGCTGATGAATTAGATTTTTTCTTTTTGTCTCAGCAACGCAGAGAGATTCTCCTCTGCAACACTGCCTCTGCTGGCCATGCAATATAATCTGCAGATGGAAAACTCCACCATTAGTCCATTATTAGAACTTGAATATTTCCAAACTAAAGAAAAAACTACCAAATAAAATTATTTTCATAAAGCGTTAATTAGTACAATAGAGTCTGTAATCTTGTAAAAATTCAAAGTTCACTACAAATTCTATTCTCCATTTTAATTTCAACCTAGCACACTTCTCTCAATCCTATGCCTCATTTGCTACCACTCTCTACACAACTCTAGCACCTATATGAGGAGGTAGATAGAAAGATCTCTTTAGCAAGCCAAGTGACAGCGTACCCATCTCACTAGAATTCTTTTAGGTTATGGTACACCAATAGCAATTCAGTGATCTGATAAGTTAAGGGAGGAAGGTTTATGCTACAGTTAGTAGAAATAATCAAAACTATGAGTAACAGATTCTAACACATTCATTTAAGCACATCCCTATCTGTTAACCAATATTGATATGGTCTTGAAAAGTTATATTTATGCGGAAGACCCCACTAAAAGGTCATGAGAGCCATCAGATGTTATGAACTTCTTTTAATGAGAGCTAAACGATCAAAAGCGAGTTTGACTTACCATATCAATTGATAGACGCATGCAGAAGGCTGATGCATTTGATTTTTTCTTTTTGTCTCAGCAACGCAGAGAGATTCTCCTCTGCAACACTGCCTCTGCTGGCCATGCAATATAACCTGCAGATGGAAAACTCCACCGTTAGTCCATTATTAGAACTTGAATATTTACAAACTAAAGAAAAAAGTACCAAATAAAATTATTGTCATAAAGCGTTAATTAGTACAATAGTCTGTAATCTTGTGAAAATTCAAAGTTCACTACAAATTCTATTCTCCATTTTAATTTCAACCTAGCACACTTCTCTCAATCCTATGCCTCATTTGCTACCACTCTCTACACAACTCTAGCACCTATATGAGGAGGTAGATAGAAAGATCTCTTTAGCAAGCCAAGTGACAGCGTACCCATCTCACTAGAATTCTTTTAGGTTATGGTACAGCAATAGCAATTCAGTGATCTGATAAGTTAAGGGAGGAAGGTTTATGCTACAGTTAGTAGAAATAATCAAAACTATGAGTAACAGATTCTAACATCTTCATTTAAGCACATCCCTATCTGTTAACCAATATTGCTATCGTCTTGAAAAGTTATATTTATGCGGAAGACCCCACTAAAAGGTCATGAGAGCCATCAGATGTTATGAACTTCTTTTAATGAGAGCTAAACGATCAAAAGTGAGTTTGACTTACCATATCAATTGATAGACGCATGCAGAAGGCTGATGAATTTGATTTTTTCTTTTTGTCTCAGCAACGCAGAGAGATTCTCCTCTGCAACACTGCCTCTGCTGGCCATGCAATTTAATCTGCAGATGGAAAACGCCACCGTTAGTCCATTATTAGAACTTGAATATTTCCAAACTAAAGAAAAAACTACCAAATAGAATTATTTTCATAAAGCGTTAATTAGTACAATAGAGTCTGTAATCTTGTGAAAATTCAAAGTTCACTACAAATTCTATTCTCCATTTTAATTTCAACATAGCACACTTCTCTCAATCCTATGCCTCATTTGCTACCACTCTCTACACAACTCTAGCACCTATATGAGGAGGTAGATAGAAAGATCTCTTTAGCAAGCCAATGACAGCGTACCCATCTCACTAGAATTCTTTTAGGTTATGGTACACCAATAGCAATTCAGTGATCTGATAAGTTAAGGGAGGAAGGTTTATGCTACAGTTAGTAGAAATAATCAAAACTATGAGTAACAGATTCTAACATCTTCATTTAAGCACATCCCTATCTGTTAACCAATATTGCTATTGTCTTGAAAAGTTATATTTATGCGGAAGACCCCACTAAAAGGTCATGAGAGCCATCAGATGTTATGAACTTCTTTTAATGAGAGCTAAGCGATCAAAAGCGAGTTTGACTTACCATATCAATTGATAGACGCATGCAGAAGGCTGATGAATTTGATTTTTTCTTTTTGTCTCAGCAACGCAGAGAGATTCTCCTCTGCAACACTGCCTCTGCTGGCCATGCAATATAATCTGCAGATGGAAAACTCCACCATTAGTCCATTATTAGAACTTGAATAATTCCAAAGTAAAGAAAAAACTACCAAATAAAATTATTTTCATAAAGTGTTAATTAGTACAATAGAGTCTGTAATCTTGTGAAAATTCAAAGTTCACTACAAATTCTATTCTCCATTTTAATTTCAACCTAGCACACTTCTCTCAATCCTATGCCTCATTTGCTACCACTCTCTACACAACTCTAGCACCTATATGAGGAGGTAGATAGAAAGATCTCTTTAGCAAGCCAAGTGACAGCGTACCCATCTCACTAGAATTCTTTTAGGTTATGGTACACCAATAGCAATTCAATGATCTGATAAGTTAAGGGAGGAAGGTTTATGCTACAGTTAGTAGAAATAATCAAAACTATGAGTAACAGATTCTAACATCTTCATTTAAGCACATCCCTATCTGTTAACCAATATTGCTATCGTCTTGAAAAGTTATATTTATGCGGAAGACCCCACTAAAAGGTCATGAGAGCCATCAGATGTTATGAACTTCTTTTAATGAGAGCTAAACGATCAAAAGCGAGTTTGACTTACCACATCAATTGATAGACGCATGCAGAAGGCTGATGAATTTGATTTTTTCTTTTTGTCTCAGCAACGCAGAGAGATTCTCCTCTGCAACACTGCCTCTGCTGGCCATGCAATATAATCTGCAGATGGAAAACTCCACCATTAGTCCATTATTAGAACTTGAATATTTCCAAACTAAAGAAAAAACTACCAAATAAAATTATTTTCATAAAGCGTTAATTAGTACAATAGAGTCTGTAATCTTGTGAAAATTCAAAGTTAACTACAAATTCTATTCTCCATTTTAATTTCAACCTAGCACACTTCTCTAAATCCTATGCCTCATTTGCTACCACTCTCTACACAACTCTAGCACCTATATGAGGAGCTAGATAGAAAGATCTCTTTAGCAAGCCAAGTGACAGCGTAGCGTACCCTTCTCACTAGAATTCTTTTAGGTTATGGTACACCAATAGCAATTCAGGGATCTGATAAGTTAAGGGAGGAAGGTTTATGCTACAGTTAGTAGAAATGATCAAAACTATGAGTAACAGATTCTAACATCTTCATTTAAGCACATCCCTATCTGTTAACCAATATTGATATGGTCTTGAAAAGTTATATTTATGCGGAAGACCCCGCTAAAAGGTCCTGAGAGCCATCAGATGTTATGAACTTCTTTTAATGAGAGCAAAACGATCAAAAGCGAGTTTGACTTACCATATCAATTGATAGAGGCATGCAGAAGGCTGATGAATTAGATTTTTTCTTTTTGTCTCAGCAACGCAGAGAGATTCTCCTCTGCAACACTGCCTCTGCTGGCCATGCAATATAATCTGCAGATGGAAAACTCCACCATTAGTCCATTATTAGAACTTGAATATTTCCAAACTAAAGAAAAAACTACCAAATAAAATTATTTTCATAAAGCGTTAATTAGTACAATAGAGTCTGTAATCTTGTAAAAATTCAAAGTTCACTACAAATTCTATTCTCCATTTTAATTTCAACCTAGCACACTTCTCTCAATCCTATGCCTCATTTGCTACCACTCTCTACACAACTCTAGCACCTATATGAGGAGGTAGATAGAAAGATCTCTTTAGCAAGCCAAGTGACAGCGTACCCATCTCACTAGAATTCTTTTAGGTTATGGTACACCAATAGCAATTCAGTGATCTGATAAGTTAAGGGAGGAAGGTTTTTGCTACAGTTAGTAGAAATAATCAAAACTATGAGTAACAGATTCTAACACATTCATTTAAGCACATCCCTATCTGTTAACCAATATTGATATGATCTTGAAAAGTTATATTTATGCGGAAGACCCCACTAAAAGGTCATGAGAGCCATCAGATGTTATGAACTTCTTTTAATGAGAGCTAAACGATCAAAAGCGAGTTTGACTTACCATATCAATTGATAGACGCATGCAGAAGGCTGATGCATTTGATTTTTTCTTTTTGTCTCAGCAACGCAGAGAGATTCTCCTCTGCAACACTGCCTCTGCTGGCCATGCAATATAACCTGCAGATGGAAAACTCCACCGTTAGTCCATTATTAGAACTTGAATATTTCCAAACTAAAGAAAAAACTACCAAATAAAATTAGTTTCATAAAGCGTTAATTAGTACAATAGTCTGTAATCTTGTGAAAATTCAAAGTTCACTACAAATTCTATTCTCCATTTTAATTTCAACCTAGCACACTTCTCTCAATCCTATGCCTCATTTGCTACCACTCTCTACACAACTCTAGCACCTATATGAGGAGGTAGATAGAAAGATCTCTTTAGCAAGCCAAGTGACAGCGTACCCATCTCACTAGAATTCTTTTAGGTTATGGTACAGCAATAGCAATTCAGTGATCTGATAAGTTAAGGGAGGAAGGTTTATGCTACAGTTAGTAGAAATAATCAAAACTATGAGTAACAGATTCTAACATCTTCATTTAAGCACATCCCTATCTGTTAACCAATATTGCTATCGTCTTGAAAAGTTATATTTATGCGGAAGACCCCACTAAAAGGTCATGAGAGCCATCAGATGTTATGAACTTCTTTTAATGAGAGCTAAACGATCAAAAGTGAGTTTGACTTACCATATCAATTGATAGACGCATGCAGAAGGCTGATGAATTTGATTTTTTCTTTTTGTCTCAGCAACGCAGAGAGATTCTCCTCTGCAACACTGCCTCTGCTGGCCATGCAATTTAATCTGCAGATGGAAAACGCCACCGTTAGTCCATTATTAGAACTTGAATATTTCCAAACTAAAGAAAAAACTACCAAATAGAATTATTTTCATAAAGCGTTAATTAGTACAATAGAGTCTGTAATCTTGTGAAAATTCAAAGTTCACTACAAATTCTATTCTCCATTTTAATTTCAACATAGCACACTTCTCTCAATCCTATGCCTCATTTGCTACCACTCTCTACACAACTCTAGCACCTATATGAGGAGGTAGATAGAAAGATCTCTTTAGCAAGCCAATGACAGCGTACCCATCTCACTAGAATTCTTTTAGGTTATGGTACACCAATAGCAATTCAGTGATCTGATAAGTTAAGGGAGGAAGGTTTATGCTACAGTTAGTAGAAATAATCAAAACTATGAGTAACAGATTCTAACATCTTCATTTAAGCACATCCCTATCTGTTAACCAATATTGCTATTGTCTTGAAAAGTTATATTTATGCGGAAGACCCCACTAAAAGGTCATGAGAGCCATCAGATGTTATGAACTTCTTTTAATGAGAGCTAAGCGATCAAAAGCGAGTTTGACTTACCATATCAATTGATAGACGCATGCAGAAGGCTGATGAATTTGATTTTTTCTTTTTGTCTCAGCAACGCAGAGAGATTCTCCTCTGCAACACTGCCTCTGCTGGCCATGCAATATAATCTGCAGATGGAAAACTCCACCATTAGTCCATTATTAGAACTTGAATAATTCCAAAGTAAAGAAAAAACTACCAAATAAAATTATTTTCATAAAGTGTTAATTAGTACAATAGAGTCTGTAATCTTGTGAAAATTCAAAGTTCACTACAAATTCTATTCTCCATTTTAATTTCAACCTAGCACACTTCTCTCAATCCTATGCCTCATTTGCTACCACTCTCTACACAACTCTAGCACCTATATGAGGAGGTAGATAGAAAGATCTCTTTAGCAAGCCAAGTGACAGCGTACCCATCTCACTAGAATTCTTTTAGGTTATGGTACACCAATAGCAATTCAGTGATCTGATAAGTTAAGGGAGGAAGGTTTATGCTACAGTTAGTAGAAATAATCAAAACTATGAGTAACAGATTCTAACATCTTCATTTAAGCACATCCCTATCTGTTAACCAATATTGCTATCGTCTTGAAAAGTTATATTTATGCGGAAGACCCCACTAAAAGGTCATGAGAGCCATCAGATGTTATGAACTTCTTTTAATGAGAGCTAAACGATCAAAAGAGAGTTTGACTTACCACATCAATTGATAGACGCATGCAGAAGGCTGATGAATTTGATTTTTTCTTTTTGTCTCAGCAACGCAGAGAGATTCTCCTCTGCAACACTGCCTCTGCTGGCCATGCAATATAATCTGCAGATGGAAAACTCCACCATTAGTCCATTATTAGAACTTGAATATTTCCAAACTAAAGAAAAAACTACCAAATAAAATTATTTTCATAAAGCGTTAATTAGTACAATAGAGTCTGTAATCTTGTGAAAATTCAAAGTTAACTACAAATTCTATTCTCCATTTTAATTTCAACCTAGCACACTTCTCTAAATCCTATGCCTCATTTGCTACCACTCTCTACACAACTCTAGCACCTATATGAGGAGCTAGATAGAAAGATCTCTTTAGCAAGCCAAGTGACAGCGTAGCGTACCCTTCTCACTAGAATTCTTTTAGGTTATGGTACACCAATAGCAATTCAGGGATCTGATAAGTTAAGGGAGGAAGGTTTATGCTACAGTTAGTAGAAATGATCAAAACTATGAGTAACAGATTCTAACATCTTCATTTAAGCACATCCCTATCTGTTAACCAATATTGATATGGTCTTGAAAAGTTATATTTATGCGGAAGACCCCGCTAAAAGGTCCTGAGAGCCATCAGATGTTATGAACTTCTTTTAATGAGAGCAAAACGATCAAAAGCGAGTTTGACTTACCATATCAATTGATAGAGGCATGCAGAAGGCTGATGAATTAGATTTTTTCTTTTTGTCTCAGCAACGCAGAGAGATTCTCCTCTGCAACACTGCCTCTGCTGGCCATGCAATATAATCTGCAGATGGAAAACTCCACCATTAGTCCATTATTAGAACTTGAATATTTCCAAACTAAAGAAAAAACTACCAAATAAAATTATTTTCATAAAGCGTTAATTAGTACAATAGAGTCTGTAATCTTGTAAAAATTCAAAGTTCACTACAAATTCTATTCTCCATTTTAATTTCAACCTAGCACACTTCTCTCAATCCTATGCCTCATTTGCTACCACTCTCTACACAACTCTAGCACCTATATGAGGAGGTAGATAGAAAGATCTCTTTAGCAAGCCAAGTGACAGCGTACCCATCTCACTAGAATTCTTTTAGGTTATGGTACACCAATAGCAATTCAGTGATCTGATAAGTTAAGGGAGGAAGGTTTATGCTACAGTTAGTAGAAATAATCAAAACTATGAGTAACAGATTCTAACACATTCATTTAAGCACATCCCTATCTGTTAACCAATATTGATATGGTCTTGAAAAGTTATATTTATGCGGAAGACCCCACTAAAAGGTCATGAGAGCCATCAGATGTTATGAACTTCTTTTAATGAGAGCTAAACGATCAAAAGCGAGTTTGACTTACCATATCAATTGATAGACGCATGCAGAAGGCTGATGCATTTGATTTTTTCTTTTTGTCTCAGCAACGCAGAGAGATTCTCCTCTGCAACACTGCCTCTGCTGGCCATGCAATATAACCTGCAGATGGAAAACTCCACCGTTAGTCCATTATTAGAACTTGAATATTTCCAAACTAAAGAAAAAACTACCAAATAAAATTAGTTTCATAAAGCGTTAATTAGTACAATAGAGTCTGTAGTCTTGTGAAAATTCAAAGTTCACTACAAATTCTATTCTCCATTTTAATTTCAACCTAGCACACTTTTCTCAATCCTATGCCTCATTTGCTACCACTCTCTACACAACTCTAGCACCTATAAGAGGAGGTAGATAGAAAGATCTCTTTAGCAAGCCAAGTGACAGCGTACCCATCTCACTAGAATTCTTTTAGGTTATGGTACACCAATATCAATTCAATGATCTGATAAGTTAAATGAGGAAGGTTTATGCTACAGTTAGTAGAAATAATCAAAACTATGAGTAACAGATTCTAACATCTTCAATTAAGCACATCCCTATCTGTTAACCAATATTGCTATCGTCTTGAAAAGTTATATTTATGCGGAAGACCCCACTAAAAGGTCCTGAGAGCCATCAGATGTTATGAACTTCTTTTAATGAGAGCAACAGGATCAAAAGCGAGTTTGACTTACCATATCAATTGATAGAGGCATTCAGAAGGCTGATGAATTTGATTTTTTCTTTTTGTCTCAGCAACGCAGAGAGATTCTCCTCTGCAACACTGCCTCTGCTGGCCATGCAATTTAATCTGCAGATGGAAAACGCCACCGTTAGTCCATTATTAGAACTTGAATATTTCCAAACTAAAGAAAAAACTACCACATAAAATTATTTTCATAAAGCGTTAATTAGTACAATAGAGTCTGTAATCTTGTGAAAATTCAAAGTTAACTACAAATTCTATTCTCCATTTTAATTTCAACCTAGCACACTTCTCTCAATCCTATGCCTCATTTGCTACCACTCTCTACACAACTCTAGCACCTATATGAGGAGGTAGATAGAAAGATCTCTTTAGCAAGCCAAGTGACAGCGTAGCGTACCCTTCTCACTAGAATTCTTTTAGGTTATGGTACACTAATAGCAATTCAGGGATCTGATAAGTTAAGGGAGGAAGGTTTATGCTACAGTTAGTAGAAATGATCAAAACTATGAGTAACAGATTCTAACATCTTCATTTAAGCACATCCCTATCTGTTAACCAATATTGATATGGTCTTGAAAAGTTATATTTATGCGGAAGACCCCACTAAAAGGTCCTGAGAGCCATCAGATGTTATGAACTTCTTTTAATGAGAGCAAAACGATCAAAAGCGAGTTTGACTTACCATATCAATTGATAGAGGCATGCAGAAGGCTGATGAATTAGATTTTTTCTTTTTGTCTCAGCAACGCAGAGAGATTCTCCTCTGCAACACTGCCTCTGCTGGCCATGCAATATAATCTGCAGATGGAGAACTCCACCATTAGTCCATTATTAGAACTTGAATATTCCCAAACTAAAGAAAAAACTACCAAATAAAATTATTTTCATAAAGCGTTAATTAGTACAATAGAGTCTGTAATCTTGTGAAAATTCAAAGTTCACTACAAATTCTATTCTCCATTTTAATTTCAACCTAGCACACTTCTCTCAATCCTATGCCTCATTTGCCACCACTCTCTACACAACTCTAGCACCTATATGAGGAGGTAGATAGAAAGATCTCTTTAGCAAGCCAAGTGACAGCGTAGCCATCTCACTAGAATTCTTTTAGGTTATGGTACACCAATAGCAATTCAGTGATCTGATAAGTTAAGGGAGGAAGGTTTATGCTACAGTTAGTAGAAATAATCAAAACTATGAGTAACAGATTCTAACATCTTCATTTAAGCACATCCCTATCTGTTAACCAATATTGCTATCGTCTTGAAAAGTTATATTTATGCGGAAGACCCCACTAAAAGGTGCTGAGAGCCATCAGATGTTATGAACTTCTTTTAATGAGAGCAAAACGATCAAAAGCGAGTTTGACTTACCATGACAATTGATAGACGCATGCAGAAGGCTGATGATTTTGATCTTTTCTTTTTGTCTCAGCAACGCAGAGAGATTCTCCTCTGCAACACTGCCTCTGCTGGCCATGCAATTTAATCTGCAGATGGAAAACGCCACCGTTAGTCCATTATTAGAACTTGAATATTTCCAAACTAAAGAAAAAACTACCAAATAAAATTATTTTCATAAAGCGTTAATTAGTACAATAGAGTCTGTAATCTTGTGAAAATTCAAAGTTAACTACAAATTCTATTCTCCATTTTAATTTCAACCTAGCACACTTCTCTCAATCATATGCCTCATTTGCTACCACTCTCTACACAACTCTAGCACCTATATGAGGAGGTAGATAGAAAGATCTCTTTAGCAAGCCAAGTGACAGCGTAGCATACCCTTCTCACTAGAATTCTTTTAGGTTATGGTACACCAAAAGCAATTCAGTGATCTGATAAGTTAAGGGAGGAAGGTTTATGCTACAGTTAGTAGAAATAATCAAAACTATGAGTAACAGATTCTAACATCTTCATTTAAGCACATCCCTATCTGTTAACCAATATTGCTATCGTCTTGAAAAGTTATATTTATGCGGGAGTCGCCACTAAAAGGTCCTGAGAGCCATCAGATGTTATGAACTTCTATTAATGAGAGCAAAACGATCAAAAACCAGTTTGACTTACCATATCAATTGATAGAGGCATGCAGAAGGCTGATGAATTAGATTTTTTCTTCTTGTCTCAGCAACGCAGAGAGATTCTCCTCTGCAACACTGCCTCTGCTGGCCATGCAATATAATCTGCAGATGGAAAACTCCACCATTAGTCCATTATTATAACTTGAATATTCCCAAACTAAAGAAAAAACTACCAAATAAAATTATTTTCATAAAGCGTTAATTAGTACAATAGAGTCTGAAATCTTGTGAAAATTCAAAGTTCACTACAAATTCTATTCTCCATTTTAATTTCAACCTAGCACACTTCTCTCAATCCTATGCCTCATTTGCTACCACTCTCTACACAACTCTAGCACCTATATGAGGAGGTAGATAGAAAGATCTCTTTAGCAAGCCAAGTGACAGCGTAGCCATCTCACTAGAATTCTTTTAGGTTATGGTACACCAATAGCAATTCAGTGATCTGATAAGTTAAGGGAGGAAGGTTTATGCTACAGTTAGTAGAAATAATCAAAACTATGAGTAACAGATTCTAACATCTTCATTTAAGCACATCCCTATCTGTTAACCAATATTGCTATCGTCTTGAAAAGTTATATTTATGCGGAAGACCCCACTAAAAGGTGCTGAGAGCCATCAGATGTTATGAACTTCTTTTAATGAGAGCAAAACGATCAAAAGCGAGTTTGACTTACCATATCAATTGATAGACGCATGCAGAAGGCTGATGAATTTGATTTTTTCTTTTTGTCTCAGCAACGCAGAGAGATTCTCCTCTGCAACACTGCCTCTGCTGGCCATGCAATATAATCTGCAGATGGAAAACTCCACCGTTAGTCCATTATTAGAACTTGAATATTTACAAACTAAAGAAAAAAGTACCAAATAAAATTATTGTCATAAAGCGTTAATTAGTACAATAGTCTGTAATCTTGTGAAAATTCAAAGTTCACTACAAATTCTATTCTCCATTTTAATTTCAACCTAGCACACTTCTCTCAATCCTATGCCTCATTTGCTACCACTCTCTACACAACTCTAGCACCTATATGAGGAGGTAGATAGAAAGATCTCTTTAGCAAGCCAAGTGACAGCGTACCCATCTCACTAGAATTCTTTTAGGTTATGGTACAGCAATAGCAATTCAGTGATCTGATAAGTTAAGGGAGGAAGGTTTATGCTACAGTTAGTAGAAATAATCAAAACTATGAGTAACAGATTCTAACATCTTCATTTAAGCACATCCCTATCTGTTAACCAATATTGCTATCGTCTTGAAAAGTTATATTTATGCGGAAGACCCCACTAAAAGGTCATGAGAGCCATCAGATGTTATGAACTTCTTTTAATGAGAGCTAAACGATCAAAAGTGAGTTTGACTTACCATATCAATTGATAGACGCATGCAGAAGGCTGATGAATTTGATTTTTTCTTTTTGTCTCAGCAACGCAGAGAGATTCTCCTCTGCAACACTGCCTCTGCTGGCCATGCAATTTAATCTGCAGATGGAAAACGCCACCGTTAGTCCATTATTAGAACTTGAATATTTCCAAACTAAAGAAAAAACTACCAAATAGAATTATTTTCATAAAGCGTTAATTAGTACAATAGAGTCTGTAATCTTGTGAAAATTCAAAGTTCACTACAAATTCTATTCTCCATTTTAATTTCAACATAGCACACTTCTCTCAATCCTATGCCTCATTTGCTACCACTCTCTACACAACTCTAGCACCTATATGAGGAGGTAGATAGAAAGATCTCTTTAGCAAGCCAATGACAGCGTACCCATCTCACTAGAATTCTTTTAGGTTATGGTACACCAATAGCAATTCAGTGATCTGATAAGTTAAGGGAGGAAGGTTTATGCTACAGTTAGTAGAAATAATCAAAACTATGAGTAACAGATTCTAACATCTTCATTTAAGCACATCCCTATCTGTTAACCAATATTGATATGGTCTTGAAAAGTTATATTTATGCGGAAGACCCCACTAAAAGGTCCTGAGAGCCATCAGATGTTATGAACTTCTTTTAATGAGAGCAAAACGATCAAAAGCGAGTTTGACTTACCATATCAATTGATAGAGGCATGCAGAAGGCTGATGAATTAGATTTTTTCTTTTTGTCTCAGCAACGCAGAGAGATTCTCCTCTGCAACACTGCCTCTGCTGGCCATGCAATATAATCTGCAGATGGAGAACTCCACCATTAGTCCATTATTAGAACTTGAATATTCCCAAACTAAAGAAAAAACTACCAAATAAAATTATTTTCATAAAGCGTTAATTAGTACAATAGAGTCTGTAATCTTGTGAAAATTCAAAGTTCACTACAAATTCTATTCTCCATTTTAATTTCAACCTAGCACACTTCTCTCAATCCTATGCCTCATTTGCCACCACTCTCTACACAACTCTAGCACCTATATGAGGAGGTAGATAGAAAGATCTCTTTAGCAAGCCAAGTGACAGCGTAGCCATCTCACTAGAATTCTTTTAGGTTATGGTACACCAATAGCAATTCAGTGATCTGATAAGTTAAGGGAGGAAGGTTTATGCTACAGTTAGTAGAAATAATCAAAACTATGAGTAACAGATTCTAACATCTTCATTTAAGCACATCCCTATCTGTTAACCAATATTGCTATCGTCTTGAAAAGTTATATTTATGCGGAAGACCCCACTAAAAGGTGCTGAGAGCCATCAGATGTTATGAACTTCTTTTAATGAGAGCAAAACGATCAAAAGCGAGTTTGACTTACCATGACAATTGATAGACGCATGCAGAAGGCTGATGATTTTGATCTTTTCTTTTTGTCTCAGCAACGCAGAGAGATTCTCCTCTGCAACACTGCCTCTGCTGGCCATGCAATTTAATCTGCAGATGGAAAACGCCACCGTTAGTCCATTATTAGAACTTGAATATTTCCAAACTAAAGAAAAAACTACCAAATAAAATTATTTTCATAAAGCGTTAATTAGTACAATAGAGTCTGTAATCTTGTGAAAATTCAAAGTTAACTACAAATTCTATTCTCCATTTTAATTTCAACCTAGCACACTTCTCTCAATCATATGCCTCATTTGCTACCACTCTCTACACAACTCTAGCACCTATATGAGGAGGTAGATAGAAAGATCTCTTTAGCAAGCCAAGTGACAGCGTAGCGTACCCTTCTCACTAGAATTCTTTTAGGTTATGGTACACCAAAAGCAATTCAGTGATCTGATAAGTTAAGGGAGGAAGGTTTATGCTACAGTTAGTAGAAATAATCAAAACTATGAGTAACAGATTCTAACATCTTCATTTAAGCACATCCCTATCTGTTAACCAATATTGCTATCGTCTTGAAAAGTTATATTTATGCGGGAGTCGCCACTAAAAGGTCCTGAGAGCCATCAGATGTTATGAACTTCTATTAATGAGAGCAAAACGATCAAAAACCAGTTTGACTTACCATATCAATTGATAGAGGCATGCAGAAGGCTGATGAATTAGATTTTTTCTTCTTGTCTCAGCAACGCAGAGAGATTCTCCTCTGCAACACTGCCTCTGCTGGCCATGCAATATAATCTGCAGATGGAAAACTCCACCATTAGTCCATTATTATAACTTGAATATTCCCAAACTAAAGAAAAAACTACCAAATAAAATTATTTTCATAAAGCGTTAATTAGTACAATAGAGTCTGAAATCTTGTGAAAATTCAAAGTTCACTACAAATTCTATTCTCCATTTTAATTTCAACCTAGCACACTTCTCTCAATCCTATGCCTCATTTGCTACCACTCTCTACACAACTCTAGCACCTATATGAGGAGGTAGATAGAAAGATCTCTTTAGCAAGCCAAGTGACAGCGTAGCCATCTCACTAGAATTCTTTTAGGTTATGGTACACCAATAGCAATTCAGTGATCTGATAAGTTAAGGGAGGAAGGTTTATGCTACAGTTAGTAGAAATAATCAAAACTATGAGTAACAGATTCTAACATCTTCATTTAAGCACATCCCTATCTGTTAACCAATATTGCTATCGTCTTGAAAAGTTATATTTATGCGGAAGACCCCACTAAAAGGTGCTGAGAGCCATCAGATGTTATGAACTTCTTTTAATGAGAGCAAAACGATCAAAAGCGAGTTTGACTTACCATATCAATTGATAGACGCATGCAGAAGGCTGATGAATTTGATTTTTTCTTTTTGTCTCAGCAACGCAGAGAGATTCTCCTCTGCAACACTGCCTCTGCTGGCCATGCAATATAATCTGCAGATGGAAAACTCCACCGTTAGTCCATTATTAGAACTTGAATATTTACAAACTAAAGAAAAAAGTACCAAATAAAATTATTGTCATAAAGCGTTAATTAGTACAATAGTCTGTAATCTTGTGAAAATTCAAAGTTCACTACAAATTCTATTCTCCATTTTAATTTCAACCTAGCACACTTCTCTCAATCCTATGCCTCATTTGCTACCACTCTCTACACAACTCTAGCACCTATATGAGGAGGTAGATAGAAAGATCTCTTTAGCAAGCCAAGTGACAGCGTACCCATCTCACTAGAATTCTTTTAGGTTATGGTACAGCAATAGCAATTCAGTGATCTGATAAGTTAAGGGAGGAAGGTTTATGCTACAGTTAGTAGAAATAATCAAAACTATGAGTAACAGATTCTAACATCTTCATTTAAGCACATCCCTATCTGTTAACCAATATTGCTATCGTCTTGAAAAGTTATATTTATGCGGAAGACCCCACTAAAAGGTCATGAGAGCCATCAGATGTTATGAACTTCTTTTAATGAGAGCTAAACGATCAAAAGTGAGTTTGACTTACCATATCAATTGATAGACGCATGCAGAAGGCTGATGAATTTGATTTTTTCTTTTTGTCTCAGCAACGCAGAGAGATTCTCCTCTGCAACACTGCCTCTGCTGGCCATGCAATATAATCTGCAGATGGAAAACTCCACCATTAGTCCATTATTAGAACTTGAATAATTCCAAAGTAAAGAAAAAACTACCAAATAAAATTATTTTCATAAAGTGTTAATTAGTACAATAGAGTCTGTAATCTTGTGAAAATTCAAAGTTCACTACAAATTCTATTCTCCATTTTAATTTCAACCTAGCACACTTCTCTCAATCCTATGCCTCATTTGCTACCACTCTCTACACAACTCTAGCACCTATATGAGGAGGTAGATAGAAAGATCTCTTTAGCAAGCCAAGTGACAGCGTACCCATCTCACTAGAATTCTTTTAGGTTATGGTACACCAATAGCAATTCAGTGATCTGATAAGTTAAGGGAGGAAGGTTTATGCTACAGTTAGTAGAAATAATCAAAACTATGAGTAACAGATTCTAACATCTTCATTTAAGCACATCCCTATCTGTTAACCAATATTGCTATCGTCTTGAAAAGTTATATTTATGCGGAAGACCCCACTAAAAGGTCATGAGAGCCATCAGATGTTATGAACTTCTTTTAATGAGAGCTAAACGATCAAAAGCGAGTTTGACTTACCACATCAATTGATAGACGCATGCAGAAGGCTGATGAATTTGATTTTTTCTTTTTGTCTCAGCAACGCAGAGAGATTCTCCTCTGCAACACTGCCTCTGCTGGCCATGCAATATAATCTGCAGATGGAAAACTCCACCATTAGTCCATTATTAGAACTTGAATATTTCCAAACTAAAGAAAAAACTACCAAATAAAATTATTTTCATAAAGCGTTAATTAGTACAATAGAGTCTGTAATCTTGTGAAAATTCAAAGTTCACTACAAATTCTATTCTCCATTTTACTTTCAACCTAGCACACTTCTCTCAATCCTATGCCTCATTTGCTACCACTCTCTACACAACTCTAGCACCTATATGAGGAGGTAGATAGAAAGATCTCTTTAGCAAGCCAAGTGACAGCGTACCCATCTCACTAGAATTCTTTTAGGTTATGGTACACCAATAGCAATTCAGTGATCTGATAAGTTAAGGGAGGAAGGTTTATGCTACAGTTAGTAGAAATAATCAAAACTATGAGTAACAGATTCTAACACATTCATTTAAGCACATCCCTATCTGTTAACCAATATTGATATGGTCTTGAAAAGTTATATTTATGCGGAAGACCCCACTAAAAGGTCATGAGAGCCATCAGATGTTATGAACTTCTTTTAATGAGAGCTAAACGATCAAAAGCGAGTTTGACTTACCATATCAATTGATAGACGCATGCAGAAGGCTGATGCATTTGATTTTTTCTTTTTGTCTCAGCAACGCAGAGAGATTCTCCTCTGCAACACTGCCTCTGCTGGCCATGCAATATAACCTGCAGATGGAAAACTCCACCATTAGTCCATTATTAGAACTTGAATAATTCCAAAGTAAAGAAAAAACTACCAAATAAAATTATTTTCATAAAGTGTTAATTAGTACAATAGAGTCTGTAATCTTGTGAAAATTCAAAGTTCACTACAAATTCTATTCTCCATTTTAATTTCAACCTAGCACACTTCTCTCAATCCTATGCCTCATTTGCTACCACTCTCTACACAACTCTAGCACCTATATGAGGAGGTAGATAGAAAGATCTCTTTAGCAAGCCAAGTGACAGCGTACCCATCTCACTAGAATTCTTTTAGGTTATGGTACACCAATAGCAATTCAGTGATCTGATAAGTTAAGGGAGGAAGGTTTATGCTACAGTTAGTAGAAATAATCAAAACTATGAGTAACAGATTCTAACATCTTCATTTAAGCACATCCCTATCTGTTAACCAATATTGCTATCGTCTTGAAAAGTTATATTTATGCGGAAGACCCCACTAAAAGGTCATGAGAGCCATCAGATGTTATGAACTTCTTTTAATGAGAGCTAAACGATCAAAAGCGAGTTTGACTTACCACATCAATTGATAGACGCATGCAGAAGGCTGATGAATTTGATTTTTTCTTTTTGTCTCAGCAACGCAGAGAGATTCTCCTCTGCAACACTGCCTCTGCTGGCCATGCAATATAATCTGCAGATGGAAAACTCCACCATTAGTCCATTATTAGAACTTGAATATTTCCAAACTAAAGAAAAAACTACCAAATAAAATTATTTTCATAAAGCGTTAATTAGTACAATAGAGTCTGTAATCTTGTGAAAATTCAAAGTTCACTACAAATTCTATTCTCCATTTTAATTTCAACCTAGCACACTTCTCTCAATCCTATGCCTCATTTGCTACCACTCTCTACACAACTCTAGCACCTATATGAGGAGGTAGATAGAAAGATCTCTTTAGCAAGCCAAGTGACAGCGTACCCATCTCACTAGAATTCTTTTAGGTTATGGTACACCAATAGCAATTCAGTGATCTGATAAGTTAAGGGAGGAAGGTTTATGCTACAGTTAGTAGAAATAATCAAAACTATGAGTAACAGATTCTAACACATTCATTTAAGCACATCCCTATCTGTTAACCAATATTGATATGGTCTTGAAAAGTTATATTTATGCGGAAGACCCCACTAAAAGGTCATGAGAGCCATCAGATGTTATGAACTTCTTTTAATGAGAGCTAAACGATCAAAAGCGAGTTTGACTTACCATATCAATTGATAGACGCATGCAGAAGGCTGATGCATTTGATTTTTTCTTTTTGTCTCAGCAACGCAGAGAGATTCTCCTCTGCAACACTGCCTCTGCTGGCCATGCAATATAACCTGCAGATGGAAAACTCCACCGTTAGTCCATTATTAGAACTTGAATATTTCCAAACTAAAGAAAAAACTACCAAATAAAATTAGTTTCATAAAGCGTTAATTAGTACAATAGAGTCTGTAGTCTTGTGAAAATTCAAAGTTCACTACAAATTCTATTCTCCATTTTAATTTCAACCTAGCACACTTTTCTCAATCCTATGCCTCATTTGCTACCACTCTCTACACAACTCTAGCACCTATAAGAGGATGTAGATAGAAAGATCTCTTTAGCAAGCCAAGTAACAGCGTACCCATCTCACTAGAATTCTTTTAGGTTATGGTACACCAATAGCAATTCAGTGATCTGATAAGTTAAATGAAGAAGGTTTATGCTACAGTTAGTAGAAATAATCAAAACAATGAGTAACAGATTCTAACATCTTCAATTAAGCACATCCCTATCTGTTAACCAATATTGCTATCGTCTTGAAAAGTTATATTTATGCGGAAGACCCCACTAAAAGGTCCTGAGAGCCATCAGATGTTATGAACTTCTTTTAATGAGAGCAACAGGATCAAAAGCGAGTTTGACTTACCATATCAATTGATAGAGGCATTCAGAAGGCTGATGAATTTGATTTTTTCTTTTTGTCTCAGCAACGCAGAGAGATTCTCCTCTGCAACACTGCCTCTGCTGGCCATGCAATTTAATCTGCAGATGGAAAACGCCACCATTAGTCCATTATTAGAACTTGAATATTTCCAAACTAAAGAAAAAACTACCAAATAAAATTATTGTCATAAAGCGTTAATTAGTACAATAGTCTGTAATCTTGTGAAAATTCAAAGTTCACTACAAATTCTATTCTCCATTTTAATTTCAACCTAGCACACTTCTCTCAATCCTATGCCTCATTTGCTACCACTCTCTACACAACTCTAGCACCTATATGAGGAGGTAGATAGAAAGATCTCTTTAGCAAGCCAAGTGACAGCGTACCCATCTCACTAGAATTCTTTTAGGTTATGGTACACCAATAGCAATTCAGTGATCTGATAAGTTAAGGGAGGAAGGTTTATGCTACAGTTAGTAGAAATAATCAAAACTATGAGTAACAGATTCTAACATCTTCATTTAAGCACATCCCTATCTGTTAACCAATATTGCTATCGTCTTGAAAAGTTATATTTATGCGGAAGACCCCACTAAAAGGTCATGAGAGCCATCAGATGTTATGAACTTCTTTTAATGAGAGCTAAACGATCAAAAGTGAGTTTGACTTACCATATCAATTGATAGACGCATGCAGAAGGCTGATGAATTTGATTTTTTCTTTTTGTCTCAGCAACGCAGAGAGATTCTCCTCTGCAACACTGCCTCTGCTGGCCATGCAATTTAATCTGCAGATGGAAAACGCCACCGTTAGTCCATTATTAGAACTTGAATATTTCCAAACTAAAGAAAAAACTACCAAATAGAATTATTTTCATAAAGCGTTAATTAGTACAATAGAGTCTGTAATCTTGTGAAAATTCAAAGTTCACTACAAATTCTATTCTCCATTTTAAGTTCAACATAGCACACTTCTCTCAATCCTATGCCTCATTTGCTACCACTCTCTACACAACTCTAGCACCTATATGAGGAGGTAGATAGAAAGATCTCTTTAGCAAGCCAAGTGACAGCGTACCCATCTCACTAGAATTCTTTTAGGTTATGGTACACCAATAGCAATTCAGTGATCTGATAAGTTAAGGGAGGAAGGTTTATGCTACAGTTAGTAGAAATAATCAAAACTATGAGTAACAGATTCTAACATCTTCATTTAAGCACATCCCTATCTGTTAACCAATATTGCTATCGTCTTGAAAAGTTATATTTATGCGGAAGACCCCACTAAAAGGTCATGAGAGCCATCAGATGTTATGAACTTCTTTTAATGAGAGCTAAACGATCAAAAGTGAGTTTGACTTACCATATCAATTGATAGACGCATGCAGAAGGCTGATGAATTTGATTTTTTCTTTTTGTCTCAGCAACGCAGAGAGATTCTCCTCTGCAACACTGCCTCTGCTGGCCATGCAATTTAATCTGCAGATGGAAAACGCCACCGTTAGTCCATTATTAGAACTTGAATATTTCCAAACTAAAGAAAAAACTACCAAATAGAATTATTTTCATAAAGCATTAATTAGTACAATAGAGTCTGTAATCTTGTGAAAATTCAAAGTTCACTACAAATTCTATTCTCCATTTTAATTTCAACATAGCACACTTCTCTCAATCCTATGCCTCATTTGCTACCACTCTCTACACAACTCTAGCACCTATATGAGGAGGTAGATAGAAAGATCTCTTTAGCAAGCCAATGACAGCGTACCCATCTCACTAGAATTCTTTTAGGTTATGGTACACCAATAGCAATTCAGTGATCTGATAAGTTAAGGGAGGAAGGTTTATGCTACAGTTAGTAGAAATAATCAAAACTATGAGTAACAGATTCTAACATCTTCATTTAAGCACATCCCTATCTGTTAACCAATATTGCTATTGTCTTGAAAAGTTATATTTATGCGGAAGACCCCACTAAAAGGTCATGAGAGCCATCAGATGTTATGAACTTCTTTTAATGAGAGCTAAACGATCAAAAGCGAGTTTGACTTACCATATCAATTGATAGACGCATGCAGAAGGCTGATGAATTTGATTTTTTCTTTTTGTCTCAGCAACGCAGAGAGATTCTCCTCTGCAACACTGCCTCTGCTGGCCATGCAATATAATCTGCAGATGGAAAACTCCACCATTAGTCCATTATTAGAACTTGAATAATTCCAAACTAAAGAAAAAACTACCAAATAAAATTATTTTCATAAAGCGTTAATTAGTACAATAGAGTCTGTAATCTTGTGAAAATTCAAAGTTCACTACAAATTCTATTCTCCATTTTAATTTCAACCTAGCACACTTCTCTCAATCCTATGCCTCATTTGCTACCACTCTCTACACAACTCTAGCACCTATATGAGGAGGTAGATAGAAAGATCTCTTTAGCAAGCCAAGTGACAGCGTACCCATCTCACTAGAATTCTTTTAGGTTATGGTACACCAATAGCATTTCAGTGATCTGATAAGTTAAGGGAGGAAGGTTTATGCTACAGTTAGTAGAAATAATCAAAACTATGAGTAACAGATTCTAACATCTTCATTTAAGCACATCCCTATCTGTTAACCAATATTGCTATCGTCTTGAAAAGTTATATTTATGCGGAAGACCCCACTAAAAGGTCATGAGAGCCATCAAATGTTATGAACTTCTTTTAATGAGAGCTAAACGATCAAAAGCGAGTTTGACTTACCACATCAATTGATAGACGCATGCAGAAGGCTGATGAATTTGATTTTTTCTTTTTGTCTCAGCAACGCAGAGAGATTCTAGTCTGCAACACTGCCTCTGCTGGCCATGCAATATAATCTGCAGATGGAAAACTCCACCATTAGTCCATTATTAGAACTTGAATATTTCCAAACTAAAGAAAAAACTACCAAATAAAATTATTTTCATAAAGCGTTAATTAGTACAATAGAGTCTGTAATTTTGTGAAAATTCAAAGTTCACTACAAATTCTATTCTCCATTTTAATTTCAACCTAGCACACTTCTCTCAATCCTATGCCTCATTTGCTACCACTCTCTACACAACTCTAGCACCTATATGAGGAGGTAGATAGAAAGATCTCTTTAGCAAGCCAAGTGACAGCGTACCCATCTCACTAGAATTCTTTTAGGTTATGGTACACCAATAGCAATTCAGTGATCTGATAAGTTAAGGGAGGAAGGTTTATGCTACAGTTAGTAGAAATAATCAAAACTATGAGTAACAGATTCTAACACATTCATTTAAGCACATCCCTATCTGTTAACCAATATTGATATGGTCTTGAAAAGTTATATTTATGCGGAAGACCCCACTAAAAGGTCATGAGAGCCATCAGATGTTATGAACTTCTTTTAATGAGAGCTAAACGATCAAAAGCGAGTTTGACTTACCAAATCAATTGATAGACGCATGCAGAAGGCTGATGCATTTGATTTTTTCTTTTTGTCTCAGCAACGCAGAGAGATTCTCCTCTGCAACACTGCCTCTGCTGGCCATGCAATATAACCTGCAGATGGAAAACTCCACCGTTAGTCCATTATTAGAACTTGAATATTTCCAAACTAAAGAAAAAACTACCAAATAAAATTAGTTTCATAAAGCGTTAATTAGTACAATAGAGTCTGTAGTCTTGTGAAAATTCAAAGTTCACTACAAATTCTATTCTCCATTTTAATTTCAACCTAGCACACTTTTCTCAATCCTATGCCTCATTTGCTACCACTCTCTACACAACTCTAGCACCTATAAGAAGATGTTGCTAGAAAGATCTCTTTAGCAAGCCAAGTAACAGCGTACCCATCTCACTAGAATTCTTTTAGGTTATGGTACACCAATAGCAATTCAGTGATCTGATAACTTAAATGAAGAAGGTTTATGCTACAGTTAGTAGAAATAATCAAAACTATGAGTAACAGATTCTAACATCTTCAATTAAGCACATCCCTATCTGTTAACCAATATTGCTATCGTCTTGAAAAGTTATATTTATGCGGAAGACCCCACTAAAAGGTCCTGAGAGCCATCAGATGTTATGAACTTCTTTTAATGAGAGCAACAGGATCAAAAGCGAGTTTGACTTACCATATCAATTGATAGAGGCATTCAGAAGGCTGATGAATTTGATTTTTTCTTTTTGTCTCAGCAACGCAGAGAGATTCTCCTCTGCAACACTGCCTCTGCTGGCCATGCAATTTAATCTGCAGATGGAAAACGCCACCGTTAGTCCATTATTAGAACTTTAATATTTCCAAACTAAAGAAAAAACTACCAAATAAAATTATTTTCATAAAGCGTTAATTAGTACAATAGAGTCTGTAATCTTGTGAAAATTAAAAGTTAACTACAAATTCTATTCTCCATTTTAATTTCAACCTAGCACACTTCTCTCAATCCTATGCCTCATTTGCTACCACTCTCTACACAACTCTAGCACCTATATGAGGAGGTAGATAGAAAGATCTCTTTAGCAAGCCAAGTGACAGCGTAGCATACCCTTCTCACTAGAATTCTTTTAGGTTATGGTACACCAATAGCAATTCAGTGATCTGATAAGTTAAGGGAGGAAGGTTTATGCTACAGTTAGTTGAAATAATCAAAACTATGAGTAACAGATTCTAACACATTCATTTAAGCACATCCCTATCTGTTAACCAATATTGATATGGTCTTGAAAAGTTATATTTATGCGGAAGACCCCACTAAAAGGTCATGAGAGCCATCAGATGTTATGAACTTCTTTTAATGAGAGCTAAACGATCAAAAGCGAGTTTGACTTACCATATCAATTGATAGACGCATGCAGAAGGCTGATGCATTTGATTTTTTCTTTTTGTCTCAGCAACGCAGAGAGATTCTCCTCTGCAACACTGCCTCTGCTGGCCATGCAATATAACCTGCAGATGGAAAACGCCACCGTTAGTCCATTATTAGAACTTGAATATTTCCAAACTAAAGAAAAAACTACCAAACAAAATTAGTTTCATAAAGTGTTAATTAGTACAATAGAGTCTGTAGTCTTGTGAAAATTCAAAGTTCACTACAAATTCTATTCTCCATTTTAATTTCAACCTAGCACACTTTTCTCAATCCTATGCCTCATTTGCTACCACTCTCTACACAACTCTAGCACCTATAAGAGGAGGTAGATAGAAAGATCTCTTTAGCAAGCCAATTGACAGCGTACCCATCTCACTAGAATTCTTTTAGGTTATGGTACACCAATAGCAATTCAGTGATCTGATAAGTTAAATGAGGAAGGTTTATGCTACAGTTAGTAGAAATAATCAAAACTATGAGTAACAGATTCTAACATCTTCATTTAAGCACATCCCTATGTGTTAACCAATATTGCTATCGTCTTGAAAAGTTATATTTATGCGGAAGACGCCACTAAAAGGTCCTGAGAGCCATCAGATGTTATGAACTTCTTTTAATGAGAGCAAAACGATCAAAAGCGAGTTTGAGTTACCATATCAATTGATAGAGGCATGCAGAAGGCTGATGAATTAGATTTTTTCTTTTTGTCTCAGCAACGCAGAGAGATTCTCCTCTGCAACACTGCCTCTGCTGGCCATGCAATATAATCTGCAGATGGAGAACTCCACCATTAGTCCATTATTAGAACTTGAATATTCCCAAACTAAAGGAAAAACTACCAAATAAAATTATTTTCATAAAGCGTTAATTAGTACAATAGAGTCTGTAATCTTGTGAAAATTAAAAGTTAACTACAAATTCTATTCTCCATTTTAATTTCAACCTAGCACACTTCTCTCAATCCTATGCCTCATTTGCTACCACTCTCTACACAACTCTAGCACCTATATGAGGAGGTAGATAGAAAGATCTCTTTAGCAAGCCAAGTGACAGCGTAGCGTACCCTTCTCACTAGAATTCCTTTAGGTTATGGTACACCAATAGCAATTCAGTGATCTGATAAGTTAAATGAGGAAGGTTTATGCTACAGTTAGTAGAAATAATCAAAACTATGAGTAACAGATTCTAACATCTTCAATTAAGCACATCCCTATCTGTTAACCAATATTGCTATTGTCTTGAAAAGTTATATTTATGCGGAAGACCCCACTAAAAGGTCCTGAGAGCCATCAGATGTTATGAACTTCTTTTAATGAGAGCAACAGGATCAAAAGCGAGTTTGACTTACCATATCAATTGATAGAGGCATTCAGAAGGCTGATGAATTTGATTTTTTCTTTTTGTCTCAGCAACGCAGAGAGATTCTCCTCTGCAACACTGCCTCTGCTGGCCATGCAATTTAATCTGCAGATGGAAAACGCCACCGTTAGTCCATTATTAGAACTTGAATATTTCCAAACTAAAGAAAAAACTACCAAATAAAATTATTTTCATAAAGCGTTAATTAGTACAATAGAGTCTGTAATCTTGTGAAAATTAAAAGTTAACTTCAAATTCTATTCTCCATTTTAATTTCAACCTAGCACACTTCTCTCAATCCTATGCCTCATTTGCTACCACTCTCTACACAACTCTAGCACCTATATGAGGAGGTAGATAGAAAGATCTCTTTAGCAAGCCAAGTGACAGCGTAGCGTACCCTTCTCACTAGAATTCTTTTAGGTTATGGTACACCAATAGCAATTCAGGGATCTGATAAGTTAAGGGAGGAAGGTTTATGCTACAGTTAGTAGAAATATTCAAAACTATGAGTAACAGATTCTAACATCTTCATTTAAGCACATCCCTATGTGTTAACCAATATTGCTATCGTCTTGAAAAGTTATATTTATGCGGAAGACGCCACTAAAAGGTCCTGAGAGCCATCAGATGTTATGAACTTCTTTTAATGAGAGCAAAACGATCAAAAGCGAGTTTGAGTTACCATATCAATTGATAGAGGCATGCAGAAGGCTGATGAATTAGATTTTTTCTTTTTGTCTCAGCAACGCAGAGAGATTCTCCTCTGCAACACTGCCTCTGCTGGCCATGCAATATAATCTGCAGATGGAGAACTCCACCATTAGTCCATTATTAGAACTTGAATATTCCCAAACTAAAGGAAAAACTACCAAATAAAATTATTTTCATAAAGCGTTAATTAGTACAATAGAGTCTGTAATCTTGTGAAAATTAAAAGTTAACTACAAATTCTATTCTCCATTTTAATTTCAACCTAGCACACTTCTCTCAATCCTATGCCTCATTTGCTACCACTCTCTACACAACTCTAGCACCTATATGAGGAGGTAGATAGAAAGATCTCTTTAGCAAGCCAAGTGACAGCGTAGCGTACCCTTCTCACTAGAATTCTTTTAGGTTATGGTACACCAATAGCAATTCAGTGATCTGATAAGTTAAATGAGGAAGGTTTATGCTACAGTTAGTAGAAATAATCAAAACTATGAGTAACAGATTCTAACATCTTCAATTAAGCACATCCCTATCTGTTAACCAATATTGCTATCGTCTTGAAAAGTTATATTTATGCGGAAGACCCCACTAAAAGGTCCTGAGAGCCATCAGATGTTATGAACTTCTTTTAATGAGAGCAACAGGATCAAAAGCGAGTTTGACTTACCATATCAATTGATAGAGGCATTCAGAAGGCTGATGAATTTGATTTTTTCTTTTTGTCTCAGCAACGCAGAGAGATTCTCCTCTGCAACACTGCCTCTGCTGGCCATGCAATTTAATCTGCAGATGGAAAACGCCACCGTTAGTCCATTATTAGAACTTGAATATTTCCAAACTAAAGAAAAAACTACCAAATAACATTATTTTCATAAAGCGTTAATTAGTACAATAGAGTCTGTAATCTTTTGAAAATTAAAAGTTAACTACAAATTCTATTCTCCATTTTAATTTCAACCTAGCACACTTCTCTCAATCCTATGCCTCATTTGCTACCACTCTCTACACAACTCTAGCACCTATATGAGGAGGTAGATAGAAAGATCTCTTTAGCAATCCAAGTGACAGCGTACCCTTCTCACTAGAATTCTTTTAGGTTATGGTACACCAATAGCAATTCAGGGATCTGATAAGTTAAGGGAGGAAGGTTTATGCTACAGTTAGTAGAAATAATCAAAACTATGAGTAACAGATTCTAACATCTTCATTTAAGCACATCCCTATCTGTTAACCAATATTGCTATCGTCTTGAAAAGTTATATTTATGCGGAAGACGCCACTAAAAGGTCCTGAGAGCCATCAGATGTTATGAACTTCTTTTAATGAGAGCAAAACGATCAAAAGCGAGTTTGAGTTACCATATCAATTGATAGAGGCATGCAGAAGGCTGATGAATTAGATTTTTTCTTTTTGTCTCAGCAACGCAGAGAGATTCTCCTCTGCAACACTGCCTCTGCTGGCCATGCAATATAATCTGCAGATGGAGAACTCCACCATTAGTCCATTATTAGAACTTGAATATTCCCAAACTAAAGAAAAAACTACCAAATAAAATTATTTTCATAAAGCGTTAATTAGTACAATAGAGTCTGTAATCTTGTGAAAATTCAAAGTTCACTACAAATTCTATTCTCCATTTTAATTTCAACCTAGCACACTTCTCTCAATCCTATGCCTCATTTGCTACCACTCTCTACACAACTCTAGCACCTATATGAGGAGGTAGATAGAAAGATCTCTTTAGCAAGCCAAGTGACAGCGTAGCCATCTCACTAGAATTCTTTTAGGTTATGGTACACCAATAGCAATTCAGTGATCTGATAAGTTAAGGGAGGAAGGTTTATGCTACAGTTAGTAGAAATAATCAAAACTATGAGTAACAGATTCTAACATCTTCAATTAGGCACATCCCTATCTGTTAACCAATATTGCTATCGTCTTGAAAAGTTATATTTATGCGGAAGACCCCACTAAAAGGTCCTGAGAGCCATCAGATGTTATGAACTTCTTTTAATGAGAGCAACAGGATCAAAAGCGAGTTTGACTTACCATATCAATTGATAGAGGCATTCAGAAGGCTGATGAATTTGATTTTTTCTTTTTGTCTCAGCAACGCAGAGAGATTCTCTTCTGCAACACTGCCTCTGCTGGCCATGCAATTTAATCTGCAGATGGAAAACGCCACCGTTAGTCCATTATTAGAACTTGAATATTTCCAAACTAAAGAAAAAACTACCAAATAAAATTATTTTCATAAAGCGTTAATTAGTACAATAGAGTCTGTAATCTTGTGAAAATTAAAAGTTAACTACAAATTCTATTCTCCATTTTAATTTCAACCTAGCACACTTCTCTCAATTCTATGCCTCATTTGCTACCACTCTCTACACAACTCTAGCACCTATATGAGGAGGTAGATAGAAAGATCTCTTTAGCAAGCCAAGTGACAGCGTACCCTTCTCACTAGAATTCTTTTAGGTTATGGTACACCAATAGCAATTCAGGGATCTGATAAGTTAAGGGAGGAAGGTTTATGCTACAGTTCGTAGAAATAATCAAAACTATGAGTAACAGATTCTAACATCTTCATTTAAGCACATCCCTATCTGTTAACCAATATTGCTATCGTCTTGAAAAGTTATATTTATGCGGAAGACGCCACTAAAAGGTCCTGAGAGCCATCAGATGTTATGAACTTCTTTTAATGAGAGCAACACGATCAAAAGCGAGTTTGAGTTACCATATCAATTGATAGAGGCATGCAGAAGGCTGATGAATTAGATTTTTTCTTTTTGTCTCAGCAACGCAGAGAGATTCTCCTCTGCAACACTGCCTCTGCTGGCCATGCAATATAATCTGCAGATGGAGAACTCCACCATTAGTCCATTATTAGAACTTGAATATTCCCAAACTAAAGAAAAAACTACCAAATAAAATTATTTTCATAAAGCGTTAATTAGTACAATAGAGTCTGTAATCTTGTGAAAATTCAAAGTTCACTACAAATTCTATTCTCCATTTTAATTTCAACCTAGCACACTTCTCTCAATCCTATGCCTCATTTGCTACCACTCTCTACACAACTCTAGCACCTATATGAGGAGGTAGATAGAAAGATCTCTTTAGCAAGCCAAGTGACAGCGTAGCCATCTCACTAGAATTCTTTTAGGTTATGGTACACCAATAGCAATTCAGTGATCTGATAAGTTAAGGGAGGAAGGTTTATGCTACAGTTAGTAGAAATAATCAAAACTATGAGTAACAGATTCTAACATCTTCATTTAAGCACATCCCTATCTGTTAACCAATATTGCTATCGTCTTGAAAAGTTATATTTATGCGGAAGACCCCACTAAAAGGTGCTGAGAGCCATCAGATGTTATGAACTTCTCTTAATGAGAGCAAAACGATCAAAAGCGAGTTTGACTTACCATATCAATTGATAGACGCATGCAGAAGGCTGATGAATTTGATTTTTTCTTTTTGTCTCAGCAACGCAGAGAGATTCTCCTCTGCAACACTGCCTCTGCTGGCCATGCAATATAATCTGCAGATGGAAAACTCCACCGTTAGTCCATTATTAGAACTTGAACATTTCCAAACTAAAGAAAAAACTACCAAATAAAATTATTTTCATAAAGCGTTAATTAGTACAATAGAGTCTGTAATCTTGTGAAAATTCAAAGTTCACTACAAATTCTATTCTCCATTTTAATTTCAACCTAGCACACCTCTCTCAATCCTATGCCTCATTTGCTACCACTCTCTACACAACTCTAGCACCTATATGAGGAGGTAGATAGAAAGATCTCTTTAGCAAGCCAAGTGACAGCGTAGCCATCTCACTAGAATTCTTTTAGGTTATGGTACACCAATAGCAATTCAGTGATCTGATAAGTTAAGGGAGGAAGGTTTATGCTACAGTTAGTAGAAATAATCAAAACTATGAGTAACAGATTCTAACATCTTCATTTAAGCACATCCCTATCTGTTAACCAATATTGCTATCGTCTTGAAAAGTTATATTTATGCGGAAGACCCCACTAAAAGGTCATGAGAGCCATCAGATGGTATGAACTTCTTTTAATGAGAGCTAAACGATCAAAAGCGAGTTTGACTTACCATGACAATTGATAGACGCATGCAGAAGGCTGATGATTTTGATTTTTTCTTTTTGTCTCAGCAACGCAGAGAGATTCTCCTCTGCAACACTGCCTCTGCTGGCCATGCAATTTAATCTGCAGATGGAAAACGCCACCGTTAGTCCATTATTAGAACTTGAATATTTCCAAACTAAAGAAAAAACTACCAAATAAAATTATTTTCATAAAGTGTTAATTAGTACAATAGAGTCTGTAATCTTGTGAAAATTCAAAGTTAACTACAAATTCTATTCTCCATTTTAATTTCAACCTAGCACACTTCTCTCAATCCTATGCCTCATTTGCTACCACTCTCTACACAACTCTAGCACCTATATGAGGAGGTAGATAGAAAGATCTCTTTAGCAAGCCAAGTGACAGCGTAGCGTACCCTTCTCACTAGAATTCTTTTAGGTTATGGTACACCAATAGCAATTCAGTGATCTGATAAGTTAAGGGAGGAAGGTTTATGCTACAGTTAGTAGAAATAATCAAAACTATGAGTAACAGATTCTAACACATTCATTTAAGCACATCCCTATCTGTTAACCAATATTGATATGGTCTTGAAAAGTTATATTTATGCGGAAGACCCCACTAAAAGGTCATGAGAGCCATCAGATGTTATGAACTTCTTTTAATGAGAGCTAAACGATCAAAAGCGAGTTTGACTTACCATATAAATTGATAGACGCATGCAGAAGGCTGATGCATTTGATTTTTTCTTTTTGTCTCAGCAACGCAGAGAGATTCTCCTCTGCAACACTGCCTCTGCTGGCCATGCAATATAATCTGCAGATGGAAAACTCCACCGTTAGTCCATTATTAGAACTTGAATATTTCCAAACTAAAGAAAAAACTACCAAATAAAATTATTTTCATAAAGCGTTAATTAGTACAATAGAGTCTGTAATCTTGTGAAAATTCAAAGTTAACTACAAATTCTATTCTCCATTTTAATTTCAACCTAGCACACTTCTCTCAATCCTATGCCTCATTTGCTACCACTCTCTACACAACTCTAGCACCTATATGAGGAGGTAGATAGAAAGATCTCTTTAGCAAGCCAAGTGACAGCGTAGCGTACCCTTCTCACTAGAATTCTTTTAGGTTATGGTACACCAATAGCAATTCAGTGATCTGATAAGTTAAGGGAGGAAGGTTTATGCTACAGTTAGTAGAAATAATCAAAACTATGAGTAACAGATTCTAACATCTTCATTTAAGCACATCCCTATCTGTTAACCAATATTGCTATCGTCTTGAAAAGTTATATTTATGCGGAAGACCCCACTAAAAGGTGCTGAGAGCCATCAGATGTTATGAACTTCTTTTAATGAGAGCAAAACGATCAAAAGCGAGTTTGACTTACCATATCAATTGATAGACGCATGCAGAAGGCTGATGAATTTGATTTTTTCTTTTTGTCTCAGCAACGCAGAGAGATTCTCCTCTGCAACACTGCCTCTGCTGGCCATGCAATATAATCTGCAGATGGAAAACTCCACCGTTAGTCCATTATTAGAACTTGAATGTTTACAAACTAAAGAAAAAACTACCAAATAAAATTATTTTCATAAAGCGTTAATTAGTACAATAGAGTCTGTAATCTTGTGAAAATTCAAAGTTCACTACAAATTCTATTCTCCATTTTAATTTCAACCTAGCACACTTCTCTCAATCCTATGCCTCATTTGCTACCACTCTCTACACAACTCTAGCACCTATATGAGGAGGTAGATATAAAGATCTCTTTAGCAAGCCAAGTGACAGCGTACCCATCTCACTAGAATTCTTTTAGGTTATGGTACACCAATAGCAATTCAGTGATCTGATAAGTTAAGGGAGGAAGGTTTATGCTACAGTTAGTAGAAATAATCAAAACTATGAGTAACAGATTCTAACATCTTCATTTAAGCACATCCCTATCTGTTAACCAATATTGCTATCGTCTTGAAAAGTTATATTTATGCGGAAGACCCCACTAAAAGGTCATGAGAGCCATCAGATGGTATGAACTTCTTTTAATGAGAGCTAAACGATCAAAAGCGAGTTTGACTTACCATGACAATTGATAGACGCATGCAGAAGGCTGATGATTTTGATTTTTTCTTTTTGTCTCAGCAACGCAGAGAGATTCTCCTCTGCAACACTGCCTCTGCTGGCCATGCAATTTAATCTGCAGATGGAAAACGACACCGTTAGTCCATTATTAGAACTTGAACATTTCCAAACTAAAGAAAAAACTACCAAATAAAATTATTTTCATAAAGCGTTAATTAGTACAATAGAGTCTGTAATCTTGTGAAAATTCAAAGTTCACTACAAATTCTATTCTCCATTTTAATTTCAACCTAGCACACCTCTCTCAATCCTATGCCTCATTTGCTACCACTCTCTACACAACTCTAGCACCTATATGAGGAGGTAGATAGAAAGATCTCTTTAGCAAGCCAAGTGACAGCGTAGCCATCTCACTAGAATTCTTTTAGGTTATGGTACACCAATAGCAATTCAGTGATCTGATAAGTTAAGGGAGGAAGGTTTATGCTACAGTTAGTAGAAATAATCAAAACTATGAGTAACAGATTCTAACATCTTCATTTAAGCACATCCCTATCTGTTAACCAATATTGCTATCGTCTTGAAAAGTTATATTTATGCGGAAGACCCCACTAAAAGGTCATGAGAGCCATCAGATGGTATGAACTTCTTTTAATGAGAGCTAAACGATCAAAAGCGAGTTTGACTTACCATGACAATTGATAGACGCATGCAGAAGGCTGATGATTTTGATTTTTTCTTTTTGTCTCAGCAACGCAGAGAGATTCTCCTCTGCAACACTGCCTCTGCTGGCCATGCAATTTAATCTGCAGATGGAAAACGCCACCGTTAGTCCATTATTAGAACTTGAATATTTCCAAACTAAAGAAAAAACTACCAAATAAAATTATTTTCATAAAGTGTTAATTAGTACAATAGAGTCTGTAATCTTGTGAAAATTCAAAGTTAACTACAAATTCTATTCTCCATTTTAATTTCAACCTAGCACACTTCTCTCAATCGTATGCCTCATTTGCTACCACTCTCTACACAACTCTAGCACCTATATGAGGAGGTAGATAGAAAGATCTCTTTAGCAAGCCAAGTGACAGCGTAGCGTACCCTTCTCACTAGAATTCTTTTAGGTTATGGTACACCAATAGCAATTCAGTGATCTGATAAGTTAAGGGAGGAAGGTTTATGCTACAGTTAGTAGAAATAATCAAAACTATGAGTAACAGATTCTAACATCTTCATTTAAGCACATCCCTATCTGTTAACCAATATTGCTATCGTCTTGAAAAGTTATATTTATGCGGAAGACCCCACTAAAAGGTCATGAGAGCCATCAAATGTTATGAACTTCTTTTAATGAGAGCTAAACGATCAAAAGCGAGTTTGACTTACCACATCAATTGATAGACGCATGCAGAAGGCTGATGAATTTGATTTTTTCTTTTTGTCTCAGCAACGCAGAGAGATTCTAGTCTGCAACACTGCCTCTGCTGGCCATGCAATATAATCTGCAGATGGAAAACTCCACCATTAGTCCATTATTAGAACTTGAATATTTCCAAACTAAAGAAAAAACTACCAAATAAAATTATTTTCATAAAGCGTTAATTAGTACAATAGAGTCTGTAATTTTGTGAAAATTCAAAGTTCACTACAAATTCTATTCTCCATTTTAATTTCAACCTAGCACACTTCTCTCAATCCTATGCCTCATTTGCTACCACTCTCTACACAACTCTAGCACCTATATGAGGAGGTAGATAGAAAGATCTCTTTAGCAAGCCAAGTGACAGCGTACCCATCTCACTAGAATTCTTTTAGGTTATGGTACACCAATAGCAATTCAGTGATCTGATAAGTTAAGGGAGGAAGGTTTATGCTACAGTTAGTAGAAATAATCAAAACTATGAGTAACAGATTCTAACACATTCATTTAAGCACATCCCTATCTGTTAACCAATATTGATATGGTCTTGAAAAGTTATATTTATGCGGAAGACCCCACTAAAAGGTCATGAGAGCCATCAGATGTTATGAACTTCTTTTAATGAGAGCTAAACGATCAAAAGCGAGTTTGACTTACCAAATCAATTGATAGACGCATGCAGAAGGCTGATGCATTTGATTTTTTCTTTTTGTCTCAGCAACGCAGAGAGATTCTCCTCTGCAACACTGCCTCTGCTGGCCATGCAATATAACCTGCAGATGGAAAACTCCACCGTTAGTCCATTATTAGAACTTGAATATTTCCAAACTAAAGAAAAAACTACCAAATAAAATTAGTTTCATAAAGCGTTAATTAGTACAATAGAGTCTGTAGTCTTGTGAAAATTCAAAGTTCACTACAAATTCTATTCTCCATTTTAATTTCAACCTAGCACACTTTTCTCAATCCTATGCCTCATTTGCTACCACTCTCTACACAACTCTAGCACCTATAAGAAGATGTTGCTAGAAAGATCTCTTTAGCAAGCCAAGTAACAGCGTACCCATCTCACTAGAATTCTTTTAGGTTATGGTACACCAATAGCAATTCAGTGATCTGATAACTTAAATGAAGAAGGTTTATGCTACAGTTAGTAGAAATAATCAAAACTATGAGTAACAGATTCTAACATCTTCAATTAAGCACATCCCTATCTGTTAACCAATATTGCTATCGTCTTGAAAAGTTATATTTATGCGGAAGACCCCACTAAAAGGTCCTGAGAGCCATCAGATGTTATGAACTTCTTTTAATGAGAGCAACAGGATCAAAAGCGAGTTTGACTTACCATATCAATTGATAGAGGCATTCAGAAGGCTGATGAATTTGATTTTTTCTTTTTGTCTCAGCAACGCAGAGAGATTCTCCTCTGCAACACTGCCTCTGCTGGCCATGCAATTTAATCTGCAGATGGAAAACGCCACCGTTAGTCCATTATTAGAACTTTAATATTTCCAAACTAAAGAAAAAACTACCAAATAAAATTATTTTCATAAAGCGTTAATTAGTACAATAGAGTCTGTAATCTTGTGAAAATTAAAAGTTAACTACAAATTCTATTCTCCATTTTAATTTCAACCTAGCACACTTCTCTCAATCCTATGCCTCATTTGCTACCACTCTCTACACAACTCTAGCACCTATATGAGGAGGTAGATAGAAAGATCTCTTTAGCAAGCCAAGTGACAGCGTAGCATACCCTTCTCACTAGAATTCTTTTAGGTTATGGTACACCAATAGCAATTCAGTGATCTGATAAGTTAAGGGAGGAAGGTTTATGCTACAGTTAGTTGAAATAATCAAAACTATGAGTAACAGATTCTAACACATTCATTTAAGCACATCCCTATCTGTTAACCAATATTGATATGGTCTTGAAAAGTTATATTTATGCGGAAGACCCCACTAAAAGGTCATGAGAGCCATCAGATGTTATGAACTTCTTTTAATGAGAGCTAAACGATCAAAAGCGAGTTTGACTTACCATATCAATTGATAGACGCATGCAGAAGGCTGATGCATTTGATTTTTTCTTTTTGTCTCAGCAACGCAGAGAGATTCTCCTCTGCAACACTGCCTCTGCTGGCCATGCAATATAACCTGCAGATGGAAAACGCCACCGTTAGTCCATTATTAGAACTTGAATATTTCCAAACTAAAGAAAAAACTACCAAACAAAATTAGTTTCATAAAGTGTTAATTAGTACAATAGAGTCTGTAGTCTTGTGAAAATTCAAAGTTCACTACAAATTCTATTCTCCATTTTAATTTCAACCTAGCACACTTTTCTCAATCCTATGCCTCATTTGCTACCACTCTCTACACAACTCTAGCACCTATAAGAGGAGGTAGATAGAAAGATCTCTTTAGCAAGCCAATTGACAGCGTACCCATCTCACTAGAATTCTTTTAGGTTATGGTACACCAATAGCAATTCAGTGATCTGATAAGTTAAATGAGGAAGGTTTATGCTACAGTTAGTAGAAATAATCAAAACTATGAGTAACAGATTCTAACATCTTCATTTAAGCACATCCCTATGTGTTAACCAATATTGCTATCGTCTTGAAAAGTTATATTTATGCGGAAGACGCCACTAAAAGGTCCTGAGAGCCATCAGATGTTATGAACTTCTTTTAATGAGAGCAAAACGATCAAAAGCGAGTTTGAGTTACCATATCAATTGATAGAGGCATGCAGAAGGCTGATGAATTAGATTTTTTCTTTTTGTCTCAGCAACGCAGAGAGATTCTCCTCTGCAACACTGCCTCTGCTGGCCATGCAATATAATCTGCAGATGGAGAACTCCACCATTAGTCCATTATTAGAACTTGAATATTCCCAAACTAAAGGAAAAACTACCAAATAAAATTATTTTCATAAAGCGTTAATTAGTACAATAGAGTCTGTAATCTTGTGAAAATTAAAAGTTAACTACAAATTCTATTCTCCATTTTAATTTCAACCTAGCACACTTCTCTCAATCCTATGCCTCATTTGCTACCACTCTCTACACAACTCTAGCACCTATATGAGGAGGTAGATAGAAAGATCTCTTTAGCAAGCCAAGTGACAGCGTAGCGTACCCTTCTCACTAGAATTCCTTTAGGTTATGGTACACCAATAGCAATTCAGTGATCTGATAAGTTAAATGAGGAAGGTTTATGCTACAGTTAGTAGAAATAATCAAAACTATGAGTAACAGATTCTAACATCTTCAATTAAGCACATCCCTATCTGTTAACCAATATTGCTATTGTCTTGAAAAGTTATATTTATGCGGAAGACCCCACTAAAAGGTCCTGAGAGCCATCAGATGTTATGAACTTCTTTTAATGAGAGCAACAGGATCAAAAGCGAGTTTGACTTACCATATCAATTGATAGAGGCATTCAGAAGGCTGATGAATTTGATTTTTTCTTTTTGTCTCAGCAACGCAGAGAGATTCTCCTCTGCAACACTGCCTCTGCTGGCCATGCAATTTAATCTGCAGATGGAAAACGCCACCGTTAGTCCATTATTAGAACTTGAATATTTCCAAACTAAAGAAAAAACTACCAAATAAAATTATTTTCATAAAGCGTTAATTAGTACAATAGAGTCTGTAATCTTGTGAAAATTAAAAGTTAACTTCAAATTCTATTCTCCATTTTAATTTCAACCTAGCACACTTCTCTCAATCCTATGCCTCATTTGCTACCACTCTCTACACAACTCTAGCACCTATATGAGGAGGTAGATAGAAAGATCTCTTTAGCAAGCCAAGTGACAGCGTAGCGTACCCTTCTCACTAGAATTCTTTTAGGTTATGGTACACCAATAGCAATTCAGGGATCTGATAAGTTAAGGGAGGAAGGTTTATGCTACAGTTAGTAGAAATATTCAAAACTATGAGTAACAGATTCTAACATCTTCATTTAAGCACATCCCTATGTGTTAACCAATATTGCTATCGTCTTGAAAAGTTATATTTATGCGGAAGACGCCACTAAAAGGTCCTGAGAGCCATCAGATGTTATGAACTTCTTTTAATGAGAGCAAAACGATCAAAAGCGAGTTTGAGTTACCATATCAATTGATAGAGGCATGCAGAAGGCTGATGAATTAGATTTTTTCTTTTTGTCTCAGCAACGCAGAGAGATTCTCCTCTGCAACACTGCCTCTGCTGGCCATGCAATATAATCTGCAGATGGAGAACTCCACCATTAGTCCATTATTAGAACTTGAATATTCCCAAACTAAAGGAAAAACTACCAAATAAAATTATTTTCATAAAGCGTTAATTAGTACAATAGAGTCTGTAATCTTGTGAAAATTAAAAGTTAACTACAAATTCTATTCTCCATTTTAATTTCAACCTAGCACACTTCTCTCAATCCTATGCCTCATTTGCTACCACTCTCTACACAACTCTAGCACCTATATGAGGAGGTAGATAGAAAGATCTCTTTAGCAAGCCAAGTGACAGCGTAGCGTACCCTTCTCACTAGAATTCTTTTAGGTTATGGTACACCAATAGCAATTCAGTGATCTGATAAGTTAAATGAGGAAGGTTTATGCTACAGTTAGTAGAAATAATCAAAACTATGAGTAACAGATTCTAACATCTTCAATTAAGCACATCCCTATCTGTTAACCAATATTGCTATCGTCTTGAAAAGTTATATTTATGCGGAAGACCCCACTAAAAGGTCCTGAGAGCCATCAGATGTTATGAACTTCTTTTAATGAGAGCAACAGGATCAAAAGCGAGTTTGACTTACCATATCAATTGATAGAGGCATTCAGAAGGCTGATGAATTTGATTTTTTCTTTTTGTCTCAGCAACGCAGAGAGATTCTCCTCTGCAACACTGCCTCTGCTGGCCATGCAATTTAATCTGCAGATGGAAAACGCCACCGTTAGTCCATTATTAGAACTTGAATATTTCCAAACTAAAGAAAAAACTACCAAATAACATTATTTTCATAAAGCGTTAATTAGTACAATAGAGTCTGTAATCTTTTGAAAATTAAAAGTTAACTACAAATTCTATTCTCCATTTTAATTTCAACCTAGCACACTTCTCTCAATCCTATGCCTCATTTGCTACCACTCTCTACACAACTCTAGCACCTATATGAGGAGGTAGATAGAAAGATCTCTTTAGCAATCCAAGTGACAGCGTACCCTTCTCACTAGAATTCTTTTAGGTTATGGTACACCAATAGCAATTCAGGGATCTGATAAGTTAAGGGAGGAAGGTTTATGCTACAGTTAGTAGAAATAATCAAAACTATGAGTAACAGATTCTAACATCTTCATTTAAGCACATCCCTATCTGTTAACCAATATTGCTATCGTCTTGAAAAGTTATATTTATGCGGAAGACGCCACTAAAAGGTCCTGAGAGCCATCAGATGTTATGAACTTCTTTTAATGAGAGCAAAACGATCAAAAGCGAGTTTGAGTTACCATATCAATTGATAGAGGCATGCAGAAGGCTGATGAATTAGATTTTTTCTTTTTGTCTCAGCAACGCAGAGAGATTCTCCTCTGCAACACTGCCTCTGCTGGCCATGCAATATAATCTGCAGATGGAGAACTCCACCATTAGTCCATTATTAGAACTTGAATATTCCCAAACTAAAGAAAAAACTACCAAATAAAATTATTTTCATAAAGCGTTAATTAGTACAATAGAGTCTGTAATCTTGTGAAAATTCAAAGTTCACTACAAATTCTATTCTCCATTTTAATTTCAATCTAGCACACTTCTCTCAATCCTATGCCTCATTTGCTACCACTCTCTACACAACTCTAGCACCTATATGAGGAGGTAGATAGAAAGATCTCTTTAGCAAGCCAAGTGACAGCGTAGCCATCTCACTAGAATTCTTTTAGGTTATGGTACACCAATAGCAATTCAGTGATCTGATAAGTTAAGGGAGGAAGGTTTATGCTACAGTTAGTAGAAATAATCAAAACTATGAGTAACAGATTCTAACATCTTCAATTAGGCACATCCCTATCTGTTAACCAATATTGCTATCGTCTTGAAAAGTTATATTTATGCGGAAGACCCCACTAAAAGGTCCTGAGAGCCATCAGATGTTATGAACTTCTTTTAATGAGAGCAACAGGATCAAAAGCGAGTTTGACTTACCATATCAATTGATAGAGGCATTCAGAAGGCTGATGAATTTGATTTTTTCTTTTTGTCTCAGCAACGCAGAGAGATTCTCTTCTGCAACACTGCCTCTGCTGGCCATGCAATTTAATCTGCAGATGGAAAACGCCACCGTTAGTCCATTATTAGAACTTGAATATTTCCAAACTAAAGAAAAAACTACCAAATAAAATTATTTTCATAAAGCGTTAATTAGTACAATAGAGTCTGTAATCTTGTGAAAATTAAAAGTTAACTACAAATTCTATTCTCCATTTTAATTTCAACCTAGCACACTTCTCTCAATTCTATGCCTCATTTGCTACCACTCTCTACACAACTCTAGCACCTATATGAGGAGGTAGATAGAAAGATCTCTTTAGCAAGCCAAGTGACAGCGTACCCTTCTCACTAGAATTCTTTTAGGTTATGGTACACCAATAGCAATTCAGGGATCTGATAAGTTAAGGGAGGAAGGTTTATGCTACAGTTCGTAGAAATAATCAAAACTATGAGTAACAGATTCTAACATCTTCATTTAAGCACATCCCTATCTGTTAACCAATATTGCTATCGTCTTGAAAAGTTATATTTATGCGGAAGACGCCACTAAAAGGTCCTGAGAGCCATCAGATGTTATGAACTTCTTTTAATGAGAGCAACACGATCAAAAGCGAGTTTGAGTTACCATATCAATTGATAGAGGCATGCAGAAGGCTGATGAATTAGATTTTTTCTTTTTGTCTCAGCAACGCAGAGAGATTCTCCTCTGCAACACTGCCTCTGCTGGCCATGCAATATAATCTGCAGATGGAGAACTCCACCATTAGTCCATTATTAGAACTTGAATATTCCCAAACTAAAGAAAAAACTACCAAATAAAATTATTTTCATAAAGCGTTAATTAGTACAATAGAGTCTGTAATCTTGTGAAAATTCAAAGTTCACTACAAATTCTATTCTCCATTTTAATTTCAACCTAGCACACTTCTCTCAATCCTATGCCTCATTTGCTACCACTCTCTACACAACTCTAGCACCTATATGAGGAGGTAGATAGAAAGATCTCTTTAGCAAGCCAAGTGACAGCGTAGCCATCTCACTAGAATTCTTTTAGGTTATGGTACACCAATAGCAATTCAGTGATCTGATAAGTTAAGGGAGGAAGGTTTATGCTACAGTTAGTAGAAATAATCAAAACTATGAGTAACAGATTCTAACATCTTCATTTAAGCACATCCCTATCTGTTAACCAATATTGCTATCGTCTTGAAAAGTTATATTTATGCGGAAGACCCCACTAAAAGGTGCTGAGAGCCATCAGATGTTATGAACTTCTCTTAATGAGAGCAAAACGATCAAAAGCGAGTTTGACTTACCATATCAATTGATAGACGCATGCAGAAGGCTGATGAATTTGATTTTTTCTTTTTGTCTCAGCAACGCAGAGAGATTCTCCTCTGCAACACTGCCTCTGCTGGCCATGCAATATAATCTGCAGATGGAAAACTCCACCGTTAGTCCATTATTAGAACTTGAACATTTCCAAACTAAAGAAAAAACTACCAAATAAAATTATTTTCATAAAGCGTTAATTAGTACAATAGAGTCTGTAATCTTGTGAAAATTCAAAGTTCACTACAAATTCTATTCTCCATTTTAATTTCAACCTAGCACACCTCTCTCAATCCTATGCCTCATTTGCTACCACTCTCTACACAACTCTAGCACCTATATGAGGAGGTAGATAGAAAGATCTCTTTAGCAAGCCAAGTGACAGCGTAGCCATCTCACTAGAATTCTTTTAGGTTATGGTACACCAATAGCAATTCAGTGATCTGATAAGTTAAGGGAGGAAGGTTTATGCTACAGTTAGTAGAAATAATCAAAACTATGAGTAACAGATTCTAACATCTTCATTTAAGCACATCCCTATCTGTTAACCAATATTGCTATCGTCTTGAAAAGTTATATTTATGCGGAAGACCCCACTAAAAGGTCATGAGAGCCATCAGATGGTATGAACTTCTTTTAATGAGAGCTAAACGATCAAAAGCGAGTTTGACTTACCATGACAATTGATAGACGCATGCAGAAGGCTGATGATTTTGATTTTTTCTTTTTGTCTCAGCAACGCAGAGAGATTCTCCTCTGCAACACTGCCTCTGCTGGCCATGCAATTTAATCTGCAGATGGAAAACGCCACCGTTAGTCCATTATTAGAACTTGAATATTTCCAAACTAAAGAAAAAACTACCAAATAAAATTATTTTCATAAAGTGTTAATTAGTACAATAGAGTCTGTAATCTTGTGAAAATTCAAAGTTAACTACAAATTCTATTCTCCATTTTAATTTCAACCTAGCACACTTCTCTCAATCCTATGCCTCATTTGCTACCACTCTCTACACAACTCTAGCACCTATATGAGGAGGTAGATAGAAAGATCTCTTTAGCAAGCCAAGTGACAGCGTAGCGTACCCTTCTCACTAGAATTCTTTTAGGTTATGGTACACCAATAGCAATTCAGTGATCTGATAAGTTAAGGGAGGAAGGTTTATGCTACAGTTAGTAGAAATAATCAAAACTATGAGTAACAGATTCTAACACATTCATTTAAGCACATCCCTATCTGTTAACCAATATTGATATGGTCTTGAAAAGTTATATTTATGCGGAAGACCCCACTAAAAGGTCATGAGAGCCATCAGATGTTATGAACTTCTTTTAATGAGAGCTAAACGATCAAAAGCGAGTTTGACTTACCATATAAATTGATAGACGCATGCAGAAGGCTGATGCATTTGATTTTTTCTTTTTGTCTCAGCAACGCAGAGAGATTCTCCTCTGCAACACTGCCTCTGCTGGCCATGCAATATAATCTGCAGATGGAAAACTCCACCGTTAGTCCATTATTAGAACTTGAATATTTCCAAACTAAAGAAAAAACTACCAAATAAAATTATTTTCATAAAGCGTTAATTAGTACAATAGAGTCTGTAATCTTGTGAAAATTCAAAGTTAACTACAAATTCTATTCTCCATTTTAATTTCAACCTAGCACACTTCTCTCAATCCTATGCCTCATTTGCTACCACTCTCTACACAACTCTAGCACCTATATGAGGAGGTAGATAGAAAGATCTCTTTAGCAAGCCAAGTGACAGCGTAGCGTACCCTTCTCACTAGAATTCTTTTAGGTTATGGTACACCAATAGCAATTCAGTGATCTGATAAGTTAAGGGAGGAAGGTTTATGCTACAGTTAGTAGAAATAATCAAAACTATGAGTAACAGATTCTAACATCTTCATTTAAGCACATCCCTATCTGTTAACCAATATTGCTATCGTCTTGAAAAGTTATATTTATGCGGAAGACCCCACTAAAAGGTGCTGAGAGCCATCAGATGTTATGAACTTCTTTTAATGAGAGCAAAACGATCAAAAGCGAGTTTGACTTACCATATCAATTGATAGACGCATGCAGAAGGCTGATGAATTTGATTTTTTCTTTTTGTCTCAGCAACGCAGAGAGATTCTCCTCTGCAACACTGCCTCTGCTGGCCATGCAATATAATCTGCAGATGGAAAACTCCACCGTTAGTCCATTATTAGAACTTGAATGTTTACAAACTAAAGAAAAAACTACCAAATAAAATTATTTTCATAAAGCGTTAATTAGTACAATAGAGTCTGTAATCTTGTGAAAATTCAAAGTTCACTACAAATTCTATTCTCCATTTTAATTTCAACCTAGCACACTTCTCTCAATCCTATGCCTCATTTGCTACCACTCTCTACACAACTCTAGCACCTATATGAGGAGGTAGATATAAAGATCTCTTTAGCAAGCCAAGTGACAGCGTACCCATCTCACTAGAATTCTTTTAGGTTATGGTACACCAATAGCAATTCAGTGATCTGATAAGTTAAGGGAGGAAGGTTTATGCTACAGTTAGTAGAAATAATCAAAACTATGAGTAACAGATTCTAACATCTTCATTTAAGCACATCCCTATCTGTTAACCAATATTGCTATCGTCTTGAAAAGTTATATTTATGCGGAAGACCCCACTAAAAGGTCATGAGAGCCATCAGATGGTATGAACTTCTTTTAATGAGAGCTAAACGATCAAAAGCGAGTTTGACTTACCATGACAATTGATAGACGCATGCAGAAGGCTGATGATTTTGATTTTTTCTTTTTGTCTCAGCAACGCAGAGAGATTCTCCTCTGCAACACTGCCTCTGCTGGCCATGCAATTTAATCTGCAGATGGAAAACGACACCGTTAGTCCATTATTAGAACTTGAACATTTCCAAACTAAAGAAAAAACTACCAAATAAAATTATTTTCATAAAGCGTTAATTAGTACAATAGAGTCTGTAATCTTGTGAAAATTCAAAGTTCACTACAAATTCTATTCTCCATTTTAATTTCAACCTAGCACACCTCTCTCAATCCTATGCCTCATTTGCTACCACTCTCTACACAACTCTAGCACCTATATGAGGAGGTAGATAGAAAGATCTCTTTAGCAAGCCAAGTGACAGCGTAGCCATCTCACTAGAATTCTTTTAGGTTATGGTACACCAATAGCAATTCAGTGATCTGATAAGTTAAGGGAGGAAGGTTTATGCTACAGTTAGTAGAAATAATCAAAACTATGAGTAACAGATTCTAACATCTTCATTTAAGCACATCCCTATCTGTTAACCAATATTGCTATCGTCTTGAAAAGTTATATTTATGCGGAAGACCCCACTAAAAGGTCATGAGAGCCATCAGATGGTATGAACTTCTTTTAATGAGAGCTAAACGATCAAAAGCGAGTTTGACTTACCATGACAATTGATAGACGCATGCAGAAGGCTGATGATTTTGATTTTTTCTTTTTGTCTCAGCAACGCAGAGAGATTCTCCTCTGCAACACTGCCTCTGCTGGCCATGCAATTTAATCTGCAGATGGAAAACGCCACCGTTAGTCCATTATTAGAACTTGAATATTTCCAAACTAAAGAAAAAACTACCAAATAAAATTATTTTCATAAAGTGTTAATTAGTACAATAGAGTCTGTAATCTTGTGAAAATTCAAAGTTAACTACAAATTCTATTCTCCATTTTAATTTCAACCTAGCACACTTCTCTCAATCCTATGCCTCATTTGCTACCACTCTCTACACAACTCTAGCACCTATATGAGGAGGTAGATAGAAAGATCTCTTTAGCAAGCCAAGTGACAGCGTAGCGTACCCTTCTCACTAGAATTCTTTTAGGTTATGGTACACCAATAGCAATTCAGTGATCTGATAAGTTAAGGGAGGAAGGTTTATGCTACAGTTAGTAGAAATAATCAAAACTATGAGTAACAGATTCTAACACATTCATTTAAGCACATCCCTATCTGTTAACCAATATTGATATGGTCTTGAAAAGTTATATTTATGCGGAAGACCCCACTAAAAGGTCATGAGAGCCATCAGATGTTATGAACTTCTTTTAATGAGAGCTAAACGATCAAAAGCGAGTTTGACTTACCATATAAATTGATAGACGCATGCAGAAGGCTGATGCATTTGATTTTTTCTTTTTGTCTCAGCAACGCAGAGAGATTCTCCTCTGCAACACTGCCTCTGCTGGCCATGCAATATAATCTGCAGATGGAAAACTCCACCGTTAGTCCATTATTAGAACTTGAATATTTCCAAACTAAAGAAAAAACTACCAAATAAAATTATTTTCATAAAGCGTTAATTAGTACAATAGAGTCTGTAATCTTGTGAAAATTCAAAGTTAACTACAAATTCTATTCTCCATTTTAATTTCAACCTAGCACACTTCTCTCAATCCTATGCCTCATTTGCTACCACTCTCTACACAACTCTAGCACCTATATGAGGAGGTAGATAGAAAGATCTCTTTAGCAAGCCAAGTGACAGCGTAGCGTACCCTTCTCACTAGAATTCTTTTAGGTTATGGTACACCAATAGCAATTCAGTGATCTGATAAGTTAAGGGAGGAAGGTTTATGCTACAGTTAGTAGAAATAATCAAAACTATGAGTAACAGATTCTAACATCTTCATTTAAGCACATCCCTATCTGTTAACCAATATTGCTATCGTCTTGAAAAGTTATATTTATGCGGAAGACCCCACTAAAAGGTGCTGAGAGCCATCAGATGTTATGAACTTCTTTTAATGAGAGCAAAACGATCAAAAGCGAGTTTGACTTACCATATCAATTGATAGACGCATGCAGAAGGCTGATGAATTTGATTTTTTCTTTTTGTCTCAGCAACGCAGAGAGATTCTCCTCTGCAACACTGCCTCTGCTGGCCATGCAATATAATCTGCAGATGGAAAACTCCACCGTTAGTCCATTATTAGAACTTGAATGTTTACAAACTAAAGAAAAAACTACCAAATAAAATTATTTTCATAAAGCGTTAATTAGTACAATAGAGTCTGTAATCTTGTGAAAATTCAAAGTTCACTACAAATTCTATTCTCCATTTTAATTTCAACCTAGCACACTTCTCTCAATCCTATGCCTCATTTGCTACCACTCTCTACACAACTCTAGCACCTATATGAGGAGGTAGATATAAAGATCTCTTTAGCAAGCCAAGTGACAGCGTACCCATCTCACTAGAATTCTTTTAGGTTATGGTACACCAATAGCAATTCAGTGATCTGATAAGTTAAGGGAGGAAGGTTTATGCTACAGTTAGTAGAAATAATCAAAACTATGAGTAACAGATTCTAACATCTTCATTTAAGCACATCCCTATCTGTTAACCAATATTGCTATCGTCTTGAAAAGTTATATTTATGCGGAAGACCCCACTAAAAGGTCATGAGAGCCATCAGATGGTATGAACTTCTTTTAATGAGAGCTAAACGATCAAAAGCGAGTTTGACTTACCATGACAATTGATAGACGCATGCAGAAGGCTGATGATTTTGATTTTTTCTTTTTGTCTCAGCAACGCAGAGAGATTCTCCTCTGCAACACTGCCTCTGCTGGCCATGCAATTTAATCTGCAGATGGAAAACGCCACCGTTAGTCCATTATTAGAACTTGAATATTTCCAAACTAAAGAAAAAACTACCAAATAAAATTATTTTCATAAAGCGTTAATTAGTACAATAGAGTCTGTAATCTTGTGAAAATTCAAAGTTAACTACAAATTCTATTCTCCATTTTCATTTCAACCTAGCACACTTCTCTCAATCCTATGCCTCATTTGCTACCACTCTCTACACAACTCTAGCACCTATATGAGGAGGTAGATAGAAAGATCTCTTTAGCAAGCCAAGTGACAGCGTAGCGTACCCTTCTCACTAGAATTCTTTTAGGTTATGGTACACCAATAGCAATTCAGTGATCTGATAAGTTAAGGGAGGAAGGTTTATGCTACAGTTAGTAGAAATAATCAAAACTATGAGTAACAGATTCTAACACATTCATTTAAGCACATCCCTATCTGTTAACCAATATTGATATGGTCTTGAAAAGTTATATTTATGCGGAAGACCCCACTAAAAGGTCATGAGAGCCATCAGATGTTATGAACTTCTTTTAATGAGAGCTAAACGATCAAAAGCGAGTTTGACTTACCATATAAATTGATAGACGCATGCAGAAGGCTGATGCATTTGATTTTTTCTTTTTGTCTCAGCAACGCAGAGAGATTCTCCTCTGCAACACTGCCTCTGCTGGCCATGCAATATAATCTGCAGATGGAAAACTCCACCGTTAGTCCATTATTAGAACTTGAATATTTCCAAACTAAAGAAAAAACTACCAAATAAAATTATTTTCATAAAGCGTTAATTAGTACAATAGAGTCTGTAATCTTGTGAAAATTCAAAGTTAACTACAAATTCTATTCTCCATTTTAATTTCAACCTAGCACACTTCTCTCAATCCTATGCCTCATTTGCTACCACTCTCTACACAACTCTAGCACCTATATGAGGAGGTAGATAGAAAGATCTCTTTAGCAAGCCAAGTGACAGCGTAGCGTACCCTTCTCACTAGAATTCTTTTAGGTTATGGTACACCAATAGCAATTCAGTGATCTGATAAGTTAAGGGAGGAAGGTTTATGCTACAGTTAGTAGAAATAATCAAAACTATGAGTAACAGATTCTAACATCTTCATTTAAGCACATCCCTATCTGTTAACCAATATTGCTATCGTCTTGAAAAGTTATATTTATGCGGGAGTCGCCACTAAAAGGTCCTGAGAGCAATCAGATGTTATGAACTTCTATTAATGAGAGCAAAACGATCAAAAACCAGTTTGACTTACCATATCAATTGATAGAGGCATGCAGAAGGCTGATGAATTAGATTTTTTCTTTTTGTCTCAGCAACGCAGAGAGATTCTCCTCTGCAACACTGCCTCTGCTGGCCATGCAATATAATCTGCAGATGGAAAACTCCACCATTAGTTTATTATTAGAACTTGAATATTCCCAAACTAAAGAAAAAACTACCAAATAAAATTATTTTCATAAAGCGTTAATTAGTACAATAGAGTCTGTAATCTTGTGAAAATTCAAAGTTCACTACAAATTCTATTCTCCATTTTAATTTCAACCTAGCACACTTCTCTCAATCCTATGCCTCATTTGCTACCACTCTCTACACAACTCTAGCACCTATATGAGGAGGTAGATAGAAATATCTCTTTAGCAAGCCAAGTGACAGCGTAGCCATCTCACTAGAATTCTTTTAGGTTATGGTACACCAATAGCAATTCAGTGATCTGATAAGTTAAGGGAGGAAGGTTTATGCTACAGTTAGTAGAAATAATCAAAACTATGAGTAACAGATTCTAACATCTTCATTTAAGCACATCCCTATCTGTTAACCAATATTGCTATCGTCTTGAAAAGTTATATTTATGCGGAAGACCCCACTAAAAGGTGCTGAGAGCCATCAGATGTTATGAACTTCTTTTAATGAGAGCAAAACGATCAAAAGCGAGTTTGACTTACCATATCAATTGATAGACGCATGCAGAAGGCTGATGAATTTGATTTTTTCTTTTTGTCTCAGCAACGCAGAGAGATTCTCCTCTGCAACACTGCCTCTGCTGGCCATGCAATATAATCTGCAGATGGAAAACGCCACCGTTAGTCCATTATTAGAACTTGAATATTTCCAAACTAAAGAAAAAACTACCAAATAAAATTATTTTCATAAAGCGTTAATTAGTACAATAGAGTCTGTAATCTTGTGAAAATTCAAAGTTAACTACAAATTCTATTCTCCATTTTAATTTCAACCTAGCACACTTCTCTCAATCCTATGCCTCATTTGCTACCACTCTCTACACAACTCTAGCACCTATATGAGGAGGTAGATAGAAAGATCTCTTTAGCAAGCCAAGTGACAGCGTAGCGTACCCTTCTCACTAGAATTCTTTTAGGTTATGGTACACCAATAGCAATTCAGTGATCTGATAAGTTAAGGGAGGAAGGTTTATGCTACAGTTAGTAGAAATAATCAAAACTATGAGTAACAGATTCTAACATCTTCATTTAAGCACATCCCTATCTGTTAACCAATATTGCTATCGTCTTGAAAAGTTATATTTATGCGGAAGACCCCACTAAAAGGTGCTGAGAGCCATCAGATGTTATGAACTTCTTTTAATGAGAGCAAAACGATCAAAAGCGAGTTTGACTTACCATATCAATTGATAGACGCATGCAGAAGGCTGATGAATTTGATTTTTTCTTTTTGTCTCAGCAACGCAGAGAGATTCTCCTCTGCAACACTGCCTCTGCTGGCCATGCAATATAATCTGCAGATGGAAAACTCCACCGTTAGTCCATTATTAGAACTTGAATGTTTACAAACTAAAGAAAAAACTACCAAATAAAATTATTTTCATAAAGCGTTAATTAGTACAATAGAGTCTGTAATCTTGTGAAAATTCAAAGTTCACTACAAATTCTATTCTCCATTTTAATTTCAACCTAGCACACTTCTCTCAATCCTATGCCTCATTTGCTACCACTCTCTACACAACTCTAGCACCTATATGAGGAGGTAGATATAAAGATCTCTTTAGCAAGCCAAGTGACAGCGTACCCATCTCACTAGAATTCTTTTAGGTTATGGTACACCAATAGCAATTCAGTGATCTGATAAGTTAAGGGAGGAAGGTTTATGCTACAGTTAGTAGAAATAATCAAAACTATGAGTAACAGATTCTAACATCTTCATTTAAGCACATCCCTATCTGTTAACCAATATTGCTATCGTCTTGAAAAGTTATATTTATGCGGAAGACCCCACTAAAAGGTCATGAGAGCCATCAGATGGTATGAACTTCTTTTAATGAGAGCTAAACGATCAAAAGCGAGTTTGACTTACCATGACAATTGATAGACGCATGCAGAAGGCTGATGATTTTGATTTTTTCTTTTTGTCTCAGCAACGCAGAGAGATTCTCCTCTGCAACACTGCCTCTGCTGGCCATGCAATTTAATCTGCAGATGGAAAACGCCACCGTTAGTCCATTATTAGAACTTGAATATTTCCAAACTAAAGAAAAAACTACCAAATAAAATTATTTTCATAAAGCGTTAATTAGTACAATAGAGTCTGTAATCTTGTGAAAATTCAAAGTTAACTACAAATTCTATTCTCCATTTTCATTTCAACCTAGCACACTTCTCTCAATCCTATGCCTCATTTGCTACCACTCTCTACACAACTCTAGCACCTATATGAGGAGGTAGATAGAAAGATCTCTTTAGCAAGCCAAGTGACAGCGTAGCGTACCCTTCTCACTAGAATTCTTTTAGGTTATGGTACACCAATAGCAATTCAGTGATCTGATAAGTTAAGGGAGGAAGGTTTATGCTACAGTTAGTAGAAATAATCAAAACTATGAGTAACAGATTCTAACACATTCATTTAAGCACATCCCTATCTGTTAACCAATATTGATATGGTCTTGAAAAGTTATATTTATGCGGAAGACCCCACTAAAAGGTCATGAGAGCCATCAGATGTTATGAACTTCTTTTAATGAGAGCTAAACGATCAAAAGCGAGTTTGACTTACCATATAAATTGATAGACGCATGCAGAAGGCTGATGCATTTGATTTTTTCTTTTTGTCTCAGCAACGCAGAGAGATTCTCCTCTGCAACACTGCCTCTGCTGGCCATGCAATATAATCTGCAGATGGAAAACTCCACCGTTAGTCCATTATTAGAACTTGAATATTTCCAAACTAAAGAAAAAACTACCAAATAAAATTATTTTCATAAAGCGTTAATTAGTACAATAGAGTCTGTAATCTTGTGAAAATTCAAAGTTAACTACAAATTCTATTCTCCATTTTAATTTCAACCTAGCACACTTCTCTCAATCCTATGCCTCATTTGCTACCACTCTCTACACAACTCTAGCACCTATATGAGGAGGTAGATAGAAAGATCTCTTTAGCAAGCCAAGTGACAGCGTAGCGTACCCTTCTCACTAGAATTCTTTTAGGTTATGGTACACCAATAGCAATTCAGTGATCTGATAAGTTAAGGGAGGAAGGTTTATGCTACAGTTAGTAGAAATAATCAAAACTATGAGTAACAGATTCTAACATCTTCATTTAAGCACATCCCTATCTGTTAACCAATATTGCTATCGTCTTGAAAAGTTATATTTATGCGGGAGTCGCCACTAAAAGGTCCTGAGAGCCATCAGATGTTATGAACTTCTATTAATGAGAGCAAAACGATCAAAAACCAGTTTGACTTACCATATCAATTGATAGAGGCATGCAGAAGGCTGATGAATTAGATTTTTTCTTTTTGTCTCAGCAACGCAGAGAGATTCTCCTCTGCAACACTGCCTCTGCTGGCCATGCAATATAATCTGCAGATGGAAAACTCCACCATTAGTCCATTATTAGAACTTGAATATTCCCAAACTAAAGAAAAAACTACCAAATAAAATTATTTTCATAAAGCGGTAATTAGTACAATAGAGTCTGTAATCTTGTGAAAATTCAAAGTTCACTACAAATTCTATTCTCCATTTTAATTTCAACCTAGCACACTTCTCTCAATCCTATGCCTCATTTGCTACCACTCTCTACACAACTCTAGCACCTATATGAGGAGGTAGATTGAAAGATCTCTTTAGCAAGCCAAGTGACAGCGTAGCCATCTCACTAGAATTCTTTTAGGTTATGGTACACCAATAGCAATTCAGTGATCTGATAAGTTAAGGGAGGAAGGTTTATGCTACAGTTAGTAGAAATAATCAAAACTATGAGTAACAGATTCTAACATCTTCATTTAAGCACATCCCTATCTGTTAACCAATATTGCTATCGTCTTGAAAAGTTATATTTATGCGGAAGACCCCACTAAAAGGTGCTGAGAGCCATCAGATGTTATGAACTTCTTTTAATGAGAGCAAAACGATCAAAAGCGAGTTTGACTTACCATATCAATTGATAGACGCATGCAGAAGGCTGATGAATTTGATTTTTTCTTTTTGTCTCAGCAACGCAGAGAGATTCTCCTCTGCAACACTGCCTCTGCTGGCCATGCAATATAATCTGCAGATGGAAAACGCCACCGTTAGTCCATTATTAGAACTTGAATATTTCCAAACTAAAGAAAAAACTACCAAATAAAATTATTTTCATAAAGCGTTAATTAGTACAATAGAGTCTGTAATCTTGTGAAAATTCAAAGTTAACTACAAATTCTATTCTCCATTTTAATTTCAACCTAGCACACTTCTCTCAATCCTATGCCTCATTTGCTACCACTCTCTACACATCTCTAGCACCTATATGAGGAGGTAGATAGAAAGATCTCTTTAGCAAGCCAAGTGACAGCGTAGCGTACCCTTCTCACTAGAATTCTTTTAGGTTATGGTACACCAATAGCAATTCAGTGATCTGATAAGTTAAGGGAGGAAGGTTTATGCTACAGTTAGTAGAAATAATCAAAACTATGAGTAACAGATTCTAACATCTTCATTTAAGCACATCCCTATCTGTTAACCAATATTGCTATCGTCTTGAAAAGTTATATTTATGCGGGAGTCGCCACTAAAAGGTCCTGAGAGCCATCAGATGTTATGAACTTCTATTAATGAGAGCAAAACGATCAAAAACCAGTTTGACTTACCATATCAATTGATAGAGGCATGCAGAAGGCTGATGAATTAGATTTTTTCTTTTTGTCTCAGCAACGCAGAGAGATTCTCCTCTGCAACACTGCCTCTGCTGGCCATGCAATATAATCTGCAGATGGAAAACTCCACCATTAGTCCATTATTAGAACTTGAATATTCCCAAACTAAAGAAAAAACTACCAAATAAAATTATTTTCATAAAGCGTTAATTAGTACAATCGAGTCTGTAATCTTGTGAAAATTCAAAGTTCACTACAAATTCTATTCTCCATTTTAATTTCAACCTAGCACACTTCTCTCAATCCTATGCCTCATTTGCTACCACTCTCTACACAACTCTAGCACCTATATGAGGAGGTAGATAGAAAGATCTCTTTAGCAAGCCAAGTGACAGCGTAGCCATCTCACTAGAATTCTTTTAGGTTATGGTACACCAATAGCAATTCAGTGATCTGATAAGTTAAGGGAGGAAGGTTTATGCTACAGTTAGTAGAAATAATCAAAACTATGAGTAACAGATTCTAACATCTTCATTTAAGCACATCCCTATCTGTTAACCAATATTGCTATCGTCTTGAAAAGTTATATTTATGCGGAAGACCCCACTAAAAGGTGCTGAGAGCCATCAGATGTTATGAACTTCTTTTAATGAGAGCAAAACGATCAAAAGCGAGTTTGACTTACCATATCAATTGATAGACGCATGCAGAAGGCTGATGAATTTGATTTTTTCTTTTTGTCTCAGCAACGCAGAGAGATTCTCCTCTGCAACACTGCCTCTGCTGGCCATGCAATATAATCTGCAGATGGAAAACGCCACCGTTAGTCCATTATTAGAACTTGAATATTTCCAAACTAAAGAAAAAACTACCAAATAAAATTATTTTCATAAAGCGTTAATTAGTACAATAGAGTCTGTAATCTTGTGAAAATTCAAAGTTAACTACAAATTCTATTCTCCATTTTAATTTCAACCTAGCACACTTCTCTCAATCCTATGCCTCATTTGCTACCACTCTCTACACAACTCTAGCACCTATATGAGGAGGTAGATAGAAAGATCTCTTTAGCAAGCCAAGTGACAGCGTAGCGTACCCTTCTCACTAGAATTCTTTTAGGTTATGGTACACCAATAGCAATTCAGTGATCTGATAAGTTAAGGGAGGAAGGTTTATGCTACAGTTAGTAGAAATAATCAAAACTATGAGTAACAGATTCTAACATCTTCATTTAAGCACATCCCTATCTGTTAACCAATATTGCTATCGTCTTGAAAAGTTATATTTATGCGGGAGTCGCCACTAAAAGGTCCTGAGAGCCATCAGATGTTATGAACTTCTATTAATGAGAGCAAAACGATCAAAAACCAGTTTGACTTACCATATCAATTGATAGAGGCATGCAGAAGGCTGATGAATTAGATTTTTTCTTTTTGTCTCAGCAACGCAGAGAGATTCTCCTCTGCAACACTGCCTCTGCTGGCCATGCAATATAATCTGCAGATGGAAAACTCCACCATTAGTCCATTATTAGAACTTGAATATTCCCAAACTAAAGAAAAAACTACCAAATAAAATTATTTTCATAAAGCGTTAATTAGTACAATAGAGTCTGTAATCTTGTGAAAATTCAAAGTTCACTACAAATTCTATTCTCCATTTTAATTTCAACCTAGCACACTTCTCTCAATCCTATGCCTCATTTGCTACCACTCTCTACACAACTCTAGCACCTATATGAGGAGGTAGATAGAAAGATCTCTTTAGCAAGCCAAGTGACAGCGTAGCCATCTCACTAGAATTCTTTTAGGTTATGGTACACCAATAGCAATTCAGTGATCTGATAAGTTAAGGGAGGAAGGTTTATGCTACAGTTAGTAGAAATAATCAAAACTATGAGTAACAGATTCTAACATCTTCATTTAAGCACATCCCTATCTGTTAACCAATATTGCTATCGTCTTGAAAAGTTATATTTATGCGGAAGACCCCACTAAAAGGTGCTGAGAGCCATCAGATGTTATGAACTTCTTTTAATGAGAGCAAAACGATCAAAAGCGAGTTTGACTTACCATATCAATTGATAGACGCATGCAGAAGGCTGATGAATTTGATTTTTTCTTTTTGTCTCAGCAACGCAGAGAGATTCTCCTCTGCAACACTGCCTCTGCTGGCCATGCAATATAATCTGCAGATGGAAAACGCCACCGTTAGTCCATTATTAGAACTTGAATATTTCCAAACTAAAGAAAAAACTACCAAATAAAATTATTTTCATAAAGCGTTAATTAGTACAATAGAGTCTGTAATCTTGTGAAAATTCAAAGTTAACTACAAATTCTATTCTCCATTTTAATTTCAACCTAGCACACTTCTCTCAATCCTATGCCTCATTTGCTACCACTCTCTACACAACTCTAGCACCTATATTAGGAGGTAGATAGAAAGATCTCTTTAGCAAGCCAAGTGACAGCGTAGCGTACCCTTCTCACTAGAATTCTTTTAGGTTATGGTACACCAATAGCAATTCAGTGATCTGATAAGTTAAGGGAGGAAGGTTTATGCTACAGTTAGTAGAAATAATCAAAACTATGAGTAACAGATTCTAACATCTTCATTTAAGCACATCCCTATCTGTTAACCAATATTGCTATCGTCTTGAAAAGTTATATTTATGCGGGAGTCGCCACTAAAAGGTCCTGAGAGCCATCAGATGTTATGAACTTCTATTAATGAGAGCAAAACGATCAAAAACCAGTTTGACTTACCAAATCAATTGATAGAGGCATGCAGAAGGCTGATGAATTAGATTTTTTCTTTTTGTCTCAGCAACGCAGAGAGATTCTCCTCTGCAACACTGCCTCTGCTGGCCATGCAATATAATCTGCAGATGGAAAACTCCACCATTAGTCCATTATTAGAACTTGAATATTCCCAAACTAAAGAAAAAACTACCAAATAAAATTATTTTCATAAAGCGTTAATTAGTACAATAGAGTCTGTAATCTTGTGAAAATTCAAAGTTCACTACAAATTCTATTCTCCATTTTAATTTCAACCTAGCACACTTCTCTCAATCCTATGCCTCATTTGCTACCACTCTCTACACAACTCTAGCACCTATATGAGGAGGTAGATAGAAAGATCTCTTTAGCAAGCCAAGTGACAGCGTAGCCATCTCACTAGAATTCTTTTAGGTTATGGTACACCAATAGCAATTCAGTGATCTGATAAGTTAAGGGAGGAAGGTTTATGCTACAGTTAGTAGAAATAATCAAAACTATGAGTAACAGATTCTAACATCTTCATTTAAGCACATCCCTATCTGTTAACCAATATTGCTATCGTCTTGAAAAGTTATATTTATGCAGAAGACCCCACTAAAAGGTGCTGAGAGCCATCAGATGTTATGAACTTCTTTTAATGAGAGCAAAACGATCAAAAGCGAGTTTGACTTACCATATCAATTGATAGACGCATGCAGAAGGCTGATGAATTTGATTTTTTCTTTTTGTCTCAGCAACGCAGAGAGATTCTCCTCTGCAACACTGCCTCTGCTGGCCATGCAATATAATCTGCAGATGGAAAACGCCACCGTTAGTCCATTATTAGAACTTGAATATTTCCAAACTAAAGAAAAAACTACCAAATAAAATTATTTTAATAAAGCGTTAATTAGTACAATAGAGTCTGTAATCTTGTGAAAATTCAAAGTTAACTACAAATTCTATTCTCCATTTTAATTTCAACCTAGCACACTTCTCTCAATCCTATGCCTCATTTGCTACCACTCTCTACACAACTCTAGCACCTATATGAGGAGGTAGATAGAAAGATCTCTTTAGCAAGCCAAGTGACAGCGTAGCGTACCCTTCTCACTAGAATTCTTTTAGGTTATGGTACACCAATAGCAATTCAGTGATCTGATAAGTTAAGGGAGGAAGGTTTATGCTACAGTTAGTAGAAATAATCAAAACTATGAGTAACAGATTCTAACATCTTCATTTAAGCACATCCCTATCTGTTAACCAATATTGCTATCGTCTTGAAAAGTTATATTTATGCGGGAGTCGCCACTAAAAGGTCCTGAGAGCCATCAGATGTTATGAACTTCTATTAATGAGAGCAAAACGATCAAAAACCAGTTTGACTTACCATATCAATTAATAGAGACATGCAAGAAGGCTGATGAATTAGATTTTTTCTTTTTGTCTCAGCAACGCAGAGAGATTCTCCTCAGCAACACTGCCTCTGCTGGCCATGCAATATAATCTGCAGATGGAAAACTCCACCATTAGTCCATTATTAGAACTTGAATATTCCCAAACTAAAGAAAAAACTACCAAATAAAATTATTTTCATAAAGCGTTAATTAGTACAATAGAGTCTGTAATCTTGTGAAAATTCAAAGTTCACTACAAATTCTATTCTCCATTTTAATTTCAACCTAGCACACTTCTCTCAATCCTATGCCTCATTTACTACCACTCTCTACACAACTCTAGCACCTATATGAGGAGGTAGATAGAAAGATCTCTTTAGCAAGCCAAGTGACAGCGTAGCCATCTCACTAGAATTCTTTTAGGTTATGGTACACCAATAGCAATTCAGTGATCTGATAAGTTAAGGGAGGAAGGTTTATGCTACAGTTAGTAGAAATAATCAAAACTATGAGTAACAGATTCTAACACATTCATTTAAGCACATCCCTATCTGTTAACCAATATTGATATGGTCTTGAAAAGTTATATTTATGCGGAAGACCCCACTAAAAGGTCATGAGAGCCATCAGATGTTATGAACTTCTTTTAATGAGAGCTAAACGATCAAAAGCGAGTTTGACTTACCATATAAATTGATAGACGCATGTAGAAGGCTGATGCATTTGATTTTTTCTTTTTGTCTCAGCAACGCAGAGAGATTCTCCTCTGCAACACTGCCTCTGCTGGCCATGCAATATAATCTGCAGATGGAAAACTCCACCGTTAGTCCATTATTAGAACTTGAATATTTCCAAACTAAAGAAAAAACTACCAAATAAAATTATTTTCATAAAGCGTTAATTAGTACAACAGAGTCTGTAATCTTGTGAAAATTCAAAGTTAACTACAAATTCTATTCTCCATTTTAATTTCAACCTAGCACACTTCTCTCAATCCTATGCCTCATTTGCTACCACTCTCTACACAACTCTAGCACCTATATGAGGAGGTAGATAGAAAGATCTCTTTAGCAAGCCAAGTGACAGCGTACCCATCTCACTAGAATTCTTTTAGGTTATGGTACACCAATAGCAATTCAGTGATCTGATAAGTTAAGGGAGGAAGGTTTATGCTACAGTTAGTAGAAATAATCAAAACTATGAGTAACAGATTCTAACATCTTCATTTAAGCACATCCCTATCTGTTAACCAATATTGCTATCGTCTTGAAAAGTTATATTTATGCGGGAGTCGCCACTAAAAGGTCCTGAGAGCCATCAGATGTTATGAACTTCTATTAATGAGAGCAAAACGATCAAAAACCAGTTTGACTTACCATATCAATTGATAGAGGCATGCAGAAGGCTGATGAATTAGATTTTTTCTTTTTGTCTCAGCAACGCAGAGAGATTCTCCTCTGCAACACTGCCTCTGCTGGCCATGCAATATAATCTGCAGATGGAAAACTCCACCATTAGTCCATTATTAGAACTTGAATATTCCCAAACTAAAGAAAAAACTACCAAATAAAATTATTTTCATAAAGCGTTAATTAGTACAATAGAGTCTGTAATCTTGTGAAAATTCAAAGTTCACTACAAATTCTATTCTCCATTTTAATTTCAACCTAGCACACTTCTCTCAATCCTATGCCTCATTTGCTACCACTCTCTACACAACTCTAGCACCTATATGAGGAGGTAGATAGAAAGATCTCTTTAGCAAGCCAAGTGACAGCGTAGCCATCTCACTAGAATTCTTTTAGGTTATGGTACACCAATAGCAATTCAGGGATCTGATAAGTTAAGGGAGGAAGGTTTATGCTACAGTTAGTAGAAATAATCAAAACTATGAGTAACAGATTCTAACATCTTCATTTAAGCACATCCCTATCTGTTAACCAATATTGCTATCGTCTTGAAAAGTTATATTTATGCGGAAGACGCCACTAAAAGGTCCTGAGAGCCATCAGATGTTATGAACTTCTTTTAATGAGAGCAAAACGATCAAAAGCGAGTTTGAGTTACCATATCAATTGATAGAGGCATGCAGAAGGCTGATGAATTAGATTTTTTCTTTTTGTCTCAGCAACGCAGAGAGATTCTCCTCTGCAACACTGCCTCTGCTGGCCATGCAATATAATCTGCAGATGGAGAACTCCACCATTAGTCCATTATTAGAACTTGAATATTCCCAAACTAAAGGAAAAACTACCAAATAAAATTATTTTCATAAAGCGTTAATTAGTACAATAGAGTCTGTAATCTTGTGAAAATTCAAAGTTAACTACAAATTCTATTCTCCATTTTAATTTCAACCTAGCACACTTCTCTCAATCCTATGCCTCATTTGTTACCACTCTCTACACAACTCTAGCACCTATATGAGGAGGTAGATAGAAAGATCTCTTTAGCAAGCCAAGTGACAGCGTAGCGTACCCTTCTCACTAGAATTCTTTTAGGTTATGGTACACCAATAGCAATTCAGTGATCTGATAAGTTAAGGGAGGAAGGTTTATCCTACAGTTAGTAGAAATAATCAAAACTATGAGTAACAGATTCTAACACATTCATTTAAGCACATCCCTATCTGTTAACCAATATTGATATGGTCTTGAAAAGTTATATTTATGCGGAAGACCCCACTAAAAGATCATGAGAGCCATCAGATGTTATGAACTTCTTTTAATGAGAGCTAAACGATCAAAAGCGAGTTTGACTTACCATATCAATTGATAGACGCATGCAGAAGGCTGATGCATTGGATTTTTTCTTTTTGTCTCAGCAACGCAGAGAGATTCTCCTCTGCAACACTGCCTCTGCTGGCCATGCAATATAACCTGCAGATGGAAAACTCCACCGTTAGTCCATTATTAGAACTTGAATATTTCCAAAATAAAGAAAAAACTACCAAATAAAATTAGTTTCATAAAGCGTTAATTAGTACAATAGAGTCTGTAGTCTTGTGAAAATTCAAAGTTCACTACAAATTCTATTCTCCATTTTAATTTCAACCTAGCACACTTTTCTCAATCCTATGCCTCATTTGCTACCACTCTCTACACAACTCTAGCACCTATAAGAGGAGGTAGATAGAAAGATCTCTTTAGCAAGCCAAGTGACAGCGTACCCATCTCACTAGAATTCTTTTAGGTTATGGTACACCAATAGTAATTCAGTGATCTGATAAGTTAAATGAGGAAGGTTTATGCTACAGTTAGTAGAAATAATCAAAACTATGAGTAACAGATTCTAACATCTTCAATTAAGCACATCCCTATCTGTTAACCAATATTGCTATCGTCTTGAAAAGTTATATTTATGCGGAAGACCCCACTAAAAGGTCCTGAGAGCCATCAGATGTTATGAACTTCTTTTAATGAGAGCAACAGGATCAAAAGCGAGTTTGACTTACCATATCAATTGATAGAGGCATTCAGAAGGCTGATGAATTTGATTTTTTCTTTTTGTCTCAGCAACGCAGAGAGATTCTCCTCTGCAACACTGCCTCTGCTGGCCATGCAATTTAATCTGCAGATGGAAAACGCCACCGTTAGTCCATTATTAGAACTTGAATATTTCCAAACTAAAGAAAAAACTACCAAATAACATTATTTTCATAAAGCGTTAATTAGTACAATAGAGTCTGTAATCTTTTGAAAATTAAAAGTTAACTACAAATTCTATTCTCCATTTTAATTTCAACCTAGCACACTTCTCTCAATCCTATGCCTCATTTGCTACCACTCTCTACACAACTCTAGCACCTATATGAGGAGGTAGATAGAAAGATCTCTTTAGCAAGCCAAGTGACAGCGTACCCTTCTCACTAGAATTCTTTTAGGTTATGGTACACCAATAGCAATTCAGGGATCTGATAAGTTAAGGGACAGTTAGTAGAAATAGTAGAAATAATCAAAACTATGAGTAACAGATTCTAACATCTTCATTTAAGCACATCCCTATCTGTTAACCAATATTGCTATCGTCTTGAAAAGTTATATTTATGCGGAAGACGCCACTAAAAGGTCCTGAGAGCCATCAGATGTTATGAACTTTTTTTAATGAGTTCAAAACGATCAAAAGCGAGTTTGAGTTACCATATCAATTGATAGAGGCATGCAGAAGGCTGATGAATTAGATTTTTTCTTTTTGTCTCAGCAACGCAGAGAGATTCTCCTCTGCAACACTGCCTCTGCTGGCCATGCAATATAATCTGCAGATGGAGAACTCCACCATTAGTCCATTATTAGAACTTGAATATTCCCAAACTAAAGAAAAAACTACCAAATAAAATTATTTTCATAAAGCGTTAATTAGTACAATAGAGTCTGTAATCTTGTGAAAATTCAAAGTTCACTACAAATTCTATTCTCCATTTTAATTTCAACCTAGCACACTTCTCTCAATCCTATGCCTCATTTGCTACCACTCTCTACACAACTCTAGCACCTATATGAGGAGGTAGATAGAAAGATCTCTTTAGCAAGCCAAGTGACAGCGTAGCCATCTCACTAGAATTCTTTTAGGTTATGGTACACCAATAGCAATTCAGTGATCTGATAAGTTAAGGGAGGAAGGTTTATGCTACAGTTAGTAGAAATAATCAAAACTATGAGTAACAGATTCTAACATCTTCAATTAAGCACATCCCTATCTGTTAACCAATATTGCTATCGTCTTGAAAAGTTATATTTATGCGGAAGACCCCACTAAAAGGTCCTGAGAGCCATCAGATGTTATGAACTTCTTTTAATGAGAGCAACAGGATCAAAAGCGAGTTTGACTTACCATATCAATTGATAGAGGCATTCAGAAGGCTGATGAATTTGATTTTTTCTTTTTGTCTCAGCAACGCAGAGAGATTCTCCTCTGCAACACTGCCTCTGCTGGCCATGCAATATAATCTGCAGATGGAAAACTCCACCGTTAGTCCATTATTAGAACTTGAATATTTCCAAACTAAAGAAAAAACTACCAAATAAAATTATTTTCATAAAGCGTTAATTAGTACAACAGAGTCTGTAATCTTGTGAAAATTCAAAGTTAACTACAAATTCTATTCTCCATTTTAATTTCAACCTAGCACACTTCTCTCAATCCTATGCCTCATTTGCTACCACTCTCTACACAACTCTAGCACCTATATGAGGAGGTAGATAGAAAGATCTCTTTAGCAAGCCAAGTGACAGCGTAGCGTACCCTTCTCACTAGAATTCTTTTAGGTTATGGTACACCAATAGCAATTCAGTGATCTGATAAGTTAAGGGAGGAAGGTTTATGCTACAGTTAGTAGAAATAATCAAAACTATGAGTAACAGATTCTAACATCTTCATTTAAGCACATCCCTATCTGTTAACCAATATTGCTATCGTCTTGAAAAGTTATATTTATGCGGGAGTCGCCACTAAAAGGTCCTGAGAGCCATCAGATGTTATGAACTTCTATTAATGAGAGCAAAACGATCAAAAACCAGTTTGACTTACCATATCAATTGATAGAGGCATGCAGAAGGCTGATGAATTAGATTTTTTCTTTTTGTCTCAGCAACGCAGAGAGATTCTCCTCTGCAACACTGCCTCTGCTGGCCATGCAATATAATCTGCAGATGGAAAACTCCACCATTAGTCCATTATTAGAACTTGAATATTCCCAAACTAAAGAAAAAACTACCAAATAAAATTATTTTCATAAAGCGTTAATTAGTACAATAGAGTCTGTAATCTTGTGAAAATTCAAAGTTCACTACAAATTCTATTCTCCATTTTAATTTCAACCTAGCACACTTCTCTCAATCCTATGCCTCATTTGCTACCACTCTCTACACAACTCTAGCACCTATATGAGGAGGTAGATAGAAAGATCTCTTTAGCAAGCCAAGTGACAGCGTAGCCATCTCACTAGAATTCTTTTAGGTTATGGTACACCAATAGCAATTCAGGGATCTGATAAGTTAAGGGAGGAAGGTTTATGCTACAGTTAGTAGAAATAATCAAAACTATGAGTAACAGATTCTAACATCTTCATTTAAGCACATCCCTATCTGTTAACCAATATTGCTATCGTCTTGAAAAGTTATATTTATGCGGAAGACGCCACTAAAAGGTCCTGAGAGCCATCAGATGTTATGAACTTCTTTTAATGAGAGCAAAACGATCAAAAGCGAGTTTGAGTTACCATATCAATTGATAGAGGCATGCAGAAGGCTGATGAATTAGATTTTTTCTTTTTGTCTCAGCAACGCAGAGAGATTCTCCTCTGCAACACTGCCTCTGCTGGCCATGCAATATAATCTGCAGATGGAGAACTCCACCATTAGTCCATTATTAGAACTTGAATATTCCCAAACTAAAGGAAAAACTACCAAATAAAATTATTTTCATAAAGCGTTAATTAGTACAATAGAGTCTGTAATCTTGTGAAAATTAAAAGTTAACTACAAATTCTATTCTCCATTTTAATTTCAACCTAGCACACTTCTCTCAATCCTATGCCTCATTTGCTACCACTCTCTACACAACTCTAGCACCTATATGAGGAGGTAGATAGAAAGATCTCTTTAGCAAGCCAAGTGACAGCGTAGCGTACCCTTCTCACTAGAATTCTTTTAGGTTATGGTACACCAATAGCAATTCAGTGATCTGATAAGGTAAGGGAGGAAGGTTTATGCTACAGTTAGTAGAAATAATCAAAACTATGAGTAACAGATTCTAACACATTCATTTAAGCACATCCCTATCTGTTAACCAATATTGATATGGTCTTGAAAAGTTATATTTATGCGGAAGACCCCACTAAAAGATCATGAGAGCCATCAGATGTTATGAACTTCTTTTAATGAGAGCTAAACGATCAAAAGCGAGTTTGACTTACCATATCAATTGATAGACGCATGCAGAAGGCTGATGAATTTGATTTTTTCTTTTTGTCTCAGCAACGCAGAGAGATTCTCCTCTGCAACACTGCCTCTGCTGGCCATGCAATATAATCTGCAGATGGAAAACTCCACCATTAGTCCATTATTAGAACTTGAATATTCCCAAACTAAAGAAAAAACTACCAAATAAAATTATTTTCATAAAGCGTTAATTAGTACAATAGAGTCTGTAATCTTGTGAAAATTCAAAGTTCACTACAAATTCTATTCTCCATTTTAATTTCAACCTAGCACACTTCTCTCAATTCTATGCCTCATTTGCTACCACTCTCTACACAACTCTAGCACCTATATGAGGAGGTAGATAGAAAGATCTCTTTAGCAAGCCAAGTGACAGCGTAGCTATCTCACTAGAATTCTTTTAGGTTATGGTACACCAAAAGCAATTCAGTGATCTGATAAGTTAAGGGAGGAAGGTTTATGCTACAGTTAGTAGAAATAATCAAATCTATGAGTAACAGATTCTAACATCTTCATTTAAGCACATCCCTATCTGTTAACCAATATTGCTATCGTCTTGAAAAGTTATATTTATGCGGGAGTCGCCACTAAAAGGTCCTGAGAGCCATCAGATGTTATGAACTTCTATTAATGAGAGCAAAACGATCAAAAACCAGTTTGACTTACCATATCAATTGATAGAGGCATGCAGAAGGCTGATGAATTTGATTTTTTCTTTTTGTCTCAGCAACGCAGAGAGATTCTCCTCTGCAACACTGCCTCTGCTGGCCATGCAATATAACCTGCAGATGGAAAACTCCACCGTTAGTCCATTATTAGAACTTGAATATTTCCAAACTAAAGAAAAAACTACCAAATAAAATTAGTTTCATAAAGCGTTAATTAGTACAATAGAGTCTGTAGTCTGGTGAAAATTCAAAGTTCACTACAAATTCTATTCTCCATTTTAATTTCAACCTAGCACACTTTTCTCAATCCTATGCCTCATTTGCTACCACTCTCTACACAACTCTAGCACCTATAAGAGGAGGTAGATAGAAAGATCTCTTTAGCAAGCCAAGTGACAGCGTACCCATCTCACTAGAATTCTTTTAGGTTATGGTACACCAATAGTAATTCAGTGATCTGATAAGTTAAATGAGGAAGGTTTATGCTACAGTTAGTAGAAATAATCAAAACTATGAGTAACAGATTCTAACATCTTCAATTAAGCACATCCCTATCTGTTAACCAATATTGCTATCGTCTTGAAAAGTTATATTTATGCGGAAGACCCCACTAAAAGGTCCTGAGAGCCATCAGATGTTATGAACTTCTTTTAATGAGAGCAACAGGATCAAAAGCGAGTTTGACTTACCATATCAATTGATAGAGGCATTCAGAAGGCTGATGAATTTGATTTTTTCTTTTTGTCTCAGCAACGCAGAGAGATTTTCCTCTGCAACACTGCCTCTGCTGGCCATGCAATTTAATCTGCAGATGGAAAACGCCACCGTTAGTCCATTATTAGAACTTGAATATTTCCAAACTAAAGAAAAAACTACCAAATAACATTATTTTCATAAAGCGTTAATTAGTACAATAGAGTCTGTAATCTTTTGAAAATTAAAAGTTAACTACAAATTCTATTCTCCATTTTAATTTCAACCTAGCACACTTCTCTCAATCCTATGCCTCATTTGCTACCACTCTCTACACAACTCTAGCACCTATATGAGGAGGTAGATAGAAAGATCTCTTTAGCAAGCCAAGTGACAGCGTACCCTTCTCACTAGAATTCTTTTAGGTTATGGTACACCAATAGCAATTCAGGGATCTGATAAGTTAAGGGAGGAAGGTTTATGCTACAGTTAGTAGAAATAATCAAAACTATGAGTAACAGATTCTAACATCTTCATTTAAGCACATCCCTATCTGTTAACCAATATTGCTATCGTCTTGAAAAGTTATATTTATGCGGAAGACGCCACTAAAAGGTCCTGAGAGCCATCAGATGTTATGAACTTTTTTTAATGAGTTCAAAACGATCAAAAGCGAGTTTGAGTTACCATATCAATTGATAGAGGCATGCAGAAGGCTGATGAAATAGATTTTTTCTTTTTGTCTCAGCAACGCAGAGAGATTCTCCTCTGCAACACTGCCTCTGCTGGCCATGCAATATAATCTGCAGATGGAGAACTCCACCATTAGTCCATTATTAGAACTTGAATATTCCCAAACTAAAGAAAAAACTACCAAATAAAATTATTTTCATAAAGCGTTAATTAGTACAATAGAGTCTGTAATCTTGTGAAAATTCAAAGTTCACTACAAATTCTATTCTCCATTTTAATTTCAACCTAGCACACTTCTCTCAATCCTATGCCTCATTTGCTACCACTCTCTACACAACTCTAGCACCTATATGAGGAGGTAGATAGAAAGATCTCTTTAGCAAGCCAAGTGACAGCGTAGCCATCTCACTAGAATTCTTTTAGGTTATGGTACACCAATAGCAATTCAGTGATCTGATAAGTTAAGGGAGGAAGGTTTATGCTACAGTTAGTAGAAATAATCAAAACTATGAGTAACAGATTCTAACATCTTCAATTAAGCACATCCCTATCTGTTAACCAATATTGCTATCGTCTTGAAAAGTTATATTTATGCGGAAGACCCCACTAAAAGGTCCTGAGAGCCATCAGATGTTATGAACTTCTTTTAATGAGAGCAACAGGATCAAAAGCGAGTTTGACTTACCATATCAATTGATAGAGGCATTCAGAAGGCTGATGAATTTGATTTTTTCTTTTTGTCTCAGCAACGCAGAGAGATTCTCTTCTGCAACACTGCCTCTGCTGGCCATGCAATTTAATCTGCAGATGGAAAACGCCACCGTTAGTCCATTATTAGAACTTGAATATTTCCAAACTAAAGAAAAAACTACCAAATAAAATTATTTTCATAAAGCGTTAATTAGTACAATAGAGTCTGTAATCTTGTGAAAATTAAAAGTTAACTACACATTCTATTCTCCATTTTAATTTCAACCTAGCACACTTCTCTCAATCCTATGCCTCATTTGCTACCACTCTCTACACAACTCTAGCACCTATATGAGGAGGTAGATAGAAAGATCTCTTTAGCAAGCCAAGTGACAGCGTAGCGTACCCTTCTCACTAGAATTCTTTTAGGTTATGGTACACCAATAGCAATTCAGTGATCTGATAAGTTAAGGGAGGAAGGTTTATGCTACAGTTAGTAGAAATAATCAAAACTATGAGTAACAGATTCTAACATCTTCATTTAAGCACATCCCTATCTGTTAACCAATATTGCTATCGTCTTTAAAAGTTATATTTATGCGGGAGTCGCCACTAAAAGGTCCTGAGAGCCATCAGATGTTATGAACTTCTATTAATGAGAGCAAAACGATCAAAAACCAGTTTGACTTACCATATCAATTGATAGAGGCATGCAGAAGGCTGATGAATTAGATTTTTTCTTTTTGTCTCAGCAACGCAGAGAGATTCTCCTCTGCAACACTGCCTCTGCTGGCCATGCAATATAATCTGCAGATGGAAAACTCCACCATTAGTCCATTATTAGAACTTGAATATTCCCAAACTAAAGAAAAAACTACCAAATAAAATTATTTTCATAAAGCGTTAATTAGTACAATAGAGTCTGTAATCTTGTGAAAATTCAAAGTTCACTACAAATTCTATTCTCCATTTTAATTTCAACCTAGCACACTTCTCTCAATCCTATGCCTCATTTACTACCACTCTCTACACAACTCTAGCACCTATATGAGGAGGTAGATAGAAAGATCTCTTTAGCAAGCCAAGTGACAGCGTAGCCATCTCACTAGAATTCTTTTAGGTTATGGTACACCAATAGCAATTCAGTGATCTGATAAGTTAAGGGAGGAAGGTTTATGCTACAGTTAGTAGAAATAATCAAAACTATGAGTAACAGATTCTAACACATTCATTTAAGCACATCCCTATCTGTTAACCAATATTGATATGGTCTTGAAAAGTTATATTTATGCGGAAGACCCCACTAAAAGGTCATGAGAGCCATCAGATGTTATGAACTTCTTTTAATGAGAGCTAAACGATCAAAAGCGAGTTTGACTTACCATATAAATTGATAGACGCATGTAGAAGGCTGATGCATTTGATTTTTTCTTTTTGTCTCAGCAACGCAGAGAGATTCTCCTCTGCAACACTGCCTCTGCTGGCCATGCAATATAATCTGCAGATGGAAAACTCCACCGTTAGTCCATTATTAGAACTTGAATATTTCCAAACTAAAGAAAAAACTACCAAATAAAATTATTTTCATAAAGCGTTAATTAGTACAACAGAGTCTGTAATCTTGTGAAAATTCAAAGTTAACTACAAATTCTATTCTCCATTTTAATTTCAACCTAGCACACTTCTCTCAATCCTATGCCTCATTTGCTACCACTCTCTACACAACTCTAGCACCTATATGAGGAGGTAGATAGAAAGATCTCTTTAGCAAGCCAAGTGACAGCGTAGCGTACCCTTCTCACTAGAATTCTTTTAGGTTATGGTACACCAATAGCAATTCAGTGATCTGATAAGTTAAGGGAGGAAGGTTTATGCTACAGTTAGTAGAAATAATCAAAACTATGAGTAACAGATTCTAACATCTTCATTTAAGCACATCCCTATCTGTTAACCAATATTGCTATCGTCTTGAAAAGTTATATTTATGCGGGAGTCGCCACTAAAAGGTCCTGAGAGCCATCAGATGTTATGAACTTCTATTAATGAGAGCAAAACGATCAAAAACCAGTTTGACTTACCATATCAATTGATAGAGGCATGCAGAAGGCTGATGAATTAGATTTTTTCTTTTTGTCTCAGCAACGCAGAGAGATTCTCCTCTGCAACACTGCCTCTGCTGGCCATGCAATATAATCTGCAGATGGAAAACTCCACCATTAGTCCATTATTAGAACTTGAATATTCCCAAACTAAAGAAAAAACTACCAAATAAAATTATTTTCATAAAGCGTTAATTAGTACAATAGAGTCTGTAATCTTGTGAAAATTCAAAGTTCACTACAAATTCTATTCTCCATTTTAATTTCAACCTAGCACACTTCTCTCAATCCTATGCCTCATTTGCTACCACTCTCTACACAACTCTAGCACCTATATGAGGAGGTAGATAGAAAGATCTCTTTAGCAAGCCAAGTGACAGCGTAGCCATCTCACTAGAATTCTTTTAGGTTATGGTACACCAATAGCAATTCAGGGATCTGATAAGTTAAGGGAGGAAGGTTTATGCTACAGTTAGTAGAAATAATCAAAACTATGAGTAACAGATTCTAACATCTTCATTTAAGCACATCCCTATCTGTTAACCAATATTGCTATCGTCTTGAAAAGTTATATTTATGCGGAAGACGCCACTAAAAGGTCCTGAGAGCCATCAGATGTTATGAACTTCTTTTAATGAGAGCAAAACGATCAAAAGCGAGTTTGAGTTACCATATCAATTGATAGAGGCATGCAGAAGGCTGATGAATTAGATTTTTTCTTTTTGTCTCAGCAACGCAGAGAGATTCTCCTCTGCAACACTGCCTCTGCTGGCCATGCAATATAATCTGCAGATGGAGAACTCCACCATTAGTCCATTATTAGAACTTGAATATTCCCAAACTAAAGGAAAAACTACCAAATAAAATTATTTTCATAAAGCGTTAATTAGTACAATAGAGTCTGTAATCTTGTGAAAATTAAAAGTTAACTACAAATTCTATTCTCCATTTTAATTTCAACCTAGCACACTTCTCTCAATCCTATGCCTCATTTGCTACCACTCTCTACACAACTCTAGCACCTATATGAGGAGGTAGATAGAAAGATCTCTTTAGCAAGCCATGTGACAGCGTAGCGTACCCTTCTCACTAGAATTCTTTTAGGTTATGGTACACCAATAGCAATTCAGTGATCTGATAAGTTAAGGGAGGAAGGTTTATCCTACAGTTAGTAGAAATAATCAAAACTATGAGTAACAGATTCTAACACATTCATTTAAGCACATCCCTATCTGTTAACCAATATTGATATGGTCTTGAAAAGTTATATTTATGCGGAAGACCCCACTAAAAGATCATGAGAGCCATCAGATGTTATGAACTTCTTTTAATGAGAGCTAAACGATCAAAAGCGAGTTTGACTTACCATATCAATTGATAGACGCATGCAGAAGGCTGATGCATTGGATTTTTTCTTTTTGTCTCAGCAACGCAGAGAGATTCTCCTCTGCAACACTGCCTCTGCTGGCCATGCAATATAACCTGCAGATGGAAAACTCCACCGTTAGTCCATTATTAGAACTTGAATATTTCCAAACTAAAGAAAAAACTACCAAATAAAATTAGTTTCATAAAGCGTTAATTAGTACAATAGAGTCTGTAGTCTTGTGAAAATTCAAAGTTCACTACAAATTCTATTCTCCATTTTAATTTCAACCTAGCACACTTTTCTCAATCCTATGCCTCATTTGCTACCACTCTCTACACAACTCTAGCACCTATAAGAGGAGGTAGATAGAAAGATCTCTTTAGCAAGCCAAGTGACAGCGTACCCATCTCACTAGAATTCTTTTAGGTTATGGTACACCAATAGCAATTCAGGGATCTGATAAGTTAAGGGAGGAAGGTTTATGCTACAGTTAGTAGAAATAATCAAAACTATGAGTAACAGATTCTAACATCTTCATTTAAGCACATCCCTATCTGTTAACCAATATTGCTATCGTCTTGAAAAGTTATATTTATGCGGAAGACGCCACTAAAAGGTCCTGAGAGCCATCAGATGTTATGAACTTCTTTTAATGAGAGCAAAACGATCAAAAGCGAGTTTGAGTTACCATATCAATTGATAGAGGCATGCAGAAGGCTGATGAATTAGATTTTTTCTTTTTGTCTCAGCAACGCAGAGAGATTCTCCTCTGCAACACTGCCTCTGCTGGCCATGCAATATAATCTGCAGATGGAGAACTCCACCATTAGTCCATTATTAGAACTTGAATATTCCCAAACTAAAGGAAAAACTACCAAATAAAATTATTTTCATAAAGCGTTAATTAGTACAATAGAGTCTGTAATCTTGTGAAAATTAAAAGTTAACTACAAATTCTATTCTCCATTTTAATTTCAACCTAGCACACTTCTCTCAATCCTATGCCTCATTTGCTACCACTCTCTACACAACTCTAGCACCTATTTGAGGAGGTAGATAGAAAGATCTCTTTAGCAAGCCAAGTGACAGCGTACCCTTCTCACTAGAATTCTTTTAGGTTATGGTACACCAATAGCAATTCAGAGATCTGATAAGTTAAGGGACAGTTAGTAGAAATAGTAGAAATAATCAAAACTATGAGTAACAGATTCTAACATCTTCATTTGAGCACATCCCTATCTGTTAACCAATATTGCTATCGTCTTGAAAAGTTATATTTATGCGGAAGACGCCACTAAAAGGTCCTGAGAGCCATCAGATGTTATGAACTTTTTTTAATGAGTTCAAAACGATCAAAAGCGAGTTTGAGTTACCATATCAATTGATAGAGGCATGCAGAAGGCTGATGAATTAGATTTTTTCTTTTTGTCTCAGCAACGCAGAGAGATTCTCCTCTGCAACACTGCCTCTGCTGGCCATGCAATATAATCTGCAGATGGAGAACTCCACCATTAGTCCATTATTAGAACTTGAATATTCCCAAACTAAAGAAAAAACTACCAAATAAAATTATTTTCATAAAGCGTTAATTAGTACAATAGAGTCTGTAATCTTGTGAAAATTCAAAGTTCACTACAAATTCTATTCTCCATTTTAATTTCAACCTAGCACACTTCTCTCAATCCTATGCCTCATTTGCTACCACTCTCTACACAACTCTAGCACCTATATGAGGAGGTAGATAGAAAGATCTCTTTAGCAAGCCAAGTGACAGCGTAGCCATCTCACTAGAATTCTTTTAGGTTATGGTACACCAATAGCAATTCAGTGATCTGATAAGTTAAGGGAGGAAGGTTTATGCTACAGTTAGTAGAAATAATCAAAACTATGAGTAACAGATTCTAACATCTTCAATTAAGCACATCCCTATCTGTTAACCAATATTGCTATCGTCTTGAAAAGTTATATTTATGCGGAAGACCCCACTAAAAGGTCCTGAGAGCCATCAGATGTTATGAACTTCTTTTAATGAGAGCAACAGGATCAAAAGCGAGTTTGACTTACCATATCAATTGATAGAGGCATTCAGAAGGCTGATGAATTTGATTTTTTCTTTTTGTCTCAGCAACGCAGAGAGATTCTCCTCTGCAACACTGCCTCTGCTGGCCATGCAATATAATCTGCAGATGGAAAACTCCACCGTTAGTCCATTATTAGAACTTGAATATTTCCAAACTAAAGAAAAAACTACCAAATAAAATTATTTTCATAAAGCGTTAATTAGTACAACAGAGTCTGTAATCTTGTGAAAATTCAAAGTTAACTACAAATTCTATTCTCCATTTTAATTTCAACCTAGCACACTTCTCTCAATCCTATGCCTCATTTGCTACCACTCTCTACACAACTCTAGCACCTATATGAGGAGGTAGATAGAAAGATCTCTTTAGCAAGCCAAGTGACAGCGTAGCGTACCCTTCTCACTAGAATTCTTTTAGGTTATGGTACACCAATAGCAATTCAGTGATCTGATAAGTTAAGGGAGGAAGGTTTATGCTACAGTTAGTAGAAATAATCAAAACTATGAGTAACAGATTCTAACATCTTCATTTAAGCACATCCCTATCTGTTAACCAATATTGCTATCGTCTTGAAAAGTTATATTTATGCGGGAGTCGCCACTAAAAGGTCCTGAGAGCCATCAGATGTTATGAACTTCTATTAATGAGAGCAAAACGATCAAAAACCAGTTTGACTTACCATATCAATTGATAGAGGCATGCAGAAGGCTGATGAATTAGATTTTTTCTTTTTGTCTCAGCAACGCAGAGAGATTCTCCTCTGCAACACTGCCTCTGCTGGCCATGCAATATAATCTGCAGATGGAAAACTCCACCATTAGTCCATTATTAGAACTTGAATATTCCCAAACTAAAGATAAAACTACCAAATAAAATTATTTTCATAAAGCGTTAATTAGTACAATAGAGTCTGTAATCTTGTGAAAATTCAAAGTTCACTACAAATTCTATTCTCCATTTTAATTTCAACCTAGCACACTTCTCTCAATCCTATGCCTCATTTGCTACCACTCTCTACACAACTCTAGCACCTATATGAGGAGGTAGATAGAAAGATCTCTTTAGCAAGCCAAGTGACAGCGTAGCCATCTCACTAGAATTCTTTTAGGTTATGGTACACCAATAGCAATTCAGGGATCTGATAAGTTAAGGGAGGAAGGTTTATGCTACAGTTAGTAGAAATAATCAAAACTATGAGTAACAGATTCTAACATCTTCATTTAAGCACATCCCTATCTGTTAACCAATATTGCTATCGTCTTGAAAAGTTATATTTATGCGGAAGACGCCACTAAAAGGTCCTGAGAGCCATCAGATGTTATGAACTTCTTTTAATGAGAGCAAAACGATCAAAAGCGAGTTTGAGTTACCATATCAATTGATAGAGGCATGCAGAAGGCTGATGAATTAGATTTTTTCTTTTTGTCTCAGCAACGCAGAGAGATTCTCCTCTGCAACACTGCCTCTGCTGGCCATGCAATATAATCTGCAGATGGAGAACTCCACCATTAGTCCATTATTAGAACTTGAATATTCCCAAACTAAAGGAAAAACTACCAAATAAAATTATTTTCATAAAGCGTTAATTAGTACAATAGAGTCTGTAATCTTGTGAAAATTCAAAGTTAACTACAAATTCTATTCTCCATTTTAATTTCAACCTAGCACACTTCTCTCAATCCTATGCCTCATTTGCTACCACTCTCTACACAACTCTAGCACCTATATGAGGAGGTAGATAGAAAGATCTCTTTAGCAAGCCAAGTGACAGCGTAGCGTACCCTTCTCACTAGAATTCTTTTAGGTTATGGTACACCAATAGCAATTCAGTGATCTGATAAGTTAAGGGAGGAAGGTTTATGCTACAGTTAGTAGAAATAATCAAAACTATGAGTAACAGATTCTAACATCTTCATTTAAGCACATCCCTATCTGTTAACCAATATTGCTATCGTCTTGAAAAGTTATATTTATGCGGGAGTCGCCACTAAAAGGTCCTGAGAGCCATCAGATGTTATGAACTTCTATTAATGAGAGCAAAACGATCAAAAACCAGTTTGACTTACCATATCAATTGATAGAGGCATGCAGAAGGCTGATGAATTAGATTTTTTCTTTTTGTCTCAGCAACGCAGAGAGATTCTCCTCTGCAACACTGCCTCTGCTGGCCATGCAATATAATCTGCAGATGGAAAACTCCACCATTAGTCCATTATTAGAACTTGAATATTCCCAAACTAAAGAAAAAACTACCAAATAAAATTATTTTCATAAAGCGTTAATTAGTACAATAGAGTCTGTAATCTTGTGAAAATTCAAAGTTCACTACAAATTCTATTCTCCATTTTAATTTCAACCTAGCACACTTCTCTCAATCCTATGCCTCATTTGCTACCACTCTCTACACAACTCTAGCACCTATATGAGGAGGTAGATAGAAAGATCTCTTTAGCAAGCCAAGTGACAGCGTAGCCATCTCACTAGAATTCTTTTAGGTTATGGTACACCAATAGCAATTCAGGGATCTGATAAGTTAAGGGAGGAAGGTTTATGCTACAGTTAGTAGAAATAATCAAAACTATGAGTAACAGATTCTAACATCTTCATTTAAGCACATCCCTATCTGTTAACCAATATTGCTATCGTCTTGAAAAGTTATATTTATGCGGAAGACGCCACTAAAAGGTCCTGAGAGCCATCAGATGTTATGAACTTCTTTTAATGAGAGCAAAACGATCAAAAGCGAGTTTGAGTTACCATATCAATTGATAGAGGCATGCAGAAGGCTGATGAATTAGATTTTTTCTTTTTGTCTCAGCAACGCAGAGAGATTCTCCTCTGCAACACTGCCTCTGCTGGCCATGCAATATAATCTGCAGATGGAGAACTCCACCATTAGTCCATTATTAGAACTTGAATATTCCCAAACTAAAGGAAAAACTACCAAATAAAATTATTTTCATAAAGCGTTAATTAGTACAATAGAGTCTGTAATCTTGTGAAAATTAAAAGTTAACTACAAATTCTATTCTCCATTTTAATTTCAACCTAGCACACTTCTCTCAATCCTATGCCTCATTTGCTACCACTCTCTACACAACTCTAGCACCTATATGAGGAGGTAGATAGAAAGATCTCTTTAGCAAGCCAAGTGACAGCGTAGCGTACCCTTCTCACTAGAATTCTTTTAGGTTATGGTACACCAATAGCAATTCAGTGATCTGATAAGGTAAGGGAGGAAGGTTTATGCTACAGTTAGTAGAAATAATCAAAACTATGAGTAACAGATTCTAACACATTCATTTAAGCACATCCCTATCTGTTAACCAATATTGATATGGTCTTGAAAAGTTATATTTATGCGGAAGACCCCACTAAAAGATCATGAGAGCCATCAGATGTTATGAACTTCTTTTAATGAGAGCTAAACGATCAAAAGCGAGTTTGACTTACCATATCAATTGATAGACGCATGCAGAAGGCTGATGAATTTGATTTTTTCTTTTTGTCTCAGCAACGCAGAGAGATTCTCCTCTGCAACACTGCCTCTGCTGGCCATGCAATATAATCTGCAGATGGAAAACTCCACCATTAGTCCATTATTAGAACTTGAATATTCCCAAACTAAAGAAAAAACTACCAAATAAAATTATTTTCATAAAGCGTTAATTAGTACAATAGAGTCTGTAATCTTGTGAAAATTCAAAGTTCACTACAAATTCTATTCTCCATTTTAATTTCAACCTAGCACACTTCTCTCAATTCTATGCCTCATTTGCTACCACTCTCTACACAACTCTAGCACCTATATGAGGAGGTAGATAGAAAGATCTCTTTAGCAAGCCAAGTGACAGCGTAGCTATCTCACTAGAATTCTTTTAGGTTATGGTACACCAAAAGCAATTCAGTGATCTGATAAGTTAAATGAGGAAGGTTTATGCTACAGTTAGTAGAAATAATCAAAACTATGAGTAACAGATTCTAACATCTTCAATTAAGCACATCCCTATCTGTTAACCAATATTGCTATCGTCTTGAAAAGTTATATTTATGCGGAAGACCCCACTAAAAGGTCCTGAGAGCCATCAGATGTTATGAACTTCTTTTAATGAGAGCAACAGGATCAAAAGCGAGTTTGACTTACCATATCAATTGATAGAGGCATTCAGAAGGCTGATGAATTTGATTTTTTCTTTTTGTCTCAGCAACGCAGAGAGATTTTCCTCTGCAACACTGCCTCTGCTGGCCATGCAATTTAATCTGCAGATGGAAAACGCCACCGTTAGTCCATTATTAGAACTTGAATATTTCCAAACTAAAGAAAAAACTACCAAATAACATTATTTTCATAAAGCGTTAATTAGTACAATAGAGTCTGTAATCTTTTGAAAATTAAAAGTTAACTACAAATTCTATTCTCCATTTTAATTTCAACCTAGCACACTTCTCTCAATCCTATGCCTCATTTGCTACCACTCTCTACACAACTCTAGCACCTATATGAGGAGGTAGATAGAAAGATCTCTTTAGCAAGCCAAGTGACAGCGTACCCTTCTCACTAGAATTCTTTTAGGTTATGGTACACCAATAGCAATTCAGGGATCTGATAAGTTAAGGGAGGAAGGTTTATGCTACAGTTAGTAGAAATAATCAAAACTATGAGTAACAGATTCTAACATCTTCATTTAAGCACATCCCTATCTGTTAACCAATATTGCTATCGTCTTGAAAAGTTATATTTATGCGGAAGACGCCACTAAAAGGTCCTGAGAGCCATCAGATGTTATGAACTTTTTTTAATGAGTTCAAAACGATCAAAAGCGAGTTTGAGTTACCATATCAATTGATAGAGGCATGCAGAAGGCTGATGAAATAGATTTTTTCTTTTTGTCTCAGCAACGCAGAGAGATTCTCCTCTGCAACACTGCCTCTGCTGGCCATGCAATATAATCTGCAGATGGAGAACTCCACCATTAGTCCATTATTAGAACTTGAATATTCCCAAACTAAAGAAAAAACTACCAAATAAAATTATTTTCATAAAGCGTTAATTAGTACAATAGAGTCTGTAATCTTGTGAAAATTCAAAGTTCACTACAAATTCTATTCTCCATTTTAATTTCAACCTAGCACACTTCTCTCAATCCTATGCCTCATTTGCTACCACTCTCTACACAACTCTAGCACCTATATGAGGAGGTAGATAGAAAGATCTCTTTAGCAAGCCAAGTGACAGCGTAGCCATCTCACTAGAATTCTTTTAGGTTATGGTACACCAATAGCAATTCAGTGATCTGATAAGTTAAGGGAGGAAGGTTTATGCTACAGTTAGTAGAAATAATCAAAACTATGAGTAACAGATTCTAACATCTTCAATTAAGCACATCCCTATCTGTTAACCAATATTGCTATCGTCTTGAAAAGTTATATTTATGCGGAAGACCCCACTAAAAGGTCCTGAGAGCCATCAGATGTTATGAACTTCTTTTAATGAGAGCAACAGGATCAAAAGCGAGTTTGACTTACCATATCAATTGATAGAGGCATTCAGAAGGCTGATGAATTTGATTTTTTCTTTTTGTCTCAGCAACGCAGAGAGATTCTCTTCTGCAACACTGCCTCTGCTGGCCATGCAATTTAATCTGCAGATGGAAAACGCCACCGTTAGTCCATTATTAGAACTTGAATATTTCCAAACTAAAGAAAAAACTACCAAATAAAATTATTTTCATAAAGCGTTAATTAGTACAATAGAGTCTGTAATCTTGTGAAAATTAAAAGTTAACTACACATTCTATTCTCCATTTTAATTTCAACCTAGCACACTTCTCTCAATCCTATGCCTCATTTGCTACCACTCTCTACACAACTCTAGCACCTATATGAGGAGGTAGATAGAAAGATCTCTTTAGCAAGCCAAGTGACAGCGTACCCTTCTCACTAGAATTCTTTTAGGTTATGGTACACCAATAGCAATTCAGGGATCTGATAAGTTAAGGGAGGAAGGTTTATGCTACAGTTCGTAGAAATAATCAAAACTATGAGTAACAGATTCTAACATCTTCATTTAAGCACATCCCTATCTGTTAACCAATATTGCTATCGTCTTGAAAAGTTATATTTATGCGGAAGACGCCACTAAAAGGTCCTGAGAGCCATCAGATGTTATGAACTTCTTTTAATGAGAGCAAAACGAACAAAAGCGAGTTTGAGTTACCATATCAATTGATAGAGGCATGCAGAAGGCTGATGAATTAGATTTTTTCTTTTTGTCTCAGCAACGCAGAGAGATTCTCCTCTGCAACACTGCCTCTGCTGGCCATGCAATATAATCTGCAGATGGAGAACTCCACCATTAGTCCATTATTAGAACTTGAATATTCCCAAACTAAAGAAAAAACTACCAAATAAAATTATTTTCATAAAGCGTTAATTAGTACAATAGAGTCTGTAATCTTGTGAAAATTCAAAGTTCACTACAAATTCTATTCTCCATTTTAATTTCAACCTAGCACACTTCTCTCAATCCTATGACTCATTTGCTACCACTCTCTACACAACTCTAGCACCTATATGAGGAGGTAGATAGAAAGATCTCTTTAGCAAGCCAAGTGACAGCGTAGCCATCTCACTAGAATTCTTTTAGGTTATGGTACACCAATAGCAATTCAGTGATCTGATAAGTTAAGGGAGGAAGGTTTATGCTACAGTTAGTAGAAATAATCAAAACTATGAGTAACAGATTCTAACATCTTCATTTAAGCACATCCCTATCTGTTAACCAATATTGCTATCGTCTTGAAAAGTTATATTTATGCGGAAGACCCCACTAAAAGGTGCTGAGAGCCATCAGATGTTATGAACTTCTCTTAATGAGAGCAAAACGATCAAAAGCGAGTTTGACTTACCATATCAATTGATAGACGCATGCAGAAGGCTGATGAATTTGATTTTTTCTTTTTGTCTCAGCAACGCAGGGAGATTCTCCTCTGCAACACTGCCTCTGCTGGCCATGCAATATAATCTGCAGATGGAAAACTCCACCGTTAGTCCATTATTAGAACTTGAATATTTCCAAACTAAAGAAAAAACTACCAAATAAAATTATTTTCATAAAGCGTTAATTAGTACAATAGAGTCTGTAATCTTGTGAAAATTCAAAGTTCACTACAAATTCTATTCTCCATTTTAATTTCAACCTAGCACACCTCTCTCAATCCTATGCCTCATTTGCTACCACTCTCTACACAACTCTAGCACCTATATGAGGAGGTAGATAGAAAGATCTCTTTAGCAAGCCAAGTGACAGCGTACCCATCTCACTAGAATTCTTTTAGGTTATGGTACACCATTAGCAATTCAGTGATCTGATAAGTTAAGGGAGGAAGGTTTATGCTACAGTTAGTAGAAATAATCAAAACTATGAGTAACAGATTCTAACATCTTCATTTAAGCACATCCCTATCTGTTAACCAATATTGCTATCATCTTGAAAAGTTATATTTATGCGGATGACCCCACTAAAAGGTCATGAGAGCCATCAGATGTTATGAACTTCTTTTAATGAGAGCTAAACGATCAAAAGCGAGTTTGACTTACCATGACAATTGATAGACGCATGCAGAAGGCTGATGATTTTGATTTTTTCTTTTTGTCTCAGCAACGCAAAGAGATTCTCCTCTGCAACACTGCCTCTGCTGGCCATGCAATTTAATCTGCAGATGGAAAACGCCACCGTTAGTCCATTATCAGAACTTGAATATTTCCAAACTAAAGAAAAAACTACCAAATAAAATTATTTTCATAAAGCGTTAATTAGTACAATAGAGTCTATAATCTTGTGAAAATTCAAAGTTAACTACAAATTCTATTCTCCATTTTAATTTCAACCTAGCACACTTCTCTCAATCCTATGCCTCATTTGCTACCACTCTCTACACAACTCTAGCACCTATATGAGGAGGTAGATAGAAAGATCTCTTTAGCAAGCCAAGTGACAGCGTAGCGTACCCTTCTCACTAGAATTCTTTTAGGTTATGGTACACCAATAGCAATTCAGTGATCTGATAAGTTAAGGGAGGAAGGTTTATGCTACAGTTAGTAGAAATAATCAAAACTATGAGTAACAGATTCTAACATCTTCATTTAAGCACATCCCTATCTGTTGACCAATATTGCTATGGTCTTGAAAAGTTATATTTATGCGGAAGACGCCACTAAAAGGTCCTGAGAGCCATCAGATGTTATGAACTTCTTTTAATGAGAGCAAAACGATCAAAAGCGAGTTTGAGTTACCATATCAATTGATAGAGGCATGCAGAAGGCTGATGAATTAGATTTTTTCTTTTTGTCTCAGCAACGCAGAGAGATTCTCCTCTGCAACACTGCCTCTGCTGGCCATGCAATATAATCTGCAGATGGAGAACTCCACCATTAGTCCATTATTAGAACTTGAATATTCCCAAACTAAAGAAAAAACTACCAAATAAAATTATTTTCATAAAGCGTTAATTAGTACAATAGAGTCTGTAATCTTGTGAAAATTCAAAGTTCACTACAAATTCTATTCTCCATTTTAATTTCAACCTAGCACACTTTTCTCAATCCTATGCCTCATTTGCTACCACTCTCTACACAACTCTAGCACCTATATGAGGAGGTAGATAGAAAGATCTCTTTAGCAAGCCAAGTGACAGCGTAGCCATCTCACTAGAATTCTTTTAGGTTATGGTACACCAATAGCAATTCAGTGATCTGATAAGTTAAGGGAGGAAGGTTTATGCTACAGTTAGTAGAAATAATCAAAACTATGAGTAACAGATTCTAACATCTTCATTTAAGCACATCCCTATCTGTTAACCAATATTGCTATCGTCTTGAAAAGTTATATTTATGCGGATGACCCCACTAAAAGGTCATGAGAGCCATCAGATGTTATGAACTTCTTTTAATGAGAGCTAAACGATCAAAAGCGAGTTTGACTTACCATGACAATTGATAGACGCATGCAGAAGGCTGATGATTTTGATTTTTTCTTTTTGTCTCAGCAACGCAAAGAGATTCTCCTCTGCAACACTGCCTCTGCTGGCCATGCAATTTAATCTGCAGATGGAAAACGCCACCGTTAGTCCATTATCAGAACTTGAATATTTCCAAACTAAAGAAAAAACTACCAAATAAAATTATTTTCATAAAGCGTTAATTAGTACAATAGAGTCTATAATCTTGTGAAAATTCAAAGTTAACTACAAATTCTATTCTCCATTTTAATTTCAACCTAGCACACTTCTCTCAATCCTATGCCTCATTTGCTACCACTCTCTACACAACTCTAGCACCTATATGAGGAGGTAGATAGAAAGATCTCTTTAGCAAGCCAAGTGACAGCGTAGCGTACCCTTCTCACTAGAATTCTTTTAGGTTATGGTACACCAATAGCAATTCAGTGATCTGATAAGTTAAGGGAGGAAGGTTTATGCTACAGTTAGTAGAAATAATCAAAACTATGAGTAACAGATTCTAACATCTTCATTTAAGCACATCCCTATCTGTTGACCAATATTGCTATGGTCTTGAAAAGTTATATTTATGCGGAAGACGCCACTAAAAGGTCCTGAGAGCCATCAGATGTTATGAACTTCTTTTAATGAGAGCAAAATGATCAAAAGCGAGTTTGAGTTACCATATCAATTGATAGAGGCATGCAGAAGGCTGATGAATTAGATTTTTTCTTTTTGTCTCAGCAACGCAGAGAGATTCTCCTCTGCAACACTGCCTCTGCTGGCCATGCAATATAATCTGCAGATGGAGAACTCCACCATTAGTCCATTATTAGAACTTGAATATTCCCAAACTAAAGAAAAAACTACCAAATAAAATTATTTTCATAAAGCGTTAATTAGTACAATAGAGTCTGTAATCTTGTGAAAATTCAAAGTTCACTACAAATTCTATTCTCCATTTTAATTTCAACCTAGCACACCTCTCTCAATCCTATGCCTCATTTGCTACCACTCTCTACACAACTCTAGCACCTATATGAGGAGGTAGATAGAAAGATCTCTTTAGCAAGCCAAGTGACAGCGTACCCATCTCACTAGAATTCTTTTAGGTTATGGTACACCATTAGCAACTTAGTGATCTGATAAGTTAAGGGAGGAAGGTTTATGCTACAGTTAGTAGAAATAATCAAAACTATGAGTAACAGATTCTAACATCTTCATTTAAGCACATCCCTATCTGTTAACCAATATTGCTATCGTCTTGAAAAGTTATATTTATGCGGGAGTCGCCACTAAAAGGTCCTGAGAGCCATCAGATGTTATGAACTTCTATTAATGAGAGCAAAACGATCAAAAACCAGTTTGACTTACCATATCAATTGATAGAGGCATGCAGAAGGCTGATGAATTAGATTTTTTCTTTTTGTCTCAGCAACGCAGAGAGATTCTCCTCTGCAACACTGCCTCTGCTGGCCATGCAATATAATCTGCAGATGGAAAACTCCACCATTAGTCCATTATTAGAACTTGAATATTCCCAAACTAAAGAAAAAACTACCAAATAAAATTATTTTCATAAAGCGTTAATTAGTACAATAGAGTCTGTAATCTTGTGAAAATTCAAAGTTCACTACAAATTCTATTCTCCATTTTAATTTCAACCTAGCACGCTTCTCTCAATCCTATGCCTCATTTGCTACCACTCTCTACACAACTCTAGCACCTATATGAGGAGGTAGATAGAAAGATCTCTTTAGCAAGCCAAGTGACAGCGTAGCTATCTCACTAGAATTCTTTTAGGTTATGGTACACCAAAAGCAATTCAGTGATCTGATAAGTTAAGGGAGGAAGGTTTATGCTACAGTTAGTAGAAATAATCAAAACTATGAGTAACAGATTCTAACATCTTCATTTAAGCACATCCCTATCTGTTAACCAATATTGCTATCGTCTTGAAAAGTTATATTTATGCGGAAGACCCCACTAAAAGGTGCTGAGAGCCATCAGATGTTATGAACTTCTTTTAATGAGAGCTAAACGATCAAAAGTGAGTTTGACTTACCATATCAATTGATAGACGCATGCAGAAGGCTGATGAATTTGATTTTTTCTTTTTGTCTCAGCAACGCAGAGAGATTCTCCTCTGCAACACTGCCTCTGCTGGCCATGCAATTTAATCTGCAGATGGAAAACGCCACCGTTAGTCCATTATTAGAACTTGAATATTTCCAAACTAAAGAAAAAACTACCAAATAAAATTATTTTCATAAAGCGTTAATTAGTACAATAGAGTCTGTAATCTTGTGAAAATTCAAAGTTAACTACAAATTCTATTCTCCATTTTAATTTCAACCTAGCACACTTCTCTCAATCCTATGCCTCATTTGCTACCACTCTCTACACAACTCTAGCACCTATATGAGGAGGTAGATAGAAAGATCTCTTTAGCAAGCCAAGTGACAGCGTACCCATCTCACTAGAATTCTTTTAGGTTATGGTACACCAATAGCAATTCAGTGATCTGATAAGTTAAGGGAGGAAGGTTTATGCTACAGTTAGTAGAAATAATCAAAACTATGAGTAACAGATTCTAACATCTTCATTTAAGCACATCCCTATCTGTTAACCAATATTGCTATCGTCTTGAAAAGTTATATTTATGCGGAAGACCCCACTAAAAGGTCATGAGAGCCATCAGATGTTATGAACTTCTTTTAATGAGAGCTAAACGATCAAAAGTGAGTTTGACTTACCATATCAATTGATAGACGCATGCAGAAGGCTGATGAATTTGATTTTTTCTTTTTGTCTCAGCAACGCAGAGAGATTCTCCTCTGCAACACTGCCTCTGCTGGCCATGCAATCTAATCTGCAGATGGAAAACGCCACCGTTAGTCCATTATTAGAACTTGAATATTTCCAAACTAAAGAAAAAACTACCAAATAAAATTAGTTTCATAAAGCGTTAATTAGTACAATAGAGTCTGTAGTCTTGTGAAAATTCAAAGTTCACTACAAATTCTATTCTCCATTTTAATTTCAACCTAGCACACTTTTCTCAATCCTATGCCTCATTTGCTACCGCTCTCTACACAACTCTAGCACCTATAAGAGGAGGTAGATAGAAAGATCTCTTTAGCAAGCCAAGTGACAGCGTACCCATCTCACTAGAATTCTTTTAGGTTATGGTACACCAATAGCAATTCAGTGATCTGATAAGTTAAATGAGGAAGGTTTATGCTACAGTTAGTAGAAATAATCAAAACTATGAGTAACAGATTCTAACATCTTCAATTAAGCACATCCCTATCTGTTAACCAATATTGCTATCGTCTTGAAAAGTTATATTTATGCGGAAGACCCCACTAAAAGGTCCTGAGAGCCATCAGATGTTATGAACTTCTTTTAATGAGAGCAACAGGATCAAAAGCGAGTTTGACTTACCATATCAATTGATAGAGGCATTCAGAAGGCTGATGAATTTGATTTTTTCTTTTTGTCTCAGCAACGTAGAGAGATTCTCCTCTGCAACACTGCCTCTGCTGGCCATGCAATTTAATCTGCAGATGGAAAACGCCACCGTTAGTCCATTATTAGAACTTGAATATTTCCAAACTAAAGAAAAAACTACCAAATAAAATTATTTTCATAAAGCGTTAATTAGCACAATAGAGTCTGTAATCTTGTGAAAATTAAAAGTTAACTACAAATTCTATTCTCCATTTTAATTTCAACCTAGCACACTTCTCTCAATCCTATGCCTCATTTGCTACCACTCTCTACACAACTCTAGCACCTATATGAGGAGGTAGATAGAAAGATCTCTTTAGCAAGCCAAGTGACAGCGTAGCGATCTCACTAGAATTCTTTTAGGTTATGGTACACCAATAGCAATTCAGTGATCTGATAAGTTAAGGGAGGAAGGTTTATGCTACAGTTAGTAGAAATAATCAAAACTATGAGTAACAGATTCTAACATCTTCATTTAAGCACATCCCTATCTGTTAACCAATATTGCTATCGTCTTGAAAAGTTATATTTATGCGGAAGACCCCACTAAAAGGTGCTGAGAGCCATCAGATGTTATGAACTTCTTTTAATGAGAGCAAAACGATCAAAAGCGAGTTTGACTTACCATATCAATTGATAGACGCATGCAGAAGGCTGATGAATTTGATTTTTTCTTTTTGTCTCAGCAACGCAGAGAGATTCTCCTCTGCAACACTGCCTCTGCTGGCCATGCAATATAATCTGCAGATGGTAAACTCCACCGTTAGTCCATTATTAGAACTTGAATATTTCCAAACTAAAGAAAAAACTACCAAATAAAATTATTTTCATAAAGCGTTAATTAGTACAATAGAGTCTGTAATCTTGTGAAAATTAAAAGTTAACTACAAATTCTATTCTCCATTTTAATTTCAACCTAGCACACTTCTCTCAATCCTATGCCTCATTTGCTACCACTCTCTACACAACTCTAGCACCTATATGAGGAGGTAGATAGAAAGATCTCTTTAGCAAGCCAAGTGACAGCGTAGCGATCTCACTAGAATTCTTTTAGGTTATGGTACACCAATAGCAATTCAGTGATCTGATAAGTTAAGGGAGGAAGGTTTATGCTACAGTTAGTAGAAATAATCAAAACTATGAGTAACAGATTCTAACATCTTCATTTAAGCACATCCCTATCTGTTAACCAATATTGCTATCGTCTTGAAAAGTTATATTTATGCGGAAGACCCCACTAAAAGGTGCTGAGAGCCATCAGATGTTATGAACTTCTTTTAATGAGAGCAAAACGATCAAAAGCGAGTTTGACTTACCATATCAATTGATAGACGCATGCAGAAGGCTGATGAATTTGATTTTTTCTTTTTGTCTCAGCAACGCAGAGAGATTCTCCTCTGCAACACTGCCTCTGCTGGCCATGCAATATAATCTGCAGATGGTAAACTCCACCGTTAGTCCATTATTAGAACTTGAATATTTCCAAACTAAAGAAAAAACTACCAAATAAAATTATTTTCATAAAGCGTTAATTAGTACAATAGAGTCTGTAATCTTGTGAAAATTCAAAGTTCACTACAAATTCTATTCTCCATTTTAATTTCAACCTAGCACACTTCTCTCAATCCTATGCCTCATTTGCTACCACTCTCTACACAACTCTAGCACCTATATGAGGAGGTAGATAGAAAGATCTCTTTAGCAAGCCAAGTGACAGCGTAGCGATCTCACTAGAATTCTTTTAGGTTATGGTACACCAATAGCAATTCAGTGATCTGATAAGTTAAGGGAGGAAGGTTTATGCTACAGTCAGTAGAAATAATCAAAACTATGAGTAACAGATTCTAACATCTTCATTTAAGCACATCCCTATCTGTTAACCAATATTGCTATTGTCTTGAAAAGTTATATTTATGCGGAAGACCCCACTAAAAGGTCATGAGAGCCATCAGATGTTATGAACTTCTTTTAATGAGAGCTAAACGATCAAAAGCGAGTTTGACTTACCATGACAATTGATAGACGCATGCAGAAGGCTGATGATTTTGATTTTTTCTTTTTGTCTCAGCAACGCAGAGAGATTCTCCTCTGCAACACTGCCTCTGCTGGCCATGCAATTTAATCTGCAGATAGAAAACGCCACCGTTAGTCCATTATTAGAACTTGAATATTTCCAAACTAAAGAAAAAACTACCAAATAAAATTATTTTCATAAAGCGTTAATTAGTACAATAGAGTCTGTAATCTTGTGAAAATTCAAAGTTAACTACAAATTCTATTCTCCATTTTAATTTCAACCTAGCACACTTCTCTCAATCCTATGCCTCATTTGCTACCACTCTCTACACAACTCTAGCACCTATATGAGGAGGTAGATAGAAAGATCTCTTTAGCAAACCAAGTGACAGGGTTGCGTACCCTTCTCACTAGAATTCTTTTAGGTTATGGTACACCAATAGCAATTCAGTGATCTGATAAGTTAAGGGAGGAAGGTTTATGCTACAGTTAGTAGAAATAATCAAAACTATGAATAACAGATTCTAACATCTTCATTTAAGCACATCCCTATCTGTTAACCAATATTGCTATCGTCTTGAAAAGTTATATTTATGTGGGAGTCGCCACTAAAAGGTCCTGAGAGCCATCAGATGTTATGAACTTCTATTAATGAGAGCAAAACGATCAAAACCAGTTTGACTTACCATATCAATTGATAGAGGCATGCATAAGGCTGATTAATTAGATTTTTTCTTTTTGTCTCAGCAACGCAGAGAGATTCTCCTCTGCAACACTGCCTCTGCTGGCCATGCAATATAATCTGCAGATGGAAAACTCCACCATTAGTCCATTATTAGAACTTGAATATTCCCAAACTAAAGAAAAAACTACCAAATAAAATTATTTTCATAAAGCGTTAATTAGTACAATAGAGTCTGTAATCTTGTGAAAATTCAAAGTTCACTACAAATTCTATTCTCCATTTTAATTTCAACCTAGCACACTTCTCTCAATCCTATGCCTCATTTGCTACCACTCTCTACACAACTCTAGCACCTATATGAGGAGGTAGATAGAAAGATCTCTTTAGCAAGCCAAGTGACAGCGTAGCGATCTCACTAGAATTCTTTTAGGTTATGGTACACCAATAGCAATTCAGTGATCTGATAAGTTAAGGGAGGAAGGTTTATGCTACAGTTAGTAGAAATAATCAAAACTATGAGTAACAGATTCTAACATCTTCATTTAAGCACATCCCTATCTGTTAACCAATATTGCTATCGTCTTGAAAAGTTATATTTATGCGGAAGACCCCACTAAAAGGTGCTGAGAGCCATCAGATGTTATGAACTTCTTTTAATGAGAGCAAAACGATCAAAAGCGAGTTTGACTTACCATATCAATTGATAGACGCATGCAGAAGGCTGATGAATTTGATTTTTTCTTTTTGTCTCAGCAACGCAGAGAGATTCTCCTCTGCAACACTGCCTCTGCTGGCCATGCAATATAATCTGCAGATGGAAAACTCCACCGTTAGTCCATTATTAGAACTTGAATATTTACAAACTAAAGAAAAAACTACCAAATAAAATTATTTTCATAAAGCGTTAATTAGTACAATAGAGTCTGTAATCTTGTGAAAATTCAAAGTTCACTACAAATTCTATTCTCCATTTTAATTTCAACCTAGCACACTTCTCTCAATCCTATGCCTCATTTGCTACCACTCTCTACACAACTCTAGCACCTATATGAGGAGGTAGATAGAAAGATCTCTTTAGCAAGCCAAGTGACAGCGTACCCATCTCACTAGAATTCTTTTAGGTTATGGTACACCAATAGCAATTCAGTGATCTGATAAGTTAAGGGAGGAAGGTGTATGCTACAGTTAGTAGAAATAATCAAAACTATGAGTAACAGATTCTAACATCTTCATTTAAGCACATCCCTATCTGTTAACCAATATTGCTATCGTCTTGAAAAGTTATATTTATGCGGAAGACCCCACTAAAAGGTCATGAGAGCCATCAGATGTTAAGAACTTCTTTTAATGAGAGCTAAACGATCAAAAGCGAGTTTGACTTACCATGACAATTGATAGACGCATGCAGAAGGCTGATGATTTTGATTTTTACTTTTTGTCTCAGCAACGCAGAGAGATTCTCCTCTGCAACACTGCCTCTGCTGGCCATGCAATTTAATCTGCAGATGGAAAACGCCACCGTTAGTCCATTATTAGAACTTGAATATTTCCAAACTAAAGAAAAAACTACCAAATAAAATTATTTTCATAAAGCGTTAATTAGTACAATAGAGTCTGTAATCTTGTGAAAATTTAAAGTTAACTACAAATTCTATTCTCCATTTTCATTTCAACCTAGCACACTTCTCTCAATCCTATGCCTCATTTGCTACCACTCTCTAAACAACTCTAGCACCTATATGAGGAGGTAGATAGAAAGATCTCTTTAGCAAGCCAAGTGACAGCGTAGCGTACCCTTCTCACTAGAATTCTTTTAGGTTATGGTACACCAATAGCAATTCAGTGATCTGATAAGTTAAGGGAGGAAGGTTTATGCTACAGTTAGTAGAAATAAACAAAACTATGAGTAACAGATTCTAACATCTTCATTTAAGCACATCCCTATCTGTTAACCAATATTGCTATCGTCTTGAAAAGTTATATTTATGCGGGAGTCGCCACTAAAAGGGCCTGAAAGCCATCAGATGTTATGAACTTCTATTAATGAGAGCAAAACGATCAAAAACCAGTTTGACTTACCATATCAATTGATAGAGGCATGCAGAAGGCTGATGAATTAGATTTTTTCTTTTTGTCTCAGCAACGCAGAGAGATTCTCCTCTGCAACACTGCCTCTGCTGGCCATGCAATATAATCTGCAGATGGAAAACTCCACCATTAGTCCATTATTAGAACTTGAATATTCCCAAACTAAAGAAAAAACTACCAAATAAAATTATTTTCATAAAGCGTTAATTAGTACAATAGAGTCTGTAATCTTGTGAAAATTCAAAGTTCACTACAAATTCTATTCTCCATTTTAATTTCAACCTAGCACACTTCTCTCAATCCTATGCCTCATTTGCTACCACTCTCTACACAACTCTAGCACCTATATGAGGAGGTAGATAGAAAGATCTCTTTAGCAAGCCAAGTGACAGCGTAGCCATCTCACTAGAATTCTTTTAGGTTATGGTACACCAATAGCAATTCAGTGATCTGATAAGTTAAGGGAGGAAGGTTTATGCTACAGTTAGTATAAATAATCAAATCTATGAGTAACAGATTCTAACATCTTCATTTAAGCACATCCCTATCTGTTAACCAATATTGCTATCGTCTTGAAAAGTTATATTTATGCGGAAGACCCCACTAAAAGGTGCTGAGAGCCATCAGATGTTATGAACTTCTTTTAATGAGAGCAAAACGATCAAAAGCGAGTTTGACTTACCATATCAATTGATAGACGCATGCAGAAGGCTGATGAATTTGATTTTTTCTTTTTGTCTCAGCAACGCAGAGAGATTCTCCTCTGCAACACTGCCTCTGCTGGCCATGCAATATAATCTGCAGATGGAAAACTCCACCGTTAGTCCATTATTAGAACTTGAATATTTACAAACTAAAGAAAAAACTACCAAATAAAATTATTTTCATAAAGCGTTAATTAGTACAATAGAGTCTGTAATCTTGTGAAAATTCAAAGTTCACTACAAATTCTATTCTCTATTTTAATTTCAACCTAGCACACTTCTCTCAATCCTATGCCTCATTTGCTACCACTCTCTACACAACTCTAGCACCTATATGAGGAGGTAGATAGAAAGATCTCTTTAGCAAGCAAAGTGACAGCGTACCCATCTCACTAGAATTCTTTTAGGTTATGGTACACCAATAGCAATTCAGTGATCTGATAAGTTAAGGGAGGAAGGTGTATGCTACAGTTAGTAGAAATAATCAAAACTATGAGTAACAGATTCTAACATCTTCATTTAAGCACATCCCTATCTGTTAACCAATATTGCTATCGTCTTGAAAAGTTATATTTATGCGGGAGTCGCCACTAAAAGGTCCTGAGAGCCATCAGATGTTATGAACTTCTATTAATGAGAGCAAAACGATCAAAAACCAGTTTGACTTACCATATCAATTGATAGAGGCATGCAGAAGGCTGATGAATTAGATTTTTTCTTTTTGTCTCAGCAACGCAGAGAGATTCTCCTCTGAAACACTGCCTCTGCTGGCCATGCAATATAATCTGCAGATGGAAAACTCCACCATTAGTCCATTATTAGAACTTGAATATTCCCAAACTAAAGAAAAAACTACCAAATAAAATTATTTTCATAAAGCGTTAATTAGTACAATAGAGTCTGTAATCTTGTGAAAATTCAAAGTTCACTACAAATTCTATTCTCCATTTTAATTTCAACCTAGCACGCTTCTCTCAATCCTATGCCTCATTTGCTACCACTCTCTACACAACTCTAGCACCTATATGAGGAGGTAGATAGAAAGATCTCTTTAGCAAGCCAAGTGACAGCGTAGCTATCTCACTAGAATTCTTTTAGGTTATGGTACACCAAAAGCAATTCAGTGATCTGATAAGTTAAGGGAGGAAGGTTTATGCTACAGTTAGTAGAAATAATCAAAACTATGAGTAACAGATTCTAACATCTTCATTTAAGCACATCCCTATCTGTTAACCAATATTGCTATCGTCTTGAAAAGTTATATTCATGCGGAAGACCCCACTAAAAGGTGCTGAGAGCCATCAGATGTTATGAACTTCTTTTAATGAGAGCTAAACGATCAAAAGTGAGTTTGACTTACCATATCAATTGATAGACGCATGCAGAAGGCTGATGAATTTGATTTTTTCTTTTTGTCTCAGCAACGCAGAGAGATTCTCCTCTGCAACACTGCCTCTGCTGGCCATGCAATTTAATCTGCAGATGGAAAACGCCACCGTTAGTCCATTATTAGAACTTGAATATTTCCAAACTAAAGAAAAAACTACCAAATAAAATTATTTTCATAAAGCGTTAATTAGTACAATAGAGTCTGTAATCTTGTGAAAATTCAAAGTTAACTACAAATTCTATTCTCCATTTTAATTTCAACCTAGCACACTTCTCTCAATCCTATGCCTCATTTGCTACCACTCTCTACACAACTCTAGCACCTATATGAGGAGGTAGATAGAAAGATCTCTTTAGCAAGCCAAGTGACAGCGTACCCATCTCACTAGAATTCTTTTAGGTTATGGTACACCAATAGCAATTCAGTGATCTGATAAGTTAAGGGAGGAAGGTTTATGCTACAGTTAGTAGAAATAATCAAAACTATGAGTAACAGATTCTAACATCTTCATTTAAGCACATCCCTATCTGTTAACCAATATTGCTATCGTCTTGAAAAGTTATATTTATGCGGAAGACCCCACTAAAAGGTCATGAGAGCCATCAGATGTTATGAACTTCTTTTAATGAGAGCTAAACGATCAAAAGTGAGTTTGACTTACCATATCAATTGATAGACGCATGCAGAAGGCTGATGAATTTGATTTTTTCTTTTTGTCTCAGCAACGCAGAGAGATTCTCCTCTGCAACACTGCCTCTGCTGGCCATGCAATCTAATCTGCAGATGGAAAACGCCACCGTTAGTCCATTATTAGAACTTGAATATTTCCAAACTAAAGAAAAAACTACCAAATAAAATTAGTTTCATAAAGCGTTAATTAGTACAATAGAGTCTGTAGTCTTGTGAAAATTCAAAGTTCACTACAAATTCTATTCTCCATTTTAATTTCAACCTAGCACACTTTTCTCAATCCTATGCCTCATTTGCTACCACTCTCTACACAACTCTAGCACCTATATGAGGAGGTAGATAGAAAGATCTCTTTAGCAAGCCAAGTGACAGCGTACCCATCTCACTAGAATTCTTTTAGGTTATGGTACACCATTAGCAACTTAGTGATCTGATAAGTTAAGGGAGGAAGGTTTATGCTACAGTTAGTAGAAATAATCAAAACTATGAGTAACAGATTCTAACATCTTCATTTAAGCACATCCCTATCTGTTAACCAATATTGCTATCGTCTTGAAAAGTTATATTTATGCGGGAGTCGCCACTAAAAGGTCCTGAGAGCCATCAGATGTTATGAACTTCTATTAATGAGAGCAAAAAGATCAAAAACCAGTTTGACTTACCATATCAATTGATAGAGGCATGCAGAAGGCTGATGAATTAGATTTTTTCTTTTTGTCTCAGCAACGCAGAGAGATTCTCCTCTGCAACACTGCCTCTGCTGGCCATGCAATATAATCTGCAGATGGAAAACTCCACCATTAGTCCATTATTAGAACTTGAATATTCCCAAACTAAAGAAAAAACTACCAAATAAAATTATTTTCATAAAGCGTTAATTAGTACAATAGAGTCTGTAATCTTGTGAAAATTCAAAGTTCACTACAAATTCTATTCTCCATTTTAATTTCAACCTAGCACGCTTCTCTCAATCCTATGCCTCATTTGCTACCACTCTCTACACAACTCTAGCACCTATATGAGGAGGTAGATAGAAAGATCTCTTTAGCAAGCCAAGTGACAGCGTAGCTATCTCACTAGAATTCTTTTAGGTTATGGTACACCAAAAGCAATTCAGTGATCTGATAAGTTAAGGGAGGAAGGTTTATGCTACAGTTAGTAGAAATAATCAAAACTATGAGTAACAGATTCTAACATCTTCATTTAAGCACATCCCTATCTGTTAACCAATATTGCTATCGTCTTGAAAAGTTATATTTATGCGGAAGACCCCACTAAAAGGTGCTGAGAGCCATCAGATGTTATGAACTTCTTTTAATGAGAGCTAAACGATCAAAAGTGAGTTTGACTTACCATATCAATTGATAGACGCATGCAGAAGGCTGATGAATTTGATTTTTTCTTTTTGTCTCAGCAACGCAGAGAGATTCTCCTCTGCAACACTGCCTCTGCTGGCCATGCAATTTAATCTGCAGATGGAAAACGCCACCGTTAGTCCATTATTAGAACTTGAATATTTCCAAACTAAAGAAAAAACTACCAAATAAAATTATTTTCATAAAGCGTTAATTAGTACAATAGAGTCTGTAATCTTGTGAAAATTCAAAGTTAACTACAAATTCTATTCTCCATTTTAATTTCAACCTAGCACACTTCTCTCAATCCTATGCCTCATTTGCTACCACTCTCTACACAACTCTAGCACCTATATGAGGAGGTAGATAGAAAGATCTCTTTAGCAAGCCAAGTGACAGCGTACCCATCTCACTAGAATTCTTTTAGGTTATGGTACACCAATAGCAATTCAGTGATCTGATAAGTTAAGGGAGGAAGGTTTATGCTACAGTTAGTAGAAATAATCAAAACTATGAGTAACAGATTCTAACATCTTCATTTAAGCACATCCCTATCTGTTAACCAATATTGCTATCGTCTTGAAAAGTTATATTTATGCGGAAGACCCCACTAAAAGGTCATGAGAGCCATCAGATGTTATGAACTTCTTTTAATGAGAGCTAAACGATCAAAAGTGAGTTTGACTTACCATATCAATTGATAGACGCATGCAGAAGGCTGATGAATTTGATTTTTTCTTTTTGAATCAGCAACGCAGAGAGATTCTCCTCTGCAACACTGCCTCTGCTGGCCATGCAATCTAATCTGCAGATGGAAAACGCCACCGTTAGTCCATTATTAGAACTTGAATATTTCCAAACTAAAGAAAAAACTACCAAATAAAATTAGTTTCATAAAGCGTTAATTAGTACAATAGAGTCTGTAGTCTTGTGAAAATTCAAAGTTCACTACAAATTCTATTCTCCATTTTAATTTCAACCTAGCACACTTTTCTCAATCCTATGCCTCATTTGCTACCGCTCTCTACACAACTCTAGCACCTATAAGAGGAGGTAGATAGAAAGATCTCTTTAGCAAGCCAAGTGACAGCGTACCCATCTCACTAGAATTCTTTTAGGTTATGGTACACCAATAGCAATTCAGTGATCTGATAAGTTAAATGAGGAAGGTTTATGCTACAGTTAGTAGAAATAATCAAAACTATGAGTAACAGATTCTAACATCTTCAATTAAGCACATCCCTATCTGTTAACCAATATTGCTATCGTCTTGAAAAGTTATATTTATGCGGAAGACCCCACTAAAAGGTCCTGAGAGCCATCAGATGTTATGAACTTCTTTTAATGAGAGCAACAGGATCAAAAGCGAGTTTGACTTACCATATCAATTGATAGAGGCATTCAGAAGGCTGATGAATTTGATTTTTTCTTTTTGTCTCAGCAACGTAGAGAGATTCTCCTCTGCAACACTGCCTCTGCTGGCCATGCAATTTAATCTGCAGATGGAAAACGCCACCGTTAGTCCATTATTAGAACTTGAATATTTCCAAACTAAAGAAAAAACTACCAAATAAAATTATTTTCATAAAGCGTTAATTAGCACAATAGAGTCTGTAATCTTGTGAAAATTAAAAGTTAACTACAAATTCTATTCTCCATTTTAATTTCAACCTAGCACACTTCTCTCAATCCTATGCCTCATTTGCTACCACTCTCTACACAACTCTAGCACCTATATGAGGAGGTAGATAGAAAGATCTCTTTAGCAAGCCAAGTGACAGCGTAGCGATCTCACTAGAATTCTTTTAGGTTATGGTACACCAATAGCAATTCAGTGATCTGATAAGTTAAGGGAGGAAGGTTTATGCTACAGTTAGTAGAAATAATCAAAACTATGAGTAACAGATTCTAACATCTTCATTTAAGCACATCCCTATCTGTTAACCAATATTGCTATCGTCTTGAAAAGTTATATTTATGCGGAAGACCCCACTAAAAGGTGCTGAGAGCCATCAGATGTTATGAACTTCTTTTAATGAGAGCAAAACGATCAAAAGCGAGTTTGACTTACCATATCAATTGATAGACGCATGCAGAAGGCTGATGAATTTGATTTTTTCTTTTTGTCTCAGCAACGCAGAGAGATTCTCCTCTGCAACACTGCCTCTGCTGGCCATGCAATATAATCTGCAGATGGTAAACTCCACCGTTAGTCCATTATTAGAACTTGAATATTTCCAAACTAAAGAAAAAACTACCAAATAAAATTATTTTCATAAAGCGTTAATTAGTACAATAGAGTCTGTAATCTTGTGAAAATTAAAAGTTAACTACAAATTCTATTCTCCATTTTAATTTCAACCTAGCACACTTCTCTCAATCCTATGCCTCATTTGCTACCACTCTCTACACAACTCTAGCACCTATATGAGGAGGTAGATAGAAAGATCTCTTTAGCAAGCCAAGTGACAGCGTAGCGATCTCACTAGAATTCTTTTAGGTTATGGTACACCAATAGCAATTCAGTGATCTGATAAGTTAAGGGAGGAAGGTTTATGCTACAGTTAGTAGAAATAATCAAAACTATGAGTAACAGATTCTAACATCTTCATTTAAGCACATCCCTATCTGTTAACCAATATTGCTATCGTCTTGAAAAGTTATATTTATGCGGAAGACCCCACTAAAAGGTGCTGAGAGCCATCAGATGTTATGAACTTCTTTTAATGAGAGCAAAACGATCAAAAGCGAGTTTGACTTACCATATCAATTGATAGACGCATGCAGAAGGCTGATGAATTTGATTTTTTCTTTTTGTCTCAGCAACGCAGAGAGATTCTCCTCTGCAACACTGCCTCTGCTGGCCATGCAATATAATCTGCAGATGGTAAACTCCACCGTTAGTCCATTATTAGAACTTGAATATTTCCAAACTAAAGAAAAAACTACCAAATAAAATTATTTTCATAAAGCGTTAATTAGTACAATAGAGTCTGTAATCTTGTGAAAATTCAAAGTTCACTACAAATTCTATTCTCCATTTTAATTTCAACCTAGCACACTTCTCTCAATCCTATGCCTCATTTGCTACCACTCTCTACACAACTCTAGCACCTATATGAGGAGGTAGATAGAAAGATCTCTTTAGCAAGCCAAGTGACAGCGTAGCGATCTCACTAGAATTCTTTTAGGTTATGGTACACCAATAGCAATTCAGTGATCTGATAAGTTAAGGGAGGAAGGTTTATGCTACAGTCAGTAGAAATAATCAAAACTATGAGTAACAGATTCTAACATCTTCATTTAAGCACATCCCTATCTGTTAACCAATATTGCTATCGTCTTGAAAAGTTATATTTATGCGGAAGACCCCACTAAAAGGTCATGAGAGCCATCAGATGTTATGAACTTCTTTTAATGAGAGCTAAACGATCAAAAGCGAGTTTGACTTACCATGACAATTGATAGACGCATGCAGAAGGCTGATGATTTTGATTTTTTCTTTTTGTCTCAGCAACGCAGAGAGATTCTCCTCTGCAACACTGCCTCTGCTGGCCATGCAATTTAATCTGCAGATAGAAAACGCCACCGTTAGTCCATTATTAGAACTTGAATATTTCCAAACTAAAGAAAAAACTACCAAATAAAATTATTTTCATAAAGCGTTAATTAGTACAATAGAGTCTGTAATCTTGTGAAAATTCAAAGTTAACTACAAATTCTATTCTCCATTTTAATTTCAACCTAGCACACTTCTCTCAATCCTATGCCTCATTTGCTACCACTCTCTACACAACTCTAGCACCTATATGAGGAGGTAGATAGAAAGATCTCTTTAGCAAGCCAAGTGACAGGGTTGCGTACCCTTCTCACTAGAATTCTTTTAGGTTATGGTACACCAATAGCAATTCAGTGATCTGATAAGTTAAGGGAGGAAGGTTTATGCTACAGTTAGTAGAAATAATCAAAACTATGAATAACAGATTCTAACATCTTCATTTAAGCACATCCCTATCTGTTAACCAATATTGCTATCGTCTTGAAAAGTTATATTTATGCGGGAGTCGCCACTAAAAGGTCCTGAGAGCCATCAGATGTTATGAACTTCTATTAATGAGAGCAAAACGATCAAAACCAGTTTGACTTACCATATCAATTGATAGAGGCATGCAGAAGGCTGATTAATTAGATTTTTTCTTTTTGTCTCAGCAACGCAGAGAGATTCTCCTCTGCAACACTGCCTCTGCTGGCCATGCAATATAATCTGCAGATGGAAAACTCCACCATTAGTCCATTATTAGAACTTGAATATTCCCAAACTAAAGAAAAAACTACCAAATAAAATTATTTTCATAAAGCGTTAATTAGTACAATAGAGTCTGTAATCTTGTGAAAATTCAAAGTTCACTACAAATTCTATTCTCCATTTTAATTTCAACCTAGCACACTTCTCTCAATCCTATGCCTCATTTGCTACCACTCTCTACACAACTCTAGCACCTATATGAGGAGGTAGATAGAAAGATCTCTTTAGCAAGCCAAGTGACAGCGTAGCGATCTCACTAGAATTCTTTTAGGTTATGGTACACCAATAGCAATTCAGTGATCTGATAAGTTAAGGGAGGAAGGTTTATGCTACAGTTAGTAGAAATAATCAAAACTATGAGTAACAGATTCTAACATCTTCATTTAAGCACATCCCTATCTGTTAACCAATATTGCTATCGTCTTGAAAAGTTATATTTATGCGGAAGACCCCACTAAAAGGTGCTGAGAGCCATCAGATGTTATGAACTTCTTTTAATGAGAGCAAAACGATCAAAAGCGAGTTTGACTTACCATATCAATTGATAGACGCATGCAGAAGGCTGATGAATTTGATTTTTTCTTTTTGTCTCAGCAACGCAGAGAGATTCTCCTCTGCAACACTGCCTCTGCTGGCCATGCAATATAATCTGCAGATGGAAAACTCCACCGTTAGTCCATTATTAGAACTTGAATATTTACAAACTAAAGAAAAAACTACCAAATAAAATTATTTTCATAAAGCGTTAATTAGTACAATAGAGTCTGTAATCTTGTGAAAATTCAAAGTTCACTACAAATTCTATTCTCCATTTTAATTTCAACCTAGCACACTTCTCTCAATCCTATGCCTCATTTGCTACCACTCTCTACACAACTCTAGCACCTATATGAGGAGGTAGATAGAAAGATCTCTTTAGCAAGCCAAGTGACAGCGTACCCATCTCACTAGAATTCTTTTAGGTTATGGTACACCAATAGCAATTCAGTGATCTGATAAGTTAAGGGAGGAAGGTTTATGCTACAGTCAGTAGAAATAATCAAAACTATGAGTAACAGATTCTAACATCTTCATTTAAGCACATCCCTATCTGTTAACCAATATTGCTATCGTCTTGAAAAGTTATATTTATGCGGAAGACCCCACTAAAAGGTCATGAGAGCCATCAGATGTTATGAACTTCTTTTAATGAGAGCTAAACGATCAAAAGCGAGTTTGACTTACCATGACAATTGATAGACGCATGCAGAAGGCTGATGATTTTGATTTTTTCTTTTTGTCTCAGCAACGCAGAGAGATTCTCCTCTGCAACACTGCCTCTGCTGGCCATGCAATTTAATCTGCAGATAGAAAACGCCACCGTTAGTCCATTATTAGAACTTGAATATTTCCAAACTAAAGAAAAAACTACCAAATAAAATTATTTTCATAAAGCGTTAATTAGTACAATAGAGTCTGTAATCTTGTGAAAATTCAAAGTTAACTACAAATTCTATTCTCCATTTTAATTTCAACCTAGCACACTTCTCTCAATCCTATGCCTCATTTGCTACCACTCTCTACACAACTCTAGCACCTATATGAGGAGGTAGATAGAAAGATCTCTTTAGCAAGCCAAGTGACAGGGTTGCGTACCCTTCTCACTAGAATTCTTTTAGGTTATGGTACACCAATAGCAATTCAGTGATCTGATAAGTTAAGGGAGGAAGGTTTATGCTACAGTTAGTAGAAATAATCAAAACTATGAATAACAGATTCTAACATCTTCATTTAAGCACATCCCTATCTGTTAACCAATATTGCTATCGTCTTGAAAAGTTATATTTATGCGGGAGTCGCCACTAAAAGGTCCTGAGAGCCATCAGATGTTATGAACTTCTATTAATGAGAGCAAAACGATCAAAACCAGTTTGACTTACCATATCAATTGATAGAGGCATGCAGAAGGCTGATTAATAAGATTTTTTCTTTTTGTCTCAGCAACGCAGAGAGATTCTCCTCTGCAACACTGCCTCTGCTGGCCATGCAATATAATCTGCAGATGGAAAACTCCACCATTAGTCCATTATTAGAACTTGAATATTCCCAAACTAAAGAAAAAACTACCAAATAAAATTATTTTCATAAAGCGTTAATTAGTACAATAGAGTCTGTAATCTTGTGAAAATTCAAAGTTCACTACAAATTCTATTCTCCATTTTAATTTCAACCTAGCACACTTCTCTCAATCCTATGCCTCATTTGCTACCACTCTCTACACAACTCTAGCACCTATATGAGGAGGTAGATAGAAAGATCTCTTTAGCAAGCCAAGTGACAGCGTAGCGATCTCACTAGAATTCTTTTAGGTTATGGTACACCAATAGCAATTCAGTGATCTGATAAGTTAAGGGAGGAAGGTTTATGCTACAGTTAGTAGAAATAATCAAAACTATGAGTAACAGATTCTAACATCTTCATTTAAGCACATCCCTATCTGTTAACCAATATTGCTATCGTCTTGAAAAGTTATATTTATGCGGAAGACCCCACTAAAAGGTGCTGAGAGCCATCAGATGTTATGAACTTCTTTTAATGAGAGCAAAACGATCAAAAGCGAGTTTGACTTACCATATCAATTGATAGACGCATGCAGAAGGCTGATGAATTTGATTTTTTCTTTTTGTCTCAGCAACGCAGAGAGATTCTCCTCTGCAACACTGCCTCTGCTGGCCATGCAATATAATCTGCAGATGGAAAACTCCACCGTTAGTCCATTATTAGAACTTGAATATTTACAAACTAAAGAAAAAACTACCAAATAAAATTATTTTCATAAAGCGTTAATTAGTACAATAGAGTCTGTAATCTTGTGAAAATTCAAAGTTCACTACAAATTCTATTCTCCATTTTAATTTCAACCTAGCACACTTCTCTCAATCCTATGCCTCATTTGCTACCACTCTCTACACAACTCTAGCACCTATATGAGGAGGTAGATAGAAAGATCTCTTTAGCAAGCCAAGTGACAGCGTACCCATCTCACTAGAATTCTTTTAGGTTATGGTACACCAATAGCAATTCAGTGATCTGATAAGTTAAGGGAGGAAGGTGTATGCTACAGTTAGTAGAAATAATCAAAACTATGAGTAACAGATTCTAACATCTTCATTTAAGCACATCCCTATCTGTTAACCAATATTGCTATCGTCTTGAAAAGTTATATTTATGCGGAAGACCCCACTAAAAGGTCATGAGAGCCATCAGATGTTAAGAACTTCTTTTAATGAGAGCTAAACGATCAAAAGCGAGTTTGACTTACCATGACAATTGATAGACGCATGCAGAAGGCTGATGATTTTGATTTTTACTTTTTGTCTCAGCAACGCAGAGAGATTCTCCTCTGCAACACTGCCTCTGCTGGCCATGCAATTTAATCTGCAGATGGAAAACGCCACCGTTAGTCCATTATTAGAACTTGAATATTTCCAAACTAAAGAAAAAACTACCAAATAAAATTATTTTCATAAAGCGTTAATTAGTACAATAGAGTCTGTAATCTTGTGAAAATTTAAAGTTAACTACAAATTCTATTCTCCATTTTCATTTCAACCTAGCACACTTCTCTCAATCCTATGCCTCATTTGCTACCACTCTCTACACAACTCTAGCACCTATATGAGGAGGTAGATAGAAAGATCTCTTTAGCAAGCCAAGTGACAGCGTAGCGTACCCTTCTCACTAGAATTCTTTTAGGTTATGGTACACCAATAGCAATTCAGTGATCTGATAAGTTAAGGGAGGAAGGTTTATGCTACAGTTAGTAGAAATAAACAAAACTATGAGTAACAGATTCTAACATCTTCATTTAAGCACATCCCTATCTGTTAACCAATATTGCTAATTTCTTGAAAAGTTATATTTATGCGGGAGTCGCCACTAAAAGGGCCTGAGAGCCATCAGATGTTATGAACTTCTATTAATGAGAGCAAAACGATCAAAAACCAGTTTGACTTACCATATCAATTGATAGAGGCATGCAGAAGGCTGATGAATTAGATTTTTTCTTTTTGTCTCAGCAACGCAGAGAGATTCTCCTCTGCAACACTGCCTCTGCTGGCCATGCAATATAATCTGCAGATGGAAAACTCCACCATTAGTCCATTATTAGAACTTGAATATTCCCAAACTAAAGAAAAAACTACCAAATAAAATTATTTTCATAAAGCGTTAATTAGTACAATAGAGTCTGTAATCTTGTGAAAATTCAAAGTTCACTACAAATTCTATTCTCCATTTTAATTTCAACCTAGCACACTTCTCTCAATCCTATGCCTCATTTGCTACCACTCTCTACACAACTCTAGCACCTATATGAGGAGGTAGATAGAAAGATCTCTTTAGCAAGCCAAGTGACAGCGTAGCCATCTCACTAGAATTCTTTTAGGTTATGGTACACCAATAGCAATTCAGTGATCTGATAAGTTAAGGGAGGAAGGTTTATGCTACAGTTAGTATAAATAATCAAATCTATGAGTAACAGATTCTAACATCTTCATTTAAGCACATCCCTATCTGTTAACCAATATTGCTATTGTCTTGAAAAGTTATATTTATGCGGAAGACCCCACTAAAAGGTGCTGAGAGCCATCAGATGTTATGAACTTCTTTTAATGAGAGCAAAACGATCAAAAGCGAGTTTGACTTACCATATCAATTGATAGACGCATGCAGAAGGCTGATGAATTTGATTTTTTCTTTTTGTCTCAGCAACGCAGAGAGATTCTCCTCTGCAACACTGCCTCTGCTGGCCATGCAATATAATCTGCAGATGGAAAACTCCACCGTTAGTCCATTATTAGAACTTGAATATTTACAAACTAAAGAAAAAACTACCAAATAAAATTATTTTCATAAAGCGTTAATTAGTACAATAGAGTCTGTAATCTTGTGAAAATTCAAAGTTCACTACAAATTCTATTCTCTATTTTAATTTCAACCTAGCACACTTCTCTCAATCCTATGCCTCATTCGCTACCACTCTCTACACAACTCTAGCACCTATATGAGGAGGTAGATAGAAAGATCTCTTTAGCAAGCAAAGTGACAGCGTACCCATCTCACTAGAATTCTTTTAGGTTATGGTACACCAATAGCAATTCAGTGATCTGATAAGTTAAGGGAGGAAGGTGTATGCTACAGTTAGTAGAAATAATCAAAACTATGAGTAACAGATTCTAACATCTTCATTTAAGCACATCCCTATCTGTTAACCAATATTGCTATCGTCTTGAAAAGTTATATTTATGCGGGAGTCGCCACTAAAAGGTCCTGAGAGCCATCAGATGTTATGAACTTCTATTAATGAGAGCAAAACGATCAAAAACCAGTTTGACTTACCATATCAATTGATAGAGGCATGCAGAAGGCTGATGAATTAGATTTTTTCTTTTTGTCTCAGCAACGCAGAGAGATTCTCCTCTGCAACACTGCCTCTGCTGGCCATGCAATATAATCTGCAGATGGAAAACTCCACCATTAGTCCATTATTAGAACTTGAATATTCCCAAACTAAAGAAAAAACTACCAAATAAAATTATTTTCATAAAGCGTTAATTAGTACAATAGAGTCTGTAATCTTGTGAAAATTCAAAGTTCACTACAAATTCTATTCTCCATTTTAATTTCAACCTAGCACGCTTCTCTCAATCCTATGCCTCATTTGCTACCACTCTCTACACAACTCTAGCACCTATATGAGGAGGTAGATAGAAAGATCTCTTTAGCAAGCCAAGTGACAGCGTAGCTATCTCACTAGAATTCTTTTAGGTTATGGTACACCAAAAGCAATTCAGTGATCTGATAAGTTAAGGGAGGAAGGTTTATGCTACAGTTAGTAGAAATAATCAAAACTATGAGTAACAGATTCTAACATCTTCATTTAAGCACATCCCTATCTGTTAACCAATATTGCTATCGTCTTGAAAAGTTATATTTATGCGGAAGACCCCACTAAAAGGTGCTGAGAGCCATCAGATGTTATGAACTTCTTTTAATGAGAGCTAAACGATCAAAAGTGAGTTTGACTTACCATATCAATTGATAGACGCATGCAGAAGGCTGATGAATTTGATTTTTTCTTTTTGTCTCAGCAACGCAGAGAGATTCTCCTCTGCAACACTGCCTCTGCTGGCCATGCAATTTAATCTGCAGATGGAAAACGCCACCGTTAGTCCATTATTAGAACTTGAATATTTCCAAACTAAAGAAAAAACTACCAAATAAAATTATTTTCATAAAGCGTTAATTAGTACAATAGAGTCTGTAATCTTGTGAAAATTCAAAGTTAACTACAAATTCTATTCTCCATTTTAATTTCAACCTAGCACACTTCTCTCAATCCTATGCCTCATTTGCTACCACTCTCTACACAACTCTAGCACCTATATGAGGAGGTAGATAGAAAGATCTCTTTAGCAAGCCAAGTGACAGCGTACCCATCTCACTAGAATTCTTTTAGGTTATGGTACACCAATAGCAATTCAGTGATCTGATAAGTTAAGGGAGGAAGGTTTATGCTACAGTTAGTAGAAATAATCAAAACTATGAGTAACAGATTCTAACATCTTCATTTAAGCACATCCCTATCTGTTAACCAATATTGCTATCGTCTTGAAAAGTTATATTTATGCGGAAGACCCCACTAAAAGGTCATGAGAGCCATCAGATGTTATGAACTTCTTTTAATGAGAGCTAAACGATCAAAAGTGAGTTTGACTTACCATATCAATTGATAGACGCATGCAGAAGGCTGATGAATTTGATTTTTTCTTTTTGTCTCAGCAACGCAGAGAGATTCTCCTCTGCAACACTGCCTCTGCTGGCCATGCAATCTAATCTGCAGATGGAAAACGCCACCGTTAGTCCATTATTAGAACTTGAATATTTCCAAACTAAAGAAAAAACTACCAAATAAAATTAGTTTCATAAAGCGTTAATTAGTACAATAGAGTCTGTAGTCTTGTGAAAATTCAAAGTTCACTACAAATTCTATTCTCCATTTTAATTTCAACCTAGCACACTTTTCTCAATCCTATGCCTCATTTGCTACCGCTCTCTACACAACTCTAGCACCTATAAGAGGAGGTAGATAGAAAGATCTCTTTAGCAAGCAAAGTGACAGCGTACCCATCTCACTAGAATTCTTTTAGGTTATGGTACACCAATAGCAATTCAGTGATCTGATAAGTTAAATGAGGAAGGTTTATGCTACAGTTAGTAGAAATAATCAAAACTATGAGTAACAGATTCTAACATCTTCAATTAAGCACATCCCTATCTGTTAACCAATATTGCTATCGTCTTGAAAAGTTATATTTATGCGGAAGACCCCACTAAAAGGTCCTGAGAGCCATCAGATGTTATGAACTTCTTTTAATGAGAGCAACAGGATCAAAAGCGAGTTTGACTTACCATATCAATTGATAGAGGCATTCAGAAGGCTGATGAATTTGATTTTTTCTTTTTGTCTCAGCAACGTAGAGAGATTCTCCTCTGCAACACTGCCTCTGCTGGCCATGCAATTTAATCTGCAGATGGAAAACGCCACCGTTAGTCCATTATTAGAACTTGAATATTTCCAAACTAAAGAAAAAACTACCAAATAAAATTATTTTCATAAAGCGTTAATTAGCACAATAGAGTCTGTAATCTTGTGAAAATTAAAAGTTAACTACAAATTCTATTCTCCATTTTAATTTCAACCTAGCACACTTCTCTCAATCCTATGCCTCATTTGCTACCACTCTCTACACAACTCTAGCACCTATATGAGGAGGTAGATAGAAAGATCTCTTTAGCAAGCCAAGTGACAGCGTAGCGATCTCACTAGAATTCTTTTAGGTTATGGTACACCAATAGCAATTCAGTGATCTGATAAGTTAAGGGAGGAAGGTTTATGCTACAGTTAGTAGAAATAATCAAAACTATGAGTAACAGATTCTAACATCTTCATTTAAGCACATCCCTATCTGTTAACCAATATTGCTATCGTCTTGAAAAGTTATATTTATGCGGAAGACCCCACTAAAAGGTGCTGAGAGCCATCAGATGTTATGAACTTCTTTTAATGAGAGCAAAACGATCAAAAGCGAGTTTGACTTACCATATCAATTGATAGACGCATGCAGAAGGCTGATGAATTTGATTTTTTCTTTTTGTCTCAGCAACGCAGAGAGATTCTCCTCTGCAACACTGCCTCTGCTGGCCATGCAATATAATCTGCAGATGGTAAACTCCACCGTTAGTCCATTATTAGAACTTGAATATTTCCAAACTAAAGAAAAAACTACCAAATAAAATTATTTTCATAAAGCGTTAATTAGTACAGTAGAGTCTGTAATCTTGTGAAAATTCAAAGTTCACTACAAATTCTATTCTCCATTTTAATTTCAACCTAGCACACTTCTCTCAATCCTATGCCTCATTTGCTACCACTCTCTACACAACTCTAGCACCTATATGAGGAGGTAGATAGAAAGATCTCTTTAGCAAGCCAAGTGACAGCGTAGCGATCTCACTAGAATTCTTTTAGGTTATGGTACACCAATAGCAATTCAGTGATCTGATAAGTTAAGGGAGGAAGGTTTATGCTACAGTTAGTAGAAATAATCAAAACTATGAGTAACAGATTCTAACATCTTCATTTAAGCACATCCCTATCTGTTAACCAATATTGCTATCGTCTTGAAAAGTTATATTTATGCGGAAGACCCCACTAAAAGGTCATGAGAGCCATCAGATGTTATGAACTTCTTTTAATGAGAGCTAAACGATCAAAAGCGAGTTTGACTTACCATGACAATTGATAGACGCATGCAGAAGGCTGATGATTTTGATTTTTTCTTTTTGTCTCAGCAACGCAGAGAGATTCTCCTCTGCAACACTGCCTCTGCTGGCCATGCAATTTAATCTGCAGATAGAAAACGCCACCGTTAGTCCATTATTAGAACTTGAATATTCCCAAACTAAAGAAAAAACTACCAAATAAAATTATTTTCATAAAGCGTTAATTAGTACAATAGAGTCTGTAATCTTGTGAAAATTCAAAGTTAACTACAAATTCTATTCTCCATTTTAATTTCAACCTAGCACACTTCTCTCAATCCTATGCCTCATTTGCTACCACTCTCTACACAACTCTAGCACCTATATGAGGAGGTAGATAGAAAGATCTCTTTAGCAAGCCAAGTGACAGGGTTGCGTACCCTTCTCACTAGAATTCTTTTAGGTTATGGTACACCAATAGCAATTCAGTGATCTGATAAGTTAAGGGAGGAAGGTTTATGCTACAGTTAGTAGAAATAATCAAAACTATGAATAACAGATTCTAACATCTTCATTTAAGCACATCCCTATCTGTTAACCAATATTGCTATCGTCTTGAAAAGTTATATTTATGCGGGAGTCGCCACTAAAAGGTCCTGAGAGCCATCAGATGTTATGAACTTCTATTAATGAGAGCAAAACGATCAAAACCAGTTTGACTTACCATATCAATTGATAGAGGCATGCAGAAGGCTGATTAATTAGATTTTTTCTTTTTGTCTCAGCAACGCAGAGAGATTCTCCTCTGCAACACTGCCTCTGCTGGCCATGCAATATAATCTGCAGATGGAAAACTCCACAATTAGTCCATTATTAGAACTTGAATATTCCCAAACTAAAGAAAAAACTACCAAATAAAATTATTTTCATAAAGCGTTAATTAGTACAATAGAGTCTGTAATCTTGTGAAATTTCAAAGTTCACTACAAATTCTATTCTCCATTTTAATTTCAACTTAGCACACTTCTCTCAATCCTATGCCTCATTTGCTACCACTCTCTACACAACTATAGCACCTATATCAGGAGGTAGATAGAAAGATCTCTTTAGCAAGCCAAGTGACAGCGTAGCCATCTCACTAGAATTCTTTTAGGTTATGGTACACCAATAGCAATTCAGTGATCTGATAAGTTAAGGGAGGAAGGTTTATGCTACAGTTAGTAGAAATAATCAAAACTATGAGTAACAGATTCTAACATCTTCATTTAAGCACATCCCTATCTGTTAACCAATATTGCTATCGTCTTGAAAAGGTATATTTATGCGGAAGACCCCACTAAAAGGTGCTGAGAGCCATCAGATGTTATGAACTTCTTTTAATGAGAGCAAATCGATCAAAAGCGAGTTTAACTTACCATATCAATTGATAGACGCATGCAGAAGGCTGATGAATTTGATTTTTTCTTTTTGTCTCAGCAACGCAGAGAGATTCTCCTCTGCAACACTGCCTCTGCTGGCCATGCAATATAATCTGCAGATGGTAAACTCCACCGTTAGTCCATTATTAGAACTTGAATATTTCCAAACTAAAGAAAAAACTACCAAATAAAATTATTTTCATAAAGCGTTAATTAGTACAATAGAGTCTGTAATCTTGTGAAAATTCAAAGTTCACTACAAATTCTATTCTCCATTTTAATTTCAACCTAGCACACTTCTCTCAATCCTATGCCTCATTTGCTACCACTCTCTACACAACTCTAGCACCTATATGAGGAGGTAGATAGAAAGATCTCTTTAGCAAGCCAAGTGACAGCGTACCCATCTCACTAGAATTCTTTTAGGTTATGGTACACCAATAGCAATTCAGTGATCTGATAAGTTAAGGGAGGAAGGTTTATGCTACAGTTAGTAGAAATAATCAAAACTATGAGTAACAGATTCTAACATCTTCATTTAAGCACATCCCTATCTGTTAACCAATATTGCTATCGTCTTGAAAAGTTATATTTATGCGGAAGACCCCACTAAAAGGTCATGAGAGCCATCAGATGTTATGAACTTCTTTTAATGAGAGCTAAACGATCAAAAGTGAGTTTGACTTACCATATCAATTGATAGACGCATGCAGAAGGCTGATGAATTTGATTTTTTCTTTTTGTCTCAGCAACGCAGAGAGATTCTCCTCTGCAACACTGCCTCTGCTGGCCATGCAATTTAATCTGCAGATGGAAAACGCCACCGTTAGTCCATTATTAGAACTTGAATATTTCCAAACTAAAGAAAAAACTACCAAATAAAATTATTTTCATAAAGCGTTAATTAGTACAATAGAGTCTGTAATCTTGTGAAAATTCAAAGTTAACTACAAATTCTATTCTCCATTTTAATTTCAACCTAGCACACTTCTCTCAATCCTATGCCTCATTTGCTTCCACTCTCTACACAACTCTAGCACCTATATGAGGAGGTAGATAGAAAGATCTCTTTAGCAAGCCAAGTGACAGCGTAGCGTACCCTTCTCACTAGAATTCTTTTAGGTTATGATACACCAATAGCAATTCAGGGATCTGATAAGTTAAGGGAGGAAGGTTTATGCTACAGTTAGTAGAAATAATCAAAACTATGAGTAACAGATTCTAACATCTTCATTTAAGCACATCCCTATCTGTTAACCAATATTGCTATCGTCTTGAAAAGTTATATTTATGCGGAAGACGCCACTAAAAGGTCCTGAGAGCCATCATATGTTATGAACTTCTTTTAATGAGAGCAAAACGATCAAAAGCGAGTTTGACTTACCATATCAATTGATAGACGCATGCAGAAGGCTGATGAATTAGATTTTTTCTTTTTGTCTCAGCAACGCAGAGAGATTCTCCTCTGCAACACTGCCTCTGCTGGCCATGCAATATAATCTGCAGATGGAAAACTCCACCGCTAGTCCATTATTAGAACTTGAATATTTCCAAACTAAAGAAAAAACTACCAAATAAAATTATTTTCATAAAGCGTTAATTAGTACAATAGAGTCTGTAATCTTGTGAAAATTCAAAGTTCACTACAAATTCTATTCTCCATTTTAATTTCAACCTAGCACACTTCTCTCAATCCTATGCCTCATTTGCTACCACTCTCTACACAACTCTAGCACCTATATGAGGAGGTAGATAGAAAGATCTCTTTAGCAAGCCAAGTGACAGCGTACCCATCTCACTAGAATTCTTTTAGGTTATGGTACACCAATAGCAATTCAGTGATCTGATAAGTTAAGGGAGGAAGGTTTATGCTACAGTTAGTAAAAATAATCAAAACTATGAGTAACAGATTCTAACATCTTCATTTAAGCACATCCCTATCTGTTAACCAATATTGCTATCGTCTTGAAAAGTTATATTTATGCGGAAGACCCCACTAAAAGGTCATGAGAGCCATCAGATGTTATGAACTTCTTTTAATGAGAGCTAAACGATCAAAAGCGAGTTTGACTTACCATGACAATTGATAGACGCATGCAGAAGGCTGATGATTTTGATTTTTTCTTTTTGTCTCAGCAACGCAGAGAGATTCTCCTCTGCAACACTGCCTCTGCTGGCCATGCAATTTAATCTGCAGATAGAAAACGCCACTGTTAGTCCATTATTAGAACTTGAATATTTCCAAACTAAAGAAAAAACTACCAAATAAAATTATTTTCATAAAGCGTTAATTAGTACAAAAGAGTCTGTAATCTTGTGAAAATTCAAAGTTAACTACAAATTCTATTCTCCATTTTAATTTCAACCTAGCACACTTCTCTCAATCCTATGCCTCATTTGCTACCACTCTCTACACAACTCTAGCACCTATATGAGGAGGTAGATAGAAAGATCTCTTTAGCAAGCCAAGTGACAGGGTAGCGTACCCTTCTCACTAGAATTCTTTTAGGTTATGGTACACCAATGGCAATTCAGTGATCTGATAAGTTAAGGGAGGAAGGTTTATGCTACAGTTAGTAGAAATAATCAAAACTATGAATAACAGATTCTAACATCTTCATTTAAGCACATCCCTATCTGTTAACCAATATTGCTATCGTCTTGAAAAGTTATATTTATGCGGGAGTCGCCACTAAAAGGTCCTGAGAGCCATCAGATGTTATGAACTTCTATTAATGAGAGCAAAATGATCAAAACCAGTTTGACTTACCATATCAATTGATAGAGGCATGCAGAAGGCTGATTAATTAGATTTTTTCTTTTTGTCTCAGCAACGCAGAGAGATTCTCCTCTGCAACACTGCCTCTGCTGGCCATGCAATATAATCTGCAGATGGAAAACTCCACCATTAGTCCATTATTAGAACTTGAATATTCCCAAACTAAAGAAAAAACTACCAAAAAAAATTATTTTCATAAAGCGTTAATTAGTACAATAGAGTCTGTAATCTTGTGAAAATTCAAAGTTCACTACAAATTCTATTCTCCATTTTAATTTCAACCTAGCACACTTCTCTCAATCCTATGCCTCATTTGCTACCACTCTCTACACAACTATAGCACCTATATCAGGAGGTAGATAGAAAGATCTCTTTAGCAAGCCAAGTGACAGCGTAGCCATCTCACTAGAATTCTTTTAGGTTATGGTACACCAATAGCAATTCAGTGATCTGATAAGTTAAGGGAGGAAGGTTTATGCTACAGTTAGTAGAAATAATCAAAACTATGAGTAACAGATTCTAACATCTTCATTTAAGCACATCCCTATCTGTTAACCAATATTGCTATCGTCTTGAAAAGGTATATTTATGCGGAAGACCCCACTAAAAGGTGCTGAGAGCCATCAGATGTTATGAACTTCTTTTAATGAGAGCAAATCGATCAAAAGCGAGTTTGACTTACCATATCAATTGATAGACGCATGCAGAAGGCTGATGAATTTGATTTTTTCTTTTTGTCTCAGCAACGCAGAGAGATTCTCCTCTGCAACACTGCCTCTGCTGGCCATGCAATATAATCTGTAGATGGTAAACTCCACCGTTAGTCCATTATTAGAACTTGAATATTTCCAAACTAAAGAAAAAACTACCAAATAAAATTATTTTCATAAAGCGTTAATTAGTACAATAGAGTCTGTAATCTTGTGAAAATTCAAAGTTCACTACAAATTCTATTCTCCATTTTAATTTCAACCTAGCACACTTCTCTCAATCCTATGCCTCATTTGCTACCACTCTCTACACAACTCTAGCACCTATATGAGGAGGTAGATAGAAAGATCTCTTTAGCAAGCCAAGTGACAGCGTACCCATCTCACTAGAATTCTTTTAGGTTATGGTACACCAATAGCAATTCAGTGATCTGATAAGTTAAGGGAGGAAGGTTTATGCTACAGTTAGTAGAAATAATCAAAACTATGAGTAACAGATTCTAACATCTTCATTTAAGCACATCCCTATCTGTTAACCAATATTGCTATCGTCTTGAAAAGTTATATTTATGCGGAAGACCCCACTAAAAGGTCATGAGAGCCATCAGATGTTATGAACTTCTTTTAATGAGAGCTAAACGATCAAAAGTGAGTTTGACTTACCATATCAATTGATAGACGCATGCAGAAGGCTGATGAATTTGATTTTTTCTTTTTGTCTCAGCAACGCAGAGAGATTCTCCTCTGCAACACTGCCTCTGCTGGCCATGCAATTTAATCTGCAGATGGAAAACGCCACCGTTAGTCCATTATTAGAACTTGAATATTTCCAAACTAAAGAAAAAACTACCAAATAAAATTATTTTCATAAAGCGTTAATTAGTACAATAGAGTCTGTAATCTTGTGAAAATTCAAAGTTAACTACAAATTCTATTCTCCATTTTAATTTCAACCTAGCACACTTCTCTCAATCCTATGCCTCATTTGCTACCACTCTCTACACAACTCTAGCACCTATATGAGGAGGTAGATAGAAAGATCTCTTTAGCAAGCCAAGTGACAGCGTAGCGTACCCTTCTCACTAGAATTCTTTTAGGTTATGGTACACCAATAGCAATTCAGGGATCTGATAAGTTAAGGGAGGAAGGTTTATGCTACAGTTAGTACAAATAATCAAAACTATGAGTAACAGATTCTAACATCTTCATTTAAGCACATCCCTATCTGTTAACCAATATTGCTATCGTCTTGAAAAGTTATATTTATGCGGAAGACGCCACTAAAAGGTCCTGAGAGCCATCAGATGTTATGAACTTCTTTTAATGAGAGCAAAACGATCAAAAGCGAGTTTGACTTACCATATCAATTGATAGACGCATGCAGAAGGCTGATGAATTAGATTTTTTCTTTTTGTCTCAGCAACGCAGAGAGATTCTCCTCTGCAACACTGCCTCTGCTGGCCATGCAATATAATCTGCAGATGGAGAACTCCACCATTAGTCCATTATTAGAACTTGAATATTCCCAAACTAAAGAAAAAACTACCAAATAAAATTATTTTCATAAAGCGTTAATTAGTACAATAGAGTCTGTAATCTTGTGAAAATTCAAAGTTAACTACAAATTCTATTCTCCATTTTAATTTCAACCTAGCACACTTCTCTCAATCCTATGCCTCATTTGCTACCACTCTCTAGACCAACTCTAGCACCTATATGAGGAGGTAGATAGAAAGATCTCTTTAGCAAGCCAAGTGACAGCGTACCCATCTCACTAGAATTCTTTTAGGTTATGGTACACCAATAGCAATTCAGTGATCTGATAAGTTAAGGGAGGAAGGTTTATGCTACAGTTAGTAAAAATAATCAAAACTATGAGTAACAGATTCTAACATCTTCATTTAAGCACATCCCTATCTGTTAACCAATATTGCTATCGTCTTGAAAAGTTATATTTATGCGGAAGACCCCACTAAAAGGTCATGAGAGCCATCAGATGTTATGAACTTCTTTTAATGAGAGCTAAACGATCAAAAGCGAGTTTGACTTACCATGACAATTGATAGACGCATGCAGAAGGCTGATGATTTTGATTTTTTCTTTTTGTCTCAGCAACGCAGAGAGATTCTCCTCTGCAACACTGCCTCTGCTGGCCATGCAATTTAATCTGCAGATAGAAAACGCCACCGTTAGTCCATTATTAGAACTTGAATATTTCCAAACTAAAGAAAAAACTACCAAATAAAATTATTTTCATAAAGCGTTAATTAGTACAAAAGAGTCTGTAATCTTGTGAAAATTCAAAGTTAACTACAAATTCTATTCTCCATTTTAATTTCAACCTAGCACACTTCTCTCAATCCTATGCCTCATTTGCTACCACTCTCTACACAACTCTAGCACCTATATGAGGAGGTAGATAGAAAGATCTCTTTAGCAAGCCAAGTGACAGGGTAGCGTACCCTTCTCACTAGAATTCTTTTAGGTTATGGTACACCAATGGCAATTCAGTGATCTGATAAGTTAAGGGAGGAAGGTTTATGCTACAGTTAGTAGAAATAATCAAAACTATGAATAACAGATTCTAACATCTTCATTTAAGCACATCCCTATCTGTTAACCAATATTGCTATCGTCTTGAAAAGTTATATTTATGCGGGAGTCGCCACTAAAAGGTCCTGAGAGCCATCAGATGTTATGAACTTCTATTAATGAGAGCAAAACGATCAAAACCAGTTTGACTTACCATATCAATTGATAGAGGCATGCAGAAGGCTGATTAATTAGATTTTTTCTTTTTGTCTCAGCAACGCAGAGAGATTCTCCTCTGCAACACTGCCTCTGCTGGCCATGCAATATAATCTGCAGATGGAAAACTCCACCATTAGTCCATTATTAGAACTTGAATATTCCCAAACTAAAGAAAAAACTACCAAAAAAAATTATTTTCATAAAGCGTTAATTAGTACAATAGAGTCTGTAATCTTGTGAAAATTCAAAGTTCACTACAAATTCTATTCTCCATTTTAATTTCAACCTAGCACACTTCTCTCAATCCTATGCCTCATTTGCTACCACTCTCTACACAACTATAGCACCTATATCAGGAGGTAGATAGAAAGATCTCTTTAGCAAGCCAAGTGACAGCGTAGCCATCTCACTAGAATTCTTTTAGGTTATGGTACACCAATAGCAATTCAGTGATCTGATAAGTTAAGGGAGGAAGGTTTATGCTACAGTTAGTAGAAATAATCAAAACTATGAGTAACAGATTCTAACATCTTCATTTAAGCACATCCCTATCTGTTAACCAATATTGCTATCGTCTTGAAAAGGTATATTTATGCGGAAGACCCCACTAAAAGGTGCTGAGAGCCATCAGATGTTATGAACTTCTTTTAATGAGAGCAAATCGATCAAAAGCGAGTTTGACTTACCATATCAATTGATAGACGCATGCAGAAGGCTGATGAATTTGATTTTTTCTTTTTGTCTCAGCAACGCAGAGAGATTCTCCTCTGCAACACTGCCTCTGCTGGCCATGCAATATAATCTGTAGATGGTAAACTCCACCGTTAGTCCATTATTAGAACTTGAATATTTCCAAACTAAAGAAAAAACTACCAAATAAAATTATTTTCATAAAGCGTTAATTAGTACAATAGAGTCTGTAATCTTGTGAAAATTCAAAGTTCACTACAAATTCTATTCTCCATTTTAATTTCAACCTAGCACACTTCTCTCAATCCTATGCCTCATTTGCTACCACTCTCTACACAACTCTAGCACCTATATGAGGAGGTAGATAGAAAGATCTCTTTAGCAAGCCAAGTGACAGCGTACCCATCTCACTAGAATTCTTTTAGGTTATGGTACACCAATAGCAATTCAGTGATCTGATAAGTTAAGGGAGGAAGGTTTATGCTACAGTTAGTAGAAATAATCAAAACTATGAGTAACAGATTCTAACATCTTCATTTAAGCACATCCCTATCTGTTAACCAATATTGCTATCGTCTTGAAAAGTTATATTTATGCGGAAGACCCCACTAAAAGGTCATGAGAGCCATCAGATGTTATGAACTTCTTTTAATGAGAGCTAAACGATCAAAAGTGAGTTTGACTTACCATATCAATTGATAGACGCATGCAGAAGGCTGATGAATTTGATTTTTTCTTTTTGTCTCAGCAACGCAGAGAGATTCTCCTCTGCAACACTGCCTCTGCTGGCCATGCAATTTAATCTGCAGATGGAAAACGCCACCGTTAGTCCATTATTAGAACTTGAATATTTCCAAACTAAAGAAAAAACTACCAAATAAAATTATTTTCATAAAGCGTTAATTAGTACAATAGAGTCTGTAATCTTGTGAAAATTCAAAGTTAACTACAAATTCTATTCTCCATTTTAATTTCAACCTAGCACACTTCTCTCAATCCTATGCCTCATTTGCTACCACTCTCTACACAACTCTAGCACCTATATGAGGAGGTAGATAGAAAGATCTCTTTAGCAAGCCAAGTGACAGCGTAGCGTACCCTTCTCACTAGAATTCTTTTAGGTTATGGTACACCAATAGCAATTCAGGGATCTGATAAGTTAAGGGAGGAAGGTTTATGCTACAGTTAGTACAAATAATCAAAACTATGAGTAACAGATTCTAACATCTTCATTTAAGCACATCCCTATCTGTTAACCAATATTGCTATCGTCTTGAAAAGTTATATTTATGCGGAAGACGCCACTAAAAGGTCCTGAGAGCCATCAGATGTTATGAACTTCTTTTAATGAGAGCAAAACGATCAAAAGCGAGTTTGACTTACCATATCAATTGATAGACGCATGCAGAAGGCTGATGAATTAGATTTTTTCTTTTTGTCTCAGCAACGCAGAGAGATTCTCCTCTGCAACACTGCCTCTGCTGGCCATGCAATATAATCTGCAGATGGAGAACTCCACCATTAGTCCATTATTAGAACTTGAATATTCCCAAACTAAAGAAAAAACTACCAAATAAAATTATTTTCATAAAGCGTTAATTAGTACAATAGAGTCTGTAATCTTGTGAAAATTCAAAGTTAACTACAAATTCTATTCTCCATTTTAATTTCAACCTAGCACACTTCTCTCAATCCTATGCCTCATTTGCTACCACTCTCTACACAACTCTAGCACCTATATGAGGAGGTAGATAGAAAGATCTCTTTAGCAAGCCAAGTGACAGCGTAGCGTACCCTTCTCACTAGAATTCTTTTAGGTTATGGTACACCAATAGCAATTCAGGGATCTGATAAGTTAAGGGAGGAAGGTTTATGCTACAGTTAGTAGAAATAATCAAAACTATGAGTAACAGATTCTAACATCTTCATTTAAGCACATCCCTATCTGTTAACCAATATTGCTATCGTCTTGAAAAGTTATATTTATGCGGAAGACGCCACTAAAAGGTCCTGAGAGCCATCATATGTTATGAACTTCTTTTAATGAGAGCAAAACGATCAAAAGCGAGTTTGACTTACCATATCAATTGATAGACGCATGCAGAAGGCTGATGAATTAGATTTTTTCTTTTTGTCTCAGCAACGCAGAGAGATTCTCCTCTGCAACACTGCCTCTGCTGGCCATGCAATATAATCTGCAGATGGAAAACTCCACCGCTAGTCCATTATTAGAACTTGAATATTTCCAAACTAAAGAAAAAACTACCAAATAAAATTATTTTCATAAAGCGTTAATTAGTACAATAGAGTCTGTAATCTTGTGAAAATTCAAAGTTCACTACAAATTCTATTCTCCATTTTAATTTCAACCTAGCACACTTCTCTCAATCCTATGCCTCATTTGCTACCACTCTCTAGACCAACTCTAGCACCTATATGAGGAGGTAGATAGAAAGATCTCTTTAGCAAGCCAAGTGACAGCGTACCCATCTCACTAGAATTCTTTTAGGTTATGGTACACCAATAGCAATTCAGTGATCTGATAAGTTAAGGGAGGAAGGTTTATGCTACAGTTAGTAAAAATAATCAAAACTATGAGTAACAGATTCTAACATCTTCATTTAAGCACATCCCTATCTGTTAACCAATATTGCTATCGTCTTGAAAAGTTATATTTATGCGGAAGACCCCACTAAAAGGTCATGAGAGCCATCAGATGTTATGAACTTCTTTTAATGAGAGCTAAACGATCAAAAGCGAGTTTGACTTACCATGACAATTGATAGACGCATGCAGAAGGCTGATGATTTTGATTTTTTCTTTTTGTCTCAGCAACGCAGAGAGATTCTCCTCTGCAACACTGCCTCTGCTGGCCATGCAATTTAATCTGCAGATAGAAAACGCCACCGTTAGTCCATTATTAGAACTTGAATATTTCCAAACTAAAGAAAAAACTACCAAATAAAATTATTTTCATAAAGCGTTAATTAGTACAAAAGAGTCTGTAATCTTGTGAAAATTCAAAGTTAACTACAAATTCTATTCTCCATTTTAATTTCAACCTAGCACACTTCTCTCAATCCTATGCCTCATTTGCTACCACTCTCTACACAACTCTAGCACCTATATGAGGAGGTAGATAGAAAGATCTCTTTAGCAAGCCAAGTGACAGGGTAGCGTACCCTTCTCACTAGAATTCTTTTAGGTTATGGTACACCAATGGCAATTCAGTGATCTGATAAGTTAAGGGAGGAAGGTTTATGCTACAGTTAGTAGAAATAATCAAAACTATGAATAACAGATTCTAACATCTTCATTTAAGCACATCCCTATCTGTTAACCAATATTGCTATCGTCTTGAAAAGTTATATTTATGCGGGAGTCGCCACTAAAAGGTCCTGAGAGCCATCAGATGTTATGAACTTCTATTAATGAGAGCAAAACGATCAAAACCAGTTTGACTTACCATATCAATTGATAGAGGCATGCAGAAGGCTGATTAATTAGATTTTTTCTTTTTGTCTCAGCAACGCAGAGAGATTCTCCTCTGCAACACTGCCTCTGCTGGCCATGCAATATAATCTGCAGATGGAAAACTCCACCATTAGTCCATTATTAGAACTTGAATATTCCCAAACTAAAGAAAAAACTACCAAAAAAAATTATTTTCATAAAGCGTTAATTAGTACAATAGAGTCTGTAATCTTGTGAAAATTCAAAGTTCACTACAAATTCTATTCTCCATTTTAATTTCAACCTAGCACACTTCTCTCAATCCTATGCCTCATTTGCTACCACTCTCTACACAACTATAGCACCTATATCAGGAGGTAGATAGAAAGATCTCTTTAGCAAGCCAAGTGACAGCGTAGCCATCTCACTAGAATTCTTTTAGGTTATGGTACACCAATAGCAATTCAGTGATCTGATAAGTTAAGGGAGGAAGGTTTATGCTACAGTTAGTAGAAATAATCAAAACTATGAGTAACAGATTCTAACATCTTCATTTAAGCACATCCCTATCTGTTAACCAATATTGCTATCGTCTTGAAAAGGTATATTTATGCGGAAGACCCCACTAAAAGGTGCTGAGAGCCATCAGATGTTATGAACTTCTTTTAATGAGAGCAAATCGATCAAAAGCGAGTTTGACTTACCATATCAATTGATAGACGCATGCAGAAGGCTGATGAATTTGATTTTTTCTTTTTGTCTCAGCAACGCAGAGAGATTCTCCTCTGCAACACTGCCTCTGCTGGCCATGCAATATAATCTGTAGATGGTAAACTCCACCGTTAGTCCATTATTAGAACTTGAATATTTCCAAACTAAAGAAAAAACTACCAAATAAAATTATTTTCATAAAGCGTTAATTAGTACAATAGAGTCTGTAATCTTGTGAAAATTCAAAGTTCACTACAAATTCTATTCTCCATTTTAATTTCAACCTAGCACACTTCTCTCAATCCTATGCCTCATTTGCTACCACTCTCTACACAACTCTAGCACCTATATGAGGAGGTAGATAGAAAGATCTCTTTAGCAAGCCAAGTGACAGCGTACCCATCTCACTAGAATTCTTTTAGGTTATGGTACACCAATAGCAATTCAGTGATCTGATAAGTTAAGGGAGGAAGGTTTATGCTACAGTTAGTAGAAATAATCAAAACTATGAGTAACAGATTCTAACATCTTCATTTAAGCACATCCCTATCTGTTAACCAATATTGCTATCGTCTTGAAAAGTTATATTTATGCGGAAGACCCCACTAAAAGGTCATGAGAGCCATCAGATGTTATGAACTTCTTTTAATGAGAGCTAAACGATCAAAAGTGAGTTTGACTTACCATATCAATTGATAGACGCATGCAGAAGGCTGATGAATTTGATTTTTTCTTTTTGTCTCAGCAACGCAGAGAGATTCTCCTCTGCAACACTGCCTCTGCTGGCCATGCAATTTAATCTGCAGATGGAAAACGCCACCGTTAGTCCATTATTAGAACTTGAATATTTCCAAACTAAAGAAAAAACTACCAAATAAAATTATTTTCATAAAGCGTTAATTAGTACAATAGAGTCTGTAATCTTGTGAAAATTCAAAGTTAACTACAAATTCTATTCTCCATTTTAATTTCAACCTAGCACACTTCTCTCAATCCTATGCCTCATTTGCTACCACTCTCTACACAACTCTAGCACCTATATGAGGAGGTAGATAGAAAGATCTCTTTAGCAAGCCAAGTGACAGCGTAGCGTACCCTTCTCACTAGAATTCTTTTAGGTTATGGTACACCAATAGCAATTCAGTGATCTGATAAGTTAAGGGAGGAAGGTTTATGCTACAGTTAGTAGAAATAATCAAAACTATGAGTAACAGATTCTAACATCTTCATTTAAGCACATCCCTATCTGTTAACCAATATTGCTATCGTCTTGAAAAGTTATATTTATGCGGAAGACCCCACTAAAAGGTCATGAGAGCCATCAGATGTTATGAACTTCTTTTAATGAGAGCTAAACGATCAAAAGTGAGTTTGACTTACCATATCAATTGATAGACGCATGCAGAAGGCTGATGAATTTGATTTTTTCTTTTTGTCTCAGCAACGCAGAGAGATTCTCCTCTGCAACACTGCCTCTGCTGGCCATGCAATTTAATCTGCAGATGGAAAACGCCACCGTTAGTCCATTATTAGAACTTGAATATTTCCAAACTAAAGAAAAAACTACCAAATAAAATTATTTTCATAAAGCGTTAATTAGTACAATAGAGTCTGTAATCTTGTGAAAATTCAAAGTTAACTACAAATTCTATTCTCCATTTTAATTTCAACCTAGCACACTTCTCTCAATCCTATGCCTCATTTGCTACCACTCTCTACACAACTCTAGCACCTATATGAGGAGGTAGATAGAAAGATCTCTTTAGCAAGCCAAGTGACAGCGTAGCCATCTCACTAGAATTCTTTTAGGTTATGGTACACAAATAGCAATTCAGTGATCTGATAAGTTAAGGGAGGAAGGTTTATGCTACAGTTAGTAGAAATAATCAAAACTATGAGTAACAGATTCTAACATCTTCATTTATGCACATCCCTATCTGTTAACCAATATTGCTATCGTCTTGAAAAGTTATATTTATGCGGAAGACCCCACTAAAAGGTGCTGAGAGCCATCAGATGTTATGAACTTCTTTTAATGAGAGCAAAACGATCAAAAGCGAATTTGACTTACCATATCAATTGATAGACGCATGCAGAAGGCTGATGAATTTGATTTTTTCTTTTTGTCTCAGCAACGCAGAGAGATTCTCCTCTGCAACACTGCCTCTGCTGGCCATGCAATATAATCTGCAGATGGAAAACTCCACCGTTAGTCCATTATTAGAACTTGAATATTTCCAAACTAAAGAAAAAACTACCAAATAAAATTATTTTCATAAAGCGTTAATTAGTACAATAGTCTGTAATCTTGTGAAAATTCAAAGTTCACTACAAATTCTATTCTCCATTTTAATTTCAACCTAGCACAATTCTCTCAATCCTATGCCTCATTTGCTACCACTCTCTACACAACTCTAGCACCTATATGAGGAGGTAGATAGAAAGATCTCTTTGGCAAGCCAAGTGACAGCGTACCCATCTCACTAGAATTCTTTTAGGTTATGGTACACCAATAGCAATTCAGTGATCTGATAAGTTAAGGGAGGAAGGTTTATGCTACTGTTAGTAGAAATAATCAAAACTATGAGTAACAGATTCTAACATCTTCATTTAAGCACATCCCTATCTGTTAACCAATATTGCTATCGTCTTGAAAAGTTATATTTATGCGGAAGACCCCACTAAAAGGTCATGAGAGCCATCAGATGTTATGAACTTCTTTTAATGAGAGCTAAACGATCAAAAGCCAGTTTGACTTACCATGACAATTGATAGACGCATGCAGAAGGCTGATGATTTTGATTTTTTCTTTTTGTCTCAGCAACGCAGAGAGATTCTCCTCTGCAACACTGCCTCTGCTGGCCATGCAATTTAATCTGCAGATGGAAAACGCCACCGTTAGTCCATTATTAGAACTTGAATATTTCCAAACTAAAGAAAAAACTACCAAATAAAATTATTTTCATAAAGCGTTAATTAGTACAATAGAGTCTGTAATCTTGTGAAAATTCAAAGTTAACTACAAATTCTATTCTCCATTTTAATTTCAACCTAGCACACTTCTCTCAATCCTATGCCTCATTTGCTACCACTCTCTACACAACTCTAGCACCTATATGAGGAGGTAGATAGAAAGATCTCTTTAGCAAGCCAAGTGACAGCGTAGCGTACCCTTCTCACTAGAATTCTTTTAGGTTATGGTACACCAATAGCAATTCAGGGATCTGATAAGTTAAGGGAGGAAGGTTTATGCTACAGTTAGTACAAATAATCAAAACTATGAGTAACAGATTCTAACATCTTCATTTAAGCACATCCCTATCTGTTAACCAATATTGCTATCGTCTTGAAAAGTTATATTTATGCGGAAGACGCCACTAAAAGGTCCTGAGAGCCATCAGATGTTATGAACTTCTTTTAATGAGAGCAAAACGATCAAAAGCGAGTTTGACTTACCATATCAATTGATAGACGCATGCAGAAGGCTGATGAATTAGATTTTTTCTTTTTGTCTCAGCAACGCAGAGAGATTCTCCTCTGCAACACTGCCTTTGCTGGCCATGCAATATAATCTGCAGATGGAGAACTCCACCATTAGTCCATTATTAAAACTTGAATATTCCCAAACTAAAGAAAAAACTACCAAATAAAATTATTTTCATAAAGCGTTAATTAGTACAATAGAGTCTGTAATCTTGTGAAAATTCAAAGTTAACTACAAATTCTATTCTCCATTTTAATTTCAACCTAGCACACTTCTCTCAATCCTATGCCTCATTTGCTACCACTCTCTACACAACTCTAGCACCTATATGAGGAGGTAGATAGAAAGATCTCTTTAGCAAGCCAAGTGACAGCGTAGCCATCTCACTAGAATTCTTTTAGGTTATGGTACACCAATAGCAATTCAGTGATCTGATAAGTTAAGGGAGGAAGGTTTATGCTACAGTTAGTAGAAATAATCAAAACTATGAGTAACAGATTCTAACATCTTCATTTATGCACATCCCTATCTGTTAACCAATATTGCTATCGTCTTGAAAAGTTATATTTATGCGGAAGACCCCACTAAAAGGTGCTGAGAGCCATAAGATGTTATGAACTTCTTTTAATGAGAGCAAAACGATCAAAAGCGAATTTGACTTACCATATCAATTGATAGACGCATGCAGAAGGCTGATGAATTTGATTTTTTCTTTTTGTCTCAGCAACGCAGAGAGATTCTCCTCTGCAACACTGCCTCTGCTGGCCATGCAATATAATCTGCAGATGGAAAACTCCACCGTTAGTCCATTATTAGAACTTGAATATTTCCAAACTAAAGAAAAAACTACCAAATAAAATTATTTTCATAAAGCGTTAATTAGTACAATAGTCTGTAATCTTGTGAAAATTCAAAGTTCACTACAAATTCTATTCTCCATTTTAATTTCAACCTAGCACAATTCTCTCAATCCTATGCCTCATTTGCTACCACTCTCTACACAACTCTAGCACCTATATGAGGAGGTAGATAGAAAGATCTCTTTGGCAAGCCAAGTGACAGCGTACCCATCTCACTAGAATTCTTTTAGGTTATGGTACACCAATAGCAATTCAGTGATCTGATAAGTTAAGGGAGGAAGGTTTATGCTACTGTTAGTAGAAATAATCAAAACTATGAGTAACAGATTCTAACATCTTCATTTAAGCACATCCCTATCTGTTAACCAATATTGCTATCGTCTTGAAAAGTTATATTTATGCGGAAGACCCCACTAAAAGGTCATGAGAGCCATCAGATGTTATGAACTTCTTTTAATGAGAGCTAAACGATCAAAAGCCAGTTTGACTTACCATGACAATTGATAGACGCATGCAGAAGGCTGATGATTTTGATTTTTTCTTTTTGTCTCAGCAACGCAGAGAGATTCTCCTCTGCAACACTGCCTCTGCTGGCCATGCAATTTAATCTGCAGATGGAAAACGCCACCGTTAGTCCATTATTAGAACTTGAATATTTCCAAACTAAAGAAAAAACTACCAAATAAAATTATTTTCATAAAGCGTTAATTAGTACAATAGAGTCTGTAATCTTGTGAAAATTCAAAGTTAACTACAAATTCTATTTTCCATTTTAATTTCAACCTAGCACACTTCTCTCAATCCTATGCCTCATTTGCTACCACTCTCTACACAACTATAGCACCTATATGAGGAGGTAGATAGAAAGATCTCTTTAGCAAGCCAAGTGACAGCGTAGCGTACCCTTCTCACTAGAATTCTTTTAGGTTATGGTACATCAATAGCAATTCAGGGATCTGATAAGTTAAGGGAGGAAGGTTTATGCTACAGTTAGTAGAAATAATCAAAACTATGAGTAACAGATTCTAACATCTTCATTTAAGCACATCCCTATCTGTTAACCAATATTGCTATCGTCTTGAAAAGTTATATTTATGCGGAAGACGCCACTAAAAGGTCCTGAGAGCCATCAGATGTTATGAACTTCTTTTAATGAGAGCAAAACGATCAAAAGCGAGTTTGACTTACCATATCAATTGATAGACGCATGCAGAAGGCTGATGAATTAGATTTTTTCTTTTTGTCTCAGCAACGCAGAGAGATTCTCCTCTGCAACACTGCCTCTGCTGGCCATGCAATATAATCTGCAGATGGAGAACTCCACCATTAGTCCATTATTAGAACTTGAATATTCCCAAACTAAAGAAAAAACTACCAAATAAAATTATTTTCATAAAGCATTAATTAGTACAATAGAGTCTGTAATCTTGTGAAAATTCAAAGTTCACTACAAATTCTATTCTCCATTTTAATTTCAACCTAGCACACTTCTCTCAATCCTATGCCTCATTTGCTACCACTCTCTACACAACTCTAGCACCTATATGAGGAGGTAGATAGAAAGATCTCTTTAGCAAGCCAAGTGACAGCGTAGCCATCTCACTAGAATTCTTTTAGGTTATGGTACACCAATAGCAATTCAGTGATCTGATAAGTTAAGGGAGGAAGGTTTATGCTACAGTTAGTAGAAATAATCAAAACTATGAGTAACAGATTCTAACATCTTCATTTAAGCACATCCCTATCTGTTAACCAATATTGCTATCGTCTTGAAAAGTTATATTTATGCGGAAGACCCCACTAAAAGGTGCTGAGAGCCATCAGATGTTATGAACTTCTTTTAATGAGAGCAAAACGATCAAAAGCGAATTTGACTTACCATATCAATTGATAGACGCATGCAGAAGGCTGATGAATTTGATTTTTTCTTTTTGTCTCAGCAACGCAGAGAGATTCTCCTCTGCAACACTGCGTCTGCTGGCCATGCAATATAATCTGCAGATGGAAAACTCCACCGTTAGTCCATTATTAGAACTTGAATATTTCCAAACTAAAGAAAAAACTACCAAATAAAATTATTTTCATAAAGCGTTAATTAGTACAATAGTCTGTAATCTTGTGAAAATTCAAAGTTCACTACAAATTCTATTCTCCATTTTAATTTCAACCTAGCACAATTCTCTCAATCCAATGCCTCATTTGCTACCACTCTCTACACAACTCTAGCACCTATATGAGGAGGTAGATAGAAAGATCTCTTTAGCAAGCCAAGTGACAGCGTAGCCATCTCACTAGAATTCTTTTAGGTTATGGTACACCAATAGCAATTCAGTGATCTGATAAGTTAAGGGAGGAAGGTTTATGCTACAGTTAGTAGAAATAATCAAAACTATGAGTAACAGATTCTAACATCTTCATTTAAGCACATCCCTATCTGTTAACCAATATTGCTATCGTCTTGAAAAGTTATATTTATGCGGAAGACCCCACTAAAAGGTGCTGAGAGCCATCAGATGTTATGAACTTCTTTTAATGAGAGCTAAACGATCAAAAGTGAGTTTGACTTACCATATCAATTGATAGACGCATGCAGAAGGCTGATGAATTTGATTTTTTCTTTTTGTCTCAGCAACGCAGAGAGATTCTCCTCTGCAACACTGCCTCTGCTGGCCATGCAATTTAATCTGCAGATGGAAAACGCCACCGTTAGTCCATTATTAGAACTTGAATATTTCCAAACTAAAGAAAAAACTACCAAATAAAATTATTTTCATAAAGCGTTAATTAGTACAATAGAGTCTGTAATCTTGTGAAAATTCAAAGTTAACTACAAATTCTATTCTCCATTTTAATTTCAACCTAGCACACTTCTCTCAATCCTATGCCTCATTTGCTACCACTCTCTACACAACTCTAGCACCTATATGAGGAGGTAGATAGAAAGATCTCTTTAGCAAGCCAAGTGACAGCGTAGCGTACCCTTCTCACTAGAATTCTTTTAGGTTATGGTACACCAATAGCAATTCAGTGATCTGATAAGTTAAGGGAGGAAGGTTTATGCTACAGTTAGTAGAAATAATCAAAACTATGAGTAACAGATTCTAACATCTTCATTTAAGCACATCCCTATCTCTTAACCAATATTGCTATCGTCTTGAAAAGTTATATTTATGCGGGAGTCGCCACTAAAAGGTCCTGAGAGCCATCAGATGTTATGAACTTCTATTAATGAGAGCAAAACGATCAAAAACCAATTTGACTTACCATATCAACTGATAGAGGCATGCAGAAGGCTGATTAATTAGATTTTTTCTTTTTGTCTCAGCAACGCAGAGAGATTCTCCTCTGCAACACTGCCTCTGCTGGCCATGCAATATAATCTGCAGATGGAAAACTCCACCATTAGTCCATTATTAGAACTTGAATATTCCCAAACTAAAGAAAAAACTACCAAATAAAATTATTTTCATAAAGCGTTAATTAGTACAATAGAGTCTGTAATCTTGTGAAAATTCAAAGTTCACTACAAATTCTATTCTCCATTTTAATTTCAACCTAGCACACTTCTCTCAATCCTATGCCTCATTTGCTACCACTCTCTACACAACTCTAGCACCTATATGAGGAGGTAGATAGAAAGATCTCTTTAGCAAGCCAAGTGACAGCGTAGCCATCTCACTAGAATTCTTTTAGGTTATGGTACACCAATAGCAATTCAGTGATCTGATAAGTTAAGGGAGGAAGGTTTATGCTACAGTTAGTAGAAATAATCAAAACTATGAGTAACAGATTCTAACATCTTCATTTAAGCACATCCCTATCTGTTAACCAATATTGCTATCGTCTTGAAAAGTTATATTTATGCGGAAGACCCCACTAAAAGGTGCTGAGAGCCATCAGATGTTATGAACTTCTTTTAATGAGAGCAAAACGATCAAAAGCGAGTTTGACTTACCATATCAATTGATAGACGCATGCAGAAGGCTGATGAATTTGATTTTTTCTTTTTGTCTCAGCAACGCAGAGAGATTCTCCTCTGCAACACTGCCTCTGCTGGCCATGCAATATAATCTGCAGATGGTAAACTCCACCGTTAGTCCATTATTAGAACTTGAATATTTCCAAACTAAAGAAAAAACTACCAAATAAAATTATTTTCATAAAGCGTTAATTAGTACAATAGTCTGTAATCTTGTGAAAATTCAAAGTTCACTACAAATTCTATTCTCCATTTTAATTTCAACCTAGCACAATTCTCTCAATCCTATGCCTCATTTGCTACCACTCTCTACACAACTCTAGCACCTATATGAGGAGGTAGATAGAAAGATCTCTTTGGCAAGCCAAGTGACAGCGTACCCATCTCACTAGAATTCTTTTAGGTTATGGTACACCAATAGCAATTCAGTGATCTGATAAGTTAAGGGAGGAAGGTTTATGCTACTGTTAGTAGAAATAATCAAAACTATGAGTAACAGATTCTAACATCTTCATTTAAGCACATCCCTATCTGTTAACCAATATTGCTATCGTCTTGAAAAGTTATATTTATGCGGAAGACCCCACTAAAAGGTCATGAGAGCCATCAGATGTTATGAACTTCTTTTAATGAGAGCTAAACGATCAAAAGCCAGTTTGACTTACCATGACAATTGATAGACGCATGCAGAAGGCTGATGATTTTGATTTTTTCTTTTTGTCTCAGCAACGCAGAGAGATTCTCCTCTGCAACACTGCCTCTGCTGGCCATGCAATTTAATCTGCAGATGGAAAACGCCACCGTTAGTCCATTATTAGAACTTGAATATTTCCAAACTAAAGAAAAAACTACCAAATAAAATTATTTTCATAAAGCGTTAATTAGTACAATAGAGTCTGTAATCTTGTGAAAATTCAAAGTTAACTACAAATTCTATTTTCCATTTTAATTTCAACCTAGCACACTTCTCTCAATCCTATGCCTCATTTGCTACCACTCTCTACACAACTCTAGCACCTATATGAGGAGGTAGATAGAAAGATCTCTTTAGCAAGCCAAGTGACAGCGTAGCGTACCCTTCTCACTAGAATTCTTTTAGGTTATGGTACACCAATAGCAATTCAGGGATCTGATAAGTTAAGGGAGGAAGGTTTATGCTACAGTTAGTAGAAATAATCAAAACTATGAGTAACAGATTCTAACATCTTCATTTAAGCACATCCCTATCTGTTAACCAATATTGCTATCGTCTTGAAAAGTTATATTTATGCGGAAGACGCCACTAAAAGGTCCTGAGAGCCATCAGATGTTATGAACTTCTTTTAATGAGAGCAAAACGATCAAAAGCGAGTTTGACTTACCATATCAATTGATAGACGCATGCAGAAGGCTGATGAATTAGATTTTTTCTTTTTGTCTCAGCAACGCAGAGAGATTCTCCTCTGCAACACTGCCTCTGCTGGCCATGCAATATAATCTGCAGATGGAGAACTCCACCATTAGTCCATTATTAGAACTTGAATATTCCCAAACTAAAGAAAAAACTACCAAATAAAATTATTTTCATAAAGCATTAATTAGTACAATAGAGTTTGTAATCTTGTGAAAATTCAAAGTTCACTACAAATTCTATTCTCCATTTTAATTTCATCCTAGCACACTTCTCTCAATCCTATGCCTCATTTGCTACCACTCTCTACACAACTCTAGCACCTATATGAGGAGGTAGATAGAAAGATCTCTTTAGCAAGCCAAGTGACATCGTAGCCATCTCACTAGAATTCTTTTAGGTTATGGTACACCAATAGCAATTCAGTGATCTGATAAGTTAAGGGAGGAAGGTTTATGCTACAGTTAGTAGAAATAATCAAAACTATGAGTAACAGATTCTAACATCTTCATTTAAGCACATCCCTATCTGTTAACCAATATTGCTATCGTCTTGAAAAGTTATATTTATGCGGAAGACCCCACTAAAAGGTGCTGAGAGCCATCAGATGTTATGAACTTCTTTTAATGAGAGCTAAACGATCAAAAGTGAGTTTGACTTACCATATCAATTGATAGACGCATGCAGAAGGCTGATGAATTTGATTTTTTCTTTTTGTCTCAGCAACGCAGAGAGATTCTCCTCTGCAACACTGCCTCTGCTGGCCATGCAATTTAATCTGCAGATGGAAAACGCCACCGTTAGTCCATTATTAGAACTTGAATATTTCCAAACTAAAGAAAAAACTACCAAATAAAATTATTTTCATAAAGCGTTAATTAGTACAATAGAGTCTGTAATCTTGTGAAAATTCAAAGTTAACTACAAATTCTATTCTCCATTTTAATTTCAACCTAGCACACTTCTCTCAATCCTATGCCTCATTTGCTACCACTCTCTACACAACTCTAGCACCTATATGAGGAGGTAGATAGAAAGATCTCTTTAGCAAGCCAAGTGACAGCGTAGCGTACCCTTCTCACTAGAATTCTTTTAGGTTATGGTACACCAATAGCAATTCAGTGATCTGATAAGTTAAGGGAGGAAGGTTTATGCTACAGTTAGTAGAAATAATCAAAACTATGAGTAACAGATTCTAACATCTTCATTTAAGCACATCCCTATCTCTTAACCAATATTGCTATCGTCTTGAAAAGTTATATTTATGCGGGAGTCGCCACTAAAAGGTCCTGAGAGCCATCAGATGTTATGAACTTCTATTAATGAGAGCAAAACGATCAAAAACCAATTTGACTTACCATATCAACTGATAGAGGCATGCAGAAGGCTGATTAATTAGATTTTTTCTTTTTGTCTCAGCAACGCAGAGAGATTCTCCTCTGCAACACTGCCTCTGCTGGCCATGCAATATAATCTGCAGATGGAAAACTCCACCATTAGTCCATTATTAGAACTTGAATATTCCCAAACTAAAGAAAAAACTACCAAATAAAATTATTTTCATAAAGCGTTAATTAGTACAATAGTCTGTAATCTTGTGAAAATTCAAAGTTCACTACAAATTCTATTCTCCATTTTAATTTCAACCTAGCACAATTCTCTCAATCCTATGCCTCATTTGCTACCACTCTCTACACAACTCTAGCACCTATATGAGGAGGTAGATAGAAAGATCTCTTTAGCAAGCCAAGTGACAGCGTAGCCATCTCACTAGAATTCTTTTAGGTTATGGTACACCAATAGCAATTCAGTGATCTGATAAGTTAAGGGAGGAAGGTTTATGCTACAGTTAGTAGAAATAATCAAAACTATGAGTAACAGATTCTAACATCTTCATTTAAGCACATCCCTATCTGTTAACCAATATTGCTATCGTCTTGAAAAGTTATATTTATGCGGAAGACCCCACTAAAAGGTGCTGAGAGCCATCAGATGTTATGAACTTCTTTTAATGAGAGCTAAACGATCAAAAGTGAGTTTGACTTACCATATCAATTGATAGACGCATGCAGAAGGCTGATGAATTTGATTTTTTCTTTTTGTCTCAGCAACGCAGAGAGATTCTCCTCTGCAACACTGCCTCTGCTGGCCATGCAATTTAATCTGCAGATGGAAAACGCCACCGTTAGTCCATTATTAGAACTTGAATATTTCCAAACTAAAGAAAAATCTACCAAATAAAATTATTTTCATAAAGCGTTAATTAGTACAATAGAGTCTGTAATATTGTGAAAATTCAAAGTTAACTACAAATTCTATTCTCCATTTTAATTTCAACCTAGCACACTTCTCTCAATCCTATGCCTCATTTGCTACCACTCTCTACACAACTCTAGCACCTATATGAGGAGGTAGATAGAAAGATCTCTTTAGCAAGCCAAGTGACAGCGTAGCGTACCCTTCTCACTAGAATTCTTTTAGGTTATGGTACACCAATAGCAATTCAGTGATCTGATAAGTTAAGGGAGGAAGGTTTATGCTACAGTTAGTAGAAATAATCAAAACTATAAGTAACAGATTCTAACATCTTCATTTAAGCACATCCCTATCTCTTAACCAATATTGCTATCGTCTTGAAAAGTTATATTTATGCGGGAGTCGCCACTAAAAGGTCCTGAGAGCCATCAGATGTTATGAACTTCTATTAATGAGAGCAAAACGATCAAAAACCAATTTGACTTACCATATCAACTGATAGAGGCATGCAGAAGGCTGATTAATTAGATTTTTTCTTTTTGTCTCAGCAACGCAGAGAGATTCTCCTCTGCAACACTGCCTCTGCTGGCCATGCAATATAATCTGCAGATGGAAAACTCCACCATTAGTCCATTATTAGAACTTGAATATTCCCAAACTAAAGAAAAAACTACCAAATAAAATTATTTTCATAGCGCGTTAATTAGTACAATAGAGTCTGTAATCTTGTGAAAATTCAAAGTTCACTACAAATTCTATTCTCCATTTTAATTTCAACCTAGCACACTTCTCTCAATCCTATGCCTCATTTGCTACCACTCTCTACACAACTCTAGCACCTATATGAGGAGGTAGATAGAAAGATCTCTTTAGCAAGCCAAGTGACAGCGTAGCCATCTCACTAGAATTCTTTTAGGTTATGGTACACCAATAGCAATTCAGTGATCTGATAAGTTAAGGGAGGAAGGTTTATGCTACAGTTAGTAGAAATAATCAAAACTATGAGTAACAGATTCTAACATCTTCATTTAAGCACATCCCTATCTGTTAACCAATATTGCTATCGTCTTGAAAAGTTATATTTATGCGGAAGACCCCACTAAAAGGTGCTGAGAGCCATCAGATGTTATGAACTTCTTTTAATGAGAGCAAAACGATCAAAAGCGAGTTTGACTTACCATATCAATTGATAGACGCATGCAGAAGGCTGATGAATTTGATTTTTTCTTTTTGTCTCAGCAACGCAGAGAGATTCTCCTCTGCAACACTGCCTCTGCTGGCCATGCAATATAATCTGCAGATGGTAAACTCCACCGTTAGTCCATTATTAGAACTTGAATATTTCCAAACTAAAGAAAAAACTACCAAATAAAATTATTTTCATAAAGCGTTAATTAGTACAATAGAGTCTGTAATCTTGTGAAAATTCAAAGTTCACTACAAATTCTATTCTCCATTTTAATTTCAACCTAGCACACTTCTCTCAATCCTATGCCTCATTTGCTACCACTCTCTACACAACTCTAGCACCTATATGAGGAGGTAGATAGAAAGATCTCTTTAGCAAGCCAAGTGACAGCGTACCCATCTCACTAGAATTCTTTTAGGTTATGGTACACCAATAGCAATTCAGTGATCTGATAAGTTAAGGGAGGAAGGTTTATGCTACAGTTAGTAGAAATAATCAAAAATATGAGTAACAGATTCTAACATCTTCATTTAAGCACATCCCTATCTGTTAACCAATATTGCTATCGTCTTGAAAAGTTATATTTATGCGGAAGACCCCACTAAAAGGTCATGAGAGCCATCAGATGTTATGAACTTCTTTTAATGAGAGCTAAACGATCAAAAGTGAGTTTGACTTACCATATCAATTGATAGACGCATGCAGAAGGCTGATGAATTTGATTTTTTCTTTTTGTCTCAGCAACGCAGAGAGATTCTCCTCTGCAACACTGCCTCTGCTGGCCATGCAATTTAATCTGCAGATGGAAAACGCCACCGTTAGTCCATTATTAGAACTTGAATATTTCCAAACTAAAGAAAAAACTACCAAATAAAATTATTTTCATAAAGCGTTAATTAGTACAATAGAGTCTGTAATCTTGTGAAAATTCAAAGTTAACTACAAATTCTATTCTCCATTTTAATTTCAACCTAGCACACTTCTCTCAATCCTATGCCTCATTTGCTACCACTCTCTACACAACTCTAGCACCTATATGAGGAGGTAGATAGAAAGATCTCTTTAGCAAGCCAAGTGACAGCGTAGCGTACCCTTCTCACTAGAATTCTTTTAGGTTATGGTACACCAATAGCAATTCAGTGATCTGATAAGTTAAGGGAGGAAGGTTTATGCTACAGTTAGTAGAAATAATCAAAACTATAAGTAACAGATTCTAACATCTTCATTTAAGCACATCCCTATCTCTTAACCAATATTGCTATCGTCTTGAAAAGTTATATTTATGCGGGAGTCGCCACTAAAAGGTCCTGAGAGCCATCAGATGTTATGAACTTCTATTAATGAGAGCAAAACGATCAAAAACCAATTTGACTTACCATATCAACTGATAGAGGCATGCAGAAGGCTGATTAATTAGATTTTTTCTTTTTGTCTCAGCAACGCAGAGAGATTCTCCTCTGCAACACTGCCTCTGCTGGCCATGCAATATAATCTGCAGATGGAAAACTCCACCATTAGTCCATTATTAGAACTTGAATATTCCCAAACTAAAGAAAAAACTACCAAATAAAATTATTTTCATAAAGCGTTAATTAGTACAATAGAGTCTGTAATCTTGTGAAAATTCAAAGTTCACTACAAATTCTATTCTCCATTTTAATTTCAACCTAGCACACTTCTCTCAATCCTATGCCTCATTTGCTACCACTCTCTACACAACTCTAGCACCTATATGAGGAGGTAGATAGAAAGATCTCTTTAGCAAGCCAAGTGACAGCGTAGCCATCTCACTAGAATTCTTTTAGGTTATGGTACACCAATAGCAATTCAGTGATCTGATAAGTTAAGGGAGGAAGGTTTATGCTACAGTTAGTAGAAATAATCAAAACTATGAGTAACAGATTCTAACATCTTCATTTAAGCACATCCCTATCTGTTAACCAATATTGCTATCGTCTTGAAAAGTTATATTTATGCGGAAGACCCCACTAAAAGGTGCTGAGAGCCATCAGATGTTATGAACTTCTTTTAATGAGAGCAAAACGATCAAAAGCGAGTTTGACTTACCATATCAATTGATAGACGCATGCAGAAGGCTGATGAATTTGATTTTTTCTTTTTGTCTCAGCAACGCAGAGAGATTCTCCTCTGCAACACTGCCTCTGCTGGCCATGCAATATAATCTGCAGATGGTAAACTCCACCGTTAGTCCATTATTAGAACTTGAATATTTCCAAACTAAAGAAAAAACTACCAAATAAAATTATTTTCATAAAGCGTTAATTAGTACAATAGAGTCTGTAATCTTGTGAAAATTCAAAGTTCACTACAAATTCTATTCTCCATTTTAATTTCAACCTAGCACACTTCTCTCAATCCTATGCCTCATTTGCTACCACTCTCTACACAACTCTAGCACCTATATGAGGAGGTAGATAGAAAGATCTCTTTAGCAAGCCAAGTGACAGCGTACCCATCTCACTAGAATTCTTTTAGGTTATGGTACACCAATAGCAATTCAGTGATCTGATAAGTTAAGGGAGGAAGGTTTATGCTACAGTTAGTAGAAATAATCAAAAATATGAGTAACAGATTCTAACATCTTCATTTAAGCACATCCCTATCTGTTAACCAATATTGCTATCGTCTTGAAAAGTTATATTTATGCGGAAGACCCCACTAAAAGGTCATGAGAGCCATCAGATGTTATGAACTTCTTTTAATGAGAGCTAAACGATCAAAAGTGAGTTTGACTTACCATATCAATTGATAGACGCATGCAGAAGGCTGATGAATTTGATTTTTTCTTTTTGTCTCAGCAACGCAGAGAGATTCTCCTCTGCAACACTGCCTCTGCTGGCCATGCAATTTAATCTGCAGATGGAAAACGCCACCGTTAGTCCATTATTAGAACTTGAATATTTCCAAACTAAAGAAAAAACTACCAAATAAAATTATTTTCATAAAGCGTTAATTAGTACAATAGAGTCTGTAATCTTGTGAAAATTCAAAGTTAACTACAAATTCTATTCTCCATTTTAATTTCAACCTAGCACACTTCTCTCAATCCTATGCCTCATTTGCTACCACTCTCTACACAACTCTAGCACCTATATGAGGAGGTAGATAGAAAGATCTCTTTAGCAAGCCAAGTGACAGCGTAGCGTACCCTTCTCACTAGAATTCTTTTAGGTTATGGTACACCAATAGCAATTCAGTGATCTGATAAGTTAAGGGAGGAAGGTTTATGCTACAGTTAGTAGAAATAATCAAAACTATGAGTAACAGATTCTAACATCTTCATTTAAGCACATCCCTATCTGTTGACCAATATTGCTATCGTCTTGAAAAGTTATATTTATGCGGGAGTCGCCACTAAAAGGTCCTGAGAGCCATCAGATGTTATGAACTTCTATTAATGAGAGCAAAACGATCAAAAACCAGTTTGACTTACCATATCAACTGATAGAGGCATGCAGAAGGCTGATTAATTAGATTTTTTCTTTTTGTCTCAGCAACGCAGAGAGATTCTCCTATGCAACACTGCCTCTGCTGGCCATGCAATATAATCTTCAGATGGAAAACTCCACCATTAGTCCATTATTAGAACTTGAATATTCCCAAACTAAAGAAAAAACTACCAAATAAAATTATTTTCATAAAGCGTTAATTAGTACAATAGAGTCTGTAATCTTGTGAAAATTCAAAGTTCACTACAAATTCTATTCTCCATTTTAATTTCAACCTAGCACACTTCTCTCAATCCTATGCCTCATTTGCTACCACTCTCTACACAACTCTAGCACCTATATGAGGAGGTAGATAGAAAGATCTCTTTAGCAAGCCAAGTGACAGCGTAGCCATCTCACTAGAATTCTTTTAGGTTATAGTACACCAATAGCAATTCAGTGATCTGATAAGTTAAGGGAGGAAGGTTTATGCTACAGTTAGTAGAAATAATCAAAACTATGAGTAACAGATTCTAACATCTTCATTTAAGCACATCCCTATCTGTTAACCAATATTGCTATCGTCTTGAAAAGTTATATTTATGCGGAAGACCCCACTAAAAGGTGCTGAGAGCCATCAGATGTTATGAACTTCTTTTAATGAGAGCTAAACGATCAAAAGTGAGTTTGACTTACCATATCAATTGATAGACGCATGCAGAAGGCTGATGAATTTGATTTTTTCTTTTTGTCTCAGCAACGCAGAGAGATTCTCCTCTGCAACACTGCCTCTGCTGGCCATGCAATTTAATCTGCAGATGGAAAACGCCACCGTTAGTCCATTATTAGAACTTGAATATTTCCAAACTAAAGAAAAAACTACCAAATAAAATTATTTTCATAAAGCGTTAATTAGTACAATAGAGTTTGTAATCTTGTGAAAATTCAAAGTTAACTACAAATTCTATTCTCCATTTTAATTTCAACCTAGCACACTTCTCTCAATCCTATGCCTCATTTGCTACCACTCTCTACACAACTCTAGCACCTATATGAGGAGGTAGATAGAAAGATCTCTTTAGCAAGCCAAGTGACAGCGTAGCGTACCCTTCTCACTAGAATTCTTTTAGGTTATGGTACACCAATAGCAATTCAGTGATCTGATAAGTTAAGGGAGGAAGGTTTATGCTACAGTTAGTAGAAATAATCAAAACTATGAGTAACAAATTCTAACATCTTCATTTAAGCACATCCCTATCTGTTGACCAATATTGCTATCGTCTTGAAAAGTTATATTTATGCGGGAGTCGCCACTAAAAGGTCCTGAGAGCCATCAGATGTTATGAACTTCTATTAATGAGAGCAAAACGATCAAAAACCAGTTTGACTTACCATATCAACTGATAGAGGCATGCAGAAGGCTGATTAATTAGATTTTTTCTTTTTGTCTCAGCAACGCAGAGAGATTCTCCTCTGCAACACTGCCTCTGCTGGCCATGCAATATAATCTTCAGATGGAAAACTCCACCATTAGTCCATTATTAGAACTTGAATATTCCCAAACTAAAGAAAAAACTACCAAATAAAATTATTTTCATAAAGCGTTAATTAGTACAATAGAGTCTGTAATCTTGTGAAAATTCAAAGTTCACTACAAATTCTATTCTCCATTTTAATTTCAACCTAGCACACTTCTCTCAATCCTATGCCTCATTTGCTACCACTCTCTACACAACTCTAGCACCTATATGAGGAGGTAGATAGAAAGATCTCTTTAGCAAGCCAAGTGACAGCGTAGCCATCTCACTAGAATTCTTTTAGGTTATGGTACACCAATAGCAATTCAGTGATCTGATAAGTTAAGGGAGGAAGGTTTATGCTACAGTTAGTAGAAATAATCAAAACTATGAGTAACAGATTCTAACATCTTCATTTAAGCACATCCCTATCTGTTAACCAATATTGCTATCGTCTTGAAAAGTTATATTTATGCGGAAGACCCCACTAAAAGGTGCTGAGAGCCATCAGATGTTATGAACTTCTTTTAATGAGAGCAAAACGATCAAAAGCGAGTTTGACTTACCATATCAATTGATAGACGCATGCAGAAGGCTGATGAATTTGATTTTTTCTTTTTGTCTCAGCAACGCAGAGAGATTCTCCTCTGCAACACTGCCTCTGCTGGCCATGCAATATAATCTGCAGATGGTAAACTCCACCGTTAGTCCATTATTAGAACTTGAATATTTCCAAACTAAAGAAAAAACTACCAAATAAAATTATTTTCATAAAGCGTTAATTAGTACAATAGAGTCTGTAATCTTGTGAAAATTCAAAGTTCACTACAAATTCTATTCTCCATTTTAATTTCAACCTAGCACACTTCTGTCAATCCTATGCCTCATTTGCTACCACTCTCTACACAACTCTAGCACCTATATGAGGAGGTAGATAGAAAGATCTCTTTAGCAAGCCAAGTGACTGCGTACCCATCTCACTAGAATTCTTTTAGGTTATGGTACACCAATAGCAATTCAGTGATCTGATAAGTTAAGGGAGGAAGGTTTATGCTACAGTTAGTAGAAATAATCAAAACTATGAGTAACAGATTCTAACATCTTCATTTAAGCACATCCCTATCTGTTAACCAATATTGCTATCGTCTTGAAAAGTTATATTTATGCGGAAGACCCCACTAAAAGGTCATGAGAGCCATCAGATGTTATGAACTTCTTTTAATGAGAGCTAAACGATCAAAAGTGAGTTTGACTTACCATATCAATTGATAGACGCATGCAGAAGGCTGATGAATTTGATTTTTTCTTTTTGTCTCAGCAACGCAGAGAGATTCTCCTCTGCAACACTGCCTCTGCTGGCCATGCAATTTAATCTGCAGATGGAAAACGCCACCGTTAGTCCATTATTAGAACTTGAATATTTCCAAACTAAAGAAAAAACTACCAAATAAAATTATTCTCATAAAGCGTTAATTAGTACAATAGAGTCTGTAATCTTGTGAAAATTCAAAGTTAACTACAAATTCTATTCTCCATTTTAATTTCAACCTAGCACACTTCTCTCAATCCTATGCCTCATTTGCTACCACTCTCTACACAACTCTAGCACCTATATGAGGAGGTAGATAGAAAGATCTCTTTAGCAAGCCAAGTGACAGCGTAGCGTACCCTTCTCACTAGAATTCTTTTAGGTTATGGTACACCAATAGCAATTCAGTGATCTGATAAGTTAAGGGAGGAAGGTTTATGCTACAGTTAGTAGAAATAATCAAAACTATGAGTAACAGATTCTAACATCTTCATTTAAGCACATCCCTATCTGTTGACCAATATTGCTATCGTCTTGAAAAGTTATATTTATGCGGGAGTCGCCACTAAAAGGTCCTGAGAGCCATCAGATGTTATGAACTTCTATTAATGAGAGCAAAACGATCAAAAACCAGTTTGACTTACCATATCAACTGATAGAGGCATGCAGAAGGCTGATTAATTAGATTTTTTCTTTTTGTCTCAGCAACGCAGAGAGATTCTCCTATGCAACACTGCCTCTGCTGGCCATGCAATATAATCTTCAGATGGAAAACTCCACCATTAGTCCATTATTAGAACTTGAATATTCCCAAACTAAAGAAAAAACTACCAAATAAAATTATTTTCATAAAGCGTTAATTAGTACAATAGAGTCTGTAATCTTGTGAAAATTCAAAGTTCACTACAAATTCTATTCTCCATTTTAATTTCAACCTAGCACACTTCTCTCAATCCTATGCCTCATTTGCTACCACTCTCTACACAACTCTAGCACCTATATGAGGAGGTAGATAGAAAGATCTCTTTAGCAAGCCAAGTGACAGCGTAGCCATCTCACTAGAATTCTTTTAGGTTATGGTACACCAATAGCAATTCAGTGATCTGATAAGTTAAGGGAGGAAGGTTTATGCTACAGTTAGTAGAAATAATCAAAACTATGAGTAACAGATTCTAACATCTTCATTTAAGCACATCCCTATCTGTTAACCAATATTGCTATCGTCTTGAAAAGTTATATTTATGCGGAAGACCCCACTAAAAGGTCATGAGAGCCATCAGATGTTATGAACTTCTTTTAATGAGAGCTAAACGATCAAAAGTGAGTTTGACTTACCATATCAATTGATAGACGCATGCAGAAGGCTGATGAATTTGATTTTTTCTTTTTGTCTCAGCAACGCAGAGAGATTCTCCTCTGCAACACTGCCTCTGCTGGCCATGCAATTTAATCTGCAGATGGAAAACGCCACCGTTAGTCCATTATTAGAACTTGAATATTTCCAAACTAAAGAAAAAACTACCAAATAGAATTATTTTCATAAAGCGTTAATTAGTACAATAGAGTCTGTAATCTTGTGAAAATTCAAAGTTCACTACAAATTCTATTCTCCATTTTAATTTCAACATAGCACACTTCTCTCAATCCTATGCCTCATTTGCTACCACTCTCTACACAACTCTAGCACCTATATGAGGAGGTAGATAGAAAGATCTCTTTAGCAAGCCAATGACAGCGTACCCATCTCACTAGAATTCTTTTAGGTTATGGTACACCAATAGCAATTCAGTGATCTGATAAGTTAAGGGAGGAAGGTTTATGCTACAGTTAGTAGAAATAATCAAAACTATGAGTAACAGATTCTAACATCTTCATTTAAGCACATCCCTATCTGTTAACCAATATTGCTATCGTCTTGAAAAGTTATATTTATGCGGAAGACCCCACTAAAAGGTGCTGAGAGCCATCAGATGTTATGAACTTCTTTTAATGAGAGCTAAACGATCAAAAGTGAGTTTGACTTACCATATCAATTGATAGACGCATGCAGAAGGCTGATGAATTTGATTTTTTCTTTTTGTCTCAGCAACGCAGAGAGATTCTCCTCTGCAACACTGCCTCTGCTGGCCATGCAATTTAATCTGCAGATGGAAAACGCCACCGTTAGTCCATTATTAGAACTTGAATATTTCCAAACTAAAGAAAAAACTACCAAATAAAATTATTTTCATAAAGCGTTAATTAGTACAATAGAGTTTGTAATCTTGTGAAAATTCAAAGTTAACTACAAATTCTATTCTCCATTTTAATTTCAACCTAGCACACTTCTCTCAATCCTATGCCTCATTTGCTACCACTCTCTACACAACTCTAGCACCTATATGAGGAGGTAGATAGAAAGATCTCTTTAGCAAGCCAAGTGACAGCGTAGCGTACCCTTCTCACTAGAATTCTTTTAGGTTATGGTACACCAATAGCAATTCAGTGATCTGATAAGTTAAGGGAGGAAGGTTTATGCTACAGTTAGTAGAAATAATCAAAACTATGAGTAACAAATTCTAACATCTTCATTTAAGCACATCCCTATCTGTTGACCAATATTGCTATCGTCTTGAAAAGTTATATTTATGCGGGAGTCGCCACTAAAAGGTCCTGAGAGCCATCAGATGTTATGAACTTCTATTAATGAGAGCAAAACGATCAAAAACCAGTTTGACTTACCATATCAACTGATAGAGGCATGCAGAAGGCCGATTAATTAGATTTTTTCTTTTTGTCTCAGCAACGCAGAGAGATTCTCCTCTGCAACACTGCCTCTGCTGGCCATGCAATATAATCTTCAGATGGAAAACTCCACCATTAGTCCATTATGAGAACTTGAATATTCCCAAACTAAAGAAAAAACTACCAAATAAAATTATTTTCATAAAGCGTTAATTAGTACAATAGAGTCTGTAATCTTGTGAAAATTCAAAGTTCACTACAAATTCTATTCTCCATTTTAATTTCAACCTAGCACACTTCTCTCAATCCTATGCCTCATTTGCTACCACTCTCTACACAACTCTAGCACCTATATGAGGAGGTAGATAGAAAGATCTCTTTAGCAAGCCAAGTGACAGCGTAGCCATCTCACTAGAATTCTTTTAGGTTATGGTACACCAATAGCAATTCAGTGATCTGATAAGTTAAGGGAGGAAGGTTTATGCTACAGTTAGTAGAAATATTCAAAACTATGAGTATCAGATTCTAACATCTTTATTTAAGCACATCCCTATCTGTTAACCAATATTGCTATCGTCTTGAAAAGTTATATTTATGCGGAAGACCCCACTAAAAGGTGCTGAGAGCCATCAGATGTTATGAACTTCTTTTAATGAGAGCTAAACGATCAAAAGTGAGTTTGACTTACCATATCAATTGATAGACGCATGCAGAAGGCTGATGAATTTGATTTTTTCTTTTTGTCTCAGCAACGCAGAGAGATTCTCCTCTGCAACACTGCCTCTGCTGGCCATGCAATTTAATCTGCAGATGGAAAACTCCACCGTTAGTCCATTATTAGAACTTGAATATTTCCAAACTAAAGAAAAAACTACCAAATAAAATTATTTTCATAAAGCGTTAATTAGTACAATAGAGTCTGTAATCTTGTGAAAATTCAAAGTTAACTACAAATTCTATTCTCCATTTTAATTTCAACCTAGCACACTTCTCTCAATCCTATGCCTCATTTGCTACCACTCTCTACACAACTCTAGCACCTATATGAGGAGGTAGATAGAAAGATCTCTTTAGCAAGCCAAGTGACAGCGTAGCGTACCCTTCTCACTAGAATTCTTTTAGGTTATGGTACACCAATAGCAATTCAGTGATCTGATAAGTTAAGGGAGGAAGGTTTATGCTACAGTTAGTAGAAATAATCAAAACTATGAGTAACAGATTCTAACATCTTCATTTAAGCACATCCCTATCTGTTGACCAATATTGCTATCGTCTTGAAAAGTTATATTTATGCGGGAGTCGCCACTAAAAGGTCCTGAGAGCCATCAGATGTTATGAACTTCTATTAATGAGAGCAAAACGATCAAAAACCAGTTTGACTTACCATATCAACTGATAGAGGCATGCAGAAGGCTGATTAATTAGATTTTTTCTTTTTGTCTCAGCAACGCAGAGAGATTCTCCTATGCAACACTGCCTCTGCTGGCCATGCAATATAATCTTCAGATGGAAAACTCCACCATTAGTCCATTATTAGAACTTGAATATTCCCAAACTAAAGAAAAAACTACCAAATAAAATTATTTTCATAAAGCGTTAATTAGTACAATAGAGTCTGTAATCTTGTGAAAATTCAAAGTTCACTACAAATTCTATTCTCCATTTTAATTTCAACCTAGCACACTTCTCTCAATCCTATGCCTCATTTGCTACCACTCTCTACACAACTCTAGCACCTATATGAGGAGGTAGATAGAAAGATCTCTTTAGCAAGCCAAGTGACAGCGTAGCCATCTCACTAGAATTCTTTTAGGTTATGGTACACCAATAGCAATTCAGTGATCTGATAAGTTAAGGGAGGAAGGTTTATGCTACAGTTAGTAGAAATAATCAAAACTATGAGTAACAGATTCTAACATCTTCATTTAAGCACATCCCTATCTGTTAACCAATATTGCTATCGTCTTGAAAAGTTATATTTATGCGGAAGACCCCACTAAAAGGTGCTGAGAGCCATCAGATGTTATGAACTTCTTTTAATGAGAGCTAAACGATCAAAAGTGAGTTTGACTTACCATATCAATTGATAGACGCATGCAGAAGGCTGATGAATTTGATTTTTTCTTTTTGTCTCAGCAACGCAGAGAGATTCTCCTCTGCAACACTGCCTCTGCTGGCCATGCAATTTATTCTGCAGATGGAAAACGCCACCGTTAGTCCATTATTAGAACTTGAATATTTCCAAACTAAAGAAAAAACTACCAAATAAAATTATTTTCATAAAGCGTTAATTAGTACAATAGAGTTTGTAATCTTGTGAAAATTCAAAGTTAACTACAAATTCTATTCTCCATTTTAATTTCAACCTAGCAGACTTCTCTCAATCCTATGCCTCATTTGCTACCACTCTCTACACAACTCTAGCACCTATATGAGGAGGTAGATAGAAAGATCTCTTTAGCAAGCCAAGTGACAGCGTAGCGTACCCTTCTCACTAGAATTCTTTTAGGTTATGGTACACCAATAGCAATTCAGTGATCTGATAAGTTAAGGGAGGAAGGTTTATGCTACAGTTAGTAGAAATAATCAAAACTATGAGTAACAAATTCTAACATCTTCATTTAAGCACATCCCTATCTGTTGACCAATATTGCTATCGTCTTGAAAAGTTATATTTATGCGGGAGTCGCCACTAAAAGGTCCTGAGAGCCATCAGATGTTATGAACTTCTATTAATGAGAGCAAAACGATCAAAAACCAGTTTGACTTACCATATCAACTGATAGAGGCATGCAGAAGGCTGATTAATTAGATGTTTTCTTTTTGTCTCAGCAACGCAGAGAGATTCTCCTCTGCAACACTGCCTCTGCTGGCCATGCAATATAATCTGCAGATGGAAAACTCCACCATTAGTCCATTATGAGAACTTGAATATTCCCAAACTAACGAAAAAACTACCAAATAAAATTATTTTCATAAAGCGTTAATTAGTACAATAGAGTCTGTAATCTTGTGAAAATTCAAAGTTCACTACAAATTCTATTCTCCATTTTAATTTCAACCTAGCACACTTCTCTCAATCCTATGCCTCATTTGCTACCACTCTCTACACAACTCTAGCACCTATATGAGGAGGTAGATAGAAAGATCTCTTTAGCAAGCCAAGTGACAGCGTAGCCATCTCACTAGAATTCTTTTAGGTTATGGTACACCAATAGCAATTCAGTGATCTGATAAGTTAAGGGAGGAAGGTTTATGCTACAGTTAGTAGAAATAATCAAAACTATGAGTAACAGATTCTAACATCTTCATTTAAGCACATCCCTATCTGTTAACCAATATTGCTATCGTCTTGAAAAGTTATATTTATGCGGAAGACCCCACTAAAAGGTGCTGAGAGCCATCAGATGTTATGAACTTCTTTTAATGAGAGCAAAACGATCAAAAGCGAGTTTGACTTACCATATCAATTGATAGACGCATGCAGAAGGCTGATGAATTTGATTTTTTCTTTTTGTCTCAGCAACGCAGAGAGATTCTCCTCTGCAACACTGCCTCTGCTGGCCATGCAATATAATCTGCAGATGGTAAACTCCACCGTTAGTCCATTATTAGAACTTGAATATTTCCAAACTAAAGAAAAAACTACCAAATAAAATTATTTTCATAAAGCGTTAATTAGTACAATAGAGTCTGTAATCTTGTGAAAATTCAAAGTTCACTACAAATTCTATTCTCCATTTTAATTTCAACCTAGCACACTTCTCTCAATCCTATGCCTAATTTGCTACCACTCTCTACACAACTCTAGCACCTATATGAGGAGGTAGATAGAAAGATCTCTTTAGCAAGCCAAGTGACAGCGTACCCATCTCACTAGAATTCTTTTAGGTTATGGTACACCAATAGCAATTCAGTGATCTGATAAGTTAAGGGAGGAAGGTTTATGCTACAGTTAGTAGAAATATTCAAAACTATGAGTATCAGATTCTAACATCTTTATTTAAGCACATCCCTATCTGTTAACCAATATTGCTATCGTCTTGAAAAGTTATATTTATGCGGAAGACCCCACTAAAAGGTGCTGAGAGCCATCAGATGTTATGAACTTCTTTTAATGAGAGCTAAACGATCAAAAGTGAGTTTGACTTACCATATCAATTGATAGACGCATGCAGAAGGCTGATGAATTTGATTTTTTCTTTTTGTCTCAGCAACGCAGAGAGATTCTCCTCTGCAACACTGCCTCTGCTGGCCATGCAATTTAATCTGCAGATGGAAAACTCCACCGTTAGTCCATTATTAGAACTTGAATATTTCCAAACTAAAGAAAAAACTACCAAATAAAATTATTTTCATAAAGCGTTAATTAGTACAATAGAGTCTGTAATCTTGTGAAAATTCAAAGTTAACTACAAATTCTATTCTCCATTTTAATTTCAACCTAGCACACTTCTCTCAATCCTATGCCTCATTTGCTACCACTCTCTACACAACTCTAGCACCTATATGAGGAGGTAGATAGAAAGATCTCTTTAGCAAGCCAAGTGACAGCGTAGCGTACCCTTCTCACTAGAATTCTTTTAGGTTATGGTACACCAATAGCAATTCAGTGATCTGATAAGTTAAGGGAGGAAGGTTTATGCTACAGTTAGTAGAAATAATCAAAACTATGAGTAACAGATTCTAACATCTTCATTTAAGCACATCCCTATCTGTTGACCAATATTGCTATCGTCTTGAAAAGTTATATTTATGCGGGAGTCGCCACTAAAAGGTCCTGAGAGCCATCAGATGTTATGAACTTCTATTAATGAGAGCAAAACGATCAAAAACCAGTTTGACTTACCATATCAACTGATAGAGGCATGCAGAAGGCTGATTAATTAGATTTTTTCTTTTTGTCTCAGCAACGCAGAGAGATTCTCCTATGCAACACTGCCTCTGCTGGCCATGCAATATAATCTTCAGATGGAAAACTCCACCATTAGTCCATTATTAGAACTTGAATATTCCCAAACTAAAGAAAAAACTACCAAATAAAATTATTTTCATAAAGCGTTAATTAGTACAATAGAGTCTGTAATCTTGTGAAAATTCAAAGTTCACTACAAATTCTATTCTCCATTTTAATTTCAACCTAGCACACTTCTCTCAATCCTATGCCTCATTTGCTACCACTCTCTACACAACTCTAGCACCTATATGAGGAGGTAGATAGAAAGATCTCTTTAGCAAGCCAAGTGACAGCGTAGCCATCTCACTAGAATTCTTTTAGGTTATGGTACACCAATAGCAATTCAGTGATCTGATAAGTTAAGGGAGGAAGGTTTATGCTACAGTTAGTAGAAATAATCAAAACTATGAGTAACAGATTCTAACATCTTCATTTAAGCACATCCCTATCTGTTAACCAATATTGCTATCGTCTTGAAAAGTTATATTTATGCGGAAGACCCCACTAAAAGGTGCTGAGAGCCATCAGATGTTATGAACTTCTTTTAATGAGAGCTAAACGATCAAAAGTGAGTTTGACTTACCATATCAATTGATAGACGCATGCAGAAGGCTGATGAATTTGATTTTTTCTTTTTGTCTCAGCAACGCAGAGAGATTCTCCTCTGCAACACTGCCTCTGCTGGCCATGCAATTTATTCTGCAGATGGAAAACGCCACCGTTAGTCCATTATTAGAACTTGAATATTTCCAAACTAAAGAAAAAACTACCAAATAAAATTATTTTCATAAAGCGTTAATTAGTACAATAGAGTTTGTAATCTTGTGAAAATTCAAAGTTAACTACAAATTCTATTCTCCATTTTAATTTCAACCTAGCAGACTTCTCTCAATCCTATGCCTCATTTGCTACCACTCTCTACACAACTCTAGCACCTATATGAGGAGGTAGATAGAAAGATCTCTTTAGCAAGCCAAGTGACAGCGTAGCGTACCCTTCTCACTAGAATTCTTTTAGGTTATGGTACACCAATAGCAATTCAGTGATCTGATAAGTTAAGGGAGGAAGGTTTATGCTACAGTTAGTAGAAATAATCAAAACTATGAGTAACAAATTCTAACATCTTCATTTAAGCACATCCCTATCTGTTGACCAATATTGCTATCGTCTTGAAAAGTTATATTTATGCGGGAGTCGCCACTAAAAGGTCCTGAGAGCCATCAGATGTTATGAACTTCTATTAATGAGAGCAAAACGATCAAAAACCAGTTTGACTTACCATATCAACTGATAGAGGCATGCAGAAGGCTGATTAATTAGATGTTTTCTTTTTGTCTCAGCAACGCAGAGAGATTCTCCTCTGCAACACTGCCTCTGCTGGCCATGCAATATAATCTGCAGATGGAAAACTCCACCATTAGTCCATTATGAGAACTTGAATATTCCCAAACTAACGAAAAAACTACCAAATAAAATTATTTTCATAAAGCGTTAATTAGTACAATAGAGTCTGTAATCTTGTGAAAATTCAAAGTTCACTACAAATTCTATTCTCCATTTTAATTTCAACCTAGCACACTTCTCTCAATCCTATGCCTCATTTGCTACCACTCTCTACACAACTCTAGCACCTATATGAGGAGGTAGATAGAAAGATCTCTTTAGCAAGCCAAGTGACAGCGTAGCCATCTCACTAGAATTCTTTTAGGTTATGGTACACCAATAGCAATTCAGTGATCTGATAAGTTAAGGGAGGAAGGTTTATGCTACAGTTAGTAGAAATAATCAAAACTATGAGTAACAGATTCTAACATCTTCATTTAAGCACATCCCTATCTGTTAACCAATATTGCTATCGTCTTGAAAAGTTATATTTATGCGGAAGACCCCACTAAAAGGTGCTGAGAGCCATCAGATGTTATGAACTTCTTTTAATGAGAGCAAAACGATCAAAAGCGAGTTTGACTTACCATATCAATTGATAGACGCATGCAGAAGGCTGATGAATTTGATTTTTTCTTTTTGTCTCAGCAACGCAGAGAGATTCTCCTCTGCAACACTGCCTCTGCTGGCCATGCAATATAATCTGCAGATGGTAAACTCCACCGTTAGTCCATTATTAGAACTTGAATATTTCCAAACTAAAGAAAAAACTACCAAATAAAATTATTTTCATAAAGCGTTAATTAGTACAATAGAGTCTGTAATCTTGTGAAAATTCAAAGTTCACTACAAATTCTATTCTCCATTTTAATTTCAACCTAGCACACTTCTCTCAATCCTATGCCTCATTTGCTACCACTCTCTACACAACTCTAGCACCTATATGAGGAGGTAGATAGAAAGATCTCTTTAGCAAGCCAAGTGACAGCGTACCCATCTCACTAGAATTCTTTTAGGTTATGGTACACCAATAGCAATTCAGTGATCTGATAAGTTAAGGGAGGAAGGTTTATGCTACAGTTAGTAGAAATAATCGAAACTATGAGTAACAGATTCTAACATCTTCATTTAAGCACATCCCTATCTGTTAACCAATATTGCTATCGTCTTGAAAAGTTATATTTATGCGGAAGACCCCACTAAAAGGTCATGAGAGCCATCAGATGTTATGAACTTCTTTTAATGAGAGCTAAACGATCAAAAGTGAGTTTGACTTACCATATCAATTGATAGACGCATGCAGAAGGCTGATGAATTTGATTTTTTCTTTTTGTCTCAGCAACGCAGAGAGATTCTCCTCTGCAACACTGCCTCTGCTGGCCATGCAATTTAATCTGCAGATGGAAAACGCCACCGTTAGTCCATTATTTGAACTTGAATATTTCCAAACTAAAGAAAAAACTACCAAATAAAATTATTTTCATAAAGCGTTAATTAGTACAATAGAGTCTGTAATCTTGTGAAAATTCAAAGTTAACTACAAATTCTATTCTCCATTTTAATTTCAACCTAGCACACTTCTCTCAATCCTATGCCTCATTTGCTACCACTCTCTACACAACTCTAGCACCTATATGAGGAGGTAGATAGAAAGATCTCTTTAGCAAGCCAAGTGACAGCGTAGCGTACCCTTCTCACTAGAATTCTTTTAGGTTATGGTACACCAATAGCAATTCAGTGATCTGATAAGTTAAGGGAGGAAGGTTTATGCTACAGTTAGTAGAAATAATCAAAACTATGAGTAACAAATTCTAACATCTTCATTTAAGCACATCCCTATCTGTTGACCAATATTGCTATCGTCTTGAAAAGTTATATTTATGCGGGAGTCGCCACTAAAAGGTCCTGAGAGCCATCAGATGTTATGAACTTCTATTAATGAGAGCAAAACGATCAAAAACCAGTTTGACTTACCATATCAACTGATAGAGGCATGCAGAAGGCTGATTAATTAGATTTTTTCTTTTTGTCTCAGCAACGCAGAGAGATTCTCCTCTGCAACACTGCCTCTGCTGGCCATGCAATATAATCTTCAGATGGAAAACTCCACCATTAGTCCATTATTAGAACTTGAATATTCCCAAACTAAAGAAAAAACTACCAAATAAAATTATTTTCATAAAGCGTTAATTAGTACAATAGAGTCTGTAATCTTGTGAAAATTCAAAGTTCACTACAAATTCTATTCTCCATTTTAATTTCAACCTAGCACACTTCTCTCTATCCTATGCCTCATTTGCTACCACTCTCTACACAACTCTAGCACCTATATGAGGAGGTAGATAGAAAGATCTCTTTAGCAAGCCAAGTGACAGCGTAGCCATCTCACTAGAATTCTTTTAGGTTATGGTACACCAATAGCAATTCAGTGATCTGATAAGTTAAGGGAGGAAGGTTTATGCTACAGTTAGTAGAAATAATCAAAACTATGAGTAACAGATTCTAACATCTTCATTTAAGCACATCCCTATCTGTTAACCAATATTGCTATCGTCTTGAAAAGTTATATTTATGCGGAAGACCCCACTAAAAGGTGCTGAGAGCCATCAGATGTTATGAACTTCTTTTAATGAGAGCTAAACGATCAAAAGTGAGTTTGACTTACCATATCAATTGATAGACGCATGCAGAAGGCTGATGAATTTGATTTTTTCTTTTTGTCTCAGCAACGCAGAGAGATTCTCCTCTGCAACACTGCCTCTGCTGGCCATGCAATTTAATCTGCAGATGGAAAACGCCACCGTTAGTCCATTATTAGAACTTGAATATTTCCAAACTAAAGAAAAAACTACCAAATAAAATTATTTTCATAAAGCGTTAATTAGTACAATAGAGTCTGTAATCTTGTGAAAATTCAAAGTTAACTACAAATTCTATTCTCCATTTTAATTTCAACCTAGCACACTTCTCTCAATCCTATGCCTCATTTGCTACCACTCTCTACACAACTCTAGCACCTATATGAGGAGGTAGATAGAAAGATCTCTTTAGCAAGCCAAGTGACAGCGTAGCGTACCCTTCTCACTAGAATTCTTTTAGGTTATGGTACACCAATAGCAATTCAGTGATCTGATAAGTTAAGGGAGGAAGGTTTATGCCACAGTTAGTAGAAATAATCAAAACTATGAGTAACAAATTCTAACATCTTCATTTAAGCACATCCCTATCTGTTGACCAATATTGCTATCGTCTTGAAAAGTTATATTTATGCGGGAGTCGCCACTAAAAGGTCCTGAGAGCCATCAGATGTTATGAACTTCTATTAATGAGAGCAAAACGATCAAAAACCAGTTTGGCTTACCATATCAACTGATAGAGGCATGCAGAAGGCTGATTAATTAGATTTTTTCTTTTTGTCTCAGCAACGCAGAGAGATTCTCCTCTGCAACACTGCCTCTGCTGGCCATGCAATATAATCTGCAGATGGAAAACTCCACCATTAGTCCATTATGAGAACTTGAATATTCCCAAACTAAAGAAAAAACTACCAAATAAAATTATTTTCATAAAGCGTTAATTAGTACAATAGAGTCTGTAATCTTGTGAAAATTCAAAGTTCACTACAAATTCTATTCTCCATTTTAATTTCAACCTAGCACACTTCTCTCAATCCTATGCCTCATTTGCTACCACTCTCTACACAACTCTAGCACCTATATGAGGAGGTAGATAGAAAGATCTCTTTAGCAAGCCAAGTGACAGCGTAGCCATCTCACTAGAATTCTTTTAGGTTATGGTACACCAATAGCAATTCAGTGATCTGATAAGTTAAGGGAGGAAGGTTTATGCTACAGTTAGTAGAAATAATCAAAACTATGAGTAACAGATTCTAACATCTTCATTTAAGCACATCCCTATCTGTTAACCAATATTGCTATCGTCTTGAAAAGTTATATTTATGCGGAAGACCCCACTAAAAGGTGCTGAGAGCCATCAGATGTTATGAACTTCTTTTAATGAGAGCAAAACGATCAAAAGCGAGTTTGAATTACCATATCAATTAATAGACGCATGCAGAAGGCTGATGAATTTGATTTTTTCTTTTTGTCTCAGCAACGCAGAGAGATTCTCCTCTGCAACACTGCCTCTGCTGGCCATGCAATATAATCTGCAGATGGTAAACTCCACCGTTAGTCCATTATTAGAACTTGAATATTTCCAAACTAAAGAAAAAACTACCAAATAAAACTATTTTCATAAAGTGTTAATTAGTACAATAGAGTCTGTAATCTTGTGAAAATTCAAAGTTCACTACAAATTCTATTCTCCGTTTTAATTTCAACCTAGCACACTTCTCTCAATCCTATGCCTCATTTGCTACCACTCTCTACACAACTCTAGCACCTATATGAGGAGGTAGATAGAAAGATCTCTTTAGCAAGCCAAGTGACAGCGTACCCATCTCACTAGAATTCTTTTAGGTTATGGTACACCAATAGCAATTCAGTGATCTGATAAGTTAAGGGAGGAAGGTTTATGCTACAGTTAGTAGAAATAATCAAAACTATGAGTAACAGATTCTAACATCTTCATTTAAGCACATTCCTATCTGTTAACCAATATTGCTATCGTCTTGAAAAGTTATATTTATGCGGAAGACCCCACTAAAAGGTCATGAGAGCCATCAGATGTTATGAACTTCTTTTAATGAGAGCTAAACGATCAAAAGTGAGTTTGACTTACCATATCAATTGATAGACACATGCAGAAGGCTGATGAATTTGATTTTTTCTTTTTGTCTCAGCAACGCAGAGAGATTCTCCTCTGCAACACTGCCTCTGCTGGCCATGCAATTTAATCTGCAGATGGAAAACGCCACCGTTAGTCCATTATTAGAACTTGAATATTTCCAAACTAAAGAAAAAACTACCAAATAAAATTATTTTCATAAAGCGTTAATTAGTACAATAGAGTCTGTAATCTTGTGAAAATTCAAAGTTAACTACAAATTCTATTCTCCATTTTAATTTCAACCTAGCACACTTCTCTCAATCCTATGCCTCATTTGCTACCACTCTCTACACAACTCTAGCACCTATATGAGGAGGTAGATAGAAAGATCTCTTTAGCAAGCCAAGTGACAGCGTAGCGTACCCTTCTCACTAGAATTCTTTTAGGTTATGGTACACCAATAGCAATTCAGTGATCTGATAAGTTAAGGGAGGAAGGTTTATGCTACAGTTAGTAGAAATAATCAAAACTATGAGTAACAGATTCTAACATCTTCATTTAAGCACATCCCTATCTATTGACCAATATTGCTATCGTCTTGAAAAGTTATATTTATGCGGGAGTCGCCACTAAAAGGTCCTGAGAGCCATCAGATGTTATGAACTTCTATTAATGAGAGCAAAACGATCAAAAACCAGTTTGACTTACCATATCAACTGATAGAGGCATGCAGAAGGCTGATTAATTAGATTTTTTCTTTTTGTCTCAGCAACGCAGAGAGATTCTCCTATGCAACACTGCCTCTGCTGGCCATGCAATATAATCTTTAGATGGAAAACTCCACCATTAGTCCATTATTAGAACTTGAATATTCCCAAACTAAAGAAAAAACTACCAAATAAAATTATTTTCATAAAGCGTTAATTAGTACAATAGAGTCTGTAATCTTGTGAAAATTCAAAGTTCACTACAAATTCTATTCTCCATTTTAATTTCAACCTAGCACACTTCTCTCAATCCTATGCCTCATTTGCTACCACTCTCTACACAACTCTAGCACCTATATGAGGAGGTAGATAGAAAGATCTCTTTAGCAAGCCAAGTGACAGCGTAGCCATCTCACTAGAATTCTTTTAGGTTATGGTACACCAATAGCAATTCAGTGATCTGATAAGTTAAGGGAGGAAGGTTTATGCTACAGTTAGTAGAAATAATCAAAACTATGAGTAACAGATTCTATCATCTTCATTTAAGCACATCCCTATCTGTTAACCAATATTGCTATCGTCTTGAAAAGTTATATTTATGCGGAAGACCCCACTAAAAGGTCCTGAGAGCCATCAGATGTTATGAACTTCTTTTAATGAGAGCTAAACGATCAAAAGTGAGTTTGACTTACCATATCAATTGATAGACGCATGCAGAAGGCAGATGAATTTGATTTTTTCTTTTTGTCTCAGCAACGCAGAGAGATTCTCCTCTGCAACACTGCCTCTGCTGGCCATGCAATTTAATCTGCAGATGGAAAACGCCACCGTTAGTCCATTATTAGAACTTGAATATTTCCAAACTAAAGAAAAAACTACCAAATAAAATTATTTTCATAAAGCGTTAATTAGTACAATAGAGTCTGTAATCTTGTGAAAATTCAAAGTTAACTACAAATTCTATTCTCCATTTTAATTTCAACCTAGCACACTTCTCTCAATCCTATGCCTCATTTGCTACCACTCTCTACTAGGCCTGGGCGGTAAATTCCGTTCCGCTCGCGGAATTTGCGGAATTTCGGTAATTTCGCGTTCCGCGGAGAACGCGAAATTGCCCAAAATTCTGCTTTCCGCGACTTCGCGAAATTTTTTCTTTTTCGCGTTCTCAAAATGCGTTTTCGCGAGATATTTCTCCCCGAGCATGCAAACAGCAACTGTGAACATGAAAAAAGCATCGCGAACGAGCAATTCCGCGTGTTCGCGGAATTTCTGCGTGTTCGCGGAGATTTTTACCGTTTCGCGGAGATTTGCGGAACGTGATTCCGCAAATTCCGCCCACCCCTACTCTCTACACAACTCTAGCACCTATATGAGGAGGTAGATAGAAAGATCTCTTTAGCAAGCCAAGTGACAGCGTAGCGTACCCTTCTCACTAGAATTCTTTTAGGTTATGGTACACCAATAGCAATTCAGTGATCTGATAAGTTAAGGGAGGAAGGTTTATGCTACAGTTAGTAGAAATAATCAAAACTATGAGTAACAGATTCTAACATCTTCATTTAAGCACATCCCTATCTGTTAACCAATATTGCTATCGTCTTGAAAAGTTATATTTATGCGGGAGTCGCCACTAAAAGGTCCTGAGAGCCATCAGATGTTATGAACTTCTATTAATGAGAGCAAAACGATCAAAAACCAATTTGACTTACCATATCAACTGATAGAGGCATGCAGAAGGCTGATTAATTAGATTTTTTCTTTTCGTCTCAGCAACGCAGAGAGATTCTCCTCTGCAACACTGCCTCTGCTGGCCATGCAATATAATCTGCAGATGGTAAACTCCACCGTTAGTCCATTATTAGAACTTGAATATTTCCAAACTAAAGAAAAAACTACCAAATAAAATTATTTTCAAAAAGCGTTAATTAGTACAATAGAGTCTGTAATCTTGTGAAAATTCAAAGTTCACTACAAATTCTATTCTCCATTTTAATTTCAACCTAGCACACTTCTCTCAATCCTATGCCTCATTTGCTACCACTCTCTACACAACTCTAGCACCTATATGAGGAGGTAGATAGAAAGATCTCTTTAGCAAGCCAAGTGACAGCGTACCCATCTCACTAGAATTCTTTTAGGTTATGGTACACCAATAGCAATTCAGTGATCTGATAAGTTAAGGGACGAAGGTTTATGCTACAGTTAGTAGAAATAATCAAAACTATGAGTAACAGATTCTAACATCTTCATTTAAGCACATCCCTATCTGTTAACCAATATAGCTATCGTCTTGAAAAGTTATATTTATGCGGAAGACCCCACTAAAAGGTCATGAGAGCCATCAGATGTTATGAACTTCTTTTAATGAGAGCTAAACGATCAAAAGCGAGTTTGACTTACCATATCAATTGATAGACGCATGCAGAAGGCTGATGAATTTGATTTTTTCTTTTTGTCTCAGCAACGCAGAGAGATTCTCCTCTGCAACACTGCCTCTGCTGGCCATGCAATTTAATCTGCAGATGGAAAACGCCACCGTTAGTCCATTATTAGAACTTGAATATTTCCAAACTAAAGAAAAAACTACCAAATAAAATTATTTTCATAAAGCGTTAATTAGTACAATAGAGTCTGTAATCTTGTGAAAATTCAAAGTTAACTACAAATTCTATTCTCCATTTTAATTTCAACCTAGCACACTTCTCTCAATCCTATGCCTCATTTGCTACCACTCTCTACACAACTCTAGCACCTATATGAGGAGGTAGATAGAAAGATCTCTTTAGCAAGCCAAGTGACAGCGTAGCGTACCCTTCTCACTAGAATTCTTTTAGGTTATGGTACACCAATAGCAATTCAGTGATCTGATAAGTTAAGGGACGAAGGTTTATGCTACAGTTAGTAGAAATAATCAAAACTATGAGTAACAGATTCTAACATCATCATTTAAGCACATCCCTATCTGTTAACCAATATAGCTATCGTCTTGAAAAGTTATATTTATGCGGAAGACCCCACTAAAAGGTCATGAGAGCCATCAGATGTTATGAACTTCTTTTAATGAGAGCTAAACGATCAAAAGCGAGTTTGACTTACCATATCAATTGATAGACGCATGCAGAAGGCTGATGAATTTGATTTTTTCTTTTTGTCTCAGCAACGCAGAGAGATTCTCCTCTGCAACACTGCCTCTGCTGGCCATGCAATTTAATCTGCAGATGGAAAACGCCACCGTTAGTCCATTATTAGAACTTGAATATTTCCAAACTAAAGAAAAAACTACCAAATAAAATTATTTTCATAAAGCGTTAATTAGTACAATAGAGTCTGTAATCTTGTGAAAATTCAAAGTTAACTACAAATTCTATTCTCCATTTTAATTTCAACCTAGCACACTTCTCTCAATCCTATGCCTCATTTGCTACCACTCTCTACACAACTCTAGCACCTATATGAGGAGGTAGATAGAAAGATCTCTTTAGCAAACCAAGTGACAGGGTTGCGTACCCTTCTCACTAGAATTCTTTTAGGTTATGGTACACCAATAGCAATTCAGTGATCTGATAAGTTAAGGGAGGAAGGTTTATGCTACAGTTGTAGAAATAATCAAAACTATGAGTAACAGATTCTAACATCTTCATTTAAGCACATCCCTATCTGTTAACCAATATTGCTATCGTCTTGAAAAGTTATATTTATGCGGGAGTCGCCACTAAAAGGTCCTGAGAGCCATCAGATGTTATGAACTTCTATTAATGAGAGCAATACGATCAAAAACCAGTTTGACTTACCATATCAATTGATAGAGGCATGCAGAAGGCTGATGAATTAGATATTTTCTTTTTGTCTCAGCAACGCAGAGAGATTCTCCTCTGCAACACTGCCTCTGCTGGCCATGCAATATAATCTGCAGATGAAAAACTCCACCATTAGTCCATTATTAGAACTTGAATATTCCCAAACTAAAGAAAAAACTACCAAATAAAATTATTTTCATAAAGCGTTAATTAGTACAATAGAGTCTGTAATCTTGTGAAAATTCAAAGTTCACTACAAATTCTATTCTCCATTTTAATTTCAACCTAGCACACTTCTCTCAATCCTATGCCTCATTTGCTACCACTCTCTACACAACTCTAGAACTTATATGAGGAGGTAGATAGAAAGATCTCTTTAGCAAGCCAAGTGACAGCGTAGCCATCTCACTAGAATTCTTTTAGGTTATGGTACACCAATAGCAATTCAGTGATCTGATAAGTTAAGGGAGGAAGGTTTATTCTACAGTTAGTAGAAATAATCAAAACTATGAGTAACAGATTCTAACATCTTCATTTAAGCACATCCCTATCTGTTAACCAATATTGCTATCATCTTGAAAAGTTATATTTATGCGGAAGACCCCACTAAAAGGTGCTGAGAGCCATCAGATGTTATGAACTTCTTTTAATGAGAGCAAAACGATCAAAAGCGAGTTTGACTTACCATATCAATTGATAGACGCATGCAGAAGGCTGATGAATTTGATTTTTTCTTTTTGTCTCAGCAACGCAGAGAGATTCTCCTCTGCAACACTGCCTCTGCTGGCCATGCAATATAATCTGCAGATGGTAAACTCCACCGTTAGTCCATTATTAGAACTTGAATATTTCCAAACTAAAGAAAAAACTACCAAATAAAATTATTTTCATAAAGCGTTAATTAGTACAAAAGAGTCTGTAATCTTGTGAAAATTCAAAGTTCACTACAAATTCTATTCTCCATTTTAATTTCAACCTAGCACACTTCTCTCAATCCTATGCCTCATTTGCTACCACTCTCTACACAACTCTAGCACCTATATGAGGAGGTAGATAGAAAGATCTCTTTAGCAAGCCAAGTGACAGCGTACCCATCTCACTAGAATTCTTTTAGGTTATGGTACACCAATAGCAATTCAGTGATCTGATAAGTTAAGGGAGGAAGGTTTATGCTACAGTTAGTAGAAATAATCAAAACTATGAGTAACAGATTCTAACATCTTCATTTAAGCACATCCCTATCTGTTAACCAATATTGCTATCGTCTTGAAAAGTTATATTTATGCGGAAGACCCCACTAAAAGGTCATGAGAGCCATCAGATGTTATGAACTTCTTTTAATGAGAGCTAAACGATCAAAAGCGAGTTTGACTTACCATATCAATTGATAGACGCATGCAGAAGGCTGATGAATTTGATTTTTTCTTTTTGTCTCAGCAACGCAGAGAGATTCTCCTCTGCAACACTGCCTCTGCTGGCCATGCAATTTAATCTGCAGATGGAAAACGCCACCGTTAGTCCATTATTAGAACTTGAATATTTCCAAACTAAAGAAAAAACTACCAAATAAAATTATTTTCATAAAGCGTTAATTAGTACAATAGAGTCTGTAATCTTGTGAAAATTCAAAGTTAACTACAAATTCTATTCTCCATTTTAATTTCAACCTAGCATACTTCTCTCAATCCTATGCCTCATTTGCTACCACTCTCTACACAACTCTAGCACCTACATGAGGAGGTAGATAGAAAGATCTCTTTAGCAAGCCAAGTGACAGCGTAGCGTACCCTTCTCACTAGAATTCTTTTAGGTTATGGTACACCAATAGCAATTCAGTGATCTGATAAGTTAAGGGAGGAAGGTTTATGCTACAGTTAGTAGAAATAATCAAAACTATGAGTAACAGATTCTAACATTTTCATTTAAGCACATCACTATCTGTTAACCAATATTGCTATCGTCTTGAAAAGTTATATTTATGCGGGAGTCGCCACTAAAAGGTCCTGAGAGCCATCAGATGTTATGAACTTCTATTAATGAGAGCAATACGATCAAAAACCAGTTTGACTTACCATATCAATTGATAGAGGCATGCAGAAGGCTGATGAATTCGATTTTTTCTTTTTGTCTCAGCAACGCAGAGAGATTCTCCTCTGCAACACTGCCTCTGCTAGCCATGCAATATAATCTGCAGATGAAAAACTCCACCATTAGTCCATTATTAGAACTTGAATATTCCCAAACTAAAGAAAAAACTACCAAATAAAATTATTTTCATAAAGCGTTAATTAGTACAATAGAGTCTGTAATCTTGTGAAAATTCAAAGTTCACTACAAATTCTATTCTCCATTTTAATTTCAACCTAGCACACTTCTCTCAATCCTATGCCTCATTTGCTACCACTCTCTACACAACTCTAGCACCTATATGAGGAGGTAGATAGAAAGATCTCTTTAGCAAGCCAAGTGACAGCGTAGCGTACCCTTCTCACTAGAATTCTTTTAGGTTATGGTACACCAATAGCAATTCAGTGATCTGATAAGTTAAGGGAGGAAGGTTTATGCTACAGTTGTAGAAATAATCAAAACTATGAGTAACAGATTCTAACATCTTCATTTAAGCACATCCCTATCTGTTAACCAATATTGCTATCGTCTTGAAAAGTTATATTTATGCGGGAGTCGCCACTAAAAGGTCCTGAGAGCCATCAGATGTTATGAACTTCTATTAATGAGAGCAATACGATCAAAAACCAGTTTGACTTACCATATCAATTGATAGAGGCATGCAGAAGGCTGATGAATTAGATATTTTCTTTTTGTCTCAGCAACGCAGAGAGATTCTCCTCTGCAACACTGCCTCTGCTGGCCATGCAATATAATCTGCAGATGAAAAACTCCACCATTAGTCCATTATTAGAACTTGAATATTCCCAAACTAAAGAAAAAACTACCAAATAAAATTATTTTCATAAAGCGTTAATTAGTACAATAGAGTCTGTAATCTTGTGAAAATTCAAAGTTCACTACAAATTCTATTCTCCATTTTAATTTCAACCTAGCACACTTCTCTCAATCCTATGCCTCATTTGCTACCACTCTCTACACAACTCTAGAACTTATATGAGGAGGTAGATAGAAAGATCTCTTTAGCAAGCCAAGTGACAGCGTAGCCATCTCACTAGAATTCTTTTAGGTTATGGTACACCAATAGCAATTCAGTGATCTGATAAGTTAAGGGAGGAAGGTTTATGCTACAGTTAGTAGAAATAATCAAAACTATGAGTAACAGATTCTAACATCTTCATTTAAGCACATCCCTATCTGTTAACCAATATTGCTATCATCTTGAAAAGTTATATTTATGCGGAAGACCCCACTAAAAGGTGCTGAGAGCCATCAGATGTTATGAACTTCTTTTAATGAGAGCAAAACGATCAAAAGCGAGTTTGACTTACCATATCAATTGATAGACGCATGAAGAAGGCTGATGAATTTGATTTTTTCTTTTTGTCTCAGCAACGCAGAGAGATTCTCCTCTGCAACACTGCCTCTGCTGGCCATGCAATATAATCTGCAGATGGTAAACTCCACCGTTAGTCCATTATTAGAACTTGAATATTTCCAAACTAAAGAAAAAACTACCAAATAAAATTATTTTCATAAAGCGTTAATTAGTACAAAAGAGTCTGTAATCTTGTGAAAATTCAAAGTTCACTACAAATTCTATTCTCCATTTTAATTTCAACCTAGCACACTTCTCTCAATCCTATGCCTCATTTGCTACCACTCTCTACACAACTCTAGCACCTATATGAGGAGGTAGATAGAAAGATCTCTTTAGCAAGCCAAGTGACAGCGTACCCATCTCACTAGAATTCTTTTAGGTTATGGTACACCAATAGCAATTCAGTGATCTGATAAGTTAAGGGAGGAAGGTTTATGCTACAGTTAGTAGAAATAATCAAAACTATGAGTAACAGATTCTAACATCTTCATTTAAGCACATCCCTATCTGTTAACCAATATTGCTATCGTCTTGAAAAGTTATATTTATGCGGAAGACCCCACTAAAAGGTCATGAGAGCCATCAGATGTTATGAACTTCTTTTAATGAGAGCTAAACGATCAAAAGCGAGTTTGACTTACCATATCAATTGATAGACGCATGCAGAAGGCTGATGAATTTGATTTTTTCTTTTTGTCTCAGCAACGCAGAGAGATTCTCCTCTGCAACACTGCCTCTGCTGGCCATGCAATTTAATCTGCAGATGGAAAACGCCACCGTTAGTCCATTATTAGAACTTGAATATTTCCAAACTAAAGAAAAAACTACCAAATAAAATTATTTTCATAAAGCGTTAATTAGTACAATAGAGTCTGTAATCTTGTGAAAATTCAAAGTTAACTACAAATTCTATTCTCCATTTTAATTTCAACCTAGCATACTTCTCTCAATCCTATGCCTCATTTGCTACCACTCTCTACACAACTCTAGCACCTACATGAGGAGGTAGATAGAAAGATCTCTTTAGCAAGCCAAGTGACAGCGTAGCGTACCCTTCTCACTAGAATTCTTTTAGGTTATGGTACACCAATAGCAATTCAGTGATCTGATAAGTTAAGGGAGGAAGGTTTATGCTACAGTTAGTAGAAATAATCAAAACTATGAGTAACAGATTCTAACATTTTCATTTAAGCACATCCCTATCTGTTAACCAATATTGCTATAGTCTTGAAAAGTTATATTTATGCGGGAGTCGCCACTAAAAGGTCCTGAGAGCCATCAGTTGTTATGAACTTCTTTTAATGAGAGCAAAACGATCAAAAGCGAGTTTGACTTACCATATCAATTGATAGAGGCATGCAGAAGGCTGATTAATTAGATTTTTTCTTTTTGTCTCAGCAACGCAGAGAGATTCTCCTCTGCAACACTGCCTCTGCTGGCCATGCAATATAATCTGCAGATGGAAAACTCCACCATTAGTCCATTATTAGAACTTGAATATTCCCAAACTAAAGAAAAAACTACCAAATAAAATTATTTTCATAAAGCGTTAATTAGTACAATAGAGTCTGTAATCTTGTGAAAATTCAAAGTTCACTACAAATTATATTCTCCATTTTATTTCAACCTAGCACACTTCTCTCAATCTTATGCCTCATTTGCTACCACTCTCTACACAACTCTAGCACCTATATGAGGAGGTAGATAGAAAGATCTCTTTAGCAAGCCAAGTGACAGCGTAGCCATCTCACTAGAGTTCTTTTAGGTTATGGTACACCAATAGCAATTCAGTGATCTGATAAGTTAAGGGAGGAAGGTTTATGCTACAGTTAGTAGAAATAATCAAAACTATGAGTAACAGATTCTAACATCTTCATTTAAGCACATCCCTATCTGTTAACCAATATTGCTATCATCTTGAAAAGTTATATTTATGCGGAAGACCCCACTAAAAGGTCCTGAGAGCCATCAGATATTATGAACTTCTTTTAATGAGAGCAAAAGGATCAAAAGCGAGTTTGACTTACCATATCAATTGTTAGAGGCATTCAGAAGGCTGATGAATTTGATTTTTTCTTTTTGTCTCAGCAACGCAGAGATATTCTCCTCTACAACACTGCCTCTGCTGGCCATGAAATTTAATCTGCAGATGGAAAACGCCACCGTTAGTCCATTATTAGAACTTGAATATTTCCAAACTAAAGAAAAAACTACCAAATAAAATTATTTTCATAAAGCGTTAATTAGTACAATAGAGTCTGTAATCTTGTGAAAATTCAAAGTTAACTACAAATTCTATTCTCCATTTTAATTTCAACCTAGCACACTTCTCTCAATCCTATGCCTCATTTGCTACCACTCTCTACACAACTCTAGCACCTATATGAGGAGGTAGATAGAAAGATCTCTTTAGCAAGCCAAGTGACAGCGTAGCGTACCCTTCTCACTAGAATTCTTTTAGGTTATGGTACACCAATAGCAATTCAGTGATCTGATAAGTTAAGGGAGGAAGGTTTATGCTACAGTTAGTAGAAATAATCAAAACTATGAGTAACAGATTCTAACATCTTCATTTAAGCACATCCCTATCTGTTAACCAATATTGCTATCGTCTTGAAAAGTTATATTTATGCGGGAGTCGCCACTAAAAGGTCCTGAGAGCCATCAGATGTTATGAACTTCTATTAATGAGAGCAATACGATCAAAAACCAGTTTGACTTACCATATCAATTGATAGAGGCATGCAGAAGGCTGATGAATTAGATTTTTTCTTTTTGTCTCAGCAACGCAGAGAGATTCTCCTCTGCAACACTGCCTCTGCTGGCCATGCAATATAATCTGCAGATGAAAAACTCCACCATTAGTCCATTATTAGAACTTGAATATTCCCAAACTAAAGAAAAAACTACCAAATAAAATTATTTTCATAAAGCGTTAATTAGTACAATAGAGTCTGTAATCTTGTGAAAATTCAAAGTTCACTACAAATTATATTCTCCATTTTAATTTCAACCTAGCACACTTCTCTCAATCCTATGCCTCATTTGCTACCACTCTCTACACAACTCTAGCACCTATATGAGGAGGTAGATAGAAAGATCTCTTTAGCAAGCCAAGTGACAGCGTAGCCATCTCACTAGAATTCTTTTAGGTTATGGTACACCCATAGCAATTCAGTGATCTGATAAGTTAAGGGAGGAAGGTTTATGCTACAGTTAGTAGAAATAATCAAAACTATGAGTAACAGATTCTAACATCTTCATTTAAGCACATCCCTATCTGTTAACCAATATTGCTATCGTCTTGAAAAGTTATATTTATGCGGAAGACCCCACTAAAAGGTGCTGAGAGCCATCAGATGTTATGAACTTCTTTTAATGAGAGCAAAAGGATCAAAAGCGAATTTGACTTACCATATCAATTGATAGAGGCATGCAGAAGGCTGATGAATTAGATTTTTTCTTTTTGTCTTAGCAACGCAGAGAGATTCTCCTCTGCAACACTGCCTCTGCTGGCCATGCAATATAATCTGCAGATGGAAAACTCCACCATTAGTCCATTATTAGAACTTGAATATTCCCAAACTAAAGAAAAAACTACCAAATAAAATTATTTTCATAAAGCGTTAATTAGTACAATAGAGTCTGTAATCTTGTGAAAATTCAAAGTTCACTACAAATTCTATTCTCCATTTTAATTTCAACCTAGCACACTTCTCTCAATCCTATGCCTCATTTGCTACCACTCTCTACACAACTCTAGAACTTATATGAGGAGGTAGATAGAAAGATCTCTTTAGCAAGCCAAGTGACAGCGTAGCCATCTCACTAGAATTCTTTTAGGTTATGGTACACCAATAGCAATTCAGTGATCTGATAAGTTAAGGGAGGAAGGTTTATGCTACAGTTAGTAGAAATAATCAAAACTATGAGTAACAGATTCTAACATCTTCATTTAAGCACATCCCTATCTGTTAACCAATATTGCTATCGTCTTGAAAAGTTATATTTATGCGGGAGTCGCCACTAAAAGGTCCTGAGAGCCATCAGATGTTATGAACTTCTATTAATGAGAGCAATACGATCAAAAACCAGTTTGACTTACCATATCAATTGATAGAGGCATGCAGAAGGCTGATGAATTAGATTTTTTCTTTTTGTCTCAGCAACGCAGAGAGATTCTCCTCTGCAACACTGCCTCTGCTGGCCATGCAATATAATCTGCAGATGAAAAACTCCACCATTAGTCCATTATTAGAACTTGAATATTCCCAAACTAAAGAAAAAACTACCAAATAAAATTATTTTCATAAAGCGTTAATTAGTACAATAGAGTCTGTAATCTTGTGAAAATTCAAAGTTCACTACAAATTATATTCTCCATTTTAATTTCAACCTAGCACACTTCTCTCAATCCTATGCCTCATTTGCTACCACTCTCTACACAACTCTAGCACCTATATGAGGAGGTAGATAGAAAGATCTCTTTAGCAAGCCAAGTGACAGCGTAGCCATCTCACTAGAATTCTTTTAGGTTATGGTACACCCATAGCAATTCAGTGATCTGATAAGTTAAGGGAGGAAGGTTTATGCTACAGTTAGTAGAAATAATCAAAACTATGAGTAACAGATTCTAACATCTTCATTTAAGCACATCCCTATCTGTTAACCAATATTGCTATCGTCTTGAAAAGTTATATTTATGCGGAAGACCCCACTAAAAGGTGCTGAGAGCCATCAGATGTTATGAACTTCTTTTAATGAGAGCAAAAGGATCAAAAGCGAATTTGACTTACCATATCAATTGATAGAGGCATGCAGAAGGCTGATGAATTAGATTTTTTCTTTTTGTCTTAGCAACGCAGAGAGATTCTCCTCTGCAACACTGCCTCTGCTGGCCATGCAATATAATCTGCAGATGGAAAACTCCACCATTAGTCCATTATTAGAACTTGAATATTCCCAAACTAAAGAAAAAACTACCAAATAAAATTATTTTCATAAAGCATTAATTAGTACAATAGAGTCTGTAATCTTGTGAAAATTCAAAGTTAACTACAAATTCTATTCTCCATTTTAATTTCAACCTAGCACACTTCTCTCAATCCTATGCCTCATTTGCTACCACTCTCTACACAACTCTAGCACCTATATGAGGAGGTAGATAGAAAGAACTCTTTAGCAAGCCAAGTGACAGCGTAGCGTACCCTTCTCACTAGAATTCTTTTAGTTTATGGTACACCAATAGCAATTCAGTGATCTGATAAGTTAAGGGAGGAAGGTTTATGCTACAGTTAGTAGAAATAATCAAAACTATGAGTAACAGATTCTAACATCTTCATTTAAGCACATCCCTATCTGTTAACCAATATTGCTATCGTCTTGAAAAGTTATATTTATGCGGGAGTCGCCACTAAAAGGTCCTGAGAGCCATCAGATGTTATGAACTTCTATTAATGAGAGCAATACGATCAAAAACCAATTTGACTTACCATATCAATTGATAGAGGCATGCAGAAGGCTGATGAATTAGATTTTTTCTTTTTGTCTCAGCAACGCAGAGAGATTCTCCTCTGCAACACTGCCTCTGCTGGCCATGCAATTTAATCTGCAGATGGAAAACGCCACCGTTAGTCCATTATTAGAACTTGAATATTTCCAAACTAAAGAAAAAACTACCAAATAAAATTAGTTTCATAAAGCGTTAATTAGTACAATAGAGTCTGTAGTCTTGTGAAAATTCAAAGTTCACTACAAATTCTATTCTCCATTTTAATTTCAACCTAGCACACTTTTCTCAATCCTATGCCTCATTTGCTACCACTCTCTACACAACTCTAGCACCTATAAGAGGAGGTAGATAGAAAGATCTCTTTAGCAAGCCAAGTGACAGCGTACCCATCTCACTAGAATTCTTTTAGGTTATGGTACACCAATAGCAATTCAGTGATCTGATAAGTTAAATGAGGAAGGTTTATGCTACAGTTAGTAGAAATAATCAAAACTATGAGTAACAGATTCTAACATCTTCAATTTAGCATATCCCTATCTGTTAACCAATATTGCTATCGTCTTGAAAAGTTATATTTATGCGGAAGACCCCACTAAAAGGTCCTGAGAGCCATCAGATGTTATGAACTTCTTTTAATGAGAGCAACAGGATCAAAAGCGAGTTTGACTTACCATATCAATTGATAGAGGCATTCAGAAGGCTGATGAATTTGATTTTTTCTTTTTGTCTCAGCAACGCAGAAAGATTCTCCTCTGCAACACTGCCTCTGCTGGCCATGCAATTTAATCTGCAGATTGAAAACGCCACCGTTAGTCCATTATTAGAACTTGAATATTTCCAAACTAAAGAAAAAACTACCAAATAAAATTATTTTCATAAAGCGTTAATTAGTACAATAGAGTCTGTAATCTTGTGAAAATTCAAAGTTAACTACAAATTCTATTCTCTATTTTAATTTCAACCTAGCACACTTCTCTCAATCCTATGCCTCATTTGCTACCACTCCCTACACAACTCTAGCACCTATATGAGGAGGTAGATAGAAAGATCTCTTTAGCAAGCCAAGTGACAGCGTAGCGTACCCTTCTCACTAGAATTCTTTTAGGTTATGGTACACCAATAGCAATTCAGTGATCTGATAAGTTAAGGGAGGAAGGTTTATGCTACAGTTAGTAGAAATAATCAAAACTATGAGTAACAGATTCTAACATCTTCATTTAAGCACATCCCTATCTGTTAACCAATATTGCTATCATCTTGAAAAGTTATATTTATGCGGAAGACGCCACTAAAAGGTCCTGAGAGCCATCAGATCTTATGAACTTCTTTTAATGAGAGCAAAACGATCAAAAGCGAGTTTGACTTACCATATCAATTGATAGAGGCATGCAGAAGGCTGATGAATTAGATTTTTTGGTTTGTCTCAGCAACGCAGAGAGATTCTCCTCTGCAACACTGCCTCTGCTGGCCATGCAATATAATCTGCAGATGGAGAACTCCACCATTAGTCCATTATTAGAACTTGAATATTCCCAAACTAAAGAAAAAACTACCAAATAAAATTATTTTCATAAAGCGTTAATTAGTACAATAGAGTCTGTAATCTTGTGAAAATTCAAAGGTTACTACAAATTCTATTCTCCATTTTAATTTCAACCTAGCATACTTCTCTCAATCCTATGCCTCATTTGCTACCACTCTCTACACAACTCTAGCACCTATATGAGAAGGTAGATAGAAAGATCTCTTTAGCAAGCCAAGTGACAGCGTAGCGTACCCTTCTCACTAGAATTCTTTTAGGTTATGGTACACCAATAGCAATTCAGTGATCTGATAAGTTAAGGGAGGAAGGTTTATGCTACAGTTAGTAGAAATAATCAAAACTATGAGTAACAGATTCTAACATCTTCATTTAAGCACATCCCTATCTGTTAACCAATATTGCTATCGTCTTGAAAAGTTATATTTATGCGGGAGTCGCCACTAAAAGGTCCTGAGAGCCATCAGATGTTATGAACTTCTATTAATGAGAGCAATACGATCAAAAACCAGTTTGACTTACCATATCAATTGATAGAGGCATGCAGAAGGCTGATGAATTAGATTTTTTCTTTTTGTCTCAGCAACGCAGAGAGATTCTCCTCTGCAACACTGCCTCTGCTGGCCATGCAATATAATCTGCAGATGAAAAACTCCACCATTAGTCCATTATTAGAACTTGAATATTCCCAAACTAAAGAAAAAACTACCAAATAAAATTATTTTCATAAAGCGTTAATTAGTACAATAGAGTCTGTAATCTTGTGAAAATTCAAAGTTCACTACAAATTATATTCTCCATTTTAATTTCAACCTAGCACACTTCTCTCAATCTTATGCCTCATTTGCTACCACTCTCTACACAACTCTAGCACCTATATGAGGAGGTAGATAGAAAGATCTCTTTAGCAAGCCAAGTGACAGCGTAGCCATCTCACTAGAATTCTTTTAGGTTATGGTACACCAATAGCAATTCAGTGATCTGATAAGTTAAGGGAGGAAGGTTTATGCTACAGTTAGTAGAAATAATCAAAACTATGAGTAACAGATTCTAACATCTTCATTTAAGCACATCCCTATCTGTTAACCAATATTGCTATCGTCTTGAAAAGTTATATTTATGCGGGAGTCGCCACTAAAAGGTCCTGAGAGCCATCAGATGTTATGAACTTCTATTAATGAGAGCAATACGATCAAAAACCAGTTTGACTTACCATATCAATTGATAGAGGCATGCAGAAGGCTGATGAATTAGATTTTTTCTTTTTGTCTCAGCAACGCAGAGAGATTCTCCTCTGCAACACTGCCTCTGCTGGCCATGAAATTTAATCTGCAGATGGAAAACGCCACTGTTAGTCCATTATTAGAACTTGAATATTTCCAAACTAAAGAAAAAACTACCAAATAAAATTATTTTCATAAAGCGTTAATTAGTACAATAGAGTCTGTAATCTTGTGAAAATTCAAAGTTAACTACAAATTCTATTCTCCATTTTAATTTCAACCTAGCACACTTCTCTCAATCCTACGCCTCATTTGCTACCACTCTCTACACAACTCTAGCACCTATATGAGGAGGTAGATAGAAAGATCTCTTTAGCAAGCCAAGTGACAGCGTAGCGTACCCTTCTCACTAGAATTCTTTTAGGTTATGGTACACCAATAGCAATTCAGTGATCTGATAAGTTAAGGGAGGAAGGTTTATGCTACAGTTAGTAGAAATAATCAAAACTATGAGTAACAGATTCTAACATCTTCATTTAAGCACATCCCTATCTGTTAACCAATATTGCTATCGTCTTGAAAAGTTATATTTATGCGGGAGTCGCCACTAAAAGGTCCTGAGAGCCATCAGATGTTATGAACTTCTATTAATGAGAGCAATACGATCAAAAACCAGTTTGACTTACCATATCAATTGATAGAGGCATGCAGAAGGCTGATGAATTAGATTTTTTCTTTTTGTCTCAGCAACGCAGAGAGATTCTCCTCTGCAACACTGCCTCTGCTGGCCATGCAATATAATCTGCAGATGAAAAACTCCACCATTAGTCCATTATTAGAACTTGAATATTCCCAAACTAAAGAAAAAACTACCAAATAAAATTAGTTTCATAAAGCGTTAATTAGTACAATAGAGTCTGTAGTCTTGTGAAAATTCAAAGTTCACTACAAATTCTATTCTCCATTTTAATTTCAACCTAGCACACTTTTCTCAATCCTATGCCTCATTTGCTACCACTCTCTACACAACTCTAGCACCTATAAGAGGAGGTAGATAGAAAGATCTCTTTAGCAAGCCAAGTGACAGCGTACCCATCTCACTAGAATTCTTTTAGGTTATGGTACACCAATAGCAATTCAGTGATCTGATAAGTTAAATGAGGAAGGTTTATGCTACAGTTAGTAGAAATAATCAAAACTATGAGAAACAGATTCTAACATCTTCAATTAAGCACATCCCTATCTGTTAACCAATATTGCTATCGTCTTGAAAAGTTATATTTATGCGGAAGACCCCACTAAAAGGTCCTGAGAGCCATCAGATGTTATGAACTTCTTTTAATGAGAGCAACAGGATCAAAAGCGAGTTTAACTTACCATATCAATTGATAGAGGCATTCAGAAGGCTGATGAATTTGATTTTTTCTTTTTGTCTCAGCAACGCAGAGAGATTCTCCTCTGCAACACTGCCTCTGCTGGCCATGCAATTTAATCTGCAGATTGAAAACGCCACAGTTAGTCCATTATTAGAACTTGAATATTTCCAAACTAAAGAAAAAACTACCAAATAAAATTATTTTCATAAAGCGTTAATTAGTACAATAGAGTCTGTAATCTTGTGAAAATTCAAAGTTAACTACAAATTCTATTCTCCATTTTAATTTCAACCTAGCACACTTCTCTCAATCCTATGCCTCATTTGCTACCACTCTCTACACAACTCTAGCACCTATATGAGGAGGTAGATAGAAAGATCTCTTTAGCAAGCCAAGTGACAGCGTAGCATACGCTTCTCACTAGAATTCTTTTAGGTTATGGTACACCAATAGCAATACAGTGATCTGATAAGTTAAGGGAGGAAGGTTTATGCTACAGTTAGTAGAAATAATCAAAACTATGAGTAACAGATTCTAACATCTTCATTTAAGCACATCCCTATCTATTAACCAATATTGCTATCGTCTTGAAAAGTTATATTTATGCGGAAGACGCCACTAAAAGGTCCTGAGAGCCATCAGATGTTATGAACTTCTTTTAATGAGAGCAAAACGATCAAAAGCGAGTTTGACTTACCATATCAATTGATAGAGGCATGCAGAAGGCTGATGAATTAGATTTTTTGGTTTGTCTCAGCAACGCAGAGAGATTCTCCTCTGCAACACTGCCTCTGCTGGCCATGCAATATAATCTGCAGATGGAGAACTCCACCATTAGTCCATTATTAGAACTTGAATATTCCCAAACTAAAGAAAAAACTACCAAATAAAATTATTTTCATAAAGCGTTAATTAGTACAATAGAGTCTGTAATCTTGTGAAAATTCAAAGTTCACTACAAATTCTATTCTCCATTTTAATTTCAACCTAGCACACTTCTCTCAATCCTATGCCTCATTTGCTACCACTCTCTACACAACTCTAGCACCTATATGAGGAGGTAGATAGAAAGATCTCTTTAGCAAGCCAAGTGACAGCGTAGCGTACCCTTCTCACTAGAATTCTTTTAGGTTATGGTACACCAATAGCAATTCAGTGACCTGATAAGTTAAGGGAGGAAGGTTTATGCTACAGTTAGTAGAAATAATCAAAACTATGAGTAACAGATTCTAACATCTTCATTTAAGCACATCCCTATCTGTTAACCAATATTGCTATCGTCTTGAAAAGTTATATTTATGCGGAAGACCCCACTAAAAGGTGCTGAGAGCCATCAGATGTTATGAACTTCTTTTAATGAGAGCAAAAGGATCAAAAGCGAGTTTGACTTACCATATCAATTGATAGAGGCATGCAGAAGGCTGATGAATTAGATTTTTTCTTTTTGTCTCAGCAACGCAGAGAGATTCTCCTCTGCAACACTGCCTCTGCTGGCCATGCAATATAATCTGCAGATGGAAAACTCCACCATTAGTCCATTATTAGAACTTGAATATTCCCAAACTAAAGAAAAAACTACCAAATAAAATTATTTTCATAAAGCGTTAATTAGTACAATAGAGTCTGTAATCTTGTGAAAATTCAAAGTTCACTACAAATTCTATTCTCCATTTTAATTTCAACCTAGCACGCTTCTCTCAATCCTATGCCTCATTTGCTACCACTCTCTACACAACTCTAGCACCTATATGAGGAGGTAGATAGAAAGATCTCTTTAGCAAGCCAAGTGACAGCGTAGCCATCTCACTAGAATTCTTTTAGGTTATGGTACACCAATAGCAATTCAGTGATCTGATAAGTTAAGGGAGGAAGGTTTATGCTACAGTTAGTAGAAATAATCAAAACTATGAGTAACAGATTCTAACATCTTCATTTAAGCACATCCCTATCTGTTAACCAATATTGCTATCATCTTGAAAAGTTATATTTATGCGGAAGACCCCACTAAAAGGTCCTGAGAGCCATCAGATATTATGAACTTCTTTTAATGAGAGCAAAAGGATCAAAAGCGAGTTTGACTTACCATATCAATTGATAGAGGCATTCAGAAGGCTGATGAATTTGATTTTTTCTTTTTGTCTCAGCAACGCAGAGATATTCTCCTCTGCAACACTGCCTCTGCTGGCCATGAAATTTAATCTGCAGATGGAAAACGCCACCGTTAGTCCATTATTAGAACTTGAATATTTCCAAACTAAAGAAAAAACTACCAAATAAAATTATTTTCATAAAGTGTTAATTAGTACAATAGAGTCTGTAATCTTGTGAAAATTCAAAGTTAACTACAAATTCTATTCTCCATTTTAATTTCAACCTAGCACACTTCTCTCAATCCTATGCCTCATTTGCTACCACTCTCTACACAACTCTAGCACCTATATGAGGAGGTAGATAGAAAGATCTCTTTAGCAAGCCAAGTGACAGCGTAGCGTACCCTTCTCACTAGAATTCTTTTAGGTTATGGTACACCAATAGCAATTCAGTGATCTGATAAGTTAAGGGAGGAAGGTTTATGCTACAGTTAGTAGAAATAATCAAAACTATGAGTAACAGATTCTAACATCTTTATTTAAGCACATCCCTATCTGTTAACCAATATTGCTATCGTCTTGAAAAGTTATATTTATGCGGGAGTCGCCACTAAAAGGTCCTGAGAGCCATCAGATGTTATGAACTTCTATTAATGAGAGCAATATGATCAAAAACCAGTTTGACTTACCATATGAATTGATAGAGGCATGCAGAAGGCTGATGAATTAGATTTTTTCTTTTTGTCTCAGCAACGCAGAGAGATTCTCCTCTGCAACACTGCCTCTGCTGGCCATGCAATATAATCTGCAGATGAAAAACTCCACCATTAGTCCATTATTAGAACTTGAATATTCCCAAACTAAAGAAAAAACTACCAAATAAAATTATTTTCATAAAGCGTTAATTAGTACAATAGAGTCTGTAATCTTGTGAAAATTCAAAGTTCACTACAAATTATATTCTCCATTTTAATTTCAACCTAGCACGCTTCTCTCAATCCTATGCCTCATTTGCTACCACTCTCTACACAACTCTAGCACCTATATGAGGAGGTAGATAGAAAGATCTCTTTAGCAAGCCAAGTGACAGCGTAGCCATCTCACTAGAATTCTTTTAGGTTATGGTACACCAAAAGCAATTCAGTGATCTGATAAGTTAAGGGAGGAAGGTTTATGCTACAGTTAGTAGAAATAATCAAAACTATGAGTAACAGATTCTAACATCTTCATTTAAGCACATCCCTATCTGTTAACCAATATTGCTATCATCTTGAAAAGTTATATTTATGCGGAAGACCCCACTAAAAGGTCCTGAGAGCCATCAGATATTATGAACTTCTTTTAATGAGAGCAAAAGGATCAAAAGCGAGTTTGACTTACCATATCAATTGATAGAGGCATTCAGAAGGCTGATGAATTTGATTTTTTCTTTTTGTCTCAGCAACGCAGAGATATTCTCCTCTGCAACACTGCCTCTGCTGGCCATGAAATTTAATCTGCAGATGGAAAACGCCACCGTTAGTCCATTATTAGAACTTGAATATTTCCAAACTAAAGAAAAAACTACCAAATAAAATTATTTTCATAAAGCGTTAATTAGTACAATAGAGTCTGTAATCTTGTGAAAATTCAAAGTTAACTACAAATTCTATTCTCCATTTTAATTTCAACCTAGCACACTTCTCTCAATCCTATGCCTCATTTGCTACCACTCTCTACACAACTCTAGCACCTATATGAGGAGGTAGATAGAAAGATCTCTTTAGCAAGCCAAGTGACAGCGTAGCGTACCCTTCTCACTAGAATTCTTTTAGGTTATGGTACACCAATAGCAATTCAGTGATCTGATAAGTTAAGGGAGGAAGGTTTATGCTACAGTTAGTAGAAATAATCAAAACTATGAGTAACAGATTCTAACATCTTTATTTAAGCACATCCCTATCTGTTAACCAATATTGCTATCGTCTTGAAAAGTTATATTTATGCGGGAGTCGCCACTAAAAGGTCCTGAGAGCCATCAGATGTTATGAACTTCTATTAATGAGAGCAATATGATCAAAAACCAGTTTGACTTACCATATCAATTGATAGATGCATGCAGAAGGCTGATGAATTAGATTTTTTCTTTTTGTCTCAGCAACGCAGAGAGATTCTCCTCTGCAACACTGCCTCTGCTGGCCATGCAATATAATCTGCAGATGAAAAACTCCACCATTAGTCCATTATTAGAACTTGAATATTCCCAAACTAAAGAAAAAACTACCAAATAAAATTATTTTCATAAAGCGTTAATTAGTACAATAGAGTCTGTAATCTTGTGAAAATTCAAAGTTCACTACAAATTATATTCTCCATTTTAATTTCAACCTAGCACACTTCTCTCAATCCTATGCCTCATTTGCTACCACTCTCTACACAACTCTAGCACCTATATGAGGAGGTAGATAGAAAGATCTCTTTAGCAAGCCAAGTGACAGCGTAGCCATCTCACTAGAATTCTTTTAGGTTATGGTGTCCCAGCCTACTCATCTGGGGGGGCATATTTTGGATCCCCTGTTTTCTAATCTGGTGGGGATTCAAATTAAGTCTGTCTCTCCGGTGGAATGGACGGACCACTTCTTGGTGTCCGTCCTTTGCCCGGTCTCGGCCACTCCTTTCATCTCTTCGGCCAGAAGGGTTCTGAAGAGGGCATGGAAAAAGCTTCGGTTAGAGGACTTACATCGTCTTCTATTAGAGGAGCCGCTGGGCCCTTTGACGGATGTGGAAAGGGGGTATGACCTCTTCTGTTCCTGGATAACTAGGGCCTTGGACTCTCTGGTACCTATTGTGTCAACTAAAATCAATTCCAGAGAGTCGAGTCCCTGGTACGATGGCACTCTCCGGGCCCTAAAGGGAGCCTGTAGACGAGCAGAGAGGGCTTGGAGGAAAACCTATGGGGCTGAGCTAAAAGCTGCATATGCCAAGTCCGTTAAGCTCTACCATCGAGCTATCTGCCGAGCCCGTGCGGCTTTTTATGCCACCGAATTCCGGAACAGTCCGAATCCGTCAAAAGCCATCTTTAAGGCCGTAAAAGATCTCACAGCAAAGCGGACTACCTCTACGACCGTAAGCTCCCTTTCCCATTGTGAATCCCTTGCATCTTACTTCTTGGGGAAGGTCCAAGCTATATATAGGACATTCCCTAGCATAGGGTCCACTGAGGAAAGTTTAATTGGGGTTCATCACCAGACTACCTTGCTTGTTTTTCCCCCCCTTACCTTGGATGGTTTTGATAAACTTGCGTTGCAAGTCAAATCTGGGTCCCCATCTGATCCAGTAAGGCCTACTCTCTTCCGAGATCAAGCCTTCATGGGGCGTACAGCCGTATGCTCCTTGGTCAACCTTTCCTTGGAAACGGGAACTGTTCCATCTAAGTGGAAACAAGCTGTGGTGTCCCCGATTATTAAAAAGCCCACCCTGGACCCTTCTAAGCCTGAAAGCTATCGCCCCATTTCGTTGTTGCCCTGGCCAGCCAAGATCACGGAGGCCCATGTTAATCTGGCCCTGTCTGAACATTTGACTCGGACCAATGCCCTCGACCCCTCACAAAACGGATTCCGTGCTGGGCACAGTACGGAAACTGCGTTACTTGTGATGGTGGAACATCTCCGGGCAATGTTGGATGCTGGTCAAACGGCGGCGCTTATTTTGTTAGATCTTAGCGCTGCCTTTGATACGGTAGATCACAGCATCCTCCTGCGTCGGCTCGAGGAGACTGGTATTGGCGGTCGGGTGTTGCAATGGTTCCGCTCCTTTTTAGACGACCGTTCCTTCTGTGTTGCCATCCCTCCCTTCAAGTCCAACTACCAACCACTGGCCATGGGGGTTCCGCAAGGGTCCTCGCTGAGTCCCACGTTGTTCAACCTTTACGTGAGACCGCTGGCAGATGTCGCTAGGCAGTGGGGCCTTACTTTAGTCTCATATGCTGACGACACTCAGCTGGCAGTTACTCTCAGCGGGGATGCGGAGATTGAGGCCCCCAGGTTTCAGTCCGGACTGAAGGCGGTGGCTAGCTGGCTGACAGGCAACTGCCTTCAGCTTAACGCCAGTAAAACAGAGGTGATGGTCGTCGGGAAGGGAGTGGAGCTGTGGGGCGACCACTGGTGGCCGTCAGAGTTGGGACGTACTCCGATCCCGGTATCGGAAGTGAAAAATCTGGGGGTATGGCTGGATGCGGGCCTCTCCTTTGTTGGCCACACTAAAAAAACCGTGGCCTGTTGTTTCGGTCTTCTGAGGGGTTTGAGACCTGTTCTCCAGTTCTTTGATGCCCCGACCAGGCAACTGGTAATCCAGGCTACCATCATCTCTCGCCTGGATTACGCCAGTTCTCTCCTGGCTGGGGCTAATCAGTCTGAATTAACCCGTCTACAACGGGTTCAGAATGCTGCGGCAAGGGCGATCGTGGGCCTGCCCAGATTCTGCTCGGTGACAGGTGTCCTTCGCTCCCTACACTGGCTTCCGGTCAGGAAGCGCATCCTCTTCAAGGTACTGTGTCTTGCTTTTAAAATCTTGCGAGGTACAGGTCCGGAGATCTTGTCGAGTTGTCTGTCATTCTATGTTCCTGCCCGCAGCCTTCGCTCTCAGGGTCAGGCCCTTGCGGTGGTTCCCAGATTCAGGCTTAGCCGAATGGGAGGCCGCTCGTTCAGGGTTATGGCTGCGTCAGCATGGAACTCCCTGCCTGTTGAGATCCGCATGTTGGAGGACCTTTTGACCTTTCGGAGGGCTATAAAAACCTTCTTGTTCTAGCCCTCTTTTAGTATCTGTTTTTAGCCTGTGGTTGTGTTACGTGCTTCCTTGTCTCTGCGCCAGGACGCTCCTTGGCTGGAGTATCTGTGCGCACAATAAATAACCGTAACATAACATAACATAACATAACATAACAATAGCAATTCAGTGATCTGATAAGTTAAGGGAGGAAGGTTTATGCTACAGTTAGTAGAAATAATCAAAACTATGAGTAACAGATTCTAACATCTTCATTTAAGCACATCCCTATCTGTTAACCAATATTGCTATCGTCTTGAAAAGTTATATTTATGCGGAAGACCCCACTAAAAGGTGCTGAGAGCCATCAGATGTTATGAACTTCTTTTAATGAGAGCAAAAGGATCAAAAGCGAGTTTGACTTACCATATCAATTGATAGAGGCATGCAGAAGGCTGATGAATTAGATTTTTTCTTTTTGTCTCAGCAACGCAGAGAGATTCTCCTCTGCAACACTGCCTCTGCTGGCCATGCAATATAATCTGCAGATGGAAAACTCCACCATTAGTCCATTATTAGAACTTGAATATTCCCAAACTAAAGAAAAAACTACCAAATAAAATTATTTTAATAAAGCGTTAATTAGTACAATAGAGTCTGTAATCTTGTGAAAATTCAAAGTTCACTACAAATTCTATTCTCCATTTTAATTTCAACCTAGCACGCTTCTCTCAATCCTATGCCTCATTTGCTACCACTCTCTACACAACTCTAGCACCTATATGAGGAGGTAGATAGAAAGATCTCTTTAGCAAGCCAAGTGACAGCGTAGCCATCTCACTAGAATTCTTTTAGGTTATGGTACACCAATAGCAATTCAGTGATCTGATTAGTTAAGGGAGGAAGGTTTATGCTACAGTTAGTAGAAATAATCAAAACTATGAGTAACAGATTCTAACATCTTCATTTAAGCACATCCCTATCTGTTAACCAATATTGCTATCATCTTGAAAAGTTATATTTATGCGGAAGACCCCACTAAAAGGTCCTGAGAGCCATTCAGATATTATGAACTTCTTTTAATGAGAGCAAAAGGATCAAAAGCGAGTTTGACTTACCATATCAATTGATAGAGGCATTCAGAAGGCTGATGAATTTGATTTTTTCTTTTTGTCTCAGCAACGCAGAGATATTCTCCTCTGCAACACTGCCTCTGCTGGCCATGAAATTTAATCTGCAGATGGAAAACGCCACCGTTAGTCCATTATTAGAACTTGAATATTTCCAAACTAAAGAAAAAACTACCAAATAAAATTATTTTCATAAAGCGTTAATTAGTACAATAGAGTCTGTAATCTTGTGAAAATTCAAAGTTAACTACAAATTCTATTCTCCATTTTAATTTCAACCTAGCACACTTCTCTCAATCCTATGCCTCATTTGCTACCACTCTCTACACAACTCTAGCACCTATATGAGGAGGTAGATAGAAAGATCTCTTTAGCAAGCCAAGTGACAGCGTAGCGTACCCTTCTCACTAGAATTCTTTTAGGTTATGGTACACCAATAGCAATTCAGTGATCTGATAAGTTAAGGGAGGAAGGTTTATGCTACAGTTAGTAGAAATAATCAAAACTATGAGTAACAGATTCTAACATCTTCATTTAAGCACATCCCTATCTGTTAACCAATATTGCTATCGTCTTGAAAAGTTATATTTATGCGGGAGTCGCCACTAAAAGGTCCTGAGAGCCATCAGATGTTATGAACTTCTATTAATGAGAGCAATACGATCAAAAACCAATTTGACTTACCATATCAATTGATAGAGGCATGCAGAAGGCTGATGAATTAGATTTTTTCTTTTTGTCTCAGCAATGCAGAGAGATTCTCCTCTGCAACACTGCCTCTGCTGGCCATGCAATTTAATCTGCAGATGGAAAACGCCACCGTTAGTCCATTATTAGAACTTGAATATTTCCAAACTAAAGAAAAAACTACCAAATAAAATTAGTTTCATAAAGCGTTAATTAGTACAATAGAGTCTGTAGTCTTGTGAAAATTCAAAGTTCACTACAAATTCTATTCTCCATTTTAATTTCAACCTAGCACACTTTTCTCAATCCTATGCCTCATTTGCTACCACTCTCTACACAACTCTAGCACCTATAAGAGGAGGTAGATAGAAAGATCTCTTTAGCAAGCCAAGTGACAGCGTACCCATCTCACTAGAATTCTTTTAGGTTATGGTACACCAATAGCAATTCAGTGATCTGATAAGTTAAATGAGGAAGGTTTATGCTACAGTTAGTAGAAATAATCAAAACTATGAGTAACAGATTCTAACATCTTCAATTAAGCACATCCCTATCTGTTAACCAATATTGCTATCGTCTTGAAAAGTTATATTTATGCGGAAGACCCCACTAAAAGGTCCTGAGAGCCATCAGATGTTATAAACTTCTTTTAATGAGAGCAACAGGATCAAAAGCGAGTTTGACTTACCATATCAATTGATAGAGGCATTCAGAAGGCTGATGAATTTGATTTTTTCTTTTTGTCTCAGCAACGCAGAGAGATTCTCCTCTGCAACACTGCCTCTGCTGGCCATGCAATTTAATCTGCAGATTGAAAACGCCACCGTTAGTCCATTATTAGAACTTGAATATTTCCAAACTAAAGAAAAAACTACCAAATAAAATTATTTTCATAAAGCGTTAATTAGTACAATAGAGTCTGTAATCTTGTGAAAATTCAAAGGTAACTACAAATTCTATTCTCCATTTTAATTTCAACCTAGCATACTTCTCTCAATCCTATGCCTCATTTGCTACCACTCTCTACACAACTCTAGCACCTATATGAGGAGGTAGATAGAAAGATCTCTTTAGCAAGCCAAGTGACAGCGTAGCGTACCCTTCTCACTAGAATTCTTTTAGGTTATGGTACACCAATAGCAATTCAGTGATCTGATAAGTTAAGGGAGGAAGGTTTATGCTACAGTTAGTAGAAATAATCAAAACTATGAGTAACAGATTCTAACATCTTCATTTAAGCACATCCCTATCTGTTAACCAATATTGCTATCGTCTTGAAAAGTTATATTTATGCGGGAGTCGCCACTAAAAGGTCCTGAGAGCCATCAGATGTTATGAACTTCTATTAATGAGAGCAATACGATCAAAAACCAGTTTGACTTACCATATCAATTGATAGAGGCATGCAGAAGGCTGATGAATTAGATTTTTTCTTTTTGTCTCAGCAATGCAGAGAGATTCTCCTCTGCAACACTGCCTCTGCTGGCCATGCAATTTAATCTGCAGATGGAAAACGCCACCGTTAGTCCATTATTAGAACTTGAATATTTCCAAACTAAAGAAAAAACTACCAAATAAAATTAGTTTCATAAAGCGTTAATTAGTACAATAGAGTCTGTAGTCTTGTGAAAATTCAAAGTTCACTACAAATTCTATTCTCCATTTTAATTTCAACCTAGCACACT